>NC_134533.1:10012000-10616000 GCF_050624435.1 Tenrec ecaudatus
AGGAATTTATATATGTGTGTATATATATATTGTGTATATATTGCCTAATCTTCAGACACGGGGTGCTATACTATTAACCCAAGTAACATGACCATTTTAATTTTTTAAAATTACAAATCAAGATGTTTTGATAAAACATCTATACTCCGGAGAGTTCTAAAAGATGAGATTGGCTAATTGGAATTAAATTTCGAATTTTGAGATTCGTCCATTGTTTAAAAGCATGCTCCATTATTCATAATAGTGCCAACGTGAAAAAATAAGCTCATTGCCCACAAACAATGAATAGCATAAGAATAATGCCATAGTCCTCGTCTTTCTCCGAAAGCTCGGCTGGTGGTTTCCAACTGTGGATCTTACAGTTAGCAGCCCAACCTGTAACCATTACACCACCAGGGCTACTGGGTCGACAGGACTCACTCATCCTGAAATGGCAACGCATCCTTGAGGACAATGGAAGCTTCCTGGTTGCAAGCCCCTGGAGGCTCTACCCTGGATGTCTTTTCCTTGAGCTGGTTGCGACTTGTGTCCTTTTTCTATAATGACTGCCACCGCGATTATCCTCAATGTCCAGGAGTTCTAAGAGTCCTAACGGAATATTGAGTTTGGGGGTGGTTTGGGCCAGTTCCCCCAAATTGGCTGCTGTTGTCACGAATTGTTGTCATCGGATGTTGACTCTTCTGCCTCTCCAGTTGAATTTCATAACTCTGTAGTTGAACCTTCGCTTCTGGTCGTTGGAGTCCAAGGTCTTGGGGTCAGAAATGACTGTCTGAATGACTGTGCCCTTAACCCTGGAGCTCAGCTAACTTCAGGTCGTCATCTTTTTTTTCAAGTTCACCATCATTATTTTTTTTAAGTCCCAAATAATCTTGTGTTTGGTATTTCTTAGGTTTGGGCGGAAGTTGGTGCTCAGATGTTGCTTCCTTCAGCTGGCCATCTCGGGGACATGCACTGCCTTTGCTCCCAACTTCCTCATCTACTGCGCACTACGGTTTTCGTCGGGATTCGCGGTCACCGCTATCTTTTCCAACGCATTTATTCTCAGTAAGTCAGCAACCTGGACATGTTCTTAGCTCTCTGCCTTGAACGGGCCTTGGAAGTGGCCTTTGTCTGAAATTCACAGCATGCCTGTGTTTTCTTCCAGTATCAGAGTGGACAGTGGCCCGATTCCAAGCCCTCATAGTATCGCTGACATTCAGTGCCTTCAGTTTTGGTCAGATGCTTCTGGGAGCACTCGCTTTTGTCGTTCAAGACTGGCGCACACTGCAGTTGACTTTGTCTGTACCCTCATTCGCCTTTTTTGTCTTATCTAGGTATGGTTAACCCCGTGCTTCTTTGTAGTAATGGGGGCGGTGATAAGAACAGGCATCAGAACCAGGACATGGGTTTGTTTGGTCCCTTGCTTGGTTCTGAGCCACGGCCTCCATCTGTTCTCACTGTGCCACTTGAGATTCAGAAGAGCAAGTACAATGACCTTCTACCTGTGGGACAGAGAAGATTCACTAGTCATGATTGTTAACCTTTTGACTATACAGTCAACACAGACTTGTGATTGTTAATTTTCTCAGCAGAAAAACACTTTAATCCAGGGTAATTCAGAAAGCATATATACTGTATCATTTATTTAACTTGGGGAGACGTCAATGGAGATGTTTTGAATGCTGTTAGTCTTTCTGAGTGAGATTAGATAAAAGGTAAGGGACACTATTTCAAAGAAGAGGAATATGTTTCTTTACTCGTATTATGAGTTCACAGGAATGTTAAATAATTGGTAGCATTTGTTTATCTTTCCCTTGGCTTTTGAATTACTTTAACAAACACTTAGCGGCAGATAACTATTTTCCTCCCTCTAAGATGATTCTGATGGAAAACTCAGATAGAGTTAGAAACAGCTCATCTACAAAGATAGGATTTCATAATTAACGCAGTGAAATGAGACTGATGAGCAAGAAGGGTATAATCTATATCAAGCGTGCTCATTGTTCCATTGTCCTCATAACAACCCAACGTGGAGCTAGAACTACGTCCCTCATTTTCCACTTGGCACGTATAGCAACTGGATCATGCAACAAGTCTTCAACGCAGCTGGCGGTACTTAAGCTGCCACTTGGAGGGTCAACATTCATGTCATTTGGAAGCCTTTCTTAAAGGAGAAGTTTACAAAGCATGAGTACAAATATGTCCTGTCCTTTCCCAGGGCTTTAGAAGGTCACTGCCAATTCTGAAAGCCAGTTTCATGAGCTTCACCATAAGTCTGTCCGGGGGTCAGGGGTAGAGACCACGTTGCCCTGGTTGCATAGCACGCATTGACCGTGGTGCCCCATCTACTGCCTATGCTTTGTTTTGCCAATAAGAACCTGGGTTTCTATTCCACGGTGAAATCCAAGCTCTGGCTTTATTAGAAGGAAGGGAAAATGTCACTCAGGTTTAAAAAAAATAATTAAAAGTTAAGTGGCTAAAAAAGGAGGGGAGACTTCATTGCCCCCGCAACCTCTTCTTTGATCAGGTGGCTGATGGAGTCTGCCCGGTGGCTGATTGTCAACAACCATCTGAATGAAGGCCTGAAGCAACTCAGCAGAGCTGCATACATCAATGGAAGAAAGGACATTAGTGAAAGTGTAAGTGTCACCGTTATCTGCAAAGGGGTTCAGGTTAGGGGGATGAAATGAAGATGCATCTTGACAATCACATTAATCTGGGGCCCCGGTGTGATTGTCCACGATTGGCCAGGACCGGAACTGGAATTCTGTAAATGGGGTCTTCTTAGATCACTGTCCTGGTTCTCACAGGTGTCCCTATGGCAGGCATTCTGGCAAGGAATTGGACATAGGTAATGCAGTTCCCTGTTATCTGAAATACACTGTGTAGTTTGAATAAAATCTGAATTGCTATGACCCTGGTGGTGTAAGAGAAAGTAACAGAAGCAAAATTAATTGCCCTTTACTAACTTATGTATCCATGTATGTCACTTTGAGGACGGCAGTGTGCCTGACCCCAGCCATGGTATTGTCAATCACCTCACTTCATGTTGCTGGACAATGAATAAGTAGAGCAAAGAAGAATCAATGCATTTAAATTTCATGGGGGTTAAGGACACTTAGGGACTATGGCCTGCCAATAGAACAAGCAAATCTATCCTGGAAGAACTGCCACCAGAATACTCCTTAGCACTTTGGCTGTCTCACATGCTTTAGACACATTATCAGGAGAGACCAAACCCTGGAAACAGACATCACGCGTGGTAAAGTAGAGGATCGGCACAAAAGAAGACCCTCTATGGGATGGTTGTACGTGGTGGCTACAACAGGGGCTCAAACATAACAGTTTGCATTACACGGGACTGGGCAGTGTTTCCTTCAGTTGAACATAGGGTGGTGATGAGTCCGAACTCATTCAAGGGCACCTAACAAGAGCATGCACCCTTTTAGGGTATGTAAGAAAGTCATTAAAAGGAAAGGCAATTGACCATGCAGAAGGAAGCGTGCATATCATATGATTTGTACTTCCTTGTAAAATAAATTTTACATTGATTATCCACTCAATAAATATTTCTTAAATACAGGTAGTTTTAAACAGTGGGTAGGGCAGTAAATCACAGAAAAATATCTTTCCTTACAAGGTTTCTAGTCTTCTGATTTGAGCATGCAAGTAAGCGCAGATGAGTGAAGAAAATCTCCCAGACATTTTTTCTTTTCTTTTTTTTTTTTTTTGCATTTTCTGCTTCACACCTGGAAGTCAGATCCAGTGCATTGAATTCATTCACTCTCTCACTTAGTCATTTAAAAATACATATTCATCTACAGAGCTTCTGCCTGATGCTGAATATTAATACAGCAATAATAAATAAAATTCAGAGTTCCTGCCTGCAGATAAAAATTAGATTTTACTAGGAGACATAGACAAGTTAAGGAACTGTTCTCATTCAGAATATGCTATGCCAAGATATGTACTGAGGTTTTTTTCCCTGATTATTTTTTTAAATAATTCACTTTATTGGGGGCTCTTACAGCTCTTATCACAAGCTCTACATCAATTGTATCAAGTACATTTGTATATATATTGCCATCATCATTTTCAAAACTTTTTTTTCTACTTGAGTCCTTGGTATCAATTCCTTTTTTTCCCCTCCCTCCCTCTCCTCCTCATAAACCCTTGATAAATTATATATTATTTTTATTTTCATATATTACACCTTCCACTGTCTCCCTTCACCCACGTTTCTGTTGTTCATCCCCCTGGGGGAGGGAGGGTTATATGTCCATCATTGCAATCAGCTCCCACTTTCTCTCCCTTCTCTCCCCACCTTCCCCCTTAGCCTCATGGTATCAATATTCCTATTATTGTTCCTGAGGGCATTATCTGTCCTGGATTCTGTGTGTCAAGAGCTCTTATCTGTCCTGTTGTACATGCTCCAGTCTAGCTGGATTTGTAAGGTAGCACTAGGATCGTGGTAGTGGTGGGGAGGAAGCGTTAAAGAACTAGAGGAATATTATGTGTTTCGTCAGTGCTATACTGCACCCTGTCTGGCTTATCTCTTCCTGGAGACCCTTCTGTGAGGGGATGTCCAGTTGTCTACAGATGGGCTTTGGGTCTCCATTACGACCTCATCAAAATGGTTGTTTGTTTTGGGTCTTCTGTTACCTGATACTTGATTCCATCAACATGTCGTGATCACACAGGTTGATGTGCTTCTTCCATGTGAGCATTGTTGCGTCCCTGCTAGATGGCGCCTTGTTTAACTGCAAGCCTTTAAGACCCCAGATGCTATATCTTTTGATAGCCAGGCACCATCAGCTTTCTTCACCACATTTGCTTATGCACCCGCTTTGTCTTCAGAGATCCTGTCAGGAAAGTGAGCATCAAAAAATACCAGGTTATTAGAACAAAGTGTTCTTGTGTTGAGGGAGACTTGAGTAGAGGCCCAATGTCCATCTGCTACCTTAATACTTAACATATATGTACAGAGACTTATATCCCTACCATTATGCATTAATATATTTACATATGTGCATCCCTATGTTTGTACCTCTATAAAAGTCCTTTGTCTCCCAGCTCTTTCCTCGATTTCCTGTTACTTTCCTCCTGTCCCACTATCATCTTAGACCTTCATTCTGCTCTCCGTATTTTCTCTCGGCTTCATTGCACTTGATCAAACCCCACCAGGCATCCTGCACCCTCCTCACCATTGCTTCTCAATCCCTTGTGTTTCCCTTGTCCCTGGGTTTGTTGGCTCTCCCCTTTCTCCCTCCCTCCCCCCCCCCGCACATGCCACGCCCATGCCCCCTCCCCCCCAGAACCATTGGTCCCATTGTTTTCTTCTCGAGATTGTATATCCTGGCTATCTCATATAAATAAACATGGGAAGAAAGGAAAACAGAAAACAAAACAAAAGTAGCTTATAAATAGTTCCAGGTCTGTCTGCCGACCCTTATGAATGTTTTCTGATCAGGTCTGATGTGGTGCCAAGCCCTGACCCCCGAGTCCAAAGTCTACTTTCGGGATTCCTCGGGGACTTTTTGTTGCTTTGCTCCCCTTGCTGCTCTGTTGTGCTCCCTTCATGTTACACCTGGTGTAGGCAGGTCAAACTGGGCACCATTCCCACACTGTGTCTCCAGGGCTTCCCCTCACAGTGCTTTGGGTCAGTAAAGAGATGTAATGTCTCATGGTGAGGCTGACCCTACGGTCCTCTCAGTGCATTGGCTGCTCTGAGTGACAATGTCATCCTCAAGGCTTGGTGAGCCAGGATACTGTCTGTCTGTCTGTCTGTCTGTCTGTCTGTCTGTCTGTCTGTCTGTCTCTCTCTCTCTCTCTCTCTCTGTGTGTGTGTGTGTGTGTGTGTGTGTGTGTGTGTGTGTGTGTGTGTCACTCTCCCTGGAATGTATCATCAGTGCTGTCCTCTGTAGTTATGCTGTTAGTTAGACACTGTGAAGTTGTAGGTGTCCAGAAAGGGTTAAGAGTTAACTAGTAAAAAGGAGGAGGGGGTGGATTTCAGGCATCATGCATGCCACTGTGGACAATGGTACAACTGACATAACTCCAGGGTCAACCCCCCCACACCCAAAGAGAAAAGATGCCTTATCACGTTGACTGCAACTTTTAGGGACCTTGTAAGACAGAGTCAAACTGCCCCATTGAGTTTCCAAGGCAATATTGGAAACAGGAGCAGACTGCCACATCTTTCTTCCATGGGACAACGGGCCTTTCAGTTAGCAGCCGAGCACCTAACCATTGCACCACCAAGGCTTCCTAAATGCCTAATAGTATGCCCTATGGAGACCCAAAACCCATTTGTAGGCCACTGGACATCCACTTACAGAAGGGTCTTGGGGAGAAGAGGAGCCAGTCAAGGTGCGATGTAGCAATGATGAAACATACAACTTTCCTCTAGTTCCTAAATGCTCCCTGTCGTCCCCCCCCCCACACACACACACTATCATGATCCTAATTCTACCTTACAAATCTGGCTGGACCAGAGGATGTGCACTGGTACAGGTGGGAACTGGAAACACAGGGAATCCGGGGTGGATGATCCTTTCAGGACCATTGGTGTGCGTGGCGATACTGAGAGGGTAGAGGGAGGGTGGGTAGGAAAGGGGAAACCGATTACAGAGCTCTGCATGTGGCCTTCTCTCTGGGGGATGGACAACAGAAGAGTGGGTGAAGGGAGACGTCGGACAGGGCAAGAGATGACAAAATAATAATTTATAAATTATCAAGGGCTCATGAGGGAGGGGGTGTGGGAAGGGAGGGGGGGAAATGAGGAACTGATGCCAGGGGCTTAGGTGGAGAGCAAATGTTTTGAGAATGATAAGGGTAATGAATGTACAAATGTGCTTTACACAATTGATGTATGTATGGATTGTGATGAGTTTTATGAGCCCCCAATAAAATGATTTTTAAAAAGAAAGAGAGAATGCCCTAATACAGAAGAAGTTATGTTTCTAAACTGAAGACTCCAGTGAAGATATTGAGAAAAAAAATCAAGCTATTCCCAGAAGACATGCCATCACTCAAGGCCAACGACCTGAGAGAGCTCACCAAATGAAGATGTGGTTGGCATGGGAACTCAGAAGAAACCTCCTCTTACGTAGGGCTGCTCTTGAAAGACTTTCTTCTTCTTTCTATCTTTCCACGTGTGAGACACTTTGCTTAAGAACTGTGTTTCTTATGAAACAGAAATGCACTGAGGATAAGACACATAGTACTCACCATTTAGTACAAACCAGAATACCTGGCATTTTATTGGCATCTCATAAATGTTTGTTGTTGTTTCTTTTGCTGAAGTTTGTGAGATCCGTCATGCAGAAAGAGCTGGATGCAGGCCAGATCCAAACATCTATTTTTGATGTGCTGCAGAAACCCAAACTGCGTGTGAGGATCATTTATTTGTGCTTCATACGGTAAGCTCCACTTAGTGAGGCAGAAAAGACTGTTTCCTTCTTAATTAGGTGAAAGTTTACAAAACAGTTCAGTTTCCCAGTCACATGCAGGTTGGTTCATGTCCTTGGTTTTGGTCCCCACGATGTAATATCACTCATTCCACCACCTCCCTGAGTTTCCCGTTAATGTTTTAAAATCGCGGTAAATACATGTGTAACAAAACATTCGTCACTTCAGCGTGCTTCACGTGTACAATTCAGGGATATTAATTACCTTCATCGTGTGGCTTGACCATCACCACTATGCATTCGCCAGGTTTCCCGCCACCTTTAAAGGAGCTGTTACTCTTAGGTGCCATCGAATCCCTTCCATTGGGAACCCCATGCACAACAGAGTGAAACACTGCCTGGTCCTGCACCGTCCCAATTGTTGTTCTGTTTGAGACCGCTGTTGTAGTTACTGGGTCGATCCATCTTGTGGATGGCCTTCCTCTTTTAGATCACGGCCTCTCCATGATGTCCTTCTCCAGAAATTGGTCTCTCCTGACAACATGTCAAAAGCACAGGAGATGAAGTCTCACCATCCTAGCCTCTGAGGAGCATTATGGCTGTACTTCTTCCAAGACAGATTGGTTGCTTCTTTGGGCAGTCCGCGGTGCTTCCATTATCCTTCGCCAGCACCATAACTCAACAGCACCCTCTCCAGTCTTCCTTGCTCAATGTTCAACTTTCACGTGCACAGGAGGCCATTGAAAATGCTTTTCACAGCAAGACAAGAGGGTTTGTGTAGCAATGCATCGTTTGATCTCTTAGCTGCTGCTTCCGTGAACATTAATTACGGATCCATGGATGACAAAATCCTTGACAATTTCAGTCTTTTCTCCATTTATTATGTTGCTACCTACTGGTCAGTGGTGACTGTGGGTTTTCTTTGCCTTGAGTTGTAATCCAGACTGAAGGCTGCAGTCCTTGACCTTCATCTGCAAGTGCTTCAAGTCGTCCTGACTCTCAGCAAGCAGAGTGTTTCACGTGCACATCTCAGGTTGTGAACAAGCCTGCTTCCGACCCTGGTGCATCATTCTTCTTCACAGAATCCACCTTCTCAGGGATGTGTTCACCATTCACATTGAATAACACAGTGGGATGAAACAACCCCAACACACACCTTTCCTGATTTTAAACCATGCAGTATGCCCTTGTTCTGTTCGCACGACTGCCTCTTGACTCGTGCACAGGTTCCATGTAAACCATAGTGGTCTGATGGTTTATGTATTGGTTCCTAACCAAAAGGTCAGCAGTTTGAAGCCACCAGTCACTCTACGGGAGAAAAAAGAGTTTTTGTTCTCCCCTAAAGAATTACAGTTTAAGTAACCCATAGGGACAATTCTGCCTTGCCCCATAAGGTCGCTATGAGTAGGCATCAACTCAATGGCAGTGAGTCTTTCAGATTCTGATGAACATCCCACAATCCATAGTTTACTTCTTTTGTTGATGGACATTGGGTTTGTCCTAGTTGACAATTAGAAATAATGGTGTCTTATGTGATAAATAACAATTTATGTCTGATTTATATCTAGGAATTGAATTGCTGGATTTCATGTATGTGTATATTTGGCTATAGTAGATTGCAACAATATTTCAAATTATTTAAAGTAATTCACACTACAACCAGAAAGTGTACATTTTGGTTGTTCCATATATGTATAAGCCTAGTAATTGTGAAACTTTTTTATTTTTAGCTATGTCAATGGCTTATATTGTGTATTGTCATGGTGTCCATTTATACTTTCCTGACTACTAGGGATGCCAGACACCCTTTCTTTTCTGACTTTTGTCTATTTTTCTTAAATTGTCCATTTTTTTCTTATTGAGTTTTGCCCTTTTAAGATCTCTATTACAAATATCTCTCCCAAATCTGTTGGTTGTCTTCCCAGTCTTTTAATGATGTGTTTTAAGAAACAGAATTTCTTCATGTCATTGAAGACCAGTTATCATTTTATTTATGACTAGTGCTTCTTGTGTGCTGTTAAGAAATTTCAGGTACCCCAAGTTTAAGAATATGTTCGCCTATGTTTTCTTTTCAAACCTTCTTTTATCTTTTCACAATTATATCTATACCCTATTTCAACTGAATTGTATGTAGGATTTGAAATATGGACCAAGGTTAATGTTTTAAGATATTTAAGATATTGACTTTTCAATGATATTGATGACTCTAAGTGACACCGACTCAATGTTGTTTATCAAAAGGACTGTTCTTTTCCTCATTAAATTGTAGAGACACTGTTGCCATGTACCAGGTGATTCTGTGTGCAGTTCCTGTATTCTATTCTATTGCATTGTTACAATTTCTTGCTGAAGTGTTTATAAAAACTCAAGAATCAGTTTGGGTTTGAAGTTTTTCTCCTGGAAATATTTTAAATCAAAGATGCAATTCTTTTAATATAAAGAAAAGCATTGAAAATGTTGCCTTGTCATGATGGTGAAATATGACGTGATTTATTTTTATTACTAATAATACAAAATAGTGCCTATGCTCTTTTTCTTAATCAATCTTATTAAGACTTCCTGATATTTAATAACCACTTCAAATACATAATTTCGTATAAATTGTGTATTTGCTTTCTATTTCCTTGAATTCTTCCCTTATACTTAGTAATTCTTTTTATCTGCTCACTCTAGTTTCGTTTGTTTGTTTTCTGGTTTCTTTGTGTGTGTCTGTACTATCTTCCATTGTGGACATTTAGTCTATTGGTCTGTAAGCATCTCTTTTTTCCAAGAAGCATGTTCGGCATGCCAGCATGAAGTAGGGAACCAGTGGAGAGGTCTGAGGGGCCGGCCCCAATCCCAATTAGGTGCACACCTGCCCCTCAGCTCAGGGAGAGGGACATGTCTGATCAGAGGACACGGGAGCAAATGAAGGGGGAGGAAGAGAGAGTGGGGCCCATCCTGGCCCACCAAGCCTTGAGGACGATATTCCTGCTCAGAGCAGCCAATCCACAGAGAAGACCACATGGCAGGCGCCACTATGAGACACGCTATCCCTCCCTGACCCGTAGCCCTACAGGGGACAACACTGGAGACACAGTGTAGGAATTGTACGCAATCTGATCTCACCACCACACCGAGACAAAACACTAAGGGCGTGCAACAGAACAGCAAGGGGAACAGAGCAACGAAGTCCCCAGGGGATATCAAAAATAGACTTTGGGGCCAGGTCTTGGCACCCCATCAGACTTGACTGGAAGACATTCCTAAAGACCAACAAACAGTCCTTGAACTAACTACAGGCTTTTCTTTGTTGTTGTTGTTTATTTTTGTCATTAGCTTGTTGTTGCTGTTGCTTCATTTTATTTTGTTACTTGGTTTTGCTCTGTCTTGTCTCTGTGCATGTTATTATCTCTGCAGGTCTGTCTAAATAAGATAGGTTGGATGAACAATCTGGAGGAGAAAACAACGGGACCGATGGTTCGGGTGGGGGGGGGGGAGTTAAGCGAGAGAGGTCTGTGGGCAAGGAAGTGGTGTTAACAAACCCAGGGACAAGAAAAACCCAGGGACAAGTGATCCAAATCGATGGTGAGGATGGTGTAAGATGCCTGGTAGGGCATTATCAAGGGTAATGTAACCGTGAGAAATTACTGAAGCCCAAATGAAGGCTGGGCCTGATAGTGGGACAAGTGGTAAAAGGAAATAGAGGAAAGAGCTAGGAGACACAGGGCATTTATAGAGGTCCAAATAAATGCATTTACATATGTAAATATATTTATATATGAAGGTGGAGAAATAGATCTATGTGCATATATTTATAGGGCTAGTATTAAGGTAGCAGAAGGACATTGGGCCTCCACTCAAGTACTCCCTCAATGCAAGAATGCTTTGTTCTATTAAACTGGCATTCCATGATGCTCACCTTCCTGACACAATCGCTGACGACAAAGCAGGTGCATAAGCAAATGTGGTGACGAAAGCAGATGGAGCTCGGCTATCAAAAGATATAGCATCTGGGGTCTTAAAGACTTGAAGGTAAACAAGCAGTCATCTAGCTCAGAAGCAACAAAGCCCACATGGAAGAAACACACCAGCCTGTGTGATCACAAGGTGCCAAAGGGGATCAGTTATCAGGCATCATCAGAACAAAAAATCATATCATTGTGAATGAGGGGGAATGTGGAGTGGAGACCCAAAGCCCATCTGTAGGCCACTGGACATTCCTTTAGGGAAGGCTCGAGAGGAGGAAATGAGTCAGTGAGGGGTGGTGTATCAACGATGAAACATGCAACTTTCCTCTAGTTCTTAAATGCTTCCTCCCCCACCGTCATGATCCCAATTCTACCTTACAAAACTGGTTTGACCAGAGGATGTACACTGGTACACAGAGGAACTAGAAACACAGGGAATCCATGACAGATGATCCCTTCAGGACCAGTGGTGAGACTGGCGATACCAGGAGGGTGGAGGGAGGGTGGTGTGGAAAGGGGGAACCGATTATAAGGATGTACATATAACCTCCCCCTGGAGGGACAGACAACACTAAAGTGGGTGAAGGGAGACATTGGACAATATAATATATGACAAAATAATAATTTATAAATTATCAAGGGTTCATGAGGGAGAGAGGTGTGGGGAGGGAAGGGGGGGAAATTAGGAGCTGATGCCAAGGATTTAAGTGAAGAGCAAATGCTTTGAGAATGATGAGGGCAACAAATGTACAAATGTGCTTGACACAGTGGATGTGTGTATGGACTGTGATAAAAGTTGTATGAGCCCCAATAAAATGATTTTTTTTAAAGAAAGAAAGAAACACTTTCGGGCCTAGACTAGCCCTTGTCAAAGTTGTAGTCCATGTTACAATGCAGTATTTTCACTCTAAATCAGTTCAAACTAATTTCTGGTTTCCATTTTGATTGTCTTTTGACCCATAAGTTATTGATAAATGTGTTGGTTAAATTTCATACATCTACGGGTGCCCTAGATATCTTTTTATTACAGATTTCTAGCTTAACTCCTCTGTGGTCAGTTCTAGCTTAATTAATCTGTGTGATTTGTTTCCTTTGTAATGTGTTGAAGATCACTTCATGGTCTAAACTGCTGTTAGTAACTGTCATACTTTAAGATTTTCAAATAATGTGTTTTCACAGTTGCTGGTTGTAGCGTCCTATTTAGAGTCATACGCTGAAACTGGTTGAAACTGTTGTAACCTAACTTAGTTTTGCACACTTGCGTAATCAGGAACTGAGAAGGATGGTTTTTAAAACACCAACCACACTGTGGATTTATCTATCTTTTCTAGTCATTGAGTGGCTGCAAAAAGAGATCCACAATTCACTGAGAGAAGTTCTTTATCAGATTTCCAGCATCAAATACATTTTTAAAGGCACCCTAGTGGCACAGTGGTTAAGCATTCAAGACTAACCAAAATGTTGGTGGTTCGAACCCACAGGAGAAAAGACCTAGAGACCTGTGCCTCCAAAGATGGCAGCCTGGGACTCCTACAGGGCTGCTATGAGTCAGAATTGATCCAACTGCACACAACCAAAAGTCCCACTCTGTTCAGGCCTTTTGACCCTACAGTTGTGGGGTGAGCTCCAGTATCATGTTAGCTTTGCCTCCCTACTTTGTCTTTTGCCTGTCAATAAAATACATGTTTGTTTGCCTTTCTTTTTTCTTGGGTATCATACAAAACGACAACAAATAGTCCAATTAAATATCCTGTTTCATCATTACTAGGCTTGATAAGAATATGCGAATTTGAGATCGTAGAGTCAAATCGTCTATAAAAATAGAATGGGACATTTTTTTCTTTAACTTTGACCAACAACTGGCGAAGTCAATAGGATTGTCCATAGTAGAATCTTAGGGAATGTAATTGAGGAGGACTTTTAGACGCTGGGGAATGTTGTTCAGGCTTTAAATCTACAGCATGTGACTTTATTCTTTTCTTCACTGCAGATTGTCAATTCTCCTAACCTATTTTGGACTGGCTCTCAACCTGCAACACTTGGGAAGCAATATTTTCCTGATCCAGGTTCTCTTTGGAACTGCCAGCCTCACAGCCAGATATGCTGCCCTTTTGACACTGAATTCTGTAGGCCGTCGACTAAGCCAGATATTGTTTATGTTCACGATGGGACTTTCCATTATAGTCACTATATTTCTGCCCCAAGGTGAGCAAGACAAGAGTTTGGATTTTTTTGTAAAGGGGGGGGGAGGGCTACTCCTCGTTTCTTTTTGTTGTTAGGTGCCGTTGAATCTGTCCCGATGTATAGTACCCCTAAATCTAACAGAACAAAACACTGCATAGCTCTGCCACAGCCACACAATTGTTCTTACGGTTGAGCCCACCGTTGCAGTCACTGTCGAGAGCCTTCCTTCTTTTCTCGGCCCCTCCCCGTTACCAAACATGATGTCCTTCTCCAAGGACGGGTCTCTCCTGGCAATAGGTCCAAAGTACTTGAGATGAAGTATCACCAGTCTTGCCACTCAGGAGCATTCTGGTTGTACTTCTTCCCAGACAGATTTGTTTCATCGACACCATAATTCAAATGCATCGATTTTTCTTTGGTCTTCCTTATTCCACGTCCAATTTTCACATGCATATGAGGCAACTGAAAATACCATGGCTTAGATCGGTGCTCTGAGTAACATCGTTGCTTTTCAACACTTGAGAGAGGTCTTTTGCAGCAGATTTTCCCAATGCAATGTGTCATATGATTCCTTGACTACTGCTTCTTTGAGCATTGATTGTGGATCTAAGCAAGACAAGATCCTTAATAACATCAATCTTTTCTCCATTAACCATGATGTTACCTATTGGTCAAGTTGTGCAGCTTTTGTTTTCTTTACATTGAGACGCCATCCATACTGGAAGCTGCAGTCCTTGATCTTCATCAGCAAGTGCTTCAAGTCCTCCTCTTTTCAGCAAGACTGTCGTCCGCGTAGCATAGATAGTTAATAACCCTTCTTCCCATCCTGATGCTGCCTTTTTTTTTTCACATAAACAAGCTTCTTTATTCCTCAATTATTTGCAAGAGATTGAGTAAGTAAGATGACCGGATCCAGACCTAATGCACGCCTTTCCTTATTTTAAGCCCTTGTTCTGTTTCCACAACTACCTCTTAAAAAATGCTCATGAACACAGTGAAGCATTCTGGAATTCCCATTCTTCTCAGGCCTATCCCGAGTTGGTTGTGGTCCACACAGCAGAATACCTTGGCATTGCCAATAAAACACAAGTAAACATCTTTCTGGTATTCTCTGCTTCCAACCAAGGTGCAGCTGACATCAGCAGTAAGAGCCTCTGTCCTATGTCCTCTTCTGAATCCCGCCTGTAACTGTTGTTGAATGATCTTCAGCTGTGATACCAATTATATGGTTCAATTATTTGTGCACACTGTTGAGTCACCTTTTGGGGGGCAATGGGTATGGATATATATCTCTTCCAGACCGTTGGTAGAGTAGCTGGCTGCCAAATTTCCTAGCATAGACGAGTATTCCTAGTGTTTCATAAGCTTGTTTAGGCATTTCTATTGGCATTCCATCAATTCCTGGAGCCTTGTTTCTGGTTAATGCTTTCAGTGCAGCTTGAACTTCTTCTTTAAGTACAACTGGTTCTTACTCATACACTACCTCTTGAAATGGTTCGAATGACGACTAGTTCTTTTTGGTACCGTGACTCTTGTGTATTCTTACCATCTTTTGATGTTTCCTGCATCATTCAATATTTGGGCCATGGAATCTTTCCATATTACCTTGAAGCTTGAATATTTTACCTGAGTTTTTTCAGTTTAAAATATGCTGAGTGTGTTCTTCTTTTTTAGTTTTCTGACTCTGGGTTTGTGCACATTTCATTACCACGTTTTACTTTTTCTTCTCAAGCTGCCCTTTGAGATGTTCTTTTCAGCTCTTTGACGTCTTCGTTTCATTCATTTGTCTTAGGTGATCTGCAATTAGAGCAAGTTTCAGAGCTTCTTTGGACATCGGGTTTGATTGTTCTTTCTTTCCTGTCTTTTATGGACCTTTTTCTTTATTCTTATATGATACTCTTGATGCCATCGCACTGTCATCAGTATTCAATGGGCCAGTCTGTCTTTGAGATGTTCTCGAAATTCAAGTGGATATGCTCAAGGTCATATTCTGGCTTTCATGGATTTATTCTCATTTCTTCAGGTTCAGCTGAACTTACATATGAGCAATTAATAGTCTGTTCCACAGTTGGCTGTAGACCTGGTTTTAGCTGATATTGAGCTTCTTTGTTGTCTCTTCCTACAGATGGAGTCTATTTGATTTCTGTGCTTTCCCACTGGAGACATTCACATGGATAGTCACTGTTTATGTTGTTGGGGGAAGAAAGCATTTGCTATAATGGAGGCATTAGTCTTGAAAATTAATATAATGTGATCTCCAACTTTGTTGCTATCACCAAGGCCATATTTCCCAACTACTGATCCTACCCTTTTGTTTCCAACTCTTACATTTCAGTCACCAGTTGTCATTAATGCATCTTGATTGCATGCTTGATCAAATTCCGACTGACACATTGGTAAAATTCTTCCATTTCTGCATCACTAACCTCAGCAGTTGATGCATAAATGTGAATAATAGTTGTATTAACTGGATTTCTTTGTTTGGGCATAGACATTGTCCATCACAGACAGAACTGTATTTCAAGATAGATCTCGAAATACCCTTTTTGATGATGAATGTGACGCCATTCCTCTTGAACCTGTCATTCTTGACAAAGTAAGCCATAGGACTTTCTGATTCACCATGGTCAATACCAGTAGGTTGCAGCTCATGAACACCTAGAATATCAATCTTTGATATTTCATTTTTGACAACTTCCCATTTTCTAGATTCACATGTTGTACATTCCAAGTTCCAGTCAGTGATCGATGTCTGCAGCTATTTCTTCTCTTTTAGAGTCATCCTCATCAACAAATGAATGCCCTTCTACTACCACAGGCTTCACTCCATCTATGTCATTTTAGTTGACCCCACTTTGAGAAGGCAGCTCTTCCACGGTCATATTTTGGGTGCCTTCTGACCTTAGGGATTCATCGGGCACTGACCCTAGCCTGCTTCTATCCAGGAGGTTTCACTGGGGAATTCCTCTTAAGTGCACAGCCTATTCCTTCTTCATGTCTGTGACATACTTACATCTATCCACCGCATAGTTGACACCTGAAAACCTCCAACACTATTTTCCACACTTTTCGGGGGATTGGCAGATGCTTCGGTCCAGCTTTTCCGAGTCTCACTGAACTTCCTCTCTCCAGAAATGCAGGCACTGCGTGTGAGTTCGGCCGTGCTGGGAGTTGGTGCTTGTGCTGCCACCACCACTTGTGCTTTCATCCACCAAAACGAACTCATCCCCACTATGTTCAGGTACAAGAGCTAATGGATCATTTGTCCGGGCTCCAAACAAGGCTTCCCCACCTGTCATTTTCTGGGAATACGATTGAGACTCTTCAGGTGTCCCAAGGCATCAATTATAATAGCAACCATGACAATTCTTGATAGTCAGCAATTATTAAAGCTTCCTTGGTGCATGCGACTGTGCCAGATCCTTTAATGCATCATCTCATTTAATCTTACAAACCAATTTACGAGATAATGCTATTGGTACCTCTGTGTTATTTATGGGCAGGAAGGGATTTTAACTAGTTACAAACATAATGATTGGAAAAGTAGAAAATAATGACAGCAAATCTCATAACTATGGGCTTCCTGCTAGAAGCTTTATATTTATGTATTTAACCATTATATTATCTATCTCCCATAACACAATCAATTTGATTCTATTTGATGAGAACTTGCATATATAGATTTTTCAAGATTGTGTGTATGTGTTGTTATTTGCACTCTACTAGGGCAACAGCTGCCGGAATCACTTTAATGGCTGGTTGGTGTGGGGCAGCCCTGGCCCCTCTCTTGATGACCCTAATGGTATATTCAAGCCAGCTGCCCTGGATCATCTATGGACTTACCCCCATCCTGGCTGGATTCATTGTCCTTCTCCTTCCTGAAACCAGGAATCGGCCTCTGCCGGACACCATTGAGGATTTGGAAAATGAGTGAGTTAAGCCTCCGACTGTCCCTTCAGGGCACTATATGCCATGGGTTTTGTGATGGGAAAGACCAAAGACCATTTGGCACTCTCTACAAGAGTCCCAGGGTGGCACAAGCAATTAAGCACTTGATTCAACAGAAGGTTTGGCAGCTTGAACCCACCAAAAGGTACCTTGGTAAAAAAAGTTCTAGCAATCTGCTTCTGGAAGGTCACAGCTGTTCTACTCTGCACACATAGGGTGACCATGAGTTGATATCAACTCGGTGGCAACTGGTCTGGCTTTTGGTTTGTTCTTTCATCCAAGTCCGTGGGAGCCTCATCCTTCGATACAATGGTGCCAGACTCCTTTTGAGGTTCTCTAGAGAGCACAGACGCTGTCAGAATCCACTCTAAGGTAACAGCATTGGGGTCTTGGGTTTAGAGACCACAGAAAAATTGCTGAGTGGTACAAACAGCTAAAAAGCTCAGCTACAACCCAAAGCCCATCTGTAAACAATTGGATACCCCCCCACCCCATCCTACCCACCCCACCCCTCCACACAGAGGGTTTTAAGGGAGGGATGATTCAACCAAGATATAGTACAGCACCGAGGAATCACGCGACATTCCTCTAGTTCCTGAATACTTCCCCACCCCGCCCCTCAATACCATGACCCAGTTCTACCTTGCAAATCTGGCTAGACTGGAGAACACACATTGGTACAGATAAGAGCTCTCAACACAGGGAATTCAGGAAAGATAAAGCCCTCAGGAACAGTAGTGGGAATAGCAATATCATGAGGGGAGGCACGGTCAGGGAGGGAGTAGGGTGAGAAAGGGGAAATCCATCACAAGATGAGATATATAGCCCCACCCCCACCCCACAGGGGACAAATAACAGAAAAGAGAGTGAAGGGAGACAGTGGACAGTGTAAGATATGAAAAAATAATAACAATATGCTATTGAACAAGGATTCACAAGGGCAGGAGGCTGCGGGATGTAGGAGGTCCTAATAGATTTGTGAAGATCTATAAGGCACACTTAACTGATGTTTCAGTAGAGACATAATTGGAGGACCGTAGCGCAGAGCACAAGACTCTGAAAAAAATAACATTTTGAAAGATGTAAATCTTTTATGATGCCTGTGAAATTCAGTCAATCTTGTGTGCACCAGTCATGGAAATGTTGAAGAGATAAGAATGAATGAAATGGGAAAATAGGTTTTTTAAAGGAAAAAATGCCATTACGTTTTTTAACCATCCCCTCTTGACTTTCTGTAGGTGTCCTCAAGCACAGGCAGATCTAAAGAGACGTTAGTGAGAACACCACCATTCAGAGCTGCCTGCCTGGGTCGGCACAGGCAGCAGAGTCTTTACCAGTACAAGACTGCCCATTGGTAGACCTTTTGAGCTCTCTTATGCAATCTTTCACGTTAATTTCTAGGTGCTTTTGAGTTACACAGTGGTGGGCAAAGGATCCATTTGTGAAAGGGTTGTGAAAGGGACTTATGCAGATACACTTATTCTTGCCTTGTCTTTTTGTTTCTTGGTTTTATTTTTGTGTTCCTCTTTCACAGCAGAAGAGGCTCAAGAAAAGCAGAACAAGAGGAAACTTCCACAAAAGTAACCCAATTCTAAGGAGTTCCCGAGAGGTGGCTGCTGATCAAAGGCAGAGCAAAATGAGGAGGAAAAAGTCAACAGGGTTACCTTCCACCTATAAAACTACTCAAAGACAGATGGATGTCACTCAGCATCACGCCACTAAACACATCAATTTTCTCAAGATAACGTATGGGTACAAGGAATTCCATAGAACAATCTTATGTTTTCTGGAAGAAGTTGCAAAAATCACTCCAAATTTTCCTAGAAAATAATAATGTTCATAAGATTGTTTACAAAGAATTGGATCACTGCCTGAAAGGAGGGGTGGATGGTGTGTGATGACTTTTATTTCCTTTATTAAAAAGCTATAGTATTTAATACCATAATGGCAGATACCACACTAAATCAGAGAAGACCAGGCAGAGACCCAAGTCTGTGTAAACATTTGATATCATATCACTAAGACATTGATAATGGACATGTAGAAGTTGTTGAATTGGAGGGTTTTTTATTGTGTATATTTTTGCCAAAAAATGTTTAATTACTAACAATGAGTACAAGGAAGAAGAAAATGTTCTAAAATTGATCGTGGTAAAGATTGTACAATTCTTCTTGATGTGATTGAACTACTGCATTGTATAATATATGGATGAAGTGCCAATAGAACTTATTTTTAAAGTTCACAAAATTATTTGCACTTTCAAATGAATTAACAGAAGGCTAATATTCTTTAATATGATGAGTGCCATGTACTTGAGCAGGAAAAACAAGTCTGGAGTTGGGTTGTTACCTTGGGTATTATAAATTACACAAAGATTGTATCACATAAGGAAGTGTCTCTTCTGTATGTAGAGAGAAAAATAAACCAACAGCAGTGGAAGATTTGTTTTTTCATTGATAATGGCATAAATAGTGTTAATTAGCTCATTCACATTGCCCACAAAAGTCAAAGCTAGAAAGATCCATTGCTGGCAAAGGCCATATGGTTTCGTAGAGAGTCCGTAAAAATGAGAGAGACCCTCAATAAGATTGATTGACAGTGGCCACAGCCATGAACTTACACATGTCAAAGCTTGGGAGGAGGGTGCAGGACCGGGTAATGTTTGGTTGTGTTCTGTTATACATAAGGTTACCGTGGATCAGAGCCAGCTCAATGGCAACTAACCACAGAAACCCAGGATTCTAAGGCAAGGCTGCTAATCAGTTGGTGGTGGCTCTGTTCTTCCCAGAAAGACGCAGAAGGCCTTGGACCTGGTCCCTAGGAAGGAGTATTTTCCTGGCAGTGGTTGAGATAGAGCAAAATAGGACAAACACACAAGATAAAAGCCATATATGCCTTTTATGAGCTAGGAAATGACATTCCATGACCTCTGCCGTCTTCAATTCATTCTACTCATTGGGAGTGCACCGAGAAGCTTAGCTCATAATGAATAATAGGGGGTTACAAAAAGACACTAAGACCAGGAGAAAGAGATAATTGACAGGTATTTTAGATAGTTCCTACTACAGCGTCCCTATTTAAATAGCATCCCTATCCTCATCTCCATCATGAATCTCCATCCTTATCCTCTTTCCTTGTTCCACTTTTCTTCCCTATCATGAATGAGCACATCTGATAATTTTTTTTAAATGCATATCTTCCCAAAGTATTGTTTTGTTCTCAACTATTTCCTTATCACCTAAAACAGTGTTTGGAATATACTCAGTACCAAATACATCTATGTGGAATGTGGAATGAATGAATTACCACAAGAATATCAATGAGTGTTGTAAAAGACACTGGGGCCAGGACAGTGGAATGGTACAACTTGAAATAGTACAATAGAGAAGAGTAATCGAAAGGAATGTTTTCATTTGATAAAGAATATGGCGATTACAATACTTTATTTTTATTTTAATAAATCATTTTATTGGGGGCTCTTACAGCTCTTATAACAATCCATACATCACTTGTATCAAGCACATATATACATATGTTGCCATCATCATTTCCAAAGCATTTTCTTTCTACTTGAGACGGGTATTAGCTCCTCTTTTTTCCCCTTACAATACTTTAGTAACTCCTTTAGCAACAATTACTTTCCACAATTACCACATGTGAAGATGGTGATAGATGATTTTGTTAGTCTGCGTTGACTAGAGAAACAAATTTATAGACTGACGTGTGTAAGAACGAACTTCATATCAAAGAGAAATTATACATTAAGAGAACATCCCAGCCCAGTCCAGTTCAAATCCCTAAGTCCAGTATCGGCCCACATGTCCACTACCAGTCTGTAAATTCCTCTTCAGACTCCCGCAACACATGCAATGACACAGAGTGCAGGAAGATCACAGGCCAGGGGGTGGAATGTCTTGTGGATCCAGTGGTGGTAGAAGCTTCTCAGGGCTGAGAGATGTCTCCACGTGAGTCCTCCAGCTCCAAGGCTCTGGTTCCATCAGCATAGCTCCATGTGAATTGGCAACAGGACTGTCTCGCAGGGAGTGAGTGTATCTGGCCTCCAGTGAGCTATTTATCTCCACTGCAACTCCAAAATGAGGTCATCAACCTGCGACCTGATTAACAGGCTAAACGCCACCCCTTCATTCTTAATAGTCTCAAGTTGACGCCAGATTATGTAACAACCACAATGAAGAATTAGCATGCATGCCTTCAGAAGAGATTTGAGAGCTTCAGGAATACTGACGCCAGATAACAAGCATGAGATGATTTCCTCAGCACTGCCAGAGAGGGTCCACTAGGAGGAAATTCAGCTGAAAAGCTAAACAGACCCAAGTTCCTTAAAGTGGGAAAGCGGTAACTCCTGCTGACATGCTCCCTTTTACCACCGACCAGCAGCTTCTGGGAGCCCCTCTCCTCCCTGGCACAGTTGATTTTCCCTGACCCCTGAGCCAATCCAGCCAGCCAAGCCTCTTACCTTGCTGTCCTCTGGGGGCTCGGGAGAAGAGCAGATTGCATGGGACGCTTGGTACAGACATAATCAGCACCTAGGCTTCACTTTGGCCTTTTTTTTTTTTCTTACCTGCTTTGTTCACTGGTGCCCTCCTCATACACACACACACACACACACACATTCTTCACCTCCTCCCATTTAGCACACGTGTACACTCAATAACCAAAGCAACAAAAATGCCCACCCACAAAGAGGTTTTATTGTTCACTTAATGTTACTTTATTGGGTTCTGTACTTTTGATCTATTATAATACTTTTATTATCTTTTTCTTATTCTCTCCCACTTTCTCTTCTGGTGTCCTCTTCCAATACAGCCCCACCCTCCTGAGAATACACAGCCCCCCAGGCAAACACAGGCAGGCTTGTAGGATCCAGCACACCCACCCAAACAAGGGCTTTTTTTTTTAACCCCTTCTGAGTGCAGACACGCTCGCATTCATCCTGCCACCACAAGAGAACTTCAGCGCCCAAACCCAAGTCTTGTGTCCCTCCTTTTCCCTGCATATCCACCCATTATCTCTTTTCCCCCCTGAGCTATATTTCCATGAAACTTATTCATTCTGATTACTCCTCTTAAAATACATTTTCCCACGGTTTTTAGAAGAAAGGCCTGACTTCGGCTCCCATGGCCATCACATGCAGTTTCCATAAGGAGTAAGCTTTACGATGTCCTTGTAACCGACAAGCCCCAATACGCTTGAGCATTGTTGTGCTGTTGTTAGTTACATGGTTGCTATCATTCACTATCAGGAGTTTCCCATTTTAAATGGGGTCAAAGGGGGATCCATAAAAGCAGCTTAGCTTGGGGTGACTCAGTTGCCTGATTACTTACAACTATCTCCCCTTTTCCATGTTGGAAGACACCCATGCAGGAGCTGATGGTGCCAAGATCAATGCCACCTGCAGGTCCCTTAGACATGCTTGCTTGGCGTAGGTTCTGAATAGGTGAAGTAAAAAACAGCCTGCAGAGCTGCTGTCACATAAACCCTGTGGTAAATACTCTTGGCTATGTCTCTATAAATGCACGTGGAATGATTTTTCTGGAGATTCCCTCTGAGTAAAACTTAATAGTTGTGTGTGTGCTTATCTTTAAGTGAGGAGCCCTAGTGGCATAGGGGGTTACATGTTGAGCTGCTAACCATAAAGTCCGCAGTTCAAAACCACCAGCATCTCTTCAGGAGAGAGATGAGGCTTTCTACTCTCTTCAAGAGTTATGGTCTTGGAAACGCACAGGGACACTTGTACCCTGTCCAGTAAGGTTGCTGTGAGCCCGAATTTATTCAATGGTAGTGAGTTGAGTTGCTACCTTTAGGCTTCCTACTTAATATGAAGCCATTTTCTAACATAGTCACATTTAAAAATCATTATGATAAATTCCAATTTGGGGGGGAAATCTGTGGGGCTGCTTCTGTTCGGTATTTTTCAGTTGGTTAAGAGTATGAGTTGTCTACATTTTCACTTGTCTCATGTATACAATATTTGTATATAATGTACATCAGAAATGGGGATCATGTCTTATTTTGTAAATTAAACATTTATGTCTTATTTTAGTTGGTAGGCCTCTTAAACTAGTGAGACTGAGATTTTTAAAATTAATTTCTTAGCCATCTACAATTATCTTGAATGTTTTATGCTGTTTCCCTGATTTCCTCCTTTTCTATGTGGAAATATCAGCCTCTTGCCGAAAAATTTCTGTTACTTCTGTATAAAAAGATTACAGATTACGATCATTTTGAAATTTTTATTCTGATGCCCATTGACTTCTGACAACGTGTTCCTTGTACTTTAAAAATAACAGACGGTCATTGTTTAAAAACAGAGAACAGGAAAGTGCGAAAGAGAAAGTAAAAATCAGTTGTACAATTCAAAGAGAACACTGGCAGTGAGTTTGGTTTTGGATTGTTGTTTGGGGCTCCCTGAATGGTGCAAAAGGTTAACAGTCTCAACTGCTAATAAAAAAGTTAGAGCTATGAGTCCATCCAGAAGCATTCAGAAGAAAGGCCTGGCAATCTACTTCCAAAACAATCAGCCACTGAAACCCGCTGGAGTACAGTTCTACTCTGACACACACAAGAGTGCCAGGAGCTTACATCAGCTGGACAGCAACTGGTTATTTTCTTTCAGTAACTATCCACTGATCTGATTGGATACAAGTTTTGCCCCACGTAAATTTCTAATTTTCATTTAGCGCTGCCATTTGTCTTTATGTTTAGAACTTTTTCCCCATCTCCAAATGTCCTAATTACATAAGTTTGCTCTTGACTACTTATGGTTTAATTGTAACCAAATTGAAATGTATGCTGACATTAGGTGCAGCATGAGCTATTGTATCTCAGCCAAACACTAAATGAATAATTGTAGTATAATTGTAGCAACATCTAATCCACAATCCTTTATTTGCCCAACCAGTAATATTTAGCATATAGCCTTTATTTGTTCATGATTTCTGATCTCTAAATCCTCATATACCAATATTTAACATGTATCAGGGCCCGATTGGGGCTATTTTCTCTTGAGGATCCAGCTCAACTCTTGGTTAGATAATGAATCATTACCATTTTGAATAAGTCAACTTTACCTGTAATCGTAATACTGCTATTAGCATATAGCCAAGTTTACCCTCACTTTTATTGTTTAATGGCTTTATTGACATATAATTCACAATTCAGTAGTTCAGTCATAATAAATGGAGTTGTGCAATCTCCACAATTTCAGAAGATTTTTCTCTTTCTTGTGCTCATTATTGGTAGCTTCTCATTTCCCCCCAACCTCCCCTGCCATGCCCGTAGGGAACTATTAATCCAGTTGCTGTGCCTATGAATTTACCAATTTTGGATTTCATATACAGAAAAAAACTTACCAAAAACTTCAACAGCAATGACAAGATATAACAGAGAAAAATCTCAATCAAAAAGAAAGCATTAGAACTAGAACAAGTTAAAAATGGGTCAAAAGGGAGATCAAATGATAAGGATAAGGTATTCCATTTTAACCTAACATCTACAACAGTCCGCTTTACAATGCACTTTGCCTGTTAGCAATGTTACTCACATCCCTGGACAATGGTCAGGGGGGATTCGCTGGAGGGTTAATCCACATGGGGACTGCGTGTGCAGATTGGGTTTTCACGGTACCCTTCTGCAAACCGGGTGTTCAGAATCTAAGCTTTAATACCATTCCCTCCCTCTGATTTGGATGCTATTATTTACCATCCTTGGATCACATGAATTTGTGTGCTTCTTCCGTGTGGACTTAGTTGATGGCTGCTAGCTTTGAGACCTCAAATGCTATTCTTTCTTACAGCCAGGCACCATCTGATTGCTTACCACACTATAGCATGCATATCTTCAGAGATCTCTTCATGAGGACAAGTACTGAGTAAGGCCATGTCATTAGAAGTCATTGTTCTTAGATTAGGGTTACAGTTAAGTGACAGCTCAAAATCCATTTATATATCTAGGCTTTATATGTGTCCCTGATCTATGTTAGAGACATCGTTTTCATTTTATTGAGAACATTCTAAATCACCCCATGGTAACATTAATTTAGCCAATTGTATGGATTGCATAACACTGTTGAGAAAAAGAAAGTTACATGTACAGGACAGCTTTTGAGGCCCTAATACATGGATTGTTGGCTTTTACATATTAAAAACTTAAGTGACTGCACACTATTTGCACAAACAATGACCCTCACTCTTATGACTCGTCTTTGGAATCCTGATTCTGGTAAACAGCATTTAGAAATATTTGGAGGAAAGTTTTTTCAACCTCATCCAAACGATTAGGTTCTCATTAGTCATGAAAAATTTTTTTATAAATTATAAAGGGTTCATGAGGGAGGGAGAGGAGGAGGGAATTGGGCTGATACCAAGGGCTCAAGTAGAAAAAATGTTTTGAAAATGATAATGACAACATATGTACAAATGTGCTTGACATGATGTATGTATGGATTGTGATAAAAGCCTCCAATTAAATGACTTTTTTTAAAAAGATTCTCATCAGCATCATCTTCTCCAGGAGCACATTGCAAGCTTCTTTTTATTTTTTTTATACTTTCTGATATTTTACAATTTTCTTCATGCTCATCGAGCTTATTCAAGATAGTTTCTCTTTAATCCTACAACTATATATATATGTCTGTCCTTTTTATTTTATTTATTTATATATTTTTTAATTCCCTATTATAGTTTACTTGTCCCAAATATTTAGAAATAAAACAATGAATCTTTTTCCTTTCAGAACTGGTCTTTGATCAGCACCCAACTTCTGAGGGCTCTTTAACATCGGGTTACTTTCATGCAGGTCTCGCCGGGCTTTCCCGTGGGTGAAGTTTGTCTGTTATGGGAAAATAAAATGCAGTCAAGACTACAGCCAAGAGGGAGAAAAGAAAGCAACGCATAGAATAACTTTATATATCCAGAATGAACCGGTTCAAACCAACTCCTCCCCAGGTGGCACGGGTATAGCCCATGACCCAGAAGGGTTTGAGTGTGAAGGAAACAGCAATCCTCTTTGGGGAAAAGAAAGTAAAAATAATTGAAGGAAGCCCCTGTGCAAGTTGTTACACTCACCCTAAGGGTCTATGACCATTGAGTCTGAACCCAACGTTCATTCAGAGTCCTCCCGTTGACATGTTTAGGAATGCTTTCCTATTGCTCCTGACTTTAAAATACTTTCTTTCCCTGCCCCTTTTCTCTTCTCTCCAAAACTCCCACATCCAGTGACCACTGTCTGAACAGGGTGCATGGGTATCCTGCCGGGCTTCACTTCTCTCTTATAGTTTATCAACGTGTGTTGGAGTTCATTCTCCCTCGGCTACGGCGATCATGTAGGGACAGGAGCATCGCCCTCCTCTGGGCCATTCCAAGGGTATCTTGAGGATAATGGGTGCTAAGGAAGGGAGGGGGTATAAAACTGGTACAGAAACCTCAGCAGAACCGGAACATTCACAAGGGGGTGTCCACTTCTCAGGAGGCAGGGAGAATGGGCCATGAACAGCAGGCTGAAAGATGGGCCTCTGTCCTAAAGCTCATGGTGAAGGTTGGGCAGAGATGATACCTCAAATCTAAGGAGTCTGGAGTGGAGTCGGGCATCATTTTGTTCAAAGGATCAAATAGCTCAGGCCTGACCCATTGGGGAAAGTCCCACCCCTTATCCCCATAGGTTCTGTGTTCCTCAGGTATTAAATCACACACACACACACACACACACACACACACACACCTGGAGAACACACCATTCTCAAATACCCACTTGAATGCTTACTCACCTGTTTTCCACATCCTGAATCGTGTCAGGCAGAGGAAGATCTCTGGTTTCAGGAAGAAAAGAAACCAGAAACCCAGCGAGGATGGGGAAGACGCCATAGAGGACCCAGGGCAGAAGAGGCATATAAATGGTCAGTGTCATAATAAGAGGAGCCAGTGTCCCTCCAACCCGACTGGCTACCAAAATGATTCCGAAAGCTGTGCCCCTGTGGGTGAGAAGAAGAAAGAACACCTGTTAACGATCCATGAACATAATTTTATTTGTAGCATTTTTTCCAACAGGTATATTGGCATCTATGTCGCATCCAATGCAATAGCTCATCTATTGGCATCTATGTTGCATCCAATGCAATAGTTCAGTTGCATAGAGAAGAGTTGTGCAGTCATCACCACGATCGGTTTCAGAACATTTTCTTTGATCTTGTACGCATTGTTATCAGCCCCCCCCCATCTTCCCCCAACCTCCTGTGCCATCCCCCAAGGAACCATGAACACAGTTACTGTCTCTATAGATTGACCTGTCCTGGGTTTCATTCAAAATCTCTTGTTTTTATTTGATGATGAGAGAGATCAAAGCACAGCTGCTAGGAACCAAAACTTGAGGGCAAATACTTGCTTTTGAGATTTCCCCCTCCCCCCCAACCCGCAACCAACCCCGAGGAGTGATTTTGTAAAGTCCTTAATTGCTCCCCAAACTTATTTGGCCTTCATCCCCTTTTCAGAAAGAAAATTCCTCAGCACCCGCTCCCCCAAAAATATGTGTACTGTAACCCAGGATTCAGTGTAGGTTTCAGCTTTTGCAAGCCCCCGGGGGGCTGGTATCACCCAGTGTGGCAAGCACTACCCACACCTTTCAGTTAAGGCCACCTTGAATGGGTGAAGTACAGATGAGGTGAGGCTGTAATGCAGAGAACTTTCATTAACGACTGCTGGGAATCATCGCAGCATCGTATGGCGGCTGCTGCTGCCGGGTGCCACCAAGTTGATTCCAACTCATGGCGAACCCCCCATGGGTCTTCTGGGCTGAAATCTTTATGGAAGCAGGTTGCCGGTTTTTCTCTCTGGGGTCACCTGAGTGCGTTTGAACTGCCAGTTTTCTGGTTCCCAAAAGAACTCGTCACTGGTGCTCCGCCAGGGCTCCGAGGGGGACATTCATGGTATCTCTATGACTTGTGGTTTTGGACATTTACCCAGGCACAGCTCTACCGCCACCAAATGCCTCTAGTCTTAGCTGACAAATAATGTCTGTGCCTCTGACAGGGAGTCAGTCCCTCATCGCTTGTACCTGAGCACGGTGGGCGTGAGCTCGTTGCGGTAGACAGAAATCCCGGTGGACGTGGCTGATACGGTGCAGATTCCCAACGCCGCCAGAGCCACACGCAGTGTGGGTATTTCTGGGGAAAGAACAGCCCGTCAGACATGGAGAAACTCAGTTGGAAACCCCTAGTTAAGGGCGGGAAACACCAGGTTGATCAGTGGCCACAAGACGAAAAAAACATTATAGGGGAATCCATGGAGAGAGAACAAAGATGGTCGGTAAGCTAACACACACACTGGGTTGTCAACCTCGTGGGGGCTTAAGCAGAGAAGAAACACATCTGAGTTCATTATGCCAAGTCTCCCACCCATTGCCAGTGAAAACCCAGCGAGGGGGCGTGTGACAGAAGTGTGTTCTATTTGTTTGTTTTTTTCATGAAGATGAACTTAGCAGATGGGCTTCTCATGTGAGTAATAACTAAATAGGAAATAGCTCAGTTCTGTCTTTGAGTAATTAACGATTCTGGTGCAAAGACCCTTTCACAGCAGGGTAAGTGTTGCATCAGTTAATGTCAAGAAATGCGATTTTGGAGACCATGAAAGAATCAGGAGAAGCTGGTTCCATAATGCTGCGTCATGAGTAAGTGATCAAAAATAGGAGCTGCGATTTGAGGAAAAAGAAATGTCAGATATTGGGACCATTGAAGGGACGGTTTAATGATGCAATTATCTAAACAATAAGGGAAAATCTGTTGTAGGACAGTGCTTCCGTTCTGGTGAGGAAGTGCATTCTGCATTAATCCACTATATTAATAAAATTGTCTCATGGCCTAGCAAAGTGAAAGGGCTTTTTTTCTTCTTCTTTTTTTTAAACTGCTCTGCCATTGACTCCCTATGGGGGATGGGGGAAAGAATGTAAAGGCCATGGAAATTTTTTCAGGCATTTTTGGAAGCCATCTCATATAATATTCCTGTGCTCGGTTTCATCATACAGTCAGGCATGGCTCCTGTGCCCAGGAAGACGTTTCCTAAGCCAGGATGTCTCACAGTGAGTTCATACCATATCCTTAAGCAGATACATAAGGAGACCACACCAGAGCCCACAGCTGTCCATCGGAACTTACTGAATCCATTGGACCCTACTGAACAGAGCAGGGCTACCCCCATAGGGTTTCGAAAGCTATAGAAATCCTTACAGATTTATAAATCTTCACAGGTTTATAACTCTTTGCAGAAATAGACCACCATCTTTCTTTCTTTCAAAGAGTGGCGAGTGGATTTGAACCACCAACCTTTTGGTATGCAGCGCAGTATTTTAGCCACTGCACCATAAGAGTTCCCCGTGGATGCATAAAGATCCAACAATGGACTCGTTCTTGAGATTTTACTTGAGAGAAGCGCAACGCAACGGGCTCCTCAGTGAAGAATAAAAGCAAAAACAAGAAGAACGTACTTCCTTCAAGTCGATGCTGGCTCACAGCGACCCTGCAGGACAGGGTAGAACTGCCCCTGTGGGTTTTCTGAGACTGTCTCTCTTTACAGGACTACAAAGCCTGTTTGAATCACCTTCTGTTCACACCAAGAGTGAGGAAGGGTTCCTCCCAAAGGATTATGGAGACGACTGAGCACCTGTCATCCAACACGGGACACTGAGAACAGTGTCCTCTCAGCCATACAGGTGCCGCGCAGAGTTCGCCCTCCTGAACAGAGTGAACAGCAAGAGCAGTCAGCTTTTCACGATCAAAGAGGGTCGGGTGACTCGAGGTTCTCGCAAGAATGTGACGGGCTTGTTTGAATGAGTCTATAAACTGGTAGGAAGTACAACCCACTACTCAAAAAGAAGCAGGAGATGTGCCTGGTTCTCTTGTCAAAGAGAATTAGCCCTGGAGATGTTATAGATGGAAGCACAGTGGAGAGGGGAACTTGCAGGGAGGCCAGATGAGGCCCCCTGGATTTTGTCAGCTGTCAAGGCAACACATATTATTCGGCCTTGACCTCAGGCCTCCCACCTCATAGTCCCTCCTGCCTATGGTTAACAGTGCAACCGTTCTACTGAAACGATAGGAGGAAAGGGGGGAGGGCACCATTTGCCAATCACTGTGGAGATACTTCTGCAACGTGATGATGGATAGAACAGCTTTCCTGCCGATCCCCTTGTGGATTTTTTACCCTTGAAGCCATCAGCTACGGAGTAGGTAGCTGATAGAAGGGGTAGCAAATGGAATTAAGTTCCAAACCCTAGACACCAGTCAAGGAATCTATAAAATTTTTAAAAATTTTAGACTCACTGCTGTTGAGTTGATGCCAACTCATAGTGACTCGATGGGGCAAGGTAGCACTGCCCCTGTGAGTTTCTGAGACTGTCACTCTATATGGGAGTAGAAAGTCTCATCTTCTCCCAAGGAGAGGCTGGTGGTTTTGAACTGCTGACCTTGCGGTTAGCAGCCCAACTTGTAACCACTATGCCACCAGGGCTCACCAAGGATCCATAATCTCCCCAAAAAACTTATTTCCCATTTGCCCATCCTGGAAGGAGGTATGAATAATGTTGTGCTTGAGGAATGGCCACTCCCTTTCTTCAAAGGCCAAACTTCTCTCACCTGGGGCCACAAACGTAGTGACCAGAATGAAAAGTCCACTCAGGAACATGAACGCTATCTGGCTTATCCGGCGACCCACGTGATTCATTGCCAAAAGGGCAATACATCGAGCTGGGAGGGTGGCAGCTCCAAAGATAACCTGGTACAGGGAAATATCGCTCCCCAAGTGCTGCAGGTTGAGGGCCAAACCATAAAAGGCTAGACTGGTTGTAAATCTGTAGAGCAAAGAAAGAAAGACAGCCATTGAGATCGTGAGCCTCCGTCCGACAGCTGGTAACAACGCTGACCCCCGACAGTCGGCGATCAGGGATAACGAATGAAGGCTTGACTGGTGGGTCCACACAAGCTGGATTAGGGACAGTGTGCTTGATTCCTCCCAGGGATTCAGCCACCACCACCTGGACAACAAAACCATCCCAGACTAAAGAAATACTTAATTATCAGAAGATTCTGAAACGTGAGCAAAGGAAGGCAGACTCCCTAAGATGCTCAGAACATGAGGAGCAGCACCTCCTACCTCTCCCTCCTACTTTCCTCCCTCAAGGATCCTGCCAGCGCTCTCTAGCTCCAGAGGAGTGTGGGAGGCGGGGTGGGGTGGAGATCATCTTTATGTCCCCGCGTGGGCACTAAGAAGCCCACAGATCACAAACCCTAGGGACAAGACAAACCCCAAAAGCCCTGTGCTCACAAAAGGCCGGGAAAGGGCTGACTGACCCAGCAAGAAAGAACTTGACAGTCATGCCGATCACTTCCCAGATGAACACCAAAGCTGTGGCCCTAGCCTTGTCCATCGGGAGTCAGCAGAGGCTGTGAGCAGAGGCCCTCCTGTGCTGAGCCTAAACCCTCTCTCTACAGTGCAGTCAGGAGGTAGCGTCACTCCGAGCTGAATCTCTGGGTGGGATTCTGGTTTCTGAAGCAGCAACCTTCTTGTCTGAGTCTGTGGATGGACCGGAGACAGCTATCCCCACCCTCTGATGAAGTGGTAGCATCCCTAGTGAGGGCAGCCTGTGGCTGCATCATTGTTTTCCATGCCCACTCTGAATAGCAAAGCAGCAACCATGCTGGGACAGTCTCTGAGTGGAGCGGCTGACCTCCACGCTGCCCAGCAGGACTGAGGGGGCTCTGTGCCTCAGTTGAGTCCGTAGGTGGAGTCTTGGATTCCCATTCTACGCTGTGACAATGGGACACCATCACCTCCCCTCCACCTTGCTTACAATGACCACAGGCCCTGTGCACTGAGACCTTGCTGGCCATACGAACCTGTGCTAATGCCCACGTGCTGGGGAGATTTCAGAGTGGAGTCCAGTTCTCTGGATAGTGCATGGAGTACAAATCAGAATAGCACTCCAAAGATGCTGTGAACACAACTGGCATGTAAGCAACAACCCCCGCGCCCAAATGAGACAGACTTGCATAAGAGTTGAATGCATGCTAAGTCTTGTTTTTAATTTAATGAGAACCAGAAATTTACAATACTCAAAAGATTTGGAGATAATTCAACAATCGCATATTGATTGGGAAAACACAACAGGCGCTAACCCTCACATGACATAGGTGTTGGAATGATCAGAAAAGGGTTTTGTAGGAGCTACCATAAAAATACAGCAAGAAAAAAAATTATAAACACTCTTGAAAGAAATGTAGGAAAAATGTCAGCAAAGAAATAGAGATAAGAAGAACCCAATGACAATTTTAGAACTGAAGAATACAATAATCAATATTAAAACTCTCAAGATGGAGATAAGAAAATATTAAATTGGACAGAGCAATGTTGGTAGGTGTTGGTGAGGCGGTTCGACTCATAACAACCCTATATATAATAGACAGAACACTGTCCAATCCTATGTCATTCTCACAATTGTTCTTATGTTTGGGCCACATTGTTGCAGCCACTGTGTCAATTTACCTTATCAAAAGCCTTCCCTGTTCCGCTGCCCCTCAACTTTACCAAGCATGATGCCCTATTCCAGGAACTGATTTCTCCTGATGTCTTAGTCCAAGTTGACTAGAGAAACAAATCCAGGGCCACTCGTGTGTGTAAGAAAGAGCTTTCTATTAAACAGTAATTGAATATTAAGAAAACATCCCAAACTAATCCAGGTCAAGTCCATAAGCCCAATATTAGTCCAGATGTCCAATACCAGTCTATAAATTCCTCTTCAGACTCACGCACCACATACAATGATGCCAAAAAACAGGAAGATCACAGGCTTGTGGAAAGTCTTGTGGATCCAGTGGCGGTGGAAGCATCTCAACACTGACATGGATCTCCACATGGTGCCTGCACATCCAGGGCTCTGGCTGCCATCAGCATAGTTTCCTGTGACTTGTCAACAGGAATGTCTGACAGAGAGAGAGTGGGTCCAGCCTTCAGTGAGCTTTTTATCTCTATTGAGCCTCCAAATTAGGTCATCAAGCTGCGACCTGACTGACAGGCTAAACTCCACCCCTTCACCCATAACACGCTCTGGTTGACAGGAGATCATGTAACTACCACACCTGATAACATGTCCAAAATATGTAAGATGCAGTCTCACTATCATCGTTTTTAAGGGGCTACTCTTGGCTATACGGCTTCCATGACAGATTTGTTTGTTCTTCTGGTAGTCCACGTACTTTCAATATTCTTCCCCAACACCACACTTCATAATAATATCCATTCTCCTGCTATCTCCTGATTCACTGCCCAACTTTCACATGCATATAGGACAAGTAAAAAGACCATGTCTTAGGCCAGGTACACCTCAATCTTCCAAATGACATCCTTGCTTTTCAACACTTAGAAAGGCCTGGTGCCGCAGACTTGCCCAATGCAGTGCCTTGCTCGAACATCTTGATTGTGGATACAAGCAAAACGAAATCCCTAACAAGGTCGATCTTTTTTCCGTTTATCATATGTTTTCTATCAGTCTGGTTGTGAGGCTTTGGGACTTCTTTACATTGAGTTGTCATCCACACTGAAGGCCACCATCCTTGACCTTCGTCAGCTGTGCTTCAAGTCCTCCTTGCTTTCAGCAAGCAAGGTTGTGTCAGGTGCATGTTGCAGGTGGTTAAAAAGCCTCCCTCCCATCTTGATGCCACTTTCTCACACTTCTTTACACAGCCCAGCTTCTCGGCCACTTGCCCAGCATATAGATTGAAGAGGTGTGGTTAGAGGATGCAACCCTGGCATGATTCCTGATTTCAGACCATGCGGTAATCTTTTCCTCTGTTTGTATGGCTGCCTCTTGTTCCATGTACAGGTTCTGTATGTGCATGCTGAAATGCTCTGGAATTTTCCTTCTTCTCAAGGCTGTCCACGGTTTGTTGTGATCCACACAGTGGAATGCCTTTGCACAGTCAATAAAACACAAGGAGCCTTCTTTTTGGTGTTCTCTGCTTTTGGCCAAGATCCATCTGATATCAGCAATGCTAACCCTCATCCCGTGAACTCTTCTGAATCCAACCTGAATTTCTGGTAGCTCCCCGACAATTAACTGTTCCAACTACTGTCGCATTGTCTTTAGCAAACTCTTACTTGCTTGTGATATGAGTGATATTGTTCAATCCTATCCACATTGTCGGGTGACCTTTCTTTGGAATGGACATGAATACAGACCTCTTCCAGTGGGTTTGTCAGGAAGCTGCGTGCCACACTCCATGGCATAGATGTGAGAGTTCTTCCAGGGCTATAGCAATTTACTGAAATTTTTCTATTGGTAGTCCATCAATTCCTGGAGCTTTGTTTTATTGTTTTGTTTTGTTTTGTTACCAGTGCCTTCATTGCAGCTTGGACTACTTCCTTCATTGACGGCATTTTTTGATCATATACTACTTGTGAAACAGTGGAATGTCCACCAATTCTTTTTTGGTATCATTACTCTGTATTCTTTCCATATTTTTTTATGCTTCCTGTAGCATTCAATACATTACCCACCGACTCCTTCAAGATTGTAAATTGGGCCTTGAGGTTTTTTTTCTTCAGTTCCTTTATTTTGCAAAATGCTGAACGTGTTCTTCCTTTTCAGCTTCGTATGCCAGTTCTTTGCAAATTTCACTTTAAGAGGTTATGTTGTCTTTTTAGCTGCACTTTCAAAATTTTCTGATTATCACTTTTATTTCATCATTTCTTCTATTCGCTTCAGCCACTCTACATTCAGGAGGAAATTTCAGAGTCTCTTCTGACATCCATGTTGGTTTTCTCTTTCTTTTCTCTCTTTCTAACGACCTTTTGCTTTCTTCGTGTAAGGCAGTGGTTCTCAACCTTCCTAAGCCCGTGACCCTTTCATGCTGTGGTGACACCCCAACCACAAAAGTATTTTCGTTGCTACTCCATCACTGTCATGTTGCTACTGTTATGAATCAGGCGACCCCTGTGAAAGGGTCGTTCAACCTCCAAAGGGGTCGCGACCCAGAAGTTGAGAACCGCTGATGTATGGCGTCGACCTACAGCTCCTTCAATCTTCAGTCCTTAGTATTCCATGTCACAGTCACTAATGATGAACACAGTAGGGGAATCTAAGATAGGGGACTCATAACGTAGTTAGTCCTGGTGGCACGGTGTTCACAAGTTGATCTGCTAACTGCAAGGTCAGCTGTTTAAATCCACCAGCTGCTCTGCTGCAGAAAAAGGGGTGTTTCCACTCTTTCAAAGAGTTACAGTCTCAGAAACCCTTGGGGGCAGTTCTACCCTGTCCTATAGGGCCGCTATGAGTCAGAATCTACTCAGTGGCAATGAGTTTGGATGGCTGTCAACTTCGGAGGAGCTAGCCACTGAGAACCTCATGGATAACAGCAGAACGTTGTCAGCTTCTGAAAAACTCATGAAAATCATCAGAACATTGTCAAAGATAGTGCCAGAGATGAGCAATTATCTTAGGTCATCTCAATATATGACAGAGGAATGGCTGCCTTCTCAAAGTAGAGCAGACCAAAATGACATCAATAGGGAAAAGCTTGTGGGGATAAAGCCTACAGAACCTTCATTGCTGATGGCTGCAAACATCTATTAATAACGGGAACTTGGAACGTGCAAACTATAAGTCTAGGGAAATGGGAAGTTGTCAAAAATTAGATGTAACATGAAGACCAGTATCTAGACATTTGTGAACTGAAATGGGCTGGTATTGGCCATTTTTAATCAGGAGTCTTATTGTTTACGATGACAGGAATGACAGCTTCAAGCAGGATGGTATTGCATTCATCATCAAAATGCTATCTATAATAGGATAATATCGATACCCAAATAAGGAAATACAGTCAAGACAACTATTATTTAAATGTATGCACCCACCCCTAAAACTAGTAATGAAGAAATTTACCATCCTCTCCAGGCTTAACTTTATCAAACTTGCAATTAAGATGCATTGACACTTAATGGTGTTTGAAAAGCAAAAGTTTGAAACAAAGGGAAAAGGATCGTAGTTGGAAACCACAGCCTTGGTGATAGAAACAAAGTGATAGAATTTTGCAAGACCAGTACTTCTTCAATCACAACTACCTTTGGCAACAACACAATACATATGAACTCCTCCAGATGAAATACAGAGAAATCAAACCGACTATAACTGTAGGACGAAACCGTGGAGAAGTTCAATATCAGTAGCCAAAATGAAGTCAGGGCTGACTGTGGAACAGACGGTCAATTGCTCATATGTAAATTCAAGTTAAAGCTGAAGAAAATTAAAACAAGTCCCCAAGAACCAAAATAGAACCATATATATATATATATTCACCTGAATCTTGAGAACCTCTCAAGAACAGATTTGAACATAATGACAGAAGACCTGATGAGCGGTGGGATGACATCAAGAACAGCGTATATGGAAAAAAATAAAAGATCATTCAAAAGACAAGAAAGAAAGAAAAAAATCAAAGTGAATGTCAAAAAAGACTCTGAAACTTGCTCCGAATCATAGAGTGGCTAAATCAAATGGAATGATGATGAGGTCAAAGCACTGAACCCAAAATTTCAAAAGGCAGCTCTAGAAGTAAAATATTATAAAGAAACTGTGCAAAGACTAAAAGTTAGAAAACCCAAGTGAAAGAATGCACTAAAAATATCTTAAACTGAAAGAACTAAAGAAAAAAGTCAAGCCTTGAGTTGCAATATTGGAAAATTCTATGTGCAAAGTATTGAACAATGAAGGAAACATCAAAAGAAAATAAAAAGAATAATCAATGTACAAAAAAAACACCCTAGTCTACTTTCAGCATGTGGTCAAGAACTAATAATACTGTAGGAAGAAATCCAAGCTTTCCTGAAGGCATTAGCTCAAAGCAAAGTTCCCGGAACCGGTGGAACACCAATGGAAATGTTTCCACAAGCTGATGGAGCACTGGAAGCACTCACTGATCTATGCTAAGGAATTTGAAAGACAGCTACCTAGCCAGCTGACCAAAGAACAAAGGCCCAACGGAATGTGAAAATTATAGAATGTCATTTATATCACATTCAAGTAAAATTTTGCTGAGGATCATCCAACAGCTGCAGCAGTGCATTGAAGAGAGCTTCTAGAAATTCAGGTCGGATTCAGAAAAAGACATGGAACAAGGGATATCAATTGCTATTGTCAGTTGGATCTTGACTGAAAGCAAATACCAGAAAGATGGTTACTTGTGTTTTATTGATTTTTCAAAGGCATTCCACTCTGTGGAGCATAACAATCTATGTATATGTGTAAATATATTTGTATACAACGGTAGGGAAACCGACCTGTGTGCATATATTTATATGTTAAATATCAAGGTAGCAGATGGGCATTGGGCCTCTAACTCAAATACTCCCTCAATGCTAGAACATTTTGTTCTAATAACCTGGCATTCTGCGATTCTTACCTTCCCAACACAATCGCTGAAGACAAAATGGGTGCAAAGCAAATGTGGTGAAGAAAGCTGATGGTGCCCGGCTATCAAAAAATACAGTGTCTGGGTCTTAAAGGCTTGAAGACAAACAAGCAGTCATCTAGCTGAGAAGCAGCAAAGTCCACATGGAGGAAGCACACCACATCAAATACCCAGAACAAAAAAATCATATCAATGTTAATGAGGGAGGATGCAGAGTGGAGACCCAAAGCCCATCTGCAGATAATTTAACATCCCCTCACAGAAGGGTCACAAGGAAGAAACAAGCCAGTCAGGGTGCAGTATAGCACTGATGAAACATACAACTTTCCTCTAGTTCTTTAATGCTTCCTCTCCAGCCGCTGCCCCTCCTCCCCTCTCCCCCACAGCCTATCATGATCCCAAGTCTATCTTACAAATCCGGCTAGATCAGAGCATGTACATGGGTACAGATAAGAGCTGAAAACACAGGGAATCCAGGACAGATAAACCCCTCAGGAACAATAATGAGGGAGCCATACCAGGAGGGGAAGGGGAAGGTGGAAGGAGAAAGGGGGAACCAGTCACAATGATCTACATACAATCCCTCCCTGGGGGATGGACAACAAAAGTGGGTGGAGAGACACATTGGTCAGTGTAAGACATGAAAAAAAATGTATAAATTGTCAAGGTGAGGGGTAGGGGAGAGAGAGGGCAAGAATGAGGAGCTGATACCAAGGGCTCAAGTAGAAAGAAAATGTTTTGAGAATGATGATGGCAACAAATGTACAAATGCTCTTGACACAAAGGATGGATGTACGGATTGTGATAAGAACTGTATGAAAAATTAACATTTTTTAAAGAGCTGTGTGAGCCCCCAATAAAATGATTTTAAAAAGAAAGTGCTTTGGAAATGGAGGTGGAAACATATATACAAATATGCTTGACACAACTGGTGTATGGAACGGTATAAGAGCTGTGAGAGCCCCCAATAAAATGATGGGTTAATTTTTTAATAATTTAATTAATTAATTTTTATAAAAAGAACTACCCACAGACAATTAAGTGGACAAAAGCAACATTAAGAGTCGAAAGGACCCAGAGGAGGCCGTGAATTTATGCAACTAGGGGACATTTCAGAAAAGCAGGGGATGGCTGCACAACTCCCAGACTGAATCCGTGTCGCTTAACGGCACACGTTCTAACTTTACTATGTATATTCTCAACAAAAACGTGCTAAATGAAGTTACAGCAACAGCAACAATCCGTGGACAGCCTTGGGAAAATGGGAATTCCAAAGCACTTCATTGTGCTCATTCAGAACTCATACATGTGTCCAGAGGCAGTTGTGTGAACAGAGCACGGGATGGTTGAAACGTCAGGAAAGATGCGTGTCAGGGTTGTATCTTCGCACCAGACTTATTCGCTCTGAATTCTTAGCAAACCATCAGAGCATCTGGATTATATGAAGAAGAATGTGGCATCAAGATTGCAGGAAGGCTTGTTAGCAAGCTGCTATAGGCACAGGACCTGGCTTGCTAAAAGTGGGGAGGGTTTGAAGCTGATAAAAATCAAGGCTTGCAGCCTTCAGTATGTATGACAACTCAATTTAAAGAAAGCCAAAATTTTTGGTCTTCACCACTGGACCAATAAGTGGCATGGTAAATGGAGAAAAGATTGAAGTTGTCAAGGATTTCATCTTGCTCGGGTCCACAATCAATGCTCATGGAAGCAGCAGTCAAGAGATCAAAACGATGCATTGCAGTGGGTAAATCTGCTGCACAAGACCTCTTTAAAGTCTTGTTGAAAAACAAGGGTGTTACTTTGAGGACGAAGGGGTGCCTGACCCAAGCCACGGTATTTTCAACTGTCTCATATTCATGTGAAAGTTGAACATTGAATACGAAAGAGTGAAGAACTGATGTGTTTGAATTGTGGTGCTGGAGAAGAATACTGAAAATACCACGAACTGCCAAAGAACAAACAAATCGGTCTTGAAAGAAGTCAGCCAGAATGCCCCCTGAGAAGCAAGGATGCCCAGACTTTGTCTCTCATAATTTGGACATGCTGTCAGGAGAGAGCGGTCACTGGAAAAGGACATCACCCTTGATACAGGAGAGGGACAGTGAAAAAGAGCAAGACTCTCAACAGGATGGGATGGCACAGTGGCTCGAACAACGGGCTCCAACCTAAGAACAGTGATGAGGATGGCTCAGAACGAAGCGGATTTTAATGCTGTCGTCCAAAGTATTGCAATGAACCAGAGCCAGCTCTACGACACATAACAACAACAGTGAGTAGTTCTATAATGTTGATGACCTTGAACCATAGCACTTGCCAAAATATTTTTGTACTCCTTCCTCATTTATATATATATAATTTATTCAGTGCCCCCAGCACTGTTGCAATCTTTCATAAAAAACAATAGGTTGAGGCATGCAATGGTTTATTGCTTCTCAGACCTACCTCATAAACCAGAGGATGCACATTCTTTTGCGCAGGTTGGGTGTGCGAAACAAGTCACATACAGATGCTTTGGTCTGAGCCGTCTCCAACTCCTCCCTCATGGTGAATCTCAAAACCTTGAATGACAACAAGAAAAATAAACATGCATCCATTGCCAGAAAACAGGCATCCAGCGGGGGAATGGGGCAGGGGTTCGCACGTACTATGCACCCATCAGAAATGTATATTCTGTTTCAAGGAGCTTTGGTTTAGTTCAAATGTAATCATTAAGCAAGCAATACAATGGTGAAAAGTGTTACAAAATAAATTGTAAGGACCATCGACTCCGTTCCAACCCATTAGCGACCCTCTGCACAACTGAAGGAAACACTGCCCAGTCCCGCACCATCCTCACCACTGTTCCTCTGCCTGAACCCATTGTTCCAACCGCTGTGTCAGGTCATCCCATCAAGGTCCTCCCTCTTTTCTCGGCCCTTCTACTTTACCAAGCATGATGTCCTTCTCCAGGGACTGGTCTCTCCTGACAACATGTCTAAAGCATGTAAGACAAGGTCTCGCCATCCTTGCCTCCAAGGAGCACTCTGGCTGAACTCCTTCCAGGACAGTGTTGTTTGTTCTTTTGGCAATTGAAGCAGAGATTGATAAAAGGCTTGGTTATTTTCATCCATGGGATTAGTGTTGTTGTTGGGTTTTATCAAGTTTAATTCCAACGCTTAACTCAGTCATACACCATCCTCACAAATGTTGAGCCCTTTGTTGCAGTCTCCATGTCAACCCATCTTGAGGATCTTCCTCTTTTGCATGGACCCCCACCCCTAATTCACCAAGCACCATGTCCTTCTCGAGGGCCTAGTCCCTCCTTGCAATGCAGTGAATTATTTAACGGGGCTCTTCTAAACATAGTCTCCGTAGCTCCCACCAAATGACATTTGTTTTTCTGATGTGTCGAGGGGAAGAAGGGGGAAGAAGATACTGATTGGATTCGAGGATTCAGCTGTGAGTGATGGTTAAAATCGTTCATTTTTAGTGCCCTTCCTGCTGGATGTAAAAGGAGCCGTCTCAGAAACAGGAAAAGGAGGTTTCACTACCGGCAGGAGAAAAGAGGAATGGAGTGCATCCTTTGGATCCCCAAGATCCCTGGACATTTTGCCCGCTTGGTCCAGGACACAGCGTTCACACCAGAATAGGAGCAAGAGTAGATGAGGAGCCAGAGCAAGAGACAGAGCGGTGGACGTTCCAGCCCACAGAACCTGTGCAGCTGAGGGCTTTGGGGGATGGAGTCCCTCTGGGTGCCGAATTGAGAGAGTTGAGCTGCTGACCCACAAAACTGGAGTGCCTTCCTGTTGACATGGCAGAATAGCCTCCCTTTCAGGCATGTATTGGCAGCCCTACAGGAGCTTGCCTGTGGGCACAAAAGAGAAGAAATTGTCCTGACTGAAAAACTCTATCCTGAGTATATCTTACCTGAGTTGTAACCTGTGAACTTCCCTGCTAACCCCTTAAGTGTGGGCATTACGTGGCCATTTCAATGAACTCCTGAAACTCAGCCACAGGAGTAGTGTGCTGTGGGAGAGGGACAGGTGGAGTTAGGATTCAGGTAAAAGGGATGAAAATGGAGGTATGTCTGACCTTAGCCCCGTGGAAATGGGCCTTGGGTTGATGATCTGATGATGCTAATTCTTCTCAGCCCTGGTAGCACACACACACACACACACACACACACACACACACACACTGTGTACATAAAGGAGGTCAGATGTCACTCCTCGTGTCCCCTTCCCTTTTACATTTCCAATAACAAGTCCGAAGTTGTGAAGTCTGGCCATCTTTGATATTAAGGAGCATTAGGGGTGTAATTCTTCCCTGACAGATTGTTTATTCTTCCAGCAGCCAGTGGTGTGGTCCATATTCTTTGCCAACATCCTTCAAGTGTGTCCATTCTGCTCCAGTCTTCCTGATTCAATGCCCAGCTTTGCATGCAGATGACGCCACCAGAAACTTCACAGGTTCAGTCAAGCATACCCTAACCCTCACGGTGACACTTTTTTTCCCTCTTTTTTTAAAATTTTAATCATTTTATTGGGGCTCGGACAACTCTTATCACAATCCATACACACCTCAATTGTATAAAACACATTTGTACATTCGTTTTCCTCATCATTCTCAAAACATTTGCTCTCCACTTAAGCCCCTGGCATCAGCTCCGCTTTAGCACTTAAAAGAGATTTTTGGCGGAGACTCACCCACGTCAAAATACAGTTTGATTTCCTGACGGCTGTTTCTATTAGCATCGACTGTGGATGCAAGGAAAAATGAAGTCCTTGAAACTTGGATCGTTTCTCTCTTTATCATGGTATTGCTTATTGGTTTCACTTGTGAGGATCTTTGTTTTCTTTACATTCGAGTGAAATCCATTCCTCTGGCCGCAGTCTTTGATTTTCATTGATTTTCATCAGTGAATGCTTTGAGTCACTTTCCACGAGCAAGGTTGTATCATCTGCATCTCACAGGTTGCTTGAAGCCTTCATTCAATCCTGATGCCAGGCACTGCTCCATATACGCTTAGATTATTTGCTCAGCATCCAGGTTGGATAAGGATGGAGACACACCTTCCCTGATTTTAAACCGTTCCGTGTCCCCTTGTTCCACTGGAATGCCTGGTTGTATGTACAGCACAGGTTCCTCCTGAGCACAATTGAGTGTGGGGGGAGGTCAGATGCTCATAGGCATCTTCCCTGAAGGCAGTCCCTGCCAGACTGCTGTCTCTTCACACCACAGGGGTGGGCCTGCTCCCTGCTGCTAGAGACAATGGATTAATGGTCTCTATCAGTTGAGCCAGGGAACAGGCCAAACTGGTCTGTGGCATCCAAGGTTAGGCTGCCATCATGGACCTAGGATCCGCCCATCTTGTCACATGTGTACCCCCAATCCCTCCTCTTCCTATTGCGTGTATTTCCCTAGACCACCCCTCTCATTACTGTATTACCTATAGCACAACTCCTTCCTGTGACATATGTCTTCACCTGTAATTAGGGGGCTTGCACGTCCCCAGAGAATATAAAAGGCCTGGGCTAGCATTAAAATCTCTCCCTCCACGTGGACCACCAAGTGGGGCTGAGGTGAGCATGCTACCATGAATCGTGTCTGACTCCATTTATTTCAATACTTCTCTTCTCTCTCTCATGCTCTCTATAACTTTACTATGATCTTTACTTATCGCTGTGCAATTGCGCTACCGGACCCATAATGATGTGTTAGGGGCTGGCTTCCCCTGACAATTGAGCATTCTGGAATCCCCATCGTTTGGAATATTATCCATAATCATTATGTTCTACATAGTCATCAATAAAACACATACAAGGAAACATCTCCTTGGTAGTCTCTGCTTTAAGTCAACACCCAGCTGAGCTCAGCACTGACATCCCTGGTTTCACATCCTCTTCGGAATCCAGCTGGAATTTCTGTAAGCTCCCTGTTGATGTGCTGCTTCTACCATTGAATTGTCGTCAGTGAATTGCTACTTGGGTGTGATATTAATGAACAATCGAATTATTGCTCATTAATTTTCACATTCTGTGGGATTACTCTTCTTTAGGATGGAAATAGATATGGATCTCCTCCAGTCAGTTGGCCAGAGAGCTGTCTCCCAAATTTCTTGGCACAGAATGAGTGACCAGCTACAGCACTGCATCAGTGTATTGAAACAGTTTATGAGCTTTCTATCAATTCCTGGAACCGTATTTTGCAGTGATGCCCTCGGTACCTCGTGTCTGCCAAGACATTTGGAAGACAACGACCTGGCCAAATAACTGAAAGAAATCCACATGTGCGTCTATTGCAAAGAAAAATGAGCCAACAAAATGATACAATAATACCAGTAAGATCACAAGCAAGTACATTCTTACTGAAGATACTGTGAAACAGGGGCAGCACTCTATCCACAGAGAACTCAAGAAATTTGAGCCAGATTCAGAAGAGGGAGCAGAACAAAGGTGTCATCGCTATATCAGATGGATCTTGGATAAAAGCAGAAAATAACAGAGGAAAATGTTTGTGTTTCACTGACAGTACAAAAGCATTAGACAAAGTGGATCCTAGCAGATTTGGACAGCATTACAAAGAATGGGAAGTCCAGAACTGTGGTCGTCACCTGATCTGGTGTCAATTAATTGAAGGATTAAGAGTGTAGGGGGTGGAGTCTAAACTGTCAATCTGGAGATAGCTAATGAGACTTCTGTGTGGTCATGGCCTTCTCCTGAGAATTCTGGGAAATCTGGTACTTCCTCCTTGGAGATGGGAGACACTTCTCTCTCTCTCTCTGCTACTCCCTGGGAGACATGGCAGAAGACAAGCCACATGGACGCAACCAGACCTCAGAAGCCAGAGAAGCCACCGAGAGACCCCTGCCAGCACTGAGATGCTTACAATTCCACTGGATCCAAAGACTTACTACCCACTGGCTTGTGATCATCCTACATTTGGCTCCATTGCATGTGTTTCGTGAGTCTGAAGAAGACTTTATAGATTGGTATCAGACATGTGGGCCAGTATCGGACTTATGGACTTGGACTGGTCTGAGTTGGGATGCTTTCTTAATGTTCAATTGCTCTTGTATATAAACCTCTTCCTTATATCCATATGAGTGTCTCCATGGATTTGTTTCTCTAGTCTACCTAGACTAACACAAGAACACTTCATTGTGTTCTCGCAGAACTAGTACACACACCAAAAGGCAGTCACTTGCACAACAAGAAAGAGGCTACTGAAGGTTCGCAATCAGGAAAGGCGTGTGCCAGGGCTGTCCTCTTTCACCACACTTATTAAAATTGTCAAGGATGTCAGTGGACGGGGCTCCACAATCATCATCCATGGAAGTGCCGCTCAAGAAATCAAACGCTGTGTTGCGTCAGACAAATTGGATACAAAAGACTTCTTTTAAGTGTTAAAAAGTCAATTAGCCACTTGAAGGACTAAGGTGCCCCTGGCCCAAGCGATGCTATTTTCAGTTGCCTCGTAGGCATGCCAACGCTTGACAACGAAGAAACAGGACCGAGGAAGAATACGATGCCTTTGAAGTAGGGTATTGGTGAAGAGCGTTGACCATCCCAAGGGCTGCCAGAAGAACAAGCCGATCTGTTGTGGAAGATGAGCAACAAGAATTCTCTTTAGAAGCAAGGACGGGGAGACGTTTTCTCACACACGGCGGGCATGTCATCAGCAGGGGCCACTCCCTGGAGAAGGATGTCATACCCGGTAAAGTGTTGGGTCAACAGGATGGGTTGGCACAGGGTTCACAACAATGGGCTCAAACATGTCCACCAGTGGAAGTAGGATACAGGACCAGGCAGGCAATGTTCTGTTCTGACAGACCTAGAGTCCCCATGAGTCCAAACTGACTCCATGGCAACAACAAAGACTGTGTCTTCCCTACGTCCACTGATGAGCTTGCTTTCCCTCTCACCTCCACGGTGAGAATGTCTCCAGCATTCTTTATTCCATTCACGCATGCTACTTTTCTAAGCTCCTTTATGCCCCCATCTGGTTTGTTGTTGACAATCAGCCACCGGGCAGACTCTACCAGCCACCTGGTCAGAGGAGAAACAGAAGTATAGACAAATAATCCTTGTGTATTAGCCTCAGAATCTGTGATCCGAGACACGCATCCTTTTCTGTCTGTTACTTACCGCTGGACTCAGTGCTCTCGTGACCCAAAATCAGCTATAGAAAATGTGAGAATGGTACTTTTCGTGTAAAAAACAGTTGTTAAAGATCATGCTTAGTCCACAGACAGGACCACATGGCCAGCCCAACTATGAAACATGACGCCCCTCACTGACCCATGGCCCTGCGGGGGACAGAACCGGAGACACCGTGTGGGAATTGTGCCTGATCTGATCCCGCCACACTGAGGCAAAGCACTGGGGGAGTGCAGCAGAACAGCAAGGGAATGGAGCGACAAGGCCCCCAGGGAATGCTGAAGGTGGACTTTGGGGCCAGGCCGTGATGCCCCAACAGACTGGACTGGAAAACACTCCTAAAGGCCAATACATGATTCTTGAACTAACTACAAGCTTTTCTTTCTTGTTGTGTTTTGTTTTGTTCTTTGTCAGTGGTTTGTTGTTGTTGTTTTGTTGCATATTGTTGCTTGGTTTTGCTCTGTCTTGTTTTGGTGCATGTTATTATCTCCACCGGTGTGTCTAAATAAGATAGACTGGATGAACAATCTGTAGGAGAAAACAACGGGACCAACAGTTCCAGAGAGACGTAGGATAAGGAGAGGTGAGGGAAAGGAAGTGGTGTTAACAAATCCAGTGACAAGGGAACAACAAGTGATCCAAATTGGTGGTGAGGTGGGTGTGGCAGGCCCAGTAGGGCATGATCAAACCAAGAGGAATTGCTGAAACACAGGTAGGGACTGAGCATGATAGTGGGACAGGAGGAAAGTCAAGGGAAATAGAGGAAAGAGCTGGTACATATGCAAATATATTTATATATGAGGATGGGGAAATAGATCTGTGTGCCTATATTTATACATTTAGTATTAAGGTAAGGACATTGGGCCTCCACTCAAGTACTCCTTCAATGCAAGAATACTTTGTCTATTAAATTGGCATTCTAGGATGCTCACCTTCCTGACACAATCGCTGAAGACAAAGAGGGGTGAATAAGCAAATGTGGTGAAGAAAGCTGAAGATAAACAAGCGGCCATCTAGTTCAGAAACAACAAAACCCACATGGAAGAACACACCAGCCTGTGTGATCACGTGGTTCCGAAGGGATCAGTTATCAGGCATCAAAGAACAAAAAATCATATCATTGGGTGCACACCTCCATGATATGATCGCTGAAGACAAATGGGGGCATAAGCAAATGTGGTGAAGAAAGCTGATGGTGCCCAGCTATCAAAAGGTATAGCATCTGGGGTCCTAAAGACTTGAAGGTAAGCAAGCGGCCATCTAGCTCAGAAGCAACAAAGCCCACATAGAAGAAGCACACCAGCCTGTGCGATCATGAGGTGTTGAAGGGATCAGGTATAAGGCATCAGAACAAAAAAATCTTACCATAGTGAATGAGAGGGGAAGTGCAGAGTGGAGACCCAAAGCCCATTTGTAGGCCACTGGAGATCCACTTGCAGAGGGGTCTAGAGGAGGAGATGAGCCAGTCAAGGTGTGATGTAGCAACAATGAAAAATACAATTTTCCTCTAGTTCCTAATTGCTTCCTCCCCACCCCACTCCACCCCTACTATCATGATCTGAATTCTACCTTGAAAGTCTGGCTAGACCAGAGGATGTACACTGGTACAGATACGAACTGGAAACACAGGGAATCCAGGGTGGATGGTCCCTTCAGGACCAGTGGTGTGAGTGGTGATACTGGGAGGGTAGAGCGAGAGTGGGTTGGAAAGAGGGAACCGATTACAAGAATCTACATGTGACTTCCTCCCTGGGGGACAGACAACAGAAGAGTGGGTGAAGGGAGATATCAGACAGGGCAAGATATGACAAAATAATAATTTATAAATTATCAAGGGTTCATGAGGGAGGGGGAAGCGGAGAGGGAGGAGGAAAATGAGGACCTGATACCAAGGGCTTAAGTGGAGAGCAAATGTTTTGAGAATGATGAGGGAAATGAATGTACAAATGTGCTTTACATAATTGATGTATGTATGGATTGTGATAAGAGTTGTATGAGCCCCTAATAAAATGATTAATAAAAAAAGAAAGAAAAATTTCATGACCTTTTAAACAACAACAGCAATCTACTAAAAAAATCACTCAAATTAGAAATATGCCAAAGAATAAAATAATACTGTACACAATTTAATATATTATATTTGTAAATTGTATTTATGTTAAAATTTAAAAATATATTGCAATACTAAAAAATAAATAAATAAAGATCAGGCTTGGTGTGTCTTAATCCAGCAGGCGTAGCTCTGCCCTGATGAACGAGCATTGTTAAAAGTTTTGCCCTATCTCCAACCCTCATTGTTTACAAAGTGTACCGTCACTAGCGTTGCTAATCTGTACAAGTCAACAGTACGTGTATTTTAGTCTAAAATGCTGTCCTAGATGTGGATGCTTTCCTTTCCTTGACAGTATTTTAAATTCTATATCCTTGACTACATGAATGATACTCTCAGTAGAAGCACTATAGGCCCCAGGAGATGCTTCATAAGGTGCCCCAATAAAATGATAATGATTGATAATGATGCCTCTTGCGTGGACCAGGGGTGGATGTAAACCATTGATGTAACCCACCTAAGTAGACCCCTAATCTCAGAACAATTCGCTCTTATGGCATGGCTCTCCTCAACACTTCCCCTCATGAAGAGATCACTGAAGGGACGAGTGCTGGAACAAGTACGGTGAAGACATCAACTGGTGCCCAGCTATCAGGGGGGAAAAATAGTGTCTGGGGTCTGAAAGGCTTATCTCAAAGCAAGAAGCCATCTAGTGAGGTGTCAGCTAAGTTCACATGGAAGAAGCACATCAGTCTGTGTGATCCAAGGATTGTAAATAACAAGATCCAAATCCGAAGGAGGGAACAGTACCAGAGCTTAAATTCTGAGCATCCACATTCCAGAAATCTGTGGATGACAGTGAAAGGCCGAGTCTCCGTGTAGATTAGGCCTCTGGTGAGTCCCCTCTGATCATTGACCAGGGATGTGCATGGCCTTGCTACCAGGCAGACGCGTAGGAACGCGGAGCAATGCCAATGTAGGTAGATTCAAATTTTACACCGTATCACTCACTCTCCCTTTTGACACGTGTTAAGTATGTTCTGGTTTTCCTTATTTCCTGCTTTCTTTTCCATTAAGGTTTTTCTAAGTTTTATTTTGTTATTGTTGTTGGGTTTGGTTACGTTTTGTACGTTTTTCTTTATAGGAAATTCAGGAATTCCTACAGAGACAGTAACTGGATTAATAGTCTCGTGGGGTTGTGCTAGGAGAGGTTGGAAGGAAATGAGGAGCTAATAATAATGAGTTCAAGAAATAAGAAAATGTTCTAAAACTGACTGTGGCGATGATTGAACAAATCTTTTTAATATGTTTAATCCATTGATATATGAATTACATTTCAATTAAACTGTTTTTTTTTTAAGAATCATATCCTAAATATTTTGTAACTTGTTAGCTTCCCCAACAAAAGCCCAAAATCATGGAGGGGAGAAAAAAAGTCTTTGGAGTTTAACTGGGGTGTGTCTTAAAAACAGGATTTCCAAAACAAAACAAAACAGGATTTCCAGGAAGCTAGTTAAGTCTGGACTTCAGGGGCCTCCAATTGCTCCATAAATTATTGAGGTCAGGGTACAGATAAGCTCCGTTGGAAAACAGCCTGATGGTTCCTTTGTGAACTGTCTAGAGCTGTTTTTGTGCTGGGATGGCAGAGTTGATACCACGTGGCCCACGACACCCACAACACTTACTGAGTGGCTCTTTATAGACAAAGTTAGCAGAGGCCCTACCTCTTGATGTGGTTTTACGTTCTTTTCTGTCATAAAAAGAGCTTCACGGGGAATTTTACTTCCATGATGTAGCACAGCCCCAATGGCCCGGATCATTGCTACTCCTGCATCTCCGTTTAAAACGACACAGGGAGCACAGATGGGACCGTGCGTTTAAGTCCAGGAAGGAATCAAATAAAATCCATGTGAACCAAGTTCTACATCTATTCTCACGACAGGGGACCTTGGGGATGAAACTTCAGAATCAGCTTCTCCCTACTGGTAATGGTTACAGAGCATGGGAGGCACAATCAATGCTGTTAAACTATGCAAGTGAAAACGATTGAATGAGATAGATATACATGTTTATTGTTTTATGTCTTTTATAAAAATAAAGATTCATGTTGGGGTTTTTTTTTAATCAGTAAGGTTTATTTTTAGTATGTTTTTTTAAATCATTTTATTGGGGCTCTTACGGCTCTTATCACAATCCACACATACATCCATTGTGTCAAGCACGTGTGTATGTATGTTGCCATCATCATTCTCAAAACACTGTCTTTCTACTTGAGCCCTTGGTATCAGCTCCTCGGTTTTTTTCCTCCCCCCCCCCCCAAATCCTCCCACCCTCATGGACCCCTGATAAGCTATAAATTATCATTATTCTCATATCTTACACTGCCCGCTCTCTCCCTTCACCCCACCCTTGTTACTGTTGTTCATCTCCCTGGAGAGGGGGTGGAATTATATGTCGGTCATTGTAGTTGGTTTCCTGCTTCTCCCCTTTCTCCCTCCACCTTCCCCTACCCTTCTGGTATGGATACTCCCATTATTGTTCCTGCGGTGTTTATCTGTCCTGGATTCCATGTGTCGAGAGCTCTTATCTGTACCAGTGTACATGCTCCGGTCTAGCCAGATTTGTAAGGTAGATCTGGCGTCATGCTGGTGAGGGTGGGAGGAGCGTTAAAGAACTAGAGGAATGTTGTGTGTTCTGTCGGTGCTGTGCTGCACCCTGTCTGTCTCATTCCTTTCTTGTGACCCTTCTGTGAGTGAATGTCCAATTATCTACAGATGGGCTTTGGGTTTCTACTCCAACCTCCATTATTTGCATTGACATATTTGTTGTTTTAGGTCTTTTGATGCCTGATACCTTATCCTGTTGACACCTCATAATCACAAAGGTTGGTGTGATTCTTCCATCTGGGCTTTGTTGCTTCCCTGCTGGTTGTCAGCTTGTTTACTTTCAATCCTTTGAGACCGCAGACAATACATCTTTTAATAGCCAGGCACCATCAGCTTTCTTCACCACATTTGCTTATGCACCCATTTTGACTTCAGCAATTGTGCCAGGAAGGTGAGCACCACAGCATGCCAGGTTATTGGATCATTGAGAGAGTACTTGAGTAGAGACCCAATGTCCATCTGCTACCATAATACTTAACATTTAAATATATGTACATAGACCTATATCCCTATTGTTATATATTAATGTATTTACATATATGTATGCCTATATTTATACCTCTATAAATGTCTTTTCCTCCTGTCCCACTGTCAGGTTCAACCTTCATTCAACTCTCAGTACTTTCTCTCGGCTACATTGCACTTGATCAAACCCCATCAGGCATTCTACACCCTCCTTGCAATTGATTTGAGGTCTCTTATTATCCCCTTGTCCCTGGGTTTGTTGGTATATTGGGGGTCTTTTTGTTGTTTGTTTGGTTTCTATATACATATATAAAGCCATTTAAAAAGGGAGCCAGCTTCTCCTACCTGGAGGCCAGAAAGAAGACAAAGAGGGGGACAGACACCACCAACTGGAATGTGCGCCACTCTTGAACTGAGTAGGACAGGCCTCCCAGGATGATATGTCCAACGCTGGAGGCACAGTTTCCCAGCGTTGTCACCATGGCTTTGGACTCAGTCACGGTCCATTCTGAAACTGAGAGAAAACTCCAGCATGGTATTACTTTCAGACAAAGGTGAAATGTCATCATCCCTTTGGGCTCAGAGAGAAGGCGGAAGGTCTCAAGGGTTGACTTACTGAGCAAGCTGCAGTTGACCAGCACCCCCATGGAGGAAAAGCCCGTCAGGAAGCGCAGTGAGCAGTACATGAAGAAGGAGGGAGCAAAGGCCACACCGGTCCCAACCATAGCCAGCTGGAGGAAACACCATCGGAGCACCAACCTCCGTCCAAACCTATGAAGGAAGAAGCCAGGTTCTGTTGTCTTGGAGAGAACTCATCTGCAGTGATGCTTCAATGAAGTATTATACCTAGAAATATAAAGTGAATTGTTATATTTTGTTTTGTCTTTTGGAGGCAGGAAGTTCAATTTATCGGTGGGCGCAGGTCAGGAAGGGCACAGGCTACCGAGGCCATCATGAGTGCAGGGCTCGCCACTTGTCCACGGGGCCACGGTTGGGGGTTAACTCCACAGCCAACTGGGATGAGACGTGTCTCAGCCACCATGTCCTCAAACTCATCTGCATTAAACTTTGTAGATGGAGCCCCACTTCTTGGAAATGTGGATCTTCTGGCACCCAGAGAACTTGAACTTGTCCCTGCATAAGGCCTCCATCACGTGCTCCTTGTTTTGAAGCTTGATGCAGATGGACATGATGACCTGGTCGATGTGGACCCCAGCCACTGTGCGTTGGAGTCTTCCAAATGCACCTCGCTTCCCAATATGCAGCCTGTCTTGTTGATGCGGATGACGTGGAAGGGGTGGAGACCGTCTTTGCCACAACGTTTCACCGTGCACTTGTTGCCACAGAAGTGCGCAGCCTCCAAGGCTTCCAAGGAGAGCTGCTGGTATTCCCCAGGCACCATGTGGCCACGCCTCGGGGATTCATCCACCTCTGCCTTGTCCAACCCAGGTCAGAGACGCACATCTTGGCATCAGGGACACCTCAGCCGAAGTGGGACTTGGGCGTGTTCTTACGATATCAGTAACGCTGGGCAGGGTGGTGGTCCATGATGACACCTGGACTTAAGTGGCCTGATAAAGGAAATGAGCTGGCACACACACATAAAACGTTTGTCATTTCAACATTTTTACGGGCACAGCTCAGTTGTGTTACTTAGGATCATCGTGTTATGCAACTCTCGCTGCTATCCGTTTCCAACACCCGTAGCGGTGCTCCCTAAGCACTCACCCCCACACTCGCTCTCCGTCCTCCCTCTGCTAACCGTGAATAAACCTGGGTCTGTATTCACTTGCGTACTCAACATATTTCATCTAAGTGGTATTATTTTACTTTCGCGATGGACTTATCTCACGTAGCGTCGTGTTTTCAAGGCCCCTCGGTGCTGCGCCATGTATCAGGACTTCATATCTATTTATGATTCAGTAGTACTCTGTTGTGTATGCGTGTACCGCATTTTGTTTACTGCCCACTCTCGATAAGACACTCATGTTGTTTACACCTCTTTTGGTTATTTTGAAGTCTACCACAGTGATCGGTGACGTGCACATATCTGTTTGTGTTCCTGACTCCAACTACTTGAGTATATACAGGAATTGTTGGATCTTACGCTCATCCATCCGATGTCTAACTCTCTGAGGAACCATCAAAGTGTTTTCCACCAGACGCTACCAATTTTACACTCCCACCATCAAGGAAGGGGGGTTCGAATTCCTCCACTTCCTGGTCAGCACCCACTGTGCTTGGTTTGGTTTCAATTCACCAATGTCATCTTAGTGGGTATGTTAGGGTTTGGATTTGCTTTTCCTTATTGGAACCCTGGCGGTATAGCCGTGATGCGTTGGTCTTCTAACTAGAATATCAGCAGTTCAAAACCACCAGCCACTCCGTGAGAGAAAGACGAGGCGTTGGACTCCCTGAAATCGTTAAGTCTCAGAAACCCACAGGGGCAGTTCTACCCTGCTCCCCAGGGTCACTATGAGTCAGCATTGACTCGATGTCAGTGAGAATGGTTGATGATGGCTCCTGGCTGCTACAAACACTTAAGTGCTTGACCACCAGCTAGTAGACCACCCGAGTCCACCGTGAGATGTTTAGAAACACAGGCCTGGCACTCTGCTCCTGGAAACCCTGCGGAGCAATTCTGCTCTGCACATATGAAGTCACCAGGAGTCAGCTCAAAGGCATGGCTCTTCCAACCAGACACCATCCGTCAGTCCCCGAAAGGTGCCTTAATCCTTGGTGATAGCTTTGCACACCCTACTTGCATGAAAAAGAATCCTGGTGGCACAGTGGTTAAGCACTCTACAGCAAACCAGACCACCAGCAGTTCAAACCCACCAGCTTCTCTGTAGGAGAAAGATGTGCTCATTTGCTCCCACAAAGATTTACAGCCTGGGAGCCCCGATGGGGCATTTTGACTCTGTCCCATAAAGTCACTCTGAGTCGATGACAACAGGACTACAGCAACGGGATTTACACAACAGAGTCTCCAGCTTCTGCAAGGTGCATAAAACAGACCAATCACAGGGCACATTGTGGCCCAACCAGTCATTTGGGCAGACCAGAAAAAAGCATGCCCCGTTTGCCCACTACAATCCTTGAGTCGATTCCCATTCAAAACAATGCGAGATAGGCAGCCGTTGGATTAAACCAGTTCAAACTGGTCCAGCAGAACCAAGACCTAATTTTTTTTTGTTGAGCTCAGTGAACTGGTTGTTAAAATGACACTTATAATCCAATTTCTCTCTAAGGAGAGTGGCTGGAGAGCCACCCAATGTAGAAATCATGATTTTACATCCTTGTTCTTTTTTAACATTCACCTGTGCAACTGTATGTTCTAAGGACCCGTGTTAATGTCCATTCCATCCATAAGTCTAAAAAATAAATAGAACTATGCTTGTAATATTTATCTACTCATTTCATAACTCATTATACTTTTGATGAACTACTACATGCTTATTGCCTTGCATACATTACTTCAGTAGACAAACATATAAGATCAAGAGAGAAAAATGCCAACCAATTAGAGGGTGACACACCATCATTCCTTTCAGCTTTGTGTTACGCCCCACGTTCCCGCAGAATATGATGAGTGAATTGTGCAATTCCTGAAAGCATTCGAAGAGCTAAAAATATTGTCAGAGTAATTGCTTTAAGTTCAGCAGAAGCGGAAAGGGGGATTGTCAAAGATGAGCAAATACCAGGGGGTACCCCCAAAAAACCGGAATTGTAATGTAGTGCACATTTCTCCTGCTGGGCGAGCACAGAGCAACTCGCTGTGAGCGAGCGCACCCAGCGGTGTCACCTCTGAAGGTTCTCTCTGGTCACAGGGAATTTTTCATAAAAGCAGTTTTGCTACAATCTTGATTTTTGTGATGGCCAATTTAAGAGAACAGCATGAAGCTGTGAAATTTTGGTTCCTACTCAGGAAAAATGCCCCAGAAACTATTGAGAGGTTGAACACAGCTTACAAGGACAGAGCTATCGGAAAAATTCAAGTGTACAATTGATTTTCTCATTTCAAAGAAGGTGAAATGCCGATTGATGACAAATCTTGGATGTCCGTCAACTTCCTGAATGGATGAACATGTCGACTGCTAGTGCATTTGGAGCTTGTTCCACCAGGTCAGACTGTTAATCAAGCTTTCTATTTAGAGGTTCTGAAAAGATGATGTAACAGTGTGACAAAGAAAGGTCTGATTTGTGGCATTCAGGGGAGTGGTTTTGCCACCACGACAATGTGCCTGCTAGCTGAGCCATTTCAGTGCGCCAGTTTTGACCAAAAAACAGCACGCATCTCTTGCCCCAGGCACCTGACTCATCTGACCTCACTCCGTGCAACTTCTTTTTGTTTCCGCAAATGAAGAGGGACATGAAAGGACAGCGATCTGACAACATAGAAGAGGTGAGGGAAACAGGAGGGAGCTGCTGTGAGCCATCCAAACAGATGAGTTTGAAAAAATGTTTCCAACAAAGGAATCGCAGATTTGACAGATGTATTAAGTGATATGGAGGGTACTTTGAAAGTGATAAGTTAGTCTTGTACAAAAAAAATTTTAATACATAATTTTGAAATTCCAGTTTTGCAGTATCCCCTCGTATTTGCAGAGAAGTTGCCTAACTGTGTCTAATGTAAAAAACACAATGACTATTGTTTAATTGGCCTCCCTCTAAATAAATGGGATCCTCCTCCTGCAGAAAAATGATGATGAATCATACAATTGATGATGCTCGGATGAAAGCAAAGAATATTGCAAGTGAGGACACCAATCAAGAAGCAATGTGGAAATAGTTTAACTGTTTTATTGCTTTTCCCCCAGTATTATTTAATATTAAAACTCTTTCTAAAAACATAATTAGTTTGTGTATCCTTTTTTCTTATTTAGCTATTAACTGTATGAAATAAGAAAGCACCTTTTGATATATTGTTTTTTAAACTTAAAATGGTCATTAGGGCAGTGAGTCAGTTGATAACTTATTTGAATAACACCACTGATTACAATTAATGTAAAGAAAACCAAAATCCTCACAACTGGATCAATAGGCAACATCATAATAAATGGAGAAAAGATTGAAGCTGTCAAGGATTTTGTCTTCCTTGGATCCACAATCAATGCTCATGGAAGCAACAGGCAAGAGATCAAAAGACGCATTGCATCGGGTAAATCTACAGCACAAGACCCTTTAAGAGTATTATAAAGCAAGGATGTTATTTTGAAGACTGAGGTGGGCCTGACTCAAGCCATGGCATGTTCAAAGGCCTCCTATACGTGTGAAAGCTGGATATTGAATAAGGACGCCTGAAGAAGAATCGATGTGCTGGTGAAGAATATTGCAGCCAAACAAGTCTGTCTTGGAAGAAGTACAACCAGAGTGCTCCCTAGAGGCAAGGGTGGTGAGACTTCGACGTGCATTCTCTGGACCTGTTGTCAAGGGAGGAGACCTGTCCCTGGAGAAGGACACCATGCTTGGTAAAGCAGAGAGGTGTTGAAGAAGAGGGAGGCCCTCAGCGAGATGATGGACGCAGTGGCTGCAACTATGGGCTCCAGTACAGGAACAGCAGTGAGGACAGCGCAGGACTGGGAGGAGCTGCATGCTTGCTTGCTGCGGTCCATCCGTTCTCTATGAACAACAACCACAACCCTGTCAGGACTCCCCGGACATCCTGGCTTCTTTGTTGAGTAAATGTGTACACATTAAAATCCACTCTGCAATGCACTGCCCTGTGGCTTTTGAGAAGACATCCAGTCCTGTGTCTGCACCACAGTACATCCAGAACAAGCCAGCCCATCGCCCTAACAAATCCTCTGAGCAGCATCTTCATCATCAACCCCTCCTCCCTCCTCATCCTCTGGCAACCATTAATACGCATTCCATCCCTGCAGTTTTGCCTTTGGGCCACCGTGGGCCGCTTTGCCATCAGCCTCTCTGTTGTCAGCCTCGCTGCAGTAACTTGCTAATGGGCTCAGTGTCCCCATGCTCAGCTCTCTTCTGCTTAGTTCTCTCAGGCACAGCTCACTCAGACAGCTCACCCAGCTGTTAACCGGCAGCACAGTCTGTGGCAGCTCTTTTACTGGGTCTGGGAGGCCATCTGTGTCCCAAGAGACATGCTTCGCTCCTGTCTCTTTCCCAAGATTGGAAGATACCCCAAGCCTCTGGTTCAGCCGTGAAACCTCCTCTGTTCCAGAATGGGGCCTCCCTCACCAGGGTGCAGCCAGTCTTCGGCCATGCATGAGATGTCAGTAAACTCAGGTCTCGAGATACAAAGATAACATTCCCTGCTAGCAGAGACCAGCTCCCCACTGTTGGGAGCCATCCCAACCATGCTGTCTAGCATAGCTCCAGCCTGGTGGAAGGAGCTTCTGCAGAGCAGAGCTTCCCAGGGAGGGTTTCCAACATCCCTCAATTATTCGCTGTTGTTAAATCCATTCTTGAGAATGTTGTGCATTGTCATGTTTACCGCACCTGGAGCGGATGTGAGGGCAGTCTTGAGAAGTACGAATGAAACCAGATCTAAAACTTGCTTCAATATGACAGGGCTTTCCTTAACTCGGGCATTGGAGAGGCTTAGACAGTGAGGCGTCTTTGGGAATTCTTAGGAGGATATGTGGGAATTGAGTGAGGAAGAAACCCAAAAGTTGAGGTCAGAGGAGAAAACAAATCCCACCAAAAACCCTGGGTTTCATTCAGATTAGGTAGTGGCCTCCCCAATATAGAGGACCTTATAGACTGCCTCCCCCAACTGATGCCCCTTTACCTTGCACAGGGGCTTACATAGAAGGAGAGCGAATGGTTAACATTAAAAAAAAAGTTAAAGAGGAAACCCTAAGTCTTTGACAAAGAATCAGACGGTTTGGCCCCATGGTGCCTCAGGAGTATAAAAAACAAAAGAGACATAGGTAGACTATGGAACAGTTACCATAAGAGAGCTTATAAAGGAAAATATTTGAGAAGCATTTAACTGCTTGTAGATATTTTTAGAATAAGGTAGGCTTTGAAGTAGCACATGAGGCAGTTTCATTGTGTTAAGTTCGTCAACCAGGAAAGAAACATTGTGAGCAAAAATTAGGGCAGTGAGTAGAATATGAGTCTAACCAAATTTTCTGAAACACCTCAATCAAGAATAGCATGTGACCTATAAAGCACACCGTGCAGGAAGAAAGAGCCAGGAAGAGGACAGAAAGTGACAGGAAAAAAGTGCAGACCTTTTAATGGTCTTTTATCAGGTTTTAGTGGCAACAATAAGGATGACTGTAGAGTTAATCATAAGGCATTGTTTTTTATATAGTGGTCTGTAAATGTATAAATAAAGCTGGTTGGAAGAACTCAGCAGAGATTACGTCCACCAGAACATCTCTCGTGTCTGTCTCATCTGTGTTCACTGACTCCACCCCTCCTTCAGGCAGCCACTTCACCCCTCCATGAGCTGGACTCCGGCACCCCACCACCACCTCCATCACACACCATGGGTGGAAGGAACAAATCCTTTGAGATAGCAGTCAACTTAGGAGGTTTCCAAACTAGCTTTCCCCCAAGAACTGAGGCAAAGGTAACTAACTACTCCTCAGAGACCTTCAGACGTTTGTGGGGGAATCCTCTAGGAAGTTTTCCCCAAAAAACGAAAACCACAGAAGCTCATTGCCCAGCCCTCCACCTTATAAAACCTTCTGCTCGATTAAGATGATACTGCATTGTAATCACTGTAACGTCCCTAGCTGGGAATCCGCTAACTGCCTTTACAACTGTGTCATCCGGATACGGAGTGAGCCCTTGCCACTCTCTGAATAGACTGTCCTTGTTGGCAAGGTGCTTTCCACTCAAACAAGCCCAATTAACGCTGACTTATTGATCTAATTTCCCTTTCTCACACCATTCTCCAAACCTCTTCTAATCCAATCCACCTACATCCGTTGTTGTTGTTGTTGTTGTTGTTAGGTGCCAACTCATAGCAACCCAATGGACAACAGAAGGAAACACTGCCCGCTCCTGCACCATCTTCACCATTGTTCCTGGGTTCGAGCCCATTGTTGCTGACATTGTGTCAGTCCGTCTTGTCAAGGGCTTTCCTCTTTTTGGCTGCCCCTCTACTTTACCAAACAGGATGTCCTTCTCCAAGGACTGGTCTCTCCTGTCAACATGTCCAAAGTACATGAGATGAAGTCTGGCCGTCCTTGCCTCTAAGGAGCATCCTGGCTGCACTTCTTCCAAGACAGATTTGTTGGTGCTCTTAGCATTCCATGGTACCTTCAATATTCTTCTCCAGCTCCATAATTCAAACTCAGAGGTTCTTCTTCAGTCTTCCGTACTTCCTGACTTGCATATTTTTGTGAAACTTTTCAGAATAATAAAACTCCTACTAAAGTTTAAAAAGCATATAGAACGAAGGACACGAAATGCTACAGCTTGATACTGTAAATCTCTATGGGTGTAGACAACCTCATCTTTCTCCCATGGAGCAGCTGCTGGCTTTGAACTGCCAACCTTATGGTTAGCAGCCCAACGCCTACCCACAATGCTACCAGGGCTCCTGGTACAATAATGACAGACTTCATTGATATAATTGAGATCAATGCTCAAATTGTTGAATTGTCTATTACATGTTTACACCACAAGTTCATCTTACCAGTGAACGATAGTTTCAGTGTGGGGGTGTTATGAATACTTGAGCTTCAATTTTTCAAAATGTCAATGTGACCATTTCCCTGCCCTGCACCAAAAAAAACATCAGTGGTTCCCCTTAGACTTCTGAAAGAAATTCAAAGTCCTTAACTTGGCATACAAGGCCCTGCCAAACTTTGCCGAAATGTCCACTCTTGTTTTCCAACTCCTGCCCGCAGTTAATACTAAATCAAAACTCCTCTCTCCAGCTCTCCACTTGTCCATTTAAACTACTGTGTAATTTGAATGAGCGCAGAGTCCAGGGTTTGAGGACTGGTGAAAACAGCAACAGGATCCAAGACCCCACGTTCTACGTCACTGCCGTAAGCTCCAAAGACGCCATGGCCGCAGCCTTTCTGAGGCATTGGGTCACGAGATGTTCATGTTCTCAAGACACGGTAGATCTTCCCTTTCAGGTTTCCAAGGCTTCAGATCTTTACAGGCGTAGACAGGCTCCTCTGCCAGTTGGCAGATCAATGCATAGCCCACGGCTCCACCAGGGTCCCGAGTGTTCATAGGTGTCTCAGTTTCCCCCAATTCCATCACTAAAGATAAAGACTTGAGTGTGGCTGCCTGCTAAGCCACAAAGACTTACATCAGATGACCTTTCTAGCCATACATGGCCTTGGAACTCCCACAAAATAAGTGGGTGGGACTATGCAAATAAGGTACATGAAACACATACAGGGGATTGGCTAGTTCATGATCTCCAGGTGGTGGAAGAGGGGAAAGACTTGAAATGTATCATCAGCGTCCCAGCCTAAGTTTTATGAAGAGAATACAGAGGAGATAAAACTGTAGCGCTAAATAGAGCAACGGATGGTGACGGCAGCCAGGGCGATAACAGTACAAGATGGCAGGAACCCGGAGGCCAGCACAAGACGGCGGGGGTGCAGCTTTCCAACCCACAGGGCTAAATGCCCAAGGCCCAGTAGAGGGCCTGGTGGCAGAAGGTGAGCACAAGCTGCCCTGATCAGAGACTGTCCCTGGCCTTGGTCCTGTCACTTCCAAGTTTATCCTGATCCCAAATTGTACCTATCCCTTCCCTAATAAGCCACCAAACTCTACCTACCGTCTGGGGGTTCTGTGTCATGTTGCAGCAAATTACTAAACTCAAAGATGGGGGGCCGAGTAGCGTGGGAGAGGAAGCGGTTGGTGTTAGAGATGACAGAGGAGGATAAATGTGTGGAGAAGTTGGACGTTTGGGACATCTTTAACCCTCTCCCTCATAGGACCAGCTTTGTGCTGCACCTTATAAAAGAAATGATTCATTTACTTGCCGATTCAAACTGTGGGACCTTCAGTTCGGCGCAAACCTAAGCATCCCGAGCTTCTTATAAATGAAGACTTGGTTCCATGATTACCTCATTTGCTTGTAAAATTGTCTACTTTGTCACCAATAAATGAATATTTATAGTGCATGCCATTACCCTCGTGCTATCTATGACCCAACTAATGCCATCAGGGTCTCAGCCCATTTCACGTGTGCAGCTACTCTGCAAGTAGGAAGTGATGGCCATTCGCTGTGACGTCCACCTACTTAGCTCCTGCTTCACAGGCTCAGAAAGTTCAGCGTGTGGCTAAGGCTTAAGGCGCTCGTTTGTATTTCTAACCTAACTGCTGCATCATAAAAGCTTCTCAGAAAGTCATCCCTAAAGCTCATACGTTCCTTCCCTCCTTGCATATGGCGCCTCCAACTGGGAATGAGACACGAACCACACTCTTCAGTTCTCTGATCTACCCTTCCCCTTACACTGAACACGGAGACATTCCTGTGAGGAAGGACAGGACCAAGCACAGCAAAATCGTCTTCAGCGATGCACTAAACACATGAGGTGATGAGCAAACTTAGGGAGAGAGAAAACAAAAAGTTGACACTCACCTATCTGAGAGACGGCCATATATCAGGCTTCCTATCAGTCCTCCGATCATGAAAATGAACTGAGCCACTGATTTTAGAATCTGAGATCCACATACCAAGTCCCACTGAAAGAGAACACAGCATAAGGATCAGCAGACAGACCTGAAACTATCTTTTTTTATTTCTTGTTTTGGTTTGTTTGTTTTTGTTTTGTCCTATGTGTATCTATATAAGATAGGCAGGATGAACAATCCCGAGGAGAAAACAATGGGACCGGTGGATCCGGGTGGGGGGCAGGGGAATATGGGAGAGAAGGGATGGGGAGGGGGAGTGGGGAGCCAACAAACTCAGGAATAAGGGAACAACAAGATATCTAAAATTGATGTCGAGGAGGGTATATAATGCTGGTGGGGTTTAATCAAGTGCAATGTATCTGAGAGGAACTACTGAGAGCCAAATGGAGGGTGAGCATGAGAGTGGGATAGGAGGAAGGTGAGAGGAAAGAGAAGAAAGAAATAGGAGGCAAAATCTACGTATAGAGGTACAGTTATAGGCCTGTATCTATGTAAACATATTAATTTATAATAAAAGGGACAGAGACCAATGCACATATTTTTTATGCTAAGTATTAAGATAGCAGGTGGACTTTGGACCTCTACTCAAGGCCTCCCTTAACACAAGAACACTTTGTCCTAATAACCTGTGGTGAAGAGAGCGGATGGTATCCAACTTTCAAAAGATATAGCATCTGTAGTCTTAAAGGTTTGAAGTTAAAGAAGCAGCCATCTTGAAGATAAACAAGCGGCCATCTAGCTCAGAAGCAACAAAGCCCATATGGAAGAACACACCAGCCTGTGTGATCGAGTGGTCCCAAAGGGATCAGGCATCAAAGAACAAAAAATCATATCATTGGCTGCACACCTCCATGATACGAGCGCCGAAGACAAACGGGTGCATAAGCAAATGTGGTGAAGAAAGCTGATGGTGCCCGGCTATCGAAAGAGATAGTGTCTGGGATCTTAAAGGCTTGAAGGTGAACAAGCGGCCATCTAGCTCAGAAGCAATAAAGCCCACATGGAAGAAGCACACCAGCCGGTGCGATCACGAGGTGCCAAAGGGATCAGGTATAAGGCATCATGCAAAAAAAAAAAAAAGAATATATATCTGTGTGTATGTATATATGTATATATGTGTGTGTGTGTGTGTGTGTATATATATATATATATATACCATAGTGAATGAAGGGGGAAGTGCAGAGTGGAAACCCAGGGCCCAAGTGTTGGCCACTGGAGATCCCCTCATAGAGGGGTTTAGGAGAGGAGATGGGTCAGTCAGGGTGTGATGTAGTACCAATGTAGAACATAGCTTTCCCCCAGATCCTGGATGCTTCCTCCCCCCAACTACCATGATCCGAATTCTACCTTGTAGGACTGGATAGGGCAGAGATTGTACACTGGTGCATATGGGAGCTGGAGGCACAGGGAATCTAGGGTGGACAATACCTTCAGGACCAGGGGTGTGAGGGGCGAGGCTGGGAGAGTGGAGGGTGAGTGGGTTGGAAAGGGGGAACTGATTAAAAGGATCCACATGTGACCTCCTCCCTGGAAGATGGACAGCAGAGAAGAGGGGGAAGGGAGACTCCGGATAGGGCAAGATATGACAAAATAACAATCTATAAATTATCAAGGGCTCATGAGGGAGGGGGGAGCAGGGAGGGAGGGGGGGAAGAGGACCTGATGCAGAGGGCCTAAGTGGAGAGCAAATGCTTTGAGAGTGATTAGGGCAAAGAATGTACGGATGTGCTTTATACAATTGATGTATGTATATGTGTGGATTGTGATCAGAGTTGTATGAGCCCCTAATAAAATGTAAAAAAAATTTTAAAAAGAAAATGATTAGGGCAAAGAATGTACAGATGTGCTTTATACAATTGATGTATGTAATGCATGCATATGAATGGATTGTGATAAGAGTTGTATGAGCCCCTAATAAAAAGGTTTAAAAAAAAAAAGAAGCAGCCATCCAGTAAGGAAGCAAATAAGCCCACATAGAAGAAGCACACCAGCCAGGCTGATCATGAGGTGTCAATGGGATCAGGTTATCAGGTATCAAAAGATCCAAAACAAACAACTATATCAATGCAAATGAGGGGGTTTGGAGTGGAGACCCAAAGTCCATCTGTAGACCACTGGATATGCCCCACAGAAGGGGTATAAGGAAGCGATGATTCAACCAAGGTGCAATATAGCTCAGACGAAACGCTCATCATTCCTCTAGTTCCTGAATGCTTCCTTCCCCACCCTCACCCCCACCCTGCCTCCCCGACTACCATGACCCAATTCTGCCTTACAAATCTGGCTAGACTGGAGAACACACATTGGTACAGAAAAGAGCTCTCAACACATGGAACTCAGGACAGATAAACCCCTCAGGAACAATAGTGGGAGTAGCAATATCATGAGGGGAGGGAGATGGTCAGCGAGGGGGGGTGAGAAAGAGGGACCCCATCACAAGGTTGGATATATAGTCCCTCACCCCGAAGGGGATGAATAAGAGAAAGATGGGTGAAGGGAGACAGCGGACAGTGTAAGATATGAAATAATAATAAAAATATATCATTGATCAAGAATTCACAAGTGTGGAAGGGGGGGAGAGGGGGGAAGAGAAGCTTATATCAAGGACTCGAGTAGAAAATGCTTTGGAAATGATGATGGCAACATATGTACAAATATGCTTGATCCAATTGATGTATGGAATGTTATAAGGGTCCCCAATAAAATGAATTTTTAAAAGAGAGAGAACAAGGCAGCACAGAGGAGCAGCTGAGAAATTAAAATTCCTTAGCATTCCCTGATTCAAACCGCTTTACATGATCTTCAAAATGCTCTGCTTACTGGAGGCTGCTCACCCACATCCTTTTCCATCCTCCCAACCCAGCAGCTTACACTCAACAAACACTGACCTTTTCTCAGCTGCTTGAAAATGGCACTGGGCTCTCTAGGTCCACAAGCTCCCAACAGTCTAGTCTGTCTGCATATATTCCTCTATTTCCTGTTTGCACTGTCTAAACACCATACTTCATTAGCTAGCACACATCCTCTGGATCTCCACTTAGATAAAACACCCTCCAAGAAGCCTTTCTGGAAGCCAAAGGTCTGCGGAGGACTACCTACTGTGCATTAACATGTCACTTATGACTTCACATGACATGGGTCTGGATCATGGGTCTATGTGGGAGCAGCTAGAGATAGTCAGTGGCCTGGGAATGCAGGCATTTTTCCCTGTGCTTTCCAAAGAGAACATGATCATACATTCAAACACGTGCATGGAGTGTCTCACCTCATTCACGATGGTGGACGAGAAGATGCTGCGGTCATACACCCAGCCATCCACACAGGGCTCCGTGTCGGGCTCACTCACGTTGGGGAAAGTCTCATTCGGCTGAAGGAGCTGCCACTGGGGGTGGAGGAAACGACGGCACCTCTCTGGCCTCAGGTGCGAGTCCAAAGGGATGGAGATTCGAAGAAGATCGTCTGAGTTCAGGGCCTCACTGCCGTTCACAGAGACAGTACCATTGTCGAGAACGTGAACCCAGCAGCGATGGCCAGGAATGGCCGCAGTGAAGTTCTCCAGCAGAGTGTGGATGTTCACGACAGCAATGGAAGTTAAAAGGAAAGCCATTTGAAGAAGTTGGAATCTCCCCTGCCCTCCGGCTTTGTCCAAGAGTTCCTGAAAGGCCATCAAGCCCAAGAGTTAATCCCCAAGGGGAGGCACCACAACTTGACGGAAATATTTTCAAACACTGACCAATGTTGTTTTGCACGAAACCAGTGTGGATCCTATCCCACTTTCTCGTCAAACTCCCCTCTCAAGACACTTCTACAATGCTGTGTTGTCAGTTTCCCCAGCCCCGGGCTAATAAAAAAGCCAGAACTTTTCCGGAAGAGCTACAGAAATCATTCTTTACCAAAACTATTTACATGGCTTAACAAATAAGCCTGCTTAGAGATCCATCTGCTCTGTGTATGTCTCCATTCTCAGTAGCTTGCCAGTAGTCAACAATAAACACCCCAGTTCTCTCTAACTAGATTGTGCGTTTTCTTCTCCAACAGACTCGAGTCACTTCCCAGAAGGAAAATTGTGAAATTCAAACAGGAATTATGTCAAGATTTTTCAATGGGGGAGAAAATGTGTCAGATCATTCACTTGGTTGGACTTTATTCTACTTGGAAAAGTTAATGTAAATCATCTTGAGTTAAAATAAAGCTGGGTGCAATGTTCCGTGAAAAGCACTGGGTCTAAGGTCAGGGTCTCATGAGAGAGAGGGAGAAACTATTCCAAAGACTTGCTGAGCGACCATAACATAAACTTCCACTAACTAAGTAGGGAAAACGTTAAAAAAATAAAATTAGAAAGTCTCACGGGGAAGACAACTTCAAGAAACTATACATCGTGTTCACTGAAGAATGGTGATGACAGTCAAAGAGTTGGGAACAACCTAAATGTCTACTGACAGATGAGCGGATAAATGAAATATGTTTCACACACACAATGGAATACTCTTTAGTCAGTAAGCTAGGTGAAGTCTTTTTTTTTTAATCATTTTATTGGGGGCTGGTACAATTCTTATCACAATCCATACATACATCCATTGTGTCAAGAACATATGTACATTTGTTGCCATCATCATTCTCAAAACATTTGCCTTCTACTTGAGCCATTAATATCGGTTGCTTGTTTTCCCCCCTCCCTCCCCACTCCCGCCTAGGTGAAGTCTTGATATGAGCTACAACAAAGGTGGAGCTGGAAGAAATGATACCATATGAAATAAGGCAATCATAAAAAGACAAATAGTGTATGCCCTAACTGAAATAGAAAGACAAGGAAAGAAAAATAGAGAGAGACTAAAGTTTATTTGTTTCTTAGTCTACATCATGTGGAACTTGTACACGGATCAAGAGAGGGTTGTGCAAATAGGCCAGGGGTACATTACATGGTTTAAAAATCAGGAAAGGTGTGTGTCACGGTGGCATCTTCTCACCATACCTATTCAGTCAGAGTGGGATCCTCCCACCATACCTATACAATCTGCATGTGGAGCAAACCATCAAACAAGCTGGATTCTATGAGGAAGAAGGAGGCATCAGGATTGGAGGACGGCTTACTAACATCCTGTGATATGTAGCACACACAACCTTGTTACTGAAAGTGAGGGAGACTTTCATTAGCACTTGCTGATGAGGATCAAGATTGCAGCCTTCAGTATGGATTGCAACTCAGTGTATAGAAAACCCAAGTTCTCACAACTGAACCAATACGTAATGTCATGATAAACGAAGAAAAGATTGATGTTGGATTTCATCTTGCTTGGATCCAGAAATAATGCTCATGGAAGCCGCAATCAAGAGCTCAAACAACACATTGCACTAGGTCTTCTGCATAAGACCTCTTTAAAGTGTTGAAAAGCAAGGATGCTACTTTGAGGACTAATGTATGCCTGACCCAAGCTATGTTTTCAATTGCCTCATGTTCATGTGACAGCTGGACACTGAACTTAAGAAAGGCCACATAAGAAAAGATGCATTTTGAATTATGGTGCAGGCAAAAAAATACATTGTAAGTATCATGGAGCCAACGAGAGAACCAACAAACCTGTCTTTGAAGTACAACCAGAGTGCTCCTTAGAAGCAAGAATGGCCAGTCTTCCCTCTAGTCAAGTACTCCCTCAATGCAAGAACACTTTGTTCTATTAACCTGCCGTTCCATAATGCTCATCGTCCCAACACAATCGCTGAAGACAAAGCGGGTGCATAAACAAATGTGGTGAAGAAAGCTGATGGTGCCCGGCTATCAAAAGATATAGCATCTGGGGTCTTAAAGTCTTGAAGGTAAACAAGCAATCATCTAGCTGAAAAGCAACAAAGCCCACATGGAAGAAGCACACCAGCCTGGGTGATCATGAGGTGTCAAGAGGATCAGGTATCAGGCATCAAAGACCCAGAACAAAAAAATCATATCATTGTGAATGAGGGGGAGTGTGGAGTGGAGACCCAAAGACCATTTTTAGGCAACTGAATGTCCCCTTTCAGAAGGGTCATGGGGAGGAAATGAGCCAGTCAGGGTGCAGTACAACACCAATGAAACACACAACTTTCCTCTAGTTCTTTAATGATTCCTCCTCACCACTATCATGACCCCAATTCTAGCTTACATATCCGGCTAGACCAGAGCATGTACACGGGTGCAGATAAGAGCTGGAAACACAGGAAATCCAGGGCAGATAAACCCCTCACGACCAATAATGAGAGTAGCAATACCAGGAGGGGAAGGGGAAGGTGGGGGAGAAAGGGGAAACCGATCACAATGATTTACATATAACCCCCTCCCTGGGGGATGGACAACAGAAAAGTGGGTAAAGGGAGACATTGGCCAGTGTAAGACATGAAAAAAAATAATAATAATCTATAATTTTTCAAGGGTTCATGAGGGAGGGAGGGGAAAAATGAGAAATTGCTACCAACAGCTCAAGTAGAAAGAAAATGTTTTGAAAAGGATGATGGCAGCAAATGTACACATGTGCTTGACACAATGGATGGATGTGCTAAGAATTGTATGAGCCCACAATAAAAGGATTTAAAAATAAATAAAAACTGGGGGAAAAAAATGAATGACCAGACTTCATCTCATATACTTTGGACAGGTTGCCAGGAGAGTAGGCCCTGGAGAAGGACATCATGCTTGGCTCCGTAGAGGAGCGGCAAGAAAGAGGAAGGCTGTCAGCAAGATGGACGGACACAGTGGCTGCAACAATGGGCTCAAACGTAAGAACAATTGTGAGGATGGTGCAGGACCAGGCAGTGTTTCATTCTGTTGTACAGAGCATCACCGCTGGACGGCACTTAACAACAATGGCATCTATTGGTGGTTACCAGGAGCAGAGGGGAGTGGGGATGCCTGGGAGGGCAGAGAGTTGGGGTTACTGATGATGGCCGCCACTCACCTGTTGGTTTGTCATAATGTGTTGGCTTGCATGTTGCTAGATTCCAAGATGCAAATTGAAGGTATTTCAAATGCAAGTTTCGTAGGAGCTTCCAAACTCAGACAGCTACAGGAAGAAGAGCTTCATGAACTACCTCGGGGAAAAAGTGACCTTAGGAAACATCTTGTATAGTACCAGAATATTGTCTTATGCGGTGCTGGAAAATGAGCCTCGTGAGTTCGAGCTGCCTCCCTAAGTTACAGTCAGCGTTAATGAGGTGGACACAGTGACACTTTGGGGACCCTCGTTTCCTGCTGGGCTCAACATAAGAAGAAACAGTTACAAACCTCCATTAGCAATTGGACTGTGGAATGTATGAAGAATAAATCTAGGAAAATTAGAAGTGGTCACAAATGATTTGGAATGCTTGAAGGAAAACCACTAGGCTGAAATGGACTGATATTGATCATTTTGAATCAGCCAGTCACATACAAGGGGGTGGAGCTTTCATAGTATGCATTCCCCCACACACACACTCGTACTCCACCCCTGGCAAGCATCGACCAACTTGCTCTGAGTTAGTGCACCCAGTGGCATCACCTGGGAAGGTTCTCTCTGGTCAAAGTGAATATTTGTATGTATATGTATGGAGTGTGGTGGGAGTTGTGTGAGCCCCTAGTGAAATGTAAAAGAAGAAAAGAGGGAAGAAAAAAAAGAAAATGATTAGGGCAAAGAATGTACAGATGTGCTTTATACAATTGATGTATGTATATGTATGAACTGTGATAAGAGTTGTATGAACCCCTAATAAAATGTTTTTTTAAAAAAAAGCAGTTTCACTTGAAACTTTTCTTGTGATGGTGATTTAAGAGAACAGCTTGTGGCTGTGAAATCTTGTTCTGTGCTCAGGAAAAATGCCCCAGAACTTGTGATGTTGAACACAGCTTACCAGGACAACGCTATGGGAAAAACTCAAGCGTATGAGTGGTTTTCTCGTTTGAAAAAAGGTGAATGTTGATTGATGACATACCTCGTTCTGGACATCCATCAACTTTCCAAACGGACAAAAATGTCAACAAAATTCATGCACTTGGTCTCACAGACTGACGACGACGGAGCGTTGAAGAGATAGGGAAGCTATCTGGACTGTCTTGGAGCTCAGTTAAACAAAATTTCATGGAAGATTTGGGAAGGAGAAGGGCCACTGCGCAATTTGTGCTTCGGGTTCTCACTGACCAGGAAAGAGAGCCTTGGCTGGAAACATGCCATGCTTTGCAAGAACAGCTCCGAAGAGCCCAGACTTTTTTTCCAAGGTCATTACTGGTGACAAGACATGGTGCTGTTCTTATGACCTTGGAACTAAGCATCAATCAAGCCAGTGGAAGATACAATCATCACCTCCCCCACAAAAAAAGCGAGTCATGTAAAAATCAAAGATCAAAATGATGCTCGTTTGGTTGTTGTCTTTTTTTATGTGAATGGGGTTGGTGTACTTGGAGTTTGTTCCACCAGGTCAGACTGTTAGTCAAGCTTTCTATTTAGAGGTTCCGAAAAGATTTCATAACAGTGTGCAACAAAAAGGCCCGATTTGTGGCAGACGGTGGGGGGGGCTGGTTTTGCCACCATGACAATGCACCTGTTCGTGCAGCCACCTCAGTGCTCCACTTTGGGGCAAAAAAAAAAAAAATTTAAACAGCATGCCTCTCTTGCTCCACACCTAGCTCACCTGACCTCACTTCGTGCAACTTCTTTTTGTTTCCGTGAATAAAGAAGGACGTGATTTGACGATGTAGAAGAGGTGAAGGAAACTACGAGGGAGGTGCCGTCTGCCATCCAAACAGCTGAATTTGAAAATGTTTCCAAGAATGGAATCGCAGGTTGGACAAATGTATTAAAGGTACTTTGAAGGTGAAAAAGTTGTTTTGTAAATAAATAAATAAATTGTTTTGGGGGAAACATTCTGGGGCTTTTTAGGGGGGGTACCCCCTAATATATTATATATAGCCAGTCTACTATGGTAGAAACAACAAATTGCATTCATTGTCAAAAACAGCATTTCAGGATTCGATCTGAAGTATAATCCTGTTGGCAATAGAAAAACACTCATATTCTTATAAGGAAAGTCAGACAATACAACTATCATTCAAGTTTACAAACCAACCACAAATGTCAGAGGTGAAGAAATAGAATCGTTTTATCCAACTTCTGCAGACTGAAAATGACCAGATGTACAATCAAGACGCAGTGATAATTACTGGTGATTGGAATACTAAGGTTGGAAACAAAGGAAAAAGCTCAATAATTGGTATACTTGGTGATAGAAACTATGCTAGAAATCAAATGATAGAATTTTGCAAGATTGCTGGCCTATTCTCAGAGAAGGCCTTTCTTCAACAATATACACAGCAACTGCTGTTGTTGTTGTTGTTGTTGCGATTGCTATTGGTGTTGTTGCTGTTGTTAGGTTCCACCATGCTGGTTCCAACTCCTAGGAGCTCGCTGTGCAACAGAATGAAACACCACCTGATCCTGCGCCGTCCTCACAATTGTTCTTGTGTTAGAGCCATTGTTGCAGTCTGAGCCCATCTCTTGGGGGCCTCCTTCTTCCTCAGTGCCCCTCTACTTCACCAAGCAGGACGTCCTTTTCTAGGGACATCTCTGATGACATGTCCAAAGTATGTGAGATGAAATCTGGCCATCCTTGCCTCTAAAAGTAGCATTCTGGCTGTTCTTTCTTCCAAGACAGACTTATTCGTCCTTTGGATAGTCCATGGCACTTTCAATATTCTTTGCCAGCACCACAATTCGAACACATCGCTTCTTCTTCAGTCTGCCTTGTTCAATGTCCAACTTTCCCATGAATATGAGACTATTTAAAATACCACGAGTCAGTCAGGGTGCAGTATAGCACCACCAAAACATACAACTTTCCTCTAGTTATTTCATGCCTCGCCACTATCATGACCCCAATTCTACCTTACAAATCCAGTACACCAGAACATGTACACTGGTACAGATAAGAGCTCGCAACACTGGGAATCCAGTACAGATTAAACCCCTCAGGACCAATAATGAGAGTAGTGCTACCAGGAGGGGAAGGGGAACGTGGGGGGAGAATGAGGGAAACAATCACAATTATTTATATATAATCCCCTGGCAGGTAGGAGATAGGGGGACAACAGAAAAGTGGGTGAAGGGAGACAACAGTCGCTGTAAGATAGTAAAAAAATTATAAATTATCAAGGGTTCATGGGGGGATGAGCCGACACCAAGGTCTCAAGTAGAAAGAAAATGTTTTGAAAGTGATGATGGCAACAAATGTACAACTGTGCTTGACACAATGGATGGATGGATGGATGGATGGATGGATGGATGGATGGATGGATGGAATGTGGTAAGAGCTCCAAATAAAATGATTTTTTTTAATTACAGGCAAAAAAGGAAACAATACCTTCAAATTTTGATATCTTTGTTTTAATAAACATTTCTATGAACATGCAATATATATCTATGCCATAGCTTCCATATGACCCAGTAATACCAATTAGGCATATACCCTAAGGAAATAGGAGACACAGCATGAGTGAATGCATGCTCTCCCATGTTCATAACAACACAGTTCACAACGGCAAGAAGCTGGAAGCAGCCCACATGCCCAACAGTTGAAGAATGGATAAAGATACGGTGATACATGCACACAATGCAGCACTGTGCATCCCTAAAAGACAGTGATGAGACACTGCGTGTCATGGAAGGACCTGGAAACCATTATGCTGAGTGAAGCACGTCAATCACAGAAGGACAAGTATCGTATGAGTCCACGACTCTAAGAAGAAACTTGATACTTGGTCAGTCGACCTCACTATTGACTCAACCTGAATTTGCTCTAGGTGTAAGTACCTCTTGTGTGTTCCATGACAAAAATTTCTTCCCTGGCTTTTTTAATATGGAGGGTAGTCTTTTCTTTCTTACTCATTATTTGTATTTTTATCTTGATAATATTATTATTTTATCCTTACCACTTTATTTTGAATCTGTTTTTTGTTGTTTCCATTGGGTTTTCCAGTTTGCGAACCACAGAAGGAGTGGATGTGTAGAGATAATAACTGATACGAGGGCTTATAGGGAAGGCAGAGGGGCAGGTGGAAGATAGGGAGGTGAGGGGATTTCAGGAGTTAACAATGAAGGTGGGAGGCAGGAGGGAGCACTAGAACTGATTGTGACGACACAACTCATTTTAAAGGCAGTTTAACCTTGGGAGGAACAAAATGTTCTAAACTTTATTTTGTTAATGATTGTACAATTCTCCTTGATATTATTGAACCATTGAATTATTGACTGGTATGGTATGTGGATCAGGTGCCAATAAAAATGTCTGTTTGTTTGTTTAATTACCATGGCTTGGGTCAATTGCATCTTAGTCCTCAAAGTAATACCCTTGCTTCTCAATATTTTAAAGAGGTCTTGTGCAGCAGATTGACCAAAGTATTGCTTGATCTCACAACTGCTGCTTCCATGAGCATTGCTTGTGGATCCAAGCAAGATTAAATCCTTGACAATTTCAGTCTTTCCTCCGTTTATCATGATTTTACCTAGAGGTTCAGTTGTGAGAATTTTGGTTTGCTTTGCTTTGAGTCCTAATTCACACTGAAGGCTGAAATTCCTGATTTTAGCAGCAAGTGCTCCTGAAAGTCCTCCTCACTTTCAGCAAGCAAAATCGCATCGTCTGAATATCGCAGGTTTGTCTGAAATCCTGATGCTGCATTCTTTCTTCTTCATCTAATCTAGCTTTTCTGACGATTTGCTCAGCCTACAGACTGAGTAAGTATGGTGAGAGGATACCTTGATGCACATCTTTCTTGATTTTAAGCCATCCTGTCCCTTAGTCTATCCTCACAGCTGCCTCTTGAGACATGTACAGGTTCTGCATGAGCAAATTAAGTGTTCCGGGGTTCCCATTCTTCTCAGAGCTATATATAGATTGTTGTGGTCCACACAGTCAAATACCTTGATAATCAATAAAACACAAGTAAACATCTTTCTGGTATTCTCTGATTTGAGCCAAGATCCATCTGACATCAGCAATGATAACCTTTGATCCACAACTTCTTCTGAATCCAACCTGAACTTCTGGCAGCTCTCTGTCAATGCACTGCTATGTTCATTGTTGGAAAATCTTCAGCAAATTTCACTTGCGTGCTGTGTTAGTCCGGGTGATCTAGAGAAACAAATCTAAGGACACCCTTCTGTGTGTAAGAGAGAGCTTTACATCAAAGAGCAATTGTTTGTTGAGAAAACATCCCAGCCCAGTCCAGATCAAGTCCATAAGTCTGATATTAGTTCATATGTCCGATACTAGTCCATAAATTTCTCTTCAGACTCACACAGCACATGCAAGGATGCCAAGTGCAGGAAGATCATAGGGTGCAAAGTCTTGTGGATCCAATGGTGGTGGGTACATCTCCAGCCATCAGCATAGCTCCATCAGCGTAGCTCCATGTAGCTTCTCTAGCTCTCTGAGTGTGAAAACTCAATAGGAAGGTGAAGCAGAGAGAGACTCCTCCCTGGCTTACCAACAGACAGAGGGGAAGTTCTCAGAATCCTCCTGAGAAGGCCAAGCCCACAAGGAGACATCATCAGGCTGTGACCTGATTGACAGGCTAGACTCCACCCCCAGACTTGGCACATTGACATGAAATTCTGTAACTGCCACACTTGTGATATCAATGATATTGTCCTGTAATTTGAGCATTTTGTTGGATCACTTTTCTTTGGAATGGGTACAATATGGATCCCTTCCAGTCAGTTGGCCAAGTAGCTGTCTTCCAAACTTCTTGGCAGAAATGAATGAGTGCCTCCAATGCTTCCTCGCTTGGGGGAACATTTCCGTTGGCATTCCATCAATTCCCGGGGCCTTGTTTTTAGCTAATTCCTTCAGTGATGCTTGGACTTCTTCCTTCAGTAACCATTGGCTCTTGATCATATGCTGCCTCCTAAAATGGTTGAATGTCAACTAGTTCTTTTTGGTGCCGTGACTGTCTTCTTGCCAACTTCTTTTGATGCTTCCTGCATCAGTCAACATTTTGGCCATAGAATCTTTCAATATTGAGCCTCAAGGCTTTCACTTTTTTTCGTGAGTTCTTTCAGTTTAAGATACACTGAGCATGTATTTTCCGTTGGTTTTCTAACTCTAGTTCTTTGCACACTTTATCACAATATTTTATTTTGTCTTCAAGTTGCCCTTTGAAGTTTGCTACTCAGCTCTTTGACGTCATCATTTCTTCCATTGGCCTTAGCTACTCAACAGTTGAAAGCAAGTTTCAGAGCTTCTGACAACTACGCTGATTTTTTTTTCTTTCTTTCCTGTCTTTTTGATGACCGTTTGCTTTCTTCGTGTATGATGTTTTTGAGGTCCTCCCACAGCTCATTGGGTCTTCCGTCATTAGTGTTCAATAGGTCAACCCTGTTCTTGAGATGTCCTTGAAATTCAGGTAGGATAGATTTAAGTTTGTATTCTAGTTCTTGTGGACTTGTTTTAATTTTCTTCAACTTCAACCTGAACTTACATATGAGCAATTGATGGTCTGTTCCACAGTTGGCCCCTGACCTCACTTCAGTTGCTGTTACATCACTTTCCACAAATGTAGTCATTTTGGTTTCTGCATATACTATCTGGAGAAATCACATGTATAGTAAGTAACCTTTGTGTTGTTGAAAAAAATATCACGATGAAGAAGTCACTGGTCTTGCGAAACTCTATCATGTGATCTCCAGCTTTGTTTCTGTCTCTACGTTGATATTTTTCAACTCCTTTTCCTTCCTCTTTGTTTCCAACGTTTGCATTCCAATAGCCAACAATTAATTATCAATGGATCTTAAATGCATATCTGATCAATTTCAGACTGAAATGCTGGTGCAAAATCTTCCGTTTCTACATCACTAGTTTTAGCAGTTAGTGCATAAATTTGAATAACAGTTGTAACGACTGGATTTCCTTGTATGAGGATAGATATAATCCTATCACAGAGAGCAGTGCACTTCACGATAGATGTCCTTTTTGATGATGAATGCCATGGCATTCTTTTTGAATCTTTCCTTCCTGGAATAGTAAATCATATATTTTCTGATTCACAATGGCCCAAAGCAGCTCATCTCAGCTCACTAATGCCTAAGATTTTTACCTTGGTGCATTCCACTTCATTTTTGAAGACTTCCAAGTTTCTTAGATTCATGTTTCCTACATTCCAAGTTCCAATTGTCAGCTATGTCTTCTCATGTTGAGTCATGAGTATTGTTATAAATGTTGAACAAATAACGTGCGTGTTCTACATGTGTTTGCCAGGCGCATCCTTCCCCCGTGAGATATTTAGTACGTTTGCGAAAGTGTTTTTAAGAACTTTTAATTATGAATTTGGTGAAGGTTTGCAGATCACTAGATGTGCTTTCAATAATTCACACACGTGTTGTCCCATCTCATTTATTGTGGTCCCTTCCGTGTAATACCACTTGGCCACATGCTCCGTGCGTTCCCTGCTTCTATTCCTCCTTCTTTCCTAATCTTCAAAGCAGACCTTCCCACAGGAAATGCCAAAGAATCGAATCAACTGCATCTGTGGGAAGAAGCCGTGGAGAAGCTCACTATCATCCGTAGGAATAAACCAGGGACAGACTACGGAACAGTTCATCTGCTGTTATCTACAAAGTGAACCTGAAGTCGACACTGAAGAACATGAAAACAACTCCACAGGAGCCAAGACACAACCTGGGTTTTATCCCAGCTGAATGAAGGGCCCATTTCAAGAATCGATCTGATGCACGGGACGCATTGAACGCGAATGGCCAAAGACCTGGTAAATAGTAGGATGCTATCGAGAACACCACACATGAAGAACGCAAAAGGTCGTGTAGAAGACAGGAAAGAAGGGACAGGTCAAATGGATACAGAAGAAACTCTGAAGCTTGTTCCACAGTTTGGAGAATATAAAGCCACCAGAGAAATGATTAAACAAAAAAGCTAAGCAGAAATTTTCAAAAGGATGCTCAAAAAGACAAAGCAAAGTGGGTGAAGGGAGACATCGGACAGTGTAAGACATGACAAAATAATAATAATTTATAAATTGTCAAGGGTTCGTGAAGGAGGGGGAAGTGGAGAGGGAGCGGGGAAAATGAGGAGCTGATACAAAGGGCTCAAATAGAAAGCAAATGTTTTGAAAATGATGATGGCAAGTATGTACAAATGTGCTTGATACAATGGATGGATGGGTGGATGGATGATGATAAGAGTTATATGAGCCCCCAGCAAAATGATATTTTTAAAAAGACAAAGCAAAAGAGTACAATGAAATGTGCAAAGGCCTGAAGTTTGGAAACCAAATGGAGAAAGCAAGTTCAACGTTTCTCAAGCAGAAAGAACTGAGGGAAAAAGTCAGGACTGGAGTTGTAATACTTTCGGGATCTATGGGCAAATGTTGAGTAGTCAAATAAAAGCATCTAAATAAAATGGAAGGAATATATAGAGCCACGGTACCAAAGACAGTCAACCATTTCGGGAGATAGCATTTGATCAAGAACCAATGGAATTCGAGGAAGAAGTACTGCAGGCATTGATGACAACAAGGCTCCTGGATGGAATACCGGTCAAAATGTTCCCTCAGGCTGATGAGCATGAGTCTGGTCTTTGCCAAGAAATTTGGAAGACGGCTACCTGGTCAGCTGACTAGAAGAGATCTATATGTGTGCCCATTCCAAAGAAAAGTGACCCGATAGAATATGATACAAGCAAAATTTTGTTAAAGATAATTCAAAACAGTTGCAGCAACACATAAACTGCCAGGGGTTCCAGCCACATTCAGAGGAGGGCGTACGTAGAACAAGGGACATCATTGCCGATGTCAGAGAATACCAGAAAGATGCTTCCCGGATGAAAGCAAAGGGTACCAGAAGGATGTTCACCTGTGTCTTATTGACTACCTGAAGGTACTTGACTGCATGACTCATAACAAACTATGGATCATGCTACAAAAAATGAGAATTTCACAATCATTAATTGTGCTTATGCAACAGCAAAAGTGGGGAGTAAACTAAGCCGTTTGAAGTCAAGTAAAGAACGACGCCTGTTAGGGTTGTGTCTTTTCTCCGCTGAGCAACTATCTGAGAAGCTGAATTATCCGAAGGAGAATGTGGTATCAGGATTGGAAAAAGGCTCTTAACCTGGGATACGGAGATGTCACAGCTTGCTTGCTGACTGTGCAGAGGGCTTCACATTGTTATTAAGAAAGATCAAATGACACAGCCTTCTGTATGGATTATGTGTTAGCATAAAGAAAACAAAGATCTGCACAACTGGCTTAGGCAACGTCGAGATAAACAGAGAAAAGACTGGGAGTTGTCCAGAATTTCATTTTGCTTGGCTCCAAAATCGTCACCATGGAAGCAGCAATCAAGAAATCAAATAATGTGTTGCACTGGTCAAATTCGCAAAAGACGTTCATTTAAGGTGTGGAAGAGATCCTACGTCACTTTGAGGACTAAGGCACAAATGACCCATGATCGTTTCCATTGCCCCCATTCATTGAAACAGCTAGAAAAATGTATAAGGGAGATCACAGAAAAAGAGATGCATTTGAACAACGGTGTTGGCTTAGAATATTGACGACACCAAGGACTGTCAGCAGATGGAACAAATCTGCTTTGGAAGAAGTTCAGCTCAATGTTCCTTAAAAGCAAAGAGGGTGAGGCTTTGTCTCCTGTCCCTTATACACTGTGTTACTCTGGGTGGACTAGAGAAACAAATTCATAGACACTCATACGTGTATAAGAAAGAGCTTTATATAAAAGAGCAATTGTATATTGAGAAAACTCCCAGTCCAGATCAAGTCCGTAGTCTGATATAGCCCATATGGCCGATACTAGTCTGTAAATTCCTCTTCAGACTCACACAATGCATACAGTGATGCCAAATGCAGGAAGATCACAGGCCAGTGGAGGGGAAGTCTTGTGGATCCAGTGGCAGTGGCAGTGAAAGTGTCTCGGCATTAGCAGGGGTCTCCACATGGCTTCTCTAGCTCCAGGGTTCTAACTCCATCAGCATAGCTCCATGTGTCTTGTCAGGAGGAAGATGAAGCAGAGAGTTTGGGTCTGACCTCCAGTGAGCTTTTTATTTCCACAGCGCCCCCAAATGAGGTCATCAAACTGCAACCTGATCAACACGCTGAACTTCACTCTTAATAATCTCAAATTGACACCAGACTGTGTCACTCCTACCTGCACATACCAGAGGGGGCCAGTCCCTGGAGAAGGACATCAAGTTTGATAAAAAGCAAAAAAAAAAAGAGGAGACACCTCATAAAATGAGTTGGCTTTGTGATTGCAAAAGGCAAGCACGGAAGTAACCGTGTGGATGACCCACAACTGACAAGGTTGTACTCGGTTGTACACAGTCAGAGCCAACTCAATGACAACAACAAGCTCCAAAGTCAGGGCGACTCAAGACAAACCCTAACCGGATGAACAGCAAGACTCAATGTGATACAGCTGAACCCCCAGGAAGCAAACTTCCCTTGGAATAACTTTTACCACTCTTTAAAAAAAATCATTTTATTGGGGCTCGTACAACTGTTATCACAATCCATGCATCCATCCATGTGTCAAGCACATTTGTACATTTGTTGTCCTCATCATTCTCAGAACATTTTCTTTCTACTTGAGCCCTTGAGATCAGCTCCTCGTTTTTTCCTCTCCCTCCCCCTTCTTCCCTCCCTCCCTCCCTCATGGACCCTTGATAATTTATAAATTACTATTATTTTTCCATGTCTTGCACTGCCTGATGTCTCCCTTTATCCTCTTGTCTATTGTCCATTCCCCTGAAGGGGGTTATAGGTAGGTCATTGTGATTGGTTCCCTGTTTCTTCTCCCACCTTCCCTTTCCCCTCCTGGTATCGCTACTTTCAATATTGGTCCAGAGGGGTTTCTCTGTCCTGGATTTCTTGTGTTTGCTCCTCTTATCTGTACCCGTGTACATGCTCTGGTCTAGCCAGATTTGTAAGGTAGAATTGGGATCATGATAGTGCCGGGGAGGAAGCATTAATGGACCAGAGGAAAGCTGTATGTTTCATCGGTGCTACACTGCACCCTGACTGGCCCATCTTCTCCCCACAAGAAGATATGTCTGTAGAGGGATGTCCAATTGCCTACAGATTTGTTTGGGCATCCACTCTGCACACACACCCCTACCTCCTTTCCATTCACATTGACATGATTTTTTATTGTGGGTCTTTGATGCCTGGTTCCTGATCCCATTGATGCCTTATCATTACACAGGCTACCATTCACCACTCTTCAAGCATGATTAATGCACTCGGTCACCCGTTGTACTGGTGAAAGACATTAAGTTGGCAAACGGTGTGTTATATATCTTTTTACTGCATTTGACCTACATATGGGAGTCCTAGTAGAGTAGTGGTTAGGCACTGTGCTTCTAACCACGAGGCCAGCAGTTGGAAACCACCAGCGGCTCCGTGGGAGAAAGACGGGTCTGTCTACGCCCATGAAGAGTAACCGTCTGCCTGGTGCAGCACCGTCCTGCGCCGCGGGATGCAGCAACAGCAGCGATTGGTCTCTGCTTTCTGCTTCTCTCACTGAGTGCACGCTGCCACTCCATGGGAGAGTCGATGGATATGGACACGAGCCCCCTGATGCCACCAAACTGCCCTTTCGGTTGTGAATGAAAGGCCGATTAAGATGATCACTTTTGTGGGTTATGATAAGAGTTGTACGAGCCCCCAATAAGACGATTTTTTTAAAGATGATCACTTCGAGGTAGACAATGATGAAAGTGCGCACCAGTTACCTTTAAGAGCGGCAGTTTGTGCGTGCTGGTGCCCAGCATGAGCTGCACATTCGTGAAGCAGAGACAATGAAGCAAGAAGGCAGCCCCATTAGAGAAACACTGGCAACTTGGAAAATGTCTGTCCGGCTAACGGTCTCCCTGGGGGCTTTGCAACGACCCCACCAGTGGTCTTACGATTGAAGTGCGGCTCAGGACCTGTGCATGTCATTGGACAGCAGTTAGTAGCTGTGGAGGAAGAGGAGAGGGGGAGTGAAACTTTTAAGTGCATGGGGAAAGCGGGCTGCCCCCACAAACAGTAACAAAGCTTCATAGAAAAAAGGAAAACTTGCTGTTGATGAAGTTGAGGATGATGACGAGGACGATGATGAAGATGAATGTGAAGGAAAAGCTGCAGTGAAGATATCTATATGGGAGACTCTGGCCAAAAAATGCACAAAAATCATACCAGAATGGAAAAGACTCAAAACCATCAACACCAAGATCCAAAAGCCAAGAATCCATAAATAATAATAATACAATAATAAAATAAAAACAGGAAAAAACTCCCAAAACGCCAAAAGGACCTAGTTCTGTAGAACACATTAAAGCAAAAATGCAAGCAACCATAGAAAAGAGTGGTTCTCTTCCTCCAGTGGAAACCAAATGTTATCAGTTATGTAAAGAACAGCTTCTGAATGGCTGACCAGCAGGCTATTCAAGATCTCTGGCAGTGGAGGAAATCTCCTTAAGAAAATAGTTTAAACAGGGGTGAGAGTGGTGATAATGGGAGGGTGGAGGGAGGGGGCACGGGAAAAGGGAAACTGATTACAAGGATCTACATATAGCCTCCTCCCTGGGGAATGGATAACAGAAAAGTGGGTAAAGGGAGATGTCAGACAGTGTAAAATATGAAAAAATAATAATTTATAAATTATCAAGGGTTCATGAGGGAGGGGAGAGTGGGGAGGGAAAGGAAAAAATGAGGAGCTGATGCCAGGGGCTCAAGTGGAGAACAAATGTTTGGAGAAGGATGAGGGCAATGAATGTACAAATGTGCTTTACACAATGGAGGTATGTATGGATTGTGATAAGAATTGTATGTGCCCCTAATAAAATGATTCTTTAAATTTCTTTTGCCATCACATTTCATTCCTGGCCATCCTTGTTTTCTGTATTGCAGAATGAGAACCTTTCCTACCATGTCTGATAAGCGTGGTCCAGGTTCCTTTGCCAGGAATGTGTTGTCCTAACGCCAGTGTAGTCTGTAAAGATGGAACTATTTTAAAAGAGAGAGAGAGCTCCAGTGTTGGAAACACACAGGGGCAGTGGTACCCTGTCCTGTAGGGTCAGCTATGAATCGACATGGACTCGATGGCAGTGAGTTCACATATGTATGTAAAATATATATGTTTAAAAGTCATACATGTATATGACTTTCGGGGGATAAGTTCTTAGCCACGTGGTCCCTTCTCTTCCCTAGGCCATCCCCAGGGTGCGGCCTTCCCCCTCATAGTCCAACATGATTCCCTCAAGTCTGCAGTCCACTCACCTGGAAGGGAGACTTCAGGTCCCACACTCTGCACACAGTCTCTACAGCCCTCTAATGGAATAGCCTAGAAATTGACATAATGGTTGAGTAACTTTGCTGCCTAGGCTGAGAGCAGTGTGTGTGATACCAGCCACCAGGGGTCAGTGTGGGACAGGAATAATCCTGGGATAAGTGGGGGAGGGGGGAGGCGGGGAACAAAGATCAAAGATTGTATGAGCTACAGCTCAATGTCAAAAAAAAACCCACAAAATCCTCACGACAGGAATCAATCGGCAACCTTGTGATAAGCAGAGAGCAGACTGAGGCAGTCAAGGATTTTTCCTTGCTTGCATTCATAATGGATGCTCATGGACGCAGCAGAGGCAATTGATGATGCATTGCTTTGGGTCCATCTGCTCCAGGCCTCTTTAAAAGGTCTATCTTAAAGGTCTCCTGAAAAGCAAAGGGTGTCCTTTGAGGAGGAAGGTGCCCCTCACCCAAGCCATGGTATTTATGTTTTCATCTCATATGCATGTGAAAGTTGGACATAGACTAAGGAAGACTGACGAAGAATCGATGTAGTTGAACTACGATGCTGGTGAAGATTATCGAAAGTACCATGGACCGCCAAAAGACTGCACAGCTCTAGCTTGGAAAACTACAGCCAGAATGCTCCTTAGAAGTAAGGATGGCGAGACTTCGTCTCATGCACTTTGGAGCCCAGAGCTGCAGCCACGGGTCAATCCATCTCCTTGAGAGCCTTCCTGTCCTTTGCTGCCCCTCTACTTTACCAAATGCCCTTCTCCCTGATGTCCTTCTCCAGGGACTGCTCTCTCCTGACAACCTGCCCAAGTATCTAAGACAAAGTCTCGTCTCTGCCTCAAAGGGGCACTCTGGTTGTACTTCCAAGATAGAGAGCAGTCTGTCCTTATAACAACAGTCCATGGTACTTTCAGTTGTCTTCTTTGACACCATAATTCAAATGCATCCATTCTGCTTCGGTCTGATATGATGTTTGTCCATTTGTGATTGACTTATTTCACTGAGCATCATGTTTGCCAAGTCCACCCACATCGTGGGGTTTTGTCATTGGTTTTCCACAGTACACAATATTCCATGGTGTGTATGGACCAGAGTTGCTTTCTCCATTCTCCTACTGATGGGCATTTCCATCTTCTTGCTGTTTTCAACAGTGCTGCACTGAACGTGGGCGTGCAGAGGTCTCTTAACGTTAAGACTCTTCCTGCTTTAGGATGTGTACCCAGCAGAGGGATTGCTGGACGGTGTGGGATTCTGTCACCAGTTGTTGGAGGTGGCACCATATTGCTTTCCACAGTAGCTGTACATATTTACAGTCCCACCAGTAGGATATGAGAGGCCAAGCTCATCCTTCAGTCTCTTAGCACCTTTACGGAAAATTTCAAGGTACTGGTCTGTGCCCAGATAGCCCCTAAATATAATCTTCTTCTTTTATTCCTTAACAAAGTCCTAATTTAAGGGACTGTCCAGGTGACTTGACTGGACTGAGCCCACCTAATAAATACAGGCATTGATATAGTTAAAGTTCATTGTGCCAACCTGGCCGATAAACATATGTGCAGTTAATTGAAGGGTGGAGGGATAAATGGCTTGGTGAGCCTTGCTTTTCAAGTTCTCGGGTCTCTTGCTTTCTGATGGTCAGACTAGGGTGCAGCTGCCTTAGCCAGTTCCCTGCTTCAGCTGGCAAGGCTCACTTCCTGCAAGACATCCCCAAGGAGAAGCTGCATGGACCTACCCCGATGCAGCCCTGGGTGCTGGAGCAGCCGTGTGGAGACCCCTGCCAGCGCTGAGATGCTTACACATTCACTGATTTGGCTTTCCTCCTGAAGTCGGCATCATTGCGTGTGTTTTGTGAGATGGGGAGGATTTTGTGGTTTGGTGTCAGACATATGGGCTAATGTTGAACTTGTGGGCTTGGGCAGCGCTGGGTTGGGATGTTTTCTTGATGTGCACTCACCCTTTATATAAAACTCTCTCTTATACATATGAGTTTCTGTGGATTTGTTTCTCTAAAGTACCCAGACTAGCACAGGCATGATGCTTGACTCAAAAGTGGGTGGAACGAGGTAAGAAGAGTTGTGGGAGGCTGCCCATTGTCCCTCCGTGGCCCCTGGCCTGGAGGGAAATATGATGGTTCCAGCTCCCCATGGCCCGAATGCTCCAGCCATGTAAGAGTTATGAGCCCCTCATCCCTCCATCCCAGATGCCGTGGAATATGCTCCCTCAGGAGTCTCAGGGGCACCCACTCCTCCCCAGCCCCTGTGCCGCTCAGTCTTTTGTGGTAGGAGCCCTTGCTAAAGGAAACACAAGTCCGTCGTGGACGCCTCCATCCCAGGTCTGGGGCACAGAAGCATCCAGGTGAACGCCGAGCTTTCATTCGGTTCTCCATAAATACCTCTTACAACACAAGTTGAAGAGTCAACCTGTCAGGTCAACTCGAAACCCCCGTTTTTGTTTTGTTTCTTAAATCAAGCTGAGTGAGCAACCTCAAATACCTCCCTTAGGAAGTAAATGGAAGTCGGATTCCCAATTCCTTTCAAATATGAGTCAAAGTGGCCTAAAAGCTGAATGTGCCACATAAAGTCGTAGTCACCCTTTTCCAGGGTACGGCAGTACGCACGGGCTCTGCGACGTATCTGATGGGTGACACATGGGACAGCTAATGGCAGGATCAGCCATCAAATCCATCAGCCAATCCACGGAAGAAAGAGGCGGCTTTCTGCTCCCGTAAAGACTTACAACCTGAGAAGCCCACAGCAGCAGTTGGGGCCACTAGGAGTCCAGATCAATGCCAAGGCAGCGAGTTTGGTAGCATTTTGTTTTGTTCTGTTTAGGTTGGTTTGGTTTGGTTTTGAACCGTTCAACCCAATAGAAGTGGATCTTGGAAATTGAGGTTTACTGTTTTGTGTGTATGCAGAAGGCACTGGAAAGAATCCTAGAGGAAGGAGGCTTGTCATGAAGCCACTGGATGGCTGTTAGGAATGGGATTCGGGAACTGCCTGTCCTTAATGGAGCGAAGCACAGAGACCCACAACATGTGCTGCTAATTGGCCCAGCCCCTCAGTCCATTCTTGAGGTGGTTGTATAACTGTCGATTTAAGGATTAAGCATGTAGGGGTGGAGTCTAGCCTGTCAATCAGGTCATAGACAATGAGACTTCTGTGTGGGCATAGCCTTCCCCTAAGGATTCTGGGAATTTTGGTATTTCCTGCTAGGAGGTGAGGGACTCTCTTTGCTTACTCCCTGTGAGACATCCCTGAGGAGAAGCCACATGGATGAACCCTGATGCATCCAGAAGCCTAGACCTGGAGAAGACACGTGGAGACTCCTGTCAGCACTGAGATGCTTACAACGCCACTGGATCCACAAGACTTCCCACCCGCTGACCTGTGATCTTCCTGCATTCAGCGTCATTGCATGTTTCGTGAGTCTGAAGAGGACTTTATAGATTGCTGTTGGACATATGAGCTAATATTGGACTTATGGACTGGATCTGACTGGGCTGGGATGTTTTCTCAATGTTCATTTGCTCTTGTATATAAACCTCTCCCTTATATTCTTATGAGTGTCTCCATGAATTTGTTTCTCTAGTCTACCCAGACTAACACAATCCTTTTCATTTCCATATGTTTGGGGGCATCCAAAAACTCCAGTCTCCCTTCCACGTGGGGGAACCAGCAGGGAAGGACTCCTCCATCTTCCCAGCCAACTCTGATCACGCGGCATGAAGACCTTTGTCTTGTCATCGATATCCACTTTATTAAGACAATTGCTTAATAACCATCTTAAGCAGCAGTTCTCAACCTGTGGGTTGCGACCCCTTTGAGGGGTCAAACGACCCTTTCAGGAGGGTCCCCCAATTCATAACAGTAGCAAACTGACAGTGATGAAGTAGCAACGAAAATAATGTTATGGTTGGGGGCCGGGGGGTCTCCACCACATGAGAGACTGTCTGACAGGGTCGCGGCCTCAGGAAGGCTGGAACCACGGAGCTAAAGACATCCACCCTTTTGGGTCACGTCCTTTGATGGCAGCCCTGAAGTTGGCAGCTGAAGCTCAGGTGGGGTGAAATGAGGCTTGCCTCGTTGTCACGATCCACATGGCGTTGGTGTCAGCGACTACAGATAACAATAACCAGGGGCTCGTGTACTTAGCTTGTTTCTGGGCAGCTTGTCTTTCCATGTGCCTCATTTCTAAATCCCCTGGACTTTCCGCTCTGGTAACTGGCAACAGACTAGCCGGAGAGAATTCTACATCACATGTGGGCACCCAGAAACCAGAGGTTCATGTACCCTTATTCTCTCAGCCGCCTTCCTCTCAAACCATGCTTTCTCCATGGTTCAGCAAGTCAGACTTGTTCTGGAAAATCCCACTTCTGACGCCAACTGAAAATTTTCGCAAGTTCCCCAACACCACTTTCAGATTCTGGGTGCTAGCAGGGCTCACGGAAAAGCAGCTAGAGTTACTGTTAGGGTTAATTACGGTGAATGTACAAAATTAAAATCAGCCAAGGAGTGAAGGGGCTAAGTCAGGGTCCAGGAGTCCCCAGGTGTGAGCTACCCATTGTCCTTGTCCCAGGAGGTTCCAGCAGACAGCACCTATGCCTGACAGCAATCAGCGGCCACAATATGCATAGAGTACTGCCACCCTAGGGAGCTCCCTCAAGTCTGGGTGTCCAGGAGCAAGGGCGCTCTTGCTTCACTTATCACACTTTAGGTTGAGGACCCCACAGCAGTGTTAACTCCCTGTCCCTTCCTCCCGGGTATGTGCCCCCAGGCATCTGAGTTGGTGCCTGCAACAAGTCATGGGTGTAAACTCCTAAGGTAAGGAACCGGCCTTGAGGCTTGGACACACCCAAGAACATCGATTATATTCCTGGATGTGAACGCTAAAATGTGCCATGTACTGACTCACAGAAAAATATGAAAACCCAACTTGATGAGAAAGGACCAGGCGGTCTTGGAGCATTATCCCCGCTGACCTTCCAGATGTGGTAATCAAATAAAACATCTGCTGATTCTCACCTGGCCCCTGACAGACTATAGTGGCTGGGGTCTGTGTTAAGGAGACTTACCAGGACTTGGTTACATCGTCCTTGTGAACTAGCCACAGGGCTGCCCTTCGTCTGCAAGTCCCCCTGCCCTACGTCCCCTCCACCCCCAGCCCATAAGCCATGTTGTTAGCACAGTCTTTCTGCCATGTTCCCAGACCCCCAAGTGAACAAAGACATTCTTGAAGACAGGACATTCCAAGGGAGAGGTTACCTTCCAGAACAGGGAGCAACAAAAACCAAAACACTTAACACTTGACAGCACGTGATGTTAAATTTTCCTTTTCAATTTTAAATTTTAAAATTCCAAACATCAGAAGGGAAGGGTACGTGAGACAAGATTGAAAAGCATGAAGATGCACACCAGCCTGTGTGATCACAATGTGCCGAAGGGATCAGTTATCAGGCATCAAAGAACAAAAAAATCATATCACTGTGTGCTCATCTCCATGATATGGTTGCTGAAGATAAATGGGTGCATAAGCAAATGTGGTGAAGAAAGCTGATGGTGCCCGGCTATCAAAAGATATAGCTTCTTGGGTCTTAAGGGCTTGAAGGTAAACACAGGGTCATCTAGCTCAGAAGCAACAAAGCCCAAATGGAAGAAGCACACCAGCCTGTGTGATCAAAGGTGTCGAAGGGATCAGGTATAAGGCATCAAAGAACAAAAAATCTTACCATAGTGAATGAGGAGGGCAGTGCGAAGTGGAGACCCAAAGCCCATTTGTAGGCCACTGGAGACCCCCTTACAGAGAGATCTCAGGGAGGATACGAGTTAGTCAGGGTGCTATGTAGCAAGGATGAAAAACACAACTTTCCTCTAGTTCCTAAATACTTCCTCCCTCCACTCCCCCACTATCATGATCCGAATTCTACCTTGCAAGTCTGGCTAGACCAGAGGATGCACACTTGTACAGATAGGAACTGGAAACACAGGGAATCCAGGGCAGATGATCCCTTCAGGGCCAGCGGTGTGAGTGGTGATACTGGGAGGGTAGAGGTAGGGTGGGTTGGAAAGGGAGAACCAGTTACAAGGATCTACATGTAACCTCCTCCCTGGGGGACAGACTACAGAAAAGTGGGTGAAGGGAGACTTCAGACAGGGCAAGATAGGACAAAATAATAATTTACAAATTATCAAGGGTTCATGAGGGAGCAGAGAGCAGGGAGGGAGGGGGGAAAATAAGGACCTGATGCCAGGGGCTTAAGTGGAGAGCAAATGTTTGCAGAATTATGAGGTCAATGAATGTACAGATGTGCTTTACACAATAGATGTATGTATGGATTGTGATAAGAGTTGTATGAGGCCCTAATAAAATGATTTTTTAAAAGGATTGAAAAGCATATGGACAAATGCTGAAGCAGAGTGGTCTTCATATATATATATATATATATATGAATTTTTCCATATAAGAGGGCTTTTAGGAAAGGGGGGGTGCTCTACATCAGAGCTGGTGTCAAAAGGTAATTCTGAAAGTCAAAAATAAAGAAGGGTGAGGGCAAGGGGATACTGGCTGTGAGAATTAGATCAATGTAATCAAAGGGCTTAGTAGGCGCTCAGTAAATGCCCACCCATTCACCAAGCAACGTGATTCTTCACCCTTCTCTCTATATCTGCTGACTCCCTTCTCCTCTGGGTCTTGTCATCCAAGTGAGCAAAAGCCATGCAAGTATGTGGTCTCTATTTCACATGAAATCAGATGAGATGGGGGCTGTGGACAAGCTGAGGAAGAAGGCAGCGTGCACCTTACCTCCTCCTACCTCCTGGGGACCTCAAAGCCAGTGGGTTGATTGACTGAGGCCCTGGCCAAATGCCCCTTTAGGATGAGATCTGTGCATAAAGCAATAGAAAGGGTCTCGCTATGCCACCACCAGACTTCCTGCCATACCTGACTGAGGCAGGCCAGCAGAGCTTGTCAATGCCCTGCCACATCAGCAGCTGATGGCCAGGACCTGCTGCTCTTTTGCAGTGGACTTTCCCTGGCCACCAATGGGCATGCTCTGCCCAAGTAAGGCAGGCTAGCCATCCAGAGGAATTAACTATCCCCTCCAGTCCTCAACCCAGGAGGACCGGCCAGGGTTCATGTAAAAATATCCCAGCCCCTGCCATCTAGGTGCAGACAGCTCTGAAGCAGGTGCTCCAGAGCGCTCTGGCAGGGATCGGCTCCACTTCCACCCAAGGGGGACTGGCTCTGTTGTGCTAGTGTGCCTTTGGGTTGGTTCTGATCCACAGCGACCTGTGTCCAAAGAAGAATACAACACTGCCCAGTCCTGCACCATCCCCACCACTGTCGCTATGCTGGGGGTCCACTGTGTCGACCCATCACTTTTGCATTGTCCCTCTCCTTGACAAAGCATCATGTCCTTCGCCAAGGACTGGTCTCTCCTGTTCACAAGCCCAAAGGCTCCTGAGCTGACCACCCCGTTCTCATTCCTTAGGGCTTAGGAGACTGCAACAGTTTACAGCAGTCTAAAGCCCCGTACTTCTCCCTTGGAGCGGCTTGTGGTTTTGAACTGCAGACCTTGCAGATGACAGCCCCATGCATAACCACTACATCACCAGGGCCTCTAGCCCCTAAAGAGGACAGCCCAGCAAACCCGCTGGGGCAGTTTCTACTCTTTAATACCAAGTGTCGCCGGGAGTCAGAATCAGCTCCCAATGGGCTGGTTGTCATTTGTTATGGCTGCTGTTTGTCCTGGTTTGTGGGGCTCTCTGATGAGAGACACAGCTGCCTCCACTGGACGGACCAAGAAGACCAAGCCCTTGACCTTTAACCCATCACTCTCTCCCCGCCTCACAGGGAGGTTGAGAAATTCCACGAAGGCTCTTCAGAATGAGAGCGGGGTGGTCAGCTCAGGAGGAAGGAGGATGGTGTTTAAACGCAACCTATAAACATGCCTCGAGCCAAGTGGGGGCGGGGTTCAAGAGCGTCACTGGGGAAAGGGGGCTTGCCCAAGGGGACCCTGGCACCTCATCTGAATCCTCCCCGTCCTGGGTGCCAGCTTAGCTGGGGGCTTTCCCTGCCACTACCGGGAGAGAGAGGTGAGGAACCCCAGGGAGGAGTTGGGAGCCAGGGAGCAGCCTGGAATCTGCCAGGGTGGAGGGAGCCGGCTGTAGCGTGGACTCATTATCATGAGTCAGAATCGACTCGCTGGCAACTAGAACTTGCATCCTTAGCTAAGCTCGGGTCAAGGAGTAGAGAATCGAGGAGCAGCATCCCAGGTGCCCTGACGGTGCAGAAAACAGAGAGTTTTTTTTCGGGCTTGCACTCTATAAAGTCCTTGCCCATGGCCTAAAGCCCGAAGTCAAGACGGAAGAGCAGTCAGGGTAATGGCGGGTGCTGTGGAGAAAAGCAAGCTGGGCCGAGGTGCTAGCGTAAGACAAGAAGGTGGGCCCACACTGGAGTGGGCGTCAAGAGTGACGCGCGAGCTGAGATTGAATGACAGGCTGGATGGCAACAATACGAGAATCAGAATCGGGAGAACCGTGTTCAAGGCAGAGCGCAACCAGCCAGGTGAAAGGGACGCGGTGTGGTCAGCGGCCAGGCCAGGAGGCCAAGGAAAGACTTGCTACCACTTATGTTTTCGGAGCCTCTGGCTGCTTCCTTGAGAAGTGCTTTGGGGAGGGGGAGGGGGGAGTGCACCTGGGAGACAGCTGAGAACCCCTCCCATGAGGGAGGAGCGTGACCGGGTCCAGAAGGTAGCAGGAATGCGGGCCTTGCGTCTTGTTTACGGACAAGAACACCGAGGCTCGGAGAAGTGGGGCGACTTGACAGCTTGACCGACATCGTGGCAGGTCCACGATTTTCACCCAAGAAGTCAAATTCCAAAGCCTCGTGCTGATTGGCTGTGTGTCAAGAACGCCCACGGAGCCCAGCGCAGTGCGCCCTGCGGCCACCAGAGGGTGCGCGGAGAACAGCAGGCGGCGGGACGTGGGAGGAACGGAGAGGCTGGCCTTTTGCACACACAATTGGACGCGCAGATGGGTGGGGGGCGGCTGGCTACGAGGACTTCGACCAGACAACAGGACAGGCCCAAAGTGGAGGCAAGGGGGGGGGGGGGTTCAGATCAAGGAAGGGCTTGTGGGTAATTCTAGCAGGTAGAGATAGAACCCCTCCCACTCGGCCACCCACAGTTTACCTACCAGCTGTCCTCCAGCCTCAGTGCACACCCACCTCTGAGCTGAAGCGTTCAGACCCCCGGGTGGGGGTGGGAGAGCAAACGGGGAGAGGGGGTAGATCTAGGTCCTCAGGGGTCAGCACACGTTCCCTGCCCTGGCGCATCAGCCACATGACCTTGAGATCTATGCCCTGACATTTCACAGGTGAGGAAACCCAGGCTTGGAGCTGTTCGTTGCTTTTCCAAAGCAAGTGGGAGAAGCAAGCAGTGAACGCTGCCAAGTGGGTTCGTTGAACGTCTCCGCTCCAAGCTCAGTGGCCGGGCCTCTCCAGCCATGACAGCTCATAGTCTGTGGTCCCTAGACTTGGCCCCCACGTGGTGTGGTCCTCTCTGCAAGGTGGTGGGTGGCTCTTGATGAGGCTCTGCCCACAGTGACCTCCCTCCTTCCGAGCACCGAGCCTCTCCTAATGCAGCCCAAGCTTGCGCCGCCTGGTTTTGGCAACCACGTCATGGGGACCAGAATTTCCATGGCATAAATCCCTCGGCTTTTCTTTCCTGTGCTGTTGCTAAGCCGTTTCTCCCCCCACCGCATCCCTGTGCAGCTGGGTCTTTGGATCTGAGTCCAGGAACTGACATTTATCCCTGTCAAGTTTCATCTTGTTCAATCATCTGACAAACATTTGTTCGGTGCCCACGCCGTGCCAGGCACTGGGGAGCTAGAGACGAAAGGCAAGTCCCCTGTCCTTCAGGAGCTCACCCTGCAATGCATCACAGCGGTGGCCACCAGCTCATGAGGGCCTACTATGTGCCAGGCCCTGGGCTGCCTGCTTAGCCTAGGTGATCTCCTTAACCCTCGCAACATGCCCTTTCCCCCATTTTGCAGACCTGGGGAGCCAGGTTCCAAAAGCTCACGTGACTTGTCTGAAGCGACCAAGCTAGACAGTGGCAGGCTCAGCATTCCCCCCTCCAATTGTGCTGTGTCCTCACTCTGCCCTCCGACTCACTGCCCATCCCAGCTTGGAGTCCCTGGCAGGGCAAACAAGTCATGTGCAAGGCTGCTAACTGAGAGGTGGGAGGTTCAAGTTCACCCACAGACCTAGGATGAAAGGACTAGAAACCCACTTCAGAGGAGAGAGAGCACCATTGAAACTCCGAGAGGGCCCAGTTCTGCTTGGACACCTGAGTTACACTCGACTCAATGGCAGCTGGTTGAGGTTTCCTGGTGGCACCGTTTACGCTTTGTTGCTACCTGAAAAGTTTGTGGTTCCTAACCCACTGGGCAGCACTGCAAAAGCAAGCCCTGGTGATCTGCTTCGATGAAGATTGTACAGCAAGAAAACCCTAAGAAATCCCATTGTCCTCTCTACCTGATGGAACAGCCCACAGAATGCACTCAACAGCAAGAGGGGGCATTGGCTGGTTGGTTGGTTGGTTGGTTGGTTGGTTGGTTGGTTGGTTGGTTGGTTGGTTGGTTGGTTGACAGGTTGGCTGCTTGCTTGCTGGGTTAGTTGGTTGGTTGGTTGGTTGGTTGGTTGGTTGGTTGGTTGGTTGGTTGGTTGGTTGGTTGGTTGGCTGGTTGGTTGGCTGGCTGCTTGGTTGATTAGTTGTTTAGCTAGCTGGCTGACTGGATGATTGGTTAGTTGCTTGGTTTGTTGGTTGGTTTGCCCTGGTTTGGGGCTGTTTATAATCTCAGATGCTTTGCTTCTTTGGGTTTCATAAATGACACAGCTGAAACTAGGAAGCACTCGGGCCTGGATAGGACACCAAAAGCCCTTCCTCCTGATCAACCAGCCACAATTCTACACTGTGGGCTCAGTGCACACAAGCACACCCGCCTGTGAGGCGTCTCCCCACTTCCCACCCCAAGCTCCCACCCCAGCCTGCTGCAACGTCCCCCCCAGGCCAGGCACCCACAGCAAGGTACAACGGCCCCTGCCAGGCCCCTTGCCCAGGAGGAAGACCTGAAGCCCAAGGACCCAGAGAGGGTGGTGGGAGCTGGGGCTCCTGAGCAGCGTCGGCGCAGCCTCTTCGGCAGCTACAGCTTCTTCCCTGCACCACCGGCTCCAGGGAGGCTCCGTCCAGCTTTTCCACACATTGTGCCAAGCAGCGAGGGACCAACTGCAAATGGGCCTATGCACAGGCACTGGGCAGGGGACAAGGCTGGTGGGATCAGCATGGTGCTTGGAGGAGGCAGGGAGGTGATTTCAAACCCCTCCACCCCCTAGGAACCTAAGGATGCTGGGACATGATGGCCCAGACAGACTGCTGTTTGCCACCTCACAGGGCCTGTCCTGAGCCCAGCTCCTCCCCAGCCTATAGGGTCACAACTGAGATTGCAGCGCCCGTTCTGCAAGTGAGAAAACTCAGGCCCAGCAAGTGGCTCTGCTAAGACTGCTCCCTGGTGAGAGTGGAGGCTCGCAGGCCCCTGGTGACAAATCCCAGGGAGCCTGGCACAGCCAACACCCAACAGAGCTGAGAAGGCTCCAGGGACCATGGTGGTTCGGACCCTCGAGATGTGGTTGAAAAACCAGCAGGTTGGATTTTACAGGCTCACTGACTCCTCCCATGATTCCAGGCTGTGCAAATCCTCCAGAACCACACCTTATCCTCACAGCCTCACAGCTTGGGCTGGGGGTGGGGAGTGGGGGGAATTTAGACAATAAACAAGTCCTTCCTGTCATACACTGACGTTGCTACAAAGAGTATAAACCAGATAGAGAAACAGAGCACCATGGGAGCCAGAGGCAAAGTCCCTGGTTCTGGGCAGTGCACACGGTTTGCCTGTTGCTGCTAACCAGAAGATCGCCGGTTCGAACCCACCCAGCAAGCAGCGAGCGGCGCCACGAAAGAAAGGCCTGGTGAACTACCAAGAAAACCCCATGGAGCTCAGCTCTACTCTGTAAGATGAGGGGCGGTCATAAAAAAGAATTGGGACATGACTCCCAGGCCCATACCTGCGCAGGTGCATTCTGAAGGAAACATGTCTACACACACACATCACTGCCATCAGTGGGTGACTGCAGGCAAGTCCTTCTGATAATACACCTGTCTTAGTCCTATTAGGGCCCCTTCCAAGCAAAACCCCCAAACAAGGTCCGATCCAAACCATGGCTTCCGAGGGGACCTGGCTCAGTTAGACCCCGCACAGCAGGTTAAGGCGTACCAAATGGGTGATTTCGAGAGATTTCCTCCAAGGACACACGGGGTCCCCAGGGGCTTGTTCTGAAGCAGTTGTCAGGAAATCGAACACCGCAGCTGAAGAGATAAAGGCCAGGAGAGGCGGGGCAAGGAGCGTGCTTCCATCAGGACAACGTTCGCGCGCATGCTCCTGGGGCGGCACGGGTTGTCTCTGAGAACCTTACTCGGTCCACCCTCCAGCCCGGACCTTGCCTCTCTCAGACGTCTTTCGGTTCTCGTCACTCAAAGAACATTTCAACGCAACAACATGGCTTGGGTCCCCTGGGACTCCTGGTGGCGTGGTGGGGAGGCGTTGGGCCACAGTCGGAAAGGTACACAGTTCTGAACACCAACAGCCGTTCTGAGGGAGAAAGGCAGGGCTTTCTACTCCCCACTAACAGTTGCCGTCTCAGAAACCCACTAGGGCAGTTCTACGCCGTCCTGTAGGGTCACATGGATGTCATGCAGGGAGAGGGAGCCGCAGCTGCAGTCCCATGTGGTGACAACAGAGGGGGGCAGGCTTCTCTGGGGAAGGGTTAGAGAGGAGGGGAGGACCGCCTTTGACCTAGATCAGGGATGCCAAAATAGAGACCCCGAGGTAATTTTTTGTGGTCCACCATGCTCTGAAATAAAATGAAAATAGAAAAAATTGTTATGAAGAAAATAGTGCTTAGGGGAGATTGAGGCAATACCGTGCACACAATTCCTTCGTGAGCCCTTTAACTACTGAAGACGAAGATGCACGTGGCCCCGGGCCTTTCCTGGGGGCCGGTGGACGTGTGTAAATGCGCTGACTCAGTCCGGCGACGTTTGGAAGGATGTGTCTGCCACTCTCAGTGTCACGTCATGTAAACAGATCCCAACAGCGACAAGGTTCAACAGAGCACTCGGGGTTGTGCTGTCATGAATCATCCCTAGGGGCAGCGCTCGTTCACATTTTTAGAGGGAAGCCATTATGATTGTGCATCACGTCTGTCAGCCGTCCAACATTTTGTGTTTTTTATTAGTTACTTTGTTATGTTTTCTGGTCACAACATAAGAGGTAAGTGAAAACCAGTAGGAGGAAAGCACCAGCAAGTTTTGGGTAAAAAAAGAATAGTTTTAGTTTTATAAATACATTAAATAAAATAAATGTTTAAATAAAAGCAATTATCTAGTGTTTTAATTATCCTATCCACATTCCTGAATCCTCACTTCAAAATATAAATGCCTGGTCTTGGCAAAAAGGGACTCCATTTTGAATCCGGTGCCTTCAGCTTGGCTCTCAGAATTCACCTCTCATAGACCTCCCTTTCACTGATATCTCTCTCTCTCTCTCTCACCGATCTCCCCCTCCCCTGCTCAATCTTCAAATTCCTGGAGCCGGCTCCTCCCGGAGCCAGAATGTTTTCTGAAGATATGCACACTCCACTCTAGCCGTCCTTGGCATATAGATAAGGTCAAAGACCTTCTCCCTTCTGAAGCACCTGTGTGCACAGATCCTCCCCAGCTTGGACCCTTCCCAGCTGTGCCTGCCAGCAGGGGTATAAAAATCGCAGCCTAAATTTCCCAAAGTGCAGTTTCAAAGGCTCAATCCCCTGAGTTGCTGAATCTGCCCGCAAGCCACTCAATAAAGCCTGCTTCTAAATTTTGCCGATTGGATCTTTGGTTCTGTTTCGCGCCCCAAAATTCCTTACAATAAAGTTAACAAAATGTGTAAATGTGGTGTGGCCCGCGTGAATCTTGCCTGTTGCACCAAATGGCCCGCGTTTTAATTGCGTCGATGAAGTGTGACCCCCTGACCTAGATGGGGGCACTGCCAGGAAACAGTCGCTTCACATTTTGATATTTTGGTTGAATAGAGGTGGCTTTGTCTTGGTCAAGGTCGCCTTGGAGGCAAGGATGGCGAGACTTCATCCCACATACTGTGGACATGTCATCAGGAGAGACCAGTCCCCGGAGAAGGACGTCCGGCTTGGTCAAGTCGACCGGCAGCGACAAAGAGGAAGGTCCTCCAACGAGACGGATTGGCACCGTGAATGCACGAACGGGCTCACACTTAACCGCTGTGAGGACGGCGCGCGTCTGGGCGGGGTTTCCCTCCGCGGTGTGTCAAGGTCGGAATTGACTCGACGGCACCTAAGCGCAACAACATCAGTTGATGGCGACCCTCCGTGGCTTACCCTCATTGTGGGTCAGAAGCAGCTGGGCCATAATGGGTGTAGGCTTTTGGGTGGGTGGGGTGGGGTGGGGGAGCAGGTGCTGTTACCTTCACTTGTTGGTTCCAGACAGGCTCCTCCGAGGTGGGGACATGTGAGGAACAGGGAAGGAGGTGGCCTTGGGCTCAGCCTGTGCCCAGCGCTAAGAGAGGATGAGGGCAGAATGGCTCTGAATTCAGCCCCCACCCCCACGCCCCCACAGTGAAAATCCACACAGCTCAGCAAAGAGCCCTCCTAGGGGAAGGAAGCCTGTGGGGATGTGACCATGGGGCGCCTGAGCCCTGGTCCCTGGATCCTTGTCCCCCCTCCCCACGAACTCCAGTGCTCTGTGAACCCCGTGTCTGCATTTCCTCCACACCTTTCTGCAGGAGACCCCCCTAGCCCAAAGCAGGGGTCAGATCAACATTGGCAGGATCCGCAAAAGGCTAAAGACAACCCCCCCGCCCCCACCACTTCACCAAGCCGGGAGGTCCAGCAAGGAGGCAGCGTGCGGGCCAGTCCCACGAAGCCCTACCTGGCCCCAAGAGGCGTCACGTGGTGGGCTCCGTGGCTTCCATAGGTGGCGGAGACAGAAGACAAAGGGATTCCTAGAGGGGGGAGGAGGGGTCGCCTACACAATTGGAAAATTTCACACAAAAGTCCAGATTTCCAGCTATTTTTAAAATATCTGAAGATCTGGCAACCCCGAGCCTGCATGTCCCCATGGCAACGCCAGCTGGTGCTGAGCCTCCGCTTGCCCCCCCACCCCCCCACCCACACCCACCCCCGCACCCACCTCAAACTGGACATGCGCACTGCGGCACTCTGCGCAGACCACCCCCACCCCCACCCCAGGGCACTGGCAAGATCCTTCACCTGGCCACCTCACCCCGCTGACATCACCTGGCCCTGTGGGCATGCGCAGACCATCCCAGGTTTTGAAATGGGTGAGGAGCAGCAGGTTCTGCTGGGAACAAGGGGGCCATGATGCTTGCTCCTGTGGCTTGCGGCTACCCAGGCTTAGCCCAGCTCATGGGTTACCCATCTGGTGTGGCTGGACTTCAGGCTCCTTAGAAATCGGTTACTAGTGGAGAGGTCTGGGGGGCTGGACCCAGTACCAAATACTAAGTGGACGCCTCGGCCCCCCCCCCCTGAACAATTTATTTCAAAGGATGGCATTGAATCTGCAGCTCCGGGAGAGGGACATATCTGATCAGAGCACATGGGGAAGCAGATGAAGGGGGAGGAGGAGAGAGTGGAGCACAGCCTGGCCCACCAGGCCTTGAGGACGATGACCACAATTAGAGCAGCCAGTCCACAGAGAGGATCACATGGCCAGCCCCACTATGAGACATGCTGCCCCTCACTGACCCATGGCCCTGCAGGGGACAGCACCGGAGACACAGTGTGGGAATGGTGCCTGAGCTGATCCCACCACACCGAGGCAAAGGCCTGTGGGGAGCGCAGCGGAACAGCAAGGGAATGGAGTGGCAAGGTCCCCAGGGAATGCTGAAAGTGGACTTTGGGGCCAGGGTGTGGTGCCCAACAGACTGGACTGGAAAACACTCCTAAGGGCCAACAAATGATCCTTGAACTAACTACAAGCTTTTCTTTCTTGTTGTGTTTTGTTTTGTTCTTTGTCAGTGGTTTGTTATTGTTGCTTTGTTGTATATTGTTGCTTGGTTTTGCTCTGTCTTGTTTTGGTGCATGTTATTGTCTCCGCAGGTCTGTCTAAATAAGATAGGCTGGATGAACAATCTGGAGGAGAAAACAACGGGACCGACAGTTCTGGGGGGACTTCAGATAGGGGGAGGTGGGGGGTAAGGAAGTGGTGTTACAAACCCAGGGACAAGGGAACAACAAGTAATCCAAATTGGTGGTGAGGTGGGTGTGGGAGGCCTGGTAGGTCATGAACAAGGGTAATGTAACGAAGAGGTATTGCTGAAACCCAGGTGGGGACGGAGCATGGTAGTGGGACAGGAGGAAAGTCAAGGGAAATAGAGGAAAGAGCTGGGAGGCAAAGAGCATTTATAGAGGTCTCGATAAAGACATGTACATATGCAAATATATTTATATATTAGAATTGGGAAAGAGATCTATGTGCCTATATTTATAGATTTAGTATTAAGGTAGAAGAAGGACATTAGGCCTCCACTCAAGTACTTCCTCAATGCAAGAATACTTTCTTCTATTAAATTGACATTCTATGATGCTCACCCTCCGGACACAACCGCTGAAGACAAAGCAGGTGAAAAAGCAAATGTGGTGAAGAAAACTGATGGTGTCTGGCTGTCAAAAGATATAGCGTCTGAGGTCTTAAAGGCTTGAAGATAAATAAGCGGCCATCTAGCTCAGAAGCAGCAAAGTCCACATGGAAGAACACACCAGCCTGTGTGATCACAAGGTTCTGAAGGGATCAGTTATCAGGCATCAAAGAACAAAAAATCATATCATTGGGTGCACACCTCCATGATACAATCGCTAAGGACAAACGGGTGCATAAGCAAATGTGGCGAAGAAGTTGATGGTGCCCAGCTATCAAAAGAGATAGCGTCTGGAGTCCTAAAGGCTTGAAGGTAAACAAGCGGCCATCTAGCTCAGAAGCAACAAAGCCCACATGGAAGAAGCACACCAGCCTGTGCTATCACGAGGTGTCAAAGGGATCAGGTAGAAGGTATCATCACACACACACAAATCTTACCATAGTGAATGAAGGGGGGAGTGCAGAGTGGAGACTCAAAGTCCATTTGTCAGCCACTGAAGATCCCCTCACAGAGGGGTCTAGGGGAGTAGACAGTCAAGGTGAGAGGTAGCACCGATGAAAAATACAACTTTCCTCTAGTTCCTAAATGCTTCCTCCCCCACCCCCACCCCCACCATCATGATCTGAATTCTACCTTGCAAGTCTGGCTAGACCAGAGGATGTACACTGGTACAGATGGGACCTGGAGGCACAGGGAATCCAGGGCGGGTGATACCTTCAGGACCAGTGGTGTGAGTGACGATAATGGGAGGGTTGAGGGCGAGTGGGTTGGAAAGAGGGAACCGATTACAAGGATCTACATGTGACCTCCTCCCTGGGGGACGGACAACAGAAAAGTGGGTGAAGGGAAACATCAGACAGGGCAAGATTTGACAAAATAATAATTTATATATTATCAAGGGCTCATGAGGGAGGGGGAGCGGGGAGGGAGGGGAAAAAAGAGGACTTGATGCCAGGGGCTTAAGTGGAGAGCAAATGTTTTGAGAATGATGAGGTCAATGAATGTACAGATGTGCTTTACACAATTGATGTAGGTATGGATTGTGATAAGAGTTGTATGAGCCCCTAATAAAACATTTTAAAAAGAAAGAAAGAAACTGATTCCTTCTGCAGGTCCCCGCGGAGCTCACGGCCATCGAGTCCATGCTGACCCCTAACAACTCCCTGTGAGTGTCCGAGACAGTAACTGTTGACGGGGATGGAAAGCCCAGTCTTCTCCCACAGAGCAGCTAGTGGTTTCAAACTGCTGACCATGCAGATTGCAGCCAAACATGGAACCCCTACACTGCCAGGTTTCCATCCGGGTATCCTGGAGGATTCCAAACTGCAGCCACCGGATCTAGAAGCGAAACGTGCAGCTCCTGATTTAACCCTGCAGGGGATCGACTCTCCCCACTGTCCCCTTCTGCTCTGGGAGACCCATTTTGCTGACTGCCTGGAACATAAGCCCGGGTCTTCTTGGGTCTGCAAGGGGTTGCTTTTCCATCGGCGGCGGCAGTTGAAGTTCAGCATGCCTGGCAACATGATAGGCTTGGCCAGGCCATCCTTCAGATGCTTACAAGGTCCCTAAGAGACCCACCCATCTACCTCAATCCCTTGCACACTGTGCCCCAGGGACCAAAGGGCTCCTCCTCTTCTCTCCTTGACTCTGGGGGTGCTCAGCCTTCCCAAGCCCTTTCCTCGGGGCTGGCCCTCAACGGAAGTACTTTGTAGATGCCTAAACGGTGCCAATCGATCACCTAGACTGCTAAGGAAAAGATTGGAGGTTTGAATCCAGACAGAGGCATCCCAGAAGGGACTTTTGATTTGTTTCCCAAAGCCAGCCATGGAAACCCCACGATGCACAGTTCTACCCAGCCACGCACAGGGCTGTCAGGCATCAACGCCAACGCAGGGGCAACTGGTGACTGGTATGTGCGTTCTACTGTGCTCAGTGCTTTCTATACTTCATTTCAGATCCCAGCCATCCTATGTTGTGATTGTTAGATGCTGTCGAATCCGACTGACTCTTAGCCCCACTGTGTGCAGCAACATAAAACACTGCCTGGTCCTAAAACACCACCCTCACCTTGTGAGCTATTGTGGTTACAGAATCTGGTGTCAGTTTGAGGATTCAGAGTGAAGGGGTAGGTGGAGTCTAGCCTGTCAATCAGGATATAGCCAATGTGAGCATGGCATTCTCCTGAGAGGATGCTGGGAACTCCTGTATTCCTCCTTGGAGGCAGGAGTCTCTCTCTCTCTCTCTCTCTCTCTCTCTCTCTCTCTCTCTCTCTCTCTCTCTCTCTCTGTCTCCCACCTCTCCCTGGGAAAGATTGCAGCTGACCAGACACATGGAACTGTGCTAGTGTTCTGACCTCGAGAAGCCATGTGGAGACCCCCTGCCAGCACTGCGATGCTTTCAGCGCCACTGGATCCACAAGACCTCCCACCCACTGGCCTGTGGTCTTCCTGCATTCAGTGTCATTGCATGTGTTTCATGAGTCTGAAGAGGACTTTATAGATTGGTATTGGACATATGGGCTAATATCGGACTTAGGGACTTGATCTGGACTGGGCTGGGATGTTTTCTCAATATTCAATTGCTCTTGTATCTAAAACTCTTTCTTATGCACATATGAGTGTGTCTATGAATTTGTTTCTCTAGTCAGCCCGGACTAACACAGCTATCTTTGAACTATTGTGCAGTCTCTGTGTCCGTCCATCTCCTCAAGGGCCTTCCTATTTCTTGCTGCCCCTCTACTTACCAAGCAGGATGTCCTTCTCCAGGGACTGGTCTCTCCTGAAAATACCCCCAAGTACATGAGACTAAGTCTCTCCATCCTTGCCTCTAAGGAGCATCCTGGATGTACTTCTTCCAAGGCAGATGAATTTGTTCGTGGTACTTTCCATCTTCTTCTCCAGCACCATCGTTCCAACGCACCGATTCTCCTGTGGTTACACATTGGCCAACCTTCACATGCACATGAAGGTTCCGTGAGGTGTGCCGTGGTCCTCAAAGCAATGTATGTGCTTTTCCGCAATTTAAAGAAGTCTTGTGCAGCAGATGTACCTAAGGCAACACGCCCTTTGATCTCTTGACTGCTGCTTCCATGGACATTGATTGTGGATCCCAGCAAGAGGAAACCTGGACAACTTCCATCGTCCTCCATTTAGCATGGTGCAATCTGTTGGTCTAGTAGTGAGGATTCGATCTTCTTTGCGTTGAGTTGTGATCCATACGGAAGGCTGTCATCCTGGATTTTCATCAGCAAGTACTTCAAGGCCTCCTAGCTTTCGGCAAGCAAGGTTGGCTCATCTGCATGTCACAGGTTGTTAGTAAGTCTTGCTCCCATCCTGATGCTGCATTCTTCCTCATAGACTCTAGCCTCTCTGACTACTTTCTCAGCATTCAGATGGAATACATCCTATACAGTAGGTATTAGTATCGTCATGTTACAGATGAGGAGGCTAAGGATTGAATGGATGGGATCACCTGCCCAAAGCCACCCAGGCCTGTAGAATCTTTTTCCCTAGACTTTTTTTTGGGGGGGACCTATGAAGGACATTTTAGAATCAGCTTATGGAGGCAGAGAGGATGGCTGTGGTTTGAGGGCAGAGAACACCCCTTGTCCAGGTCCAGCTGAAAACCACACCATCCCGACCATTATGTGGAAGTTATTCAAGGACAGGGACTGAATGCAGAGTCTATAAGAAGACAGTGACAAAGTCAAGAGCTGTGATTGTCCTGAATGTCCCACTAGCCCCCTCGATGGCCACGGACAGGCTCTGTCACATGCTACAACTTCTGCCTGGAACCTTAAAGAGGCGCTAATGAGAATGCTGGGTGCCAGCATCCAGAGGCAGGCATGAAAGTCCAACAGCTGGGTTAGCGTGATGGAACCTTTCTGGGGGCCAACAGAGGAAGCCGGTGTGCAAGCTACATGTGTGTCACCCTCAAGCACCACTGAGCAAGTCTTAGTTGTTCCCAAGTACCTCAAGGAGTTTCTCCACTCCTGCCCCCCCCCCCGGGGACAGAGAATGGTGACGGACTTATCTATCCCCTCAGAGACTCAGAGATACTCTAGCCCAAGAGACAAGGTAAGAAAAGAGCTTCATTCCATGTTATTTTTCCAGACTTGCTTCCCATTTCCCCAACACCTCCAAACACACACACACACACACACACACACACACACTAGCCACACAGACCCAGACTCTTCCCTAGATAGCCCTTTGCCCTCCCCTCCTGCCTCCTTGATCTACAGGTCCCTCCCCAACTCTACCTATTGATCCTCCTATCGTCAGAGCCCAGTGCAAGTACCACCTTCTCCAGGCAACCTGTATGGTCCCCCAAGTCTGATCATTCCCTCCATCTCCTGAGGCCTCTTAGAACTGTGGGGGCCTCTCCTGCGCAGTTGAGGTCAATGTCCTTTATGCGATCTTTGTGGGAGGGACGATCTCTCCCCCTCATAAACAGACCGAAGGGCACAGCAGGCACCAGAGTTCTTAGATTCACACAAGATCGTGATGTATCTTGGATAGGTGGGTGGGTGGATGGATGGATGGATAAATGGATGGATAGATGGATGGATGGATGGATGGATGGATGGATGGATGGATGGATGGATGGTGGATGGTGGATGGATGGATGGACATATGATAAGCCAGTCAAAGAAGGAGTAACTAGGAGATAGTTGGCCTGCGTGAAGTTCAACAAACCCCTCCATCTGGTAATTGCCCCCTACACTCGGGCTCCCCGCAGGTCCTAAGGAATGCAGTCTCCATCTCCTTTCCCCTAGGCTTCCCCTGCATCAGCGAGTTTAAGATTTAGAAAGACCCCCCTGGGAGCCCTGGTGGTGTCGTGGTTACACCATGGGCTGCCATCTGCAACGGGGGCAGTTCAAAACCACCGGCAGCTCCACAGGAGAAATCCGGGGATGGACACTCTTGTAGAGCGCTATCGTTTCGGAAACCCCCAGGGGCAGTTCTACCCACTCCTTTGGGGTCGCTATGAGTCAGTATTGCCTCCATGGCAGGGCGCTTGTATTTGTTTTTGTTTTGTTTTGTTTTTCTCCCGAGTACAGGGCCAGGGGCGCTGGGAATCAGGTCTGTGCTCACCGGAGCGCAGCTCCTTCTCTGTGAAATGAAGATGCTGAGCTGGCTGTGTACCTTGGACTGGTCCAGATCGGAAAAGCATGTTCATGCTGGGCCCCAGCCGCGAAGCCCAGAAACCACTGCAGCCGGCTTAAAGGGGGCTCGGGAAGAGTTTAACCAATAGAGCAACGCAAAGGAAGAGGACGAGGAGAGGGACAAAAAAGAGAGGGAGAGTCTGCAGAAGGGAAAAGGCTTGGGGGAAAAAAAGAGAGGGAGAAACCAGAGGAAAAGAGAAGAGAGAGTCCATTCCCATGTCCCCAAATTAAAAGATCCTTAACATGAAAACTCTCCAGGAGCCACCTTTGTTTATTTATTTTTAAGCTTATTGCAATGGATTGAGTTTAGGATCAGATGATGGAGTGGCAGACCCCTCCACTGTGAAGCAGACTGGGGCAGGACCACCTGCGGAAGAGGATCCTCAAAAGAATGGACGGGGGAGCTGGCTCCCTCCTGCCCCCTCGTCTCCACCTTCCTCCTCACTTCAGCCCAAATACCCCTGTCCTCTGCTCTGCACCTGGGGGCTTCACGGAGTTTGCGGGGATGGGGGTGGAAATGCCATGGCCTTTTACGTATTAATCTTGTGAACCCCATATAGTGCCAGTGCTTTATTAAAAGTCATTTGCCTAACGAAGAGAAACAAGAAACTCAAGGTCACACAAGGGCGCTGTCACGATTCCGTGGAATTCAATCAGATGCCTGGGACAGGAGGAGGCTCGGTCCAATCCAACTGGCCCTGGTTGGGCAGCTTGGGCCTAAAGATGGATGGACACCCGGGCTCAGCTCCAACATCAGGCTCCCCTGAGCAGCATTCCACCAGGACGGACAGGCCAAGCCAGGCCCAATTAAGAACCGGAAAGCCTAGCCGAGGGCAAATGCCCAGACCCGGGGTGGGAGGAGGGAGGTGGGCCTCAGGGCCGCAGCCCAGCTCCCTGCAAGCCTTGCTTCGAAAGCCTTCCTAAAGCATCCCCTTGGCTGCTGTGGTATGTAATTGAATCTTCCTTTGATGACTCCGGATCTCACCCTGCCTCGGGCCACGTGGGGAACATCAATTACTACTGGGCCCAGGTGGGGAGCAGAGGGGAAGGGCATGACCAGAGATGACCAGCTGACCCTGCACTCAGAGAATCAGGGAAGAGCTCATGAGACTGTAGGGGTGGGGGGTGAGGGCTGCCAGAGACTCCAGCCTGAGCCCCAACAAAGAAGGGGAGCCCCCAGAGCAGGTGGGGTGAAGTGGATCTTAGGGGTCTGTGGAGGTGAAACCAGAGGCGCAGGGGATGCTGACATCAGACTGCTTGGCCTCGCTAAGAGAGCCGGAGTGTAAGACAGGGCCCATGGAGCTGGTGGAAAATCGTGGCTCTGTGGGTAGAAGTGGCTGGGGACTGTGGGCCACTTACTGGACTCCTCCGTGTGCTGTGAACATACATCGGAACCCTGACTAGCCTGGGTTTTTGGGGTGCAGTGGGGCGGAGGGGGGATGTTGGATGTTTGCTTGGGTTTGGTGTGGTTTGTCTGGATTTCCTACATCGCATGTGACAAGCACGCATGATTACATAATGGAAATCCTATTCAGAGATGGAATGAAGAGAAAGGAATAGGGATTACCATTTGTCTCCAGAGGGAAGCAGCAGGTCAGAAGAGGAGCTACTGTCTGTTGAGACTGGGGCTGACCGGGGGGTGTCCCCTAGAGACCAGGCAGGGGTAAGTGCGAGTGGGAGCGGGAAGTGACAGGAGGTGAACTGAGCCCCCAGAGAACAGGTAGGGTGCTATTTTCTGGGCAGGCAAACCTCCAGACCCCTCCCCGGGAGACTCCAGGCAGGGGAGGCAACAAGGTAGAGAGAACTGCCTCTCCATCAGCGGCAGCCCCTCCTCCGTTGGCTAGACTCAACCAGTGTCCTCTGAACATCACCTCAGAAGGACTCCAGGCCTCGGAGCTCGGGCCAGACCCCCTTCCCATCCAGCTGGCCGCCCTGCGAGACTCTGTCCCTCTGCTGAGGCAACCCTTTGAGAAGCGAGGCCCGGCAGGTCCATGCCACCCTCCCAGCCGGTGCCATTAATCCTGGGAAAAAAGTCAAACATTAGCCTGGGGAACAGCTTACGCCTTATATAAGCCCCCCTGGGGGAGGCACAAACACAGCTTGTTGGAGCCCAGCGGCCCCAGGACAACAGCTGCCGGACAGAGACAGAGCCGGGGCTTCTACCCCAGTGCCCAACAGCCCCCGCCGGAGCCCAGCCCAGCCAGGTAGGAGGATAAGAGGCCCCAAGCCCAGGTCCCTAGGACCCCTCTGGAAGCCCCCCTCCATGTCAGGCCCTGATGACAAACCATCCCTGGCTTCTGAGGGCATGCTGGAGTCCCTTCAGTGACCCCTGTCTGGTGGGCCCCACCCCAGGAACAGCGGAAAGCCAGGAGAAGCCGGGCTTGGGGAAACATTTCTTACAGACCCTACAGCCTCTGTGCATGCCCCTGGTCCCTTAACTCTGAGGATCCTGTGTGTCTGCCTAGGACCCAATGAGGGGACCTCTCTGCCCACCTCTGCCGTCCCATCTGTACAGTCAATGTTCAGGCTGGGGTAGCTTGTTCCCTGTGTGTGTTGATCATACATGTAGTGTGTGTGAGCAGCCCGGCTGAGCACACACATCCTTACACCCATAAGGACACACACACATGCACGTGCGTACACACAAGCTCCCTCAACTGTGTCCTTACATTCCAACCTAAACATCAGTCCCTTACCACTTGCACTCTATGACTAGCCTGAAGGTTAGCTGTTCAACCCCCGCCCCCAGCAGTGCCGTGCAAGAAAAACCTGGCAATCGGCCCCCATACATAAGGACTGCAGCCAAGGAAACCTCTCGGAGGGAGCAGTGCTGCTCTGTAAGGCCTGGGGTCACCAGGCGTTGGCACGGGCTCGACAGCAGAGGAGTGGGGTCTGATTTCTGTCTGGTTTGTAGACGCCCTATGGACGCAGATAGACCTGTGTCCATGCCCCGAGGTGCCACCCCACCTCTAACCACTCGAAAGCCTGTGGGCACAGACCCGGAGCACCCCCATCCCCACACACTGCCCCCCCACATGCCCTTGTGCATCCGCACCCAGGCTCCCTCGGCCACCTGTGACGCCCATGCACACACAGACCTCTCACCTCTCCCCCGCCTGGCACCCTGCCCGCAGCTCCGGCACCTCTGGCCCAGCACCATGACCTTCTCGGACCTCCTGGACCGCACAGGAGGCTATGGCCCCTTCCAGTTCCTCCACCTACTCTTGCTCGGCCTCCCAGTCCTGGGCATGGCCAACCACATGCTGCTGCAGATCTTCACGGCCACCACCCCTGCCCACCACTGCCGCCCACCCCCCAACGCCTCTGCAGGGCCCTGGGTCCTCCCCACGGGCCCCGATGGGAAGTCTGAGCGCTGCCTCCGCTTTGTACGCCTGCCCAACGCCAGCCTCCCCAATGGCACCCAGGAGGCCACGGAGCCGTGCCTGGATGGCTGGGTCTACATCAGCAGCAGGGACTCCATCGTGTCAGAGGTACGTCAGGCCACCTCCTCCTGCCATGCTACCCCCTTTGCTTTTGGCAGGCAAGCTCCCCCGCATTCAGGTGGGGCCTCATCTTCCTAGGATGGGGGGTCAGCATCCCGGCAGGGCCGGGGAGGTGGGGAGGAGACGTGCAAACAAACAACGCCACGCCTGGGTTTCTTCACTCTGAGTCGAAGCGTTTCATTTAGCCAGCAGCTGGGGTGAGTCGTGCTGTGACAGCCTCAGAGCTGGGGGCACAACACATCCCAGCTCACATGGCCTCTCCGGTCCAGCGAGGGGTGGCACCAAGTCACGGCAGGTCCCCAGAACGAACGGTAGAATGACAGCTTCCAAGGGGTGCTCTCTGCTGTGATCTTAGACGGTGCCTGACCCCAGGGACCGGACATGGCAGACGGTGGGAGGGTGTGACCATGGGAGGAAGCTCTTGCTGCAATGGGCCTGGAGCTAAGCTTCCACCGTTGAAACATCAGGGTTGACCAGGCAGCGGGGAACAGGGGGCAGCCCAGGAGTGTGTGTGTGGCAGAGGCACCGGGTGAGGCAGGGCGTTGAGACACTCCGGGCCAGACCTAGAAAATGACTCATCCAGCCCCGGGCCCACTCCCGGGTTCACCCCTCCCACGCATTCATTCACTGCATCGTTGGGTCATCCACCTCTTTTCTTGCCTGCTCCCTCTGGGGAGTACAGAGTTAAACTGGACTCCTCGGGAAGCTGGTGAGCCAGTGAAGTAAGGAGGAGGAGGAGCAGGAGGACATGGGAATGATGGGCAGCAGCTCGGGGCCAAGGACACTGTAATCCCTTGTTGACCCTGTCTCCGTGGGTCCCCACCGCTCTCCTGTCTGTTGAAGGAGGCTGTGTCTCCTTTTACAGATCAAGAACACACACACACACACACACACACCCTAAGACCCAAAGAAGCAAAGGAGCTGCCAAGTGCCACGTGGCTGATCGGTCTCAGAGCTGGCATTGCCAAGCTCAGGTCCACAGGCTGCCCAGGGAGGACACAGTTCCCGGGAGCTGGAAAGGAGGCAACTCAGGGAGGCTTCATGGAGGAAGCGGCTGGCTGCTCCCACCGGAGTATCCTGTGTCGGCTTCATCAGCAGGAACCTGACAGGGGCCTGTCCAGTGCTGTGCCCGTGACATGTGTGGGTTCCTGGAATCAGCAAGGGGTGTACGATTGTGTCCCATTAACAGACGAGCAGACTGAGCCCCGGGATTCTCGGGATGACCACGGCTTAGCTCACTGCAGATGCGGGATTTGAACCCAGGGCTATCAGAGCCCTGTGGGACAGAGTAGAACTGCTCCTTGGGGTCTCCAAGGCGGGCTCGTCTTTAAGGGGCTCCTCTGATCTGAGCCTAGATCAGGGCTTGGCTTTTGAGATGGAAGAGCCAATCCTGTCCCCCACAATTTCATCATTATTCGAGAGCCACACATATTTTATGAACAAATGAAATCTCTGGATAAATAATACCCTTTCGTGTTTTCCCATTGTATTTGGCTCAAAAGCCAAAGGTTGCCAACCCCCGGTCTAGAGGCTGGCTATTACTCAGGCATTTAGCAAAACTTCGTTTATATACGAAACACTTACGAAGCGCCCGCCTCTGATCTGTACAACTACGGACGCACGGTTGGATCCCCTTTTCAGATGGGGAAGCTGGAGCACAGAGAGGTGAGGGGGTGTGCCCAAGATCACTCAGCTAGCAGGTTGCAGATTCAGGATTTGAAGTCAGGTGCCTGACTCCAGGGACATGCCCCCAGTCATTCCACTTGGGGACTCTCTTGTGGCTTAGATGACACCTTCTCCCTGTCGCTTTGCCATATTATCCCAGCAAACAGCACAGTATCTGAAACGCCCCTAGTCTCCACCCGACGCTTACTGACACCACCAAAGGCAAAATGAAGGCCCGGTAGGTAGAGTGTTGGCTGCCTACGTCTCCCTATCTGGCCACTGTGAGTCACCATCGACTCAATGGCAGTGGTTTGGATTTGGTTCTGATCGTATCTGACGGAGTCGGTCGCCACATGGTGCCAACGGTTAAGCCCGCAGCTACTAGCCAAAAGGCCAGTGGTTCAAGTGCCTCCAAAGAAAGGCCTGGCCATCTACTTCCGAATGGTCACATCCATGAGAACCCCACGGAGCGCAAGTCTCCTCCAAAACACGCAGGGTCACTGCTGGCTGGAAACGAAGGGGTAGGTGGGTTGCCCTGAGGGCAGAGAGTCAAAGACCACCTAGCCCTGCCTGTCCCCTGGCGACTCCCCTCTGGCACTTGGGCGGGGTGTGCGAGCACCCAGGAGCCAGGATTGGCACGAGTTGGTTCTATACCCAGAGCCTAGAACAGTGCCTGGTACAGAGGCGGCGGAGGTGGGAATGGTGCAGGCAGCACAAATGAGAATCGTGTGTAGTGAGCCGGGGGGGGGGGGCGGGTGTGCAGTTTATAACCTCGGAGAGCCCTAGAGAGGGCGGGGTGGGCAAGCCACCCCCCCCCTTACAACCACCACCACCCCAACCAGGAAAGGGAGGTGCCTGTTCAGAGTCAAATTCAAAGTCTCGGGAGCTTAAAGAGACCAAAACGCTGTGTGTGAGGGGGTGGGGGTGCTGCGAGAGGCAGGAGCGGCCTGGGCTGGAGGTTCCATGACATGAAGGGGAAGGTTGGCCTCCGTCCTGAGGGCGGCGGAAGCCATTGAATGAGGCTGGGCGCGGCACCTTCCAGTCCCATGCCAAGGATCCTCACTGGGATGGCAGCGGGTGGGGAGGGTGTGTGTTAGGTCGTGAAGCCAGCAGCGGGGAGGCCACTTGGCCAGTGGTCCCTGGGATCCAGGACAGGGATGGCAGATGCAAGGAATGTCGTCAGAACTGATGCCAGACAGGTTAGGGGTGCAGAGGCTAAGGGACTTGGCGACTGATGGATGTGGGACTGGGGGCCAGGAAGAATGGACTTCTGAGACTTCAGCTCGTCCTTCGACCTTGGAACAACTGGCGGAACTGCCTTGTGGTTAGTAGCCCACTGTGTAACACCAGGGCTCCTGCAAGCCACCCCACTGCCAGGTTGTGCAAGCCAGAGGTTGTTGGTACGCGCCGTGGGGTTGGTTCCGATCCATAGCAACCCTGTGCCCCACTGCAGGAGACATGGTTGAGCCCAGTGCTGTGACAGTCCACCTCATAGTGAGCCTTCCTCTCTCCCGCCACCGCTCCACTTTACTCTCTCCCGACAACGTGTCCAAAGTATGCAAGGTGCTGTCTCACCGCTGAGTTTTGCCTCTAAAGCACACTCTGGCCATACTTCTTCCAAGACATCAGTTTGTCCTTTGGGCCGCCCATGGTATTTTTAATATTCTTCTCTAGCACCACGATTCAAACTGCATCGATTCTTCTTCGGTCTACCTTAGCCCATGTCCAACTGTCACCTGCATCGGAGGCCATGAGAAATACCACGGCGAGGTTCAGGCGCACCTTAGTCAAAGTAACAGCCTCGCTACAGGTATTAGGAGCCTCATTTTACAGGCCAGCGCCTTCCTCATTCCCTTTTTACAGAAGACGAAACGAAGGGACCAGTCGCTGGCCTGAGGCCCATTTCATCCAGGGTGGAATCCAAGCACCCCTCCTCCACAGTGCCCTCCATCTCTCTGAGGAGGGTCCTGGGTGGGCTGGCCTGGTCACAGAGCTGCCTCCTCCAGGCCGTAGCCACTCCAGGGCAAGCCCAGTGCATCTAATACCCATCTCTGCAGCCCCAGGTCAGGTGCAGAGTAGGAACCCCATGCGAGATGAAGGTAGGAAATGAAGGACATCCGCCCCCAGAGCCTAGCCGGAGGGACACAGGCATTGCTGACTTCTGGGAAACCACTTCTTTCCCAGGATAGGCCTCCTTGACCTCCACAGAGCTCAACTAAGAACAGAACTGGCAGAGCCTGTACCCAGTGAAGTGTCCATTCACATCTGTGCTGCCCAACCTCCTGGTCCGGCTGCGAATCCATGTGAATCCGCCCCCAGCACCCTTCCACTGCGGCTCTGACTCCCAAGAGCTCTTAGCTGTGACAGCCCAGTGGCAGGGTTTCTGCCTGGCCAGCAAGGCAGCCCTCTGCTTTTTTTTTGGGGGGGGGGGGGCCCAGACCCAGGCAGGTCTGTGCTCCGTCCGTCTGCGGGGATGAGATGAGGCGGGATCTGGGTCCCAGTGGTAGTGCAGAGCGGCGACTGGGCCTTTGTTGTGGAAGCCCGGCACCGGAGGAGCTGGCTCTGGGGTTGTTGTGGGTGGATGCTGTCAGGTCCCCTCTGACTCATCAGGACCTTGTGCAGAACGAGAGGAAACGCCGCCCCGTTCTGCGATGTCCTCACAATGGTTGCTATATTTACACCCATTGTCGCAGTCTCTGGGTCGCTCCATCTCATTCGAGATCTACTGCAATAACAAACACCGTGTCCTTCTCCAGGGAAGGACTGGCCTTCCCTGATAATACATCCAAACTAATCTCCAAAGACATGTCCAAAGGAATTGGGGCAGGTGGGGGGGGGGGGGACACTCAGCCATGAGGTGGGTCCAGAAGATCCTGGTCGGCAGAAGCGATGGGCCTCCTCCCAGACCAGCAAGATGGGACCTTGGACCAGGGTGGACCACCAGAGTTCGCCACCTGACTCTGCCATGGGACAGAGAGGTTAGGCCTCTTGGAAGCCCCAGTTCCCTCTTCTGTAAAATGGGATAGCGAGCAAGCATGAGGACTGAAGGTGAGTGCTTGGCCCCTGGTCTGGCACCAACAAATCACTCAGTTAAAGTGAGCTGCTGCTGCTTCTGTTGCTAGAGATATGCTGAGAACCACAGAGGCAGGGGTGATGGGGATCGGCACGGCTCTTCCAGCTCCCACAGGTCACAGAGCGTGGCCTCACTGCCTCACCGCGTGGCCTCCACCTCGGCCACCCAGAAACAGCACCGGCCTGGACTCAACCCCCAGCCCTGGCCCGGCGTGTGGTCTATCCTCTCTGGCTCTGCAGCGCACGATAACAAGGAACTTTCTGGGGGGTGTGCAGTGTGTGGTGAGCGAGCCCAGTCAGCCCAGGGGAGGGCCGGGGGCTAGGAAAGGTCGTTTCCTTCTTCCTCTGATCCCCGAAGCTCTCCTGGCAGGGCTGACCACAAATTCCTTTCTCTCCAGTTGGCAGAGACAAGTTGGAATTTTTCAACCTTGCTGGGACATTGGAAGGAAACAAAAGGCCTCTTTTGAAAAGCCTGCAGAGCCCCGGGTTCCCTGGAGAAGAGACGTGGCCCACAGTTTCACATGATCAGCCCCAGCCCCATGGGTGCCCACCTGGGCCTAGGGAAGGTAAAGCCCCACACTAGGCCCCCGGGGACCAAGCCCTCCCCTCGCAGGGCCCTGGCACTGGGCCTTGCTCTCCCTGCCCCGACATGGCTCCTTGGAGAAACTGAGAGCCTGCCCAGTGCGTCCTCCCTGGAGAATTCTCTGCCCTGGGCAGGTTCCCCTGTTGGGTCTCAGGCCACCCCCACCCCTTCTGTCCTTCGCTTGCTGCCATCCCTGTTTCCACAAGCTGCCCAGCTCTCAGGCCATTTGTCCATCTTCTGGTCCTCAGCTCTCGATTTCTGTTTGGACATACCCACCTTCTACCCTGCCCTGGGCAGCCCACCACCATGCCCTGATGCCAGCCTCTGATCTGACACCTGGAGAGGACTAGAGAGCCCCTAGGAGGGGAGTTCTCTCCCTACTCCTATCTCTGGCCCCGCCTGACTCCCTGGGACAGCGCTGGCCTAGGAAGGCCGTGCACGTGGGCATAGGAGAGGCCGGGGCCATCCTGTGGGCTCCCCAGGAGCCGGGGCTCACTTGGTGAGCATTGGCTGAGTGTCCCACTCATTCTCTCTTGCCCCTTGTGAGTCAGGCACGATGGTCCCCCCGTTGTTGCGAAGTGTCCCCGAGTCGGTTCTGACCCCGTGCGCAACAGAGCAAGCACCGCCCGGTCCTGCACCGGCCTCATAACTGTCCCTCGACTCTACCCGAGTCCATGGTGGCAGCCGCCGTGCCAATCCATCTCGTCGAGGGGCCTTCCTCTCTTTGGCTGTGCCTCTGCTTTACCAAGCATGATGTCCTTCGCCAGGGACCGGGCTCCCCTGACAACAGGTCCAAAGTACATGAGACGAAGTCTCGCCATCCTTGCCTCTGGCCGTGCGTCTTCCCAGACAGACTTGCCTGTCCTTTAGCCTTGTAGGTATTTACAATATTCTCCACCAGCCCCACAATCCAAATGCATCGGTTCTTCTTTGGTCCTCCTTAGCCAATGTCCAACTTTCACATGCGTTTGCAGCGACGGGAAATATGATGACTTGGGTCCGGGGCTGCTTAGTCCTCCGAGGAACATCCTTGCTTTTCAGTACTTGTAAGGGGTCCTTATGCAGCAGATCTGCCTAATGCAACATGTCTTTGGATCTCTTAACCACGCCTTCCATAAGGCCTGATGGTGGATCCAAGCGAGCCGAAAGACTTCAACCTTTTCTCCACTTTTCACGATGTTACCTATCAGTCCAGTTGTGAGGATGTTGGGCTGTAATCCAGACTGCAGGCTGCCATCCTGGATCGCCGTATGGTCTTCCTATGGTCCTGCCGCGACAGAGGAATGAATACATCCAGAAGGTGACCTTCGCAGCCACGGCGACGAGGTCAAGTTTTTGCAGGCGCAGCAGAGGGTCCTTGCCCCACAACCCATGCTTTTCTATGACATCGTCACTGGTTGCTATAAGCACGCCACTTATGAAAACAGGTGGCAGCAAGCACAACTTGGCGAGGGTCGACACTTTGTCAGGTGTGGTGCTGGGTGCTTTCCAGGCCTTGTTGACACTTAACAATCCTGGGAAATGGGTGCTAGTGTTACTTATCACCCTCATACGACCGATGGGAAGACTGGGCCACAGGGAAGTTAGGTAACTGACCCAGGAATACACAGCTTCTCAGTGGCCGAGGTAGAGACTCCCCGAGAGACCTGGATGGCCCTCTCGGAATCAGTGCCAGAGCCCATCAAGGCTCCCAGCGTGCATGGGGACTATAGTTGTTCCGCGGCATGTAATCTAGGTCGATAAGGCTCCCGAGGTTGAGCCTTGGGAGGCTGTGTCCTTGCCCTTGTCCTTGTCCTTGTTTGGGGTCCAGTGCCAGAGTCAGCGCCCAGATGCCCACAATGGTCTTGACCATGGTGCTCATCATGAATGGCTCTTTCTGACCATTCATGGTTCACCTTCTACCTTGCCCTCCTGGCCTCGGATCCTGCTGCTGCTGCTGCTCCTGAGCCAGTCCTTCCCCCACCGTTGGGACCTCCTAATAGACAAGTCATCCAGGCTCCACCTTGGCTCTCCCCATTGGGAATTTGCTTTGGTTTGGGGTTGAACTTCATCAAGTAGAAGGCCCGGTGGCACCGTGGTTAAGCGCCCATCATCCCTCTGAGTGGCTAGAGAAATGGGTCTGGCTTGGGGTATTCCAGAAAAGCTACCTCCTGAGCATAGTAGCCCTTCTCACTGCCCCCTACCCCCTTCCTGCTGCCTCAGCCTTTGCAGAAAGACCTGCAGTCAGGGCACCACCCTTCCCTGAGCCAGTGAATAGTCCCAGTAAGGAGCAAGGAGGCCAAGAACTAGGATACTAGGAGCATAAACTCTGTATGGAGCTGCATGTGGATGGGATCAGCCAAGATAGAGGTGCCAAGAAGCAGAGTGGCTAACTATCTGACTAAGCCAACAGCCAGTCAGCGAACCATGTGCCTAACCAATCGCCCGTCAGTAGGCAAGAGCTTAACCATGCGAGCATCATGGTTGAGCTCTTGGCTATGAACCAAAAGGCACCATTCCATGGGAGGAAGATGGGACAGGCTGCTGCCATAAAGATGTACAGCCTTGGGGATGCTCTGTCCTCACTCACTGGCACTGAGTTCATTTCTTACCCCTAGCGATGCCATCGGACAGGGTGGAACTACCCCTGTGGAGTTTCTGGGCTTTCTACAGGAGGGCCAAGTCTCCTCTTTCTCCCACAGAGCGGCCGGTGGTTTCAAACTGCTGACCTTGAGCGGTTTTTGGGGTTTTCAGGGTCAGCTACAAATCTTACCTTTCTCTCTCTGGAGCAAACAATACTTGCAGAATAACCTAACCCTGTCCACTCACTACTTACTTGTTGAGCAAACATTTACAGTTAGTGTATAGAAATGGCTTGGCTACCTACTAGGGTTAAAAGGTCAAAAAAGTGGTCTCAGAGGTCACTGGCGAAGGGAGAAACAAGCAAGTAAATTAGCAGCCAGAGTGCTGTGTGGTCTGTGCCCTCTTGGAAATAAGAGCAGGATGCTGGGCAGAGATAGAGGGTCGAGAGGCACCTTGCTCAGGCTGGGAGTCTGCCATCCACTTTGCGAACCTTTACTGACTCCCTGTTTGTGCCAGACCCCCAGGGAAAGCATCTCTGGGGACCTGGAAAGTATGGTCTTGGGGGTGGTTTGATACTAAGACGAAGGAGCCCTGATGGTATAGGTGGGCTTCCAGCCAGAAGATGGTTGGTTTGAACCTATCATCTGTCCCACGGGAGAAAGACCAGAATGCCTGCTTCGAGGAAGATTTACAATCTCCAAAAATGCGCAGAAGCAGGTCGGCGCGGTCCTGTGGCTGTGGTTGTGGTGCGATTGTGGTGGTGCTTAGGTGCTATCAAGTTGGCTCTGACCCACAGTGACCCTGTGCGCAGCAGAGCATCCACCCCCCGGTGCTGCACTCACCTCACACGGGTTGTTCTGTTTGAGCCCTGGGCTTTGTTCCCATGTCGTCGACTCAATGAGTTCTTCCTTGACACCCTGATTTCACACAGCAGCCTTTATCCCTGGACCCGACGTATTTTCTCTGTCACAAAGGTTCCATCAGGCATACGATTCATTTTGCTTAGCATACGTTTCTCTCCTAAGAAGGTACGATCACGCGGGTGTGGCTCTTAGTCTGTTTTGCTCACGATGGTCCTTCCAGTGCCTATCTCGGTATCGGACGCAGAGCATGCACTTGATAAATCCTCACGGACTTGAGAGAACATTCCGCAGAAAGAACAGCAGTGCTTCAGAGGTTCGAGATGGGCCAGTGTTTAGGTGAGAGATAAACTCCGAATGGTTCTGTGAAAGACTGCCTTGCCCCCGCAGGGGACGTTTATGTCAGGATGGGCAGTGTCTCCGGACGATAAGAGGATGAATCCATAACCACGCATCAGGGCGAAGGAGGAAGTGTCGTGTTTTCATGATCAGACACGAAACACACGATGGCCCCCAAAAGATTGCCTCCTGGGGGCTGGTAAAATCAGGTTTTGAGGCTCAAAAGAGGAAGTCACTTAAGGTGAAATATTAACCAACCTCGGATTCATCTCCATTCCAAGAGGCTCCACGAGGTTTCCTGGTCAACGAAGCTCACAGGGCTGGGGAGGAAGGTGTGGCCATGCTGGTCTGTCCATGAGTCTACATTGGCCAGCGGGGCTCCGACCTGGAGACTCTGCTCTGTTTGAAGTACCAACTGGCTAGACAGCTGAGATGCAAAAGAGACTGGGAATCAGAGAGGAGGGTGGCGATGCAGGCACTCGGTGTAGGGAGAATGGGAGCGGTCTTTAAAGACATCCTAGAACTTTGGGGAGAGAGAACGAAATCTAGCTCAAGAGAATCGGGGCATGCTTCCTGAGCAAGAATTCCATTCCCCAGCCTCCTCCCCTCGCCTCCTGGAGGACACATTACGGGCAGACAGTTCGTGGAAAGATGGAATGACAGACCATGGGATTGTCCCAGGGACTTTTTCTAGCTCCCTCCTGCTTCGCACGTTAAGAAAACCTACAGCCTAAGACTAGATGATCCTTTAAGGCAGTGGTTCTCAACCTGTGGGTCGCGACCCCTTTGAGGGTCAAACGACCCTTTCCCAGCGATCCCCTGGTTCATAACAGTAGCAAAATTATAGTGATGAAGTAGCAAGGAAAATAATTTTATAGTTGGGGGGGTGGGTCACTACCAAACGAGGAACTGCATGAAGGGGTCATGGCGTGAGGAGGGTAGAGGACCGCTGCTTTAGGGTGTTAAGAGTCTGATTTGTGTTCATGTAGTGGTGTTCATTTCAAAGCCTTTCCGTGTAGTTGGTAGGCCATGTGGGGCCCTAGGAATTCATCGAGGTGCATCACTGATTCTATAACTATTGTGAAAGGCCGCCCAGAGGACATGGGACTCCCAGAGCCCCGGGTGACGGAGTAGAATTGCCCCGCCGGGTTTTCTCAGCTGCCATCTTTTCGGGACCTCTTTAAAGTGTCAAAGGCAAGGATGTGACTTTAAGGACAAAGGTGCGCCTGATCCACGCCGTGGTGTTCTCAATCGCTTCATATGCCGGTGAAAGTTGGACAGTGAATAAGGAAGACCAGAGAAGAAGCAAGGTTTGTGAATTACGGTGCTGGTGATGTCTAGGGAAAGAACCACGGGCTGCCGAAAGAACAGACAAATCTGTCTCGGAAGAAGCACAAGTCAGAATGTTCCTGACAAGCAAGAATGGGGAGACTCTGTCTTACATAGTTTGGACATGTTGTCAGCAGAGACCAGTCCCTGGAGAAGGACATCCTGCTTGGTCAAGTAAAGAGGCAGCGACAAAAAGAAAGACCTTTTCATTAGCTGGATAGACACAGTGGCTGCCAAGCCTGGGAGAGTGGCCTAGGAGCTATGCAGAGGATGTACATCTCTTCGGTAGCCATGGGAGCAACCCCAGGGAAGAGAGGTGGGACAAGGGGTTGAGGGGGGCGCGGGCAACGCCACTTCATGCATGGGAAATAGGAGGGTGGTGGGCCGCCCTCTAGTACAGGGCACCATCTGTCCCTCACTCAGCCCCCTGCAGTGCAGAGAGGTCATACTGTCTGAGTCAGGGCGGTGGCAAGGCCCTTTGTGGCCGTCGAAGCGGTCCATGGTCTTGAGGCTGAGGATGATGTGCAGGTCATAGGTGAAGCTGAAGAGCAGAAAGAGGGAGGTGAACAGGCCCAACCAGATGCTTGGGAGAAGAAGCCAGCATGGTGGCTGCCATAGGAGAAGTGCTTGCCCGTCATGGGGAAGGCCTGGATTGGGAAGTCAGGAGGGTCAGCTACCCGAGAGAGGACCGTGTGGGCTGCGTGAACAAGCTGCGGTACCCATGGGTGCTGCTGGCGTACTGACAGTGGAAGGAAGGGGAAGGTGCTAGGAGCTGCGGTAGGGGAGGCATTGAAGCAGGTGATGGAGCCATCGCTGTGGACGGATCTCCAGTCGCTTCATGGTCAACCAGTGCCAGGCAGACACTGGGTAGAAGCAGTTAGGGAAATGAACTTGAAGGTCACCATGGGACCAAACAGTTCCAAGTAGGTCAGTAAGAGCCTACGGGTGAGAGGACAAGGCATCGGATCAGGCCCTGGGAAGGGACCTGGTAGTCTTCCAGGACGGGGCGTCTCGGGCCCGGCTCCCCTGTAAGCTGTCCCAGGTGCTCATGACTAGGATGGGGGGGCTCCCCCTTGAGCGATGAGAAAACGAGGGCCCAGTGAGAGAAAGTTTCAATGCAAGAAGGTGCTGGAAGCCAGCTCTCCCTGTGGCCTCTCCCGGCTCCTTCCTCTGCTTCGCAGTATCCCCTGACTCTTCCTTCATCTCTGGCTGAGCTTGCTGAGATGCCTGGGGTGTGATTTCAGTCAGTGAGGGCAAACTGAGGAACACAGGCCCTCCAGCCACACAGCAAGAGCACAGCTGGCCCAGAGGCTGGCCAAGGGGGTTCTTCCCGCAGGTTCTTGTGTCCTGGGGAGGCACCGAGTGCCAGAGGACTGTGAGGTGATAACATTAGGCCCAAATGCTAAATTTTACGATAGATGTTGGCTTATTCCAAAGCTTACACAATTACAAGCTTTATTCAGCTCTGTTTAAAAACAACAACAACATGATGCTCACCTTTCGACACTATTGCTGAAGACAAAAGGGTGCATAAGCAAATGTGGTGAAGAAAACTGATGGTGCCCGGCTATCAAAAGATATAGTGTCTGGGATCTTAAAGGCTTGAAGATAAGCAAGTGTCCATCTAACTGAGAAGCAACAAAGTCCACATGGAAGAAGCACACCAGCCTGTGTGATACCTATGGGATCAGGTATCAGGCATCAAAGAACAAGAACAAAAAATTGAATGATGGGGAGGGCAGAATGGGGACTCAAAGCCCATCTGTAGACAGTTGGACATCCCATTACAGAAGGGTCACAAGGAAGAGATGAGCCAGTCAGGGTGCAGTACAACACCCATGAAACACACAACTCTCCTCTAGTTCTTTAATGCTTCCCCTCCCCCGACTCTCATGACCCCAATTCTACCTCACAAATCCAGCTAGACCAGAGCAGGTACAGTGGTACAGATAAGAGCTGGAAACACCAGGAATCCAGGACAGATAAACTTCTTGGGAGCAATAATGAGAGTAGAGATACCAGAAGGGTAAGGGGAAGGTGGGGGAGAAAGGGGGAGTGATCACAATGATCTACATATAACCCCTTCCCTGGGAAACAGACAACAAAAAAAGTGGGTAAAGGGAGACATCAGTCAGTGTAAGACATGAAAAAATAATAATAATTTCTAAATTATCAAGGGTTTGTGAAGGAGGGAGGGCGAGGGAGGGAGGAGGAAAAATGAGGAGCTAATGCCAAGGGCTCAAGTAGAAAGAAAATGTTTTGAGAATGATGATGGCAACAAATGTACACATGTGCTTGACACAATGGATGTACGTGTGGATTGTGGTAAGAGTTGTATGCGCCCCCAATAAAATGGTTTTTAAAAACCAACAAACCTATAACAACAACAAAATCTGGATAAATCTGCTGCACAAGACCTCTTTCGAGTGTTGAGAGCAAAGGATGTTACTCTGAGGACTAAGAGGAGCCTGACCCAGCCATGGGATTTTCTATCACCTCATAGCCATGTGGAAGTTGGACATTGAACAAGGAAGACCAGCGAGAGAAGCATCGGTGCTTTTGAATTACGTATGGAGCTGGCAAAGAATATGGAAAGTATCATGGACTGCCTAAAAAAGAAAAAAAATTCTTTCTTGGAAGAAGGAAGCCAGACTGCTCCTTAGAAGCAAGGAGGGTGAGACTTTGTCCCACATGCTCTGGGCATGCGTCGGGAGAGACCAGTTCCTGGAAAAGGACTTGACGCTCGGTGAAGTAAAAGGGCAGCAGACAAAGAAGAAGATCCTCGAGGAGATGGATGGATGCAGAGGCCGAAAGGATGGGCCCACACATAGCAACAGTGTTGCGTGGTTGGACATAGAGTCACCATGAGTCGGAACCAACTCAACGGCACCCAGCAACCACAATACAGCATAAGACCAGGTGACCTTGTTCTAAAGCTGACTCCGAGTACATTCCAGGGATAAGAGTCTGGTAAATAGTTCAGTCATCAGGTAGAAACTGGTTTGTGACACTTACCCCCAAACCGACTTGATCCTAAATCCCACGATATAAACCCAAACCCACTGGATCCAGTTTCACATGGTGGAGCCAGGAAGCAGCCTTAAGCAATCGAACTTGGTGTGTTATTAACCCTCTCAAGATCCAAATCAACTCCAGCTCCTTAAGGCACCAAGCATCCACAGAGATCGGGATAGTAATCCAGTTTCCATTTGTAGCTTCTTATGGGATGCATTGGGATAGGACAGGATGAGATAACAGAAGAACCAACGATCATAGAGTGGCTTGAAGACTGCGGCGTTATTGTCGTTGGATGCCCGAGTCGATTCCAACTCCTAGCTAGGTGACATCGAGTGGGTTCTGACTCGTCGCCGGCTCCAGCTTGTCTGTCGGTTGACTGTGGTGTGATGGGCTTGTGTGTGGCTCTGATGTTGGAAGCCATATCTCCGGTCTTGAAAATACCGACAGAACCACCCACCCAGAGTGAAAAGGTTTCAGCAGAGCTTCCAGACGGAGAACAGACCACGACCAAGAAAGGGGCCGTTCGCCAAGTTCACGGAGACTTCAGATAAATTAGCCACTGATGGACTTGGATGTCACATCAAATCACTGTCAGATATTGAAGACGAGGGCAGAGCCTTAGAGAATATAGGCGATCTCACCTAACAGCTCCAAGGCTGGGGGGAGGCGCTACTCTAGGGGGACCTTGGGGGGCCCAGATGGACATCTGTCCTAAAGATCTGCCTTCTGCAGCATGTAGCATCCAGGGGTGCACTGGTGGTCCCCATTCCAGCCAACAGAAAAAGAGAAAACACGTAGCTTTGGGCCAGGGATTCCTTCTGAAAGGAATGTGGTGGAAGTACCTTACAGCTCTTCCAGGCCCATGCCGTTACCAAGAACTATGTGACCCCACCCGCCGCAGGCTCGCCTGGGGAAAACACTATGACTGTGGAGCCCTGGTGCTGTGGAGGTGTCAAGGGGGGCTGCCATCCACCAAGTTCAATGTTCCAAACCCCCAGCCTTTCCGAGGGATAAGGACAGAGCTTTCTACTCCCGTGAACAGTTACAGTCTCGAAATTCCTAGGGCGGTTCTACCCTGTCCTAGAGGGTCGCTATGAGTCGGCATGGACTCGGGGTCAGTGAGCTTGGTGTTCATGGGGCGTGGAAGACGATTGGATTTAGATGGACATGAGGTCCTTACATGGTCTTATGGAGGGCTTCCAATGGCATGTCACTAAGTGCTGGGAGTCTCCTCTAGACGGCCACTAGCATATTCCTCCAGAGTCCTCCCTCCCCTCCTCCCCCAGGTCTCCTCCTCTGCTACCTACATATACCAAGCAGGCTCCCATCCCAGCCAGAAGGGGCCACCAGGCTTGCTGGCCCAGATGGGCCCCTCGGAAACCACTGCAGGCCCTAGAGCAGGGGTCCTCAAACTACGGCCCGCGGGCCACATGCGGCCCGTCAAGGATATTTGTCCAGGCCGCCGGGTGTTTTTGCCCCATTTTGTTTTTTACTTCAAAATAAGATATGTGCAGTGTGCATAGGAATTTGTTCATAGTTGTTGGGTTTTTTTTAACTATAGTCCAGCCCTCCAACGAGTCTGAGGGACAGTGAACTGGCCCCCTGTTTAAAAAGTTTGAGGACCTCTGCCCCAGAGTCTCCATCCAGCCCCATCCGCTCTCACGTCAAGCAGAGGGAACTGGAAAGAGCTGCCTGCACTGCGTCGTTCTCTCCCCCAGTTTTGCCTTCCACACATTCTTGTGAGGACTTTCTCGTGAATCAAATCCTCCACCTCATTACCCAAGTCATTCAGGTTGGCCTGAGCAAAGGGCGCTGGCTGGGGATTAGTCTATGAGCAGGCCAGACAGGTAAACAATGGCCAGAGAGTGCCGGGCCTTATAAATCTCTGATAACACAGCTTTAGCTTCCTCCAAAAGATAAGAGGAAGCCAGTGAGTGCTGAAGGCAAGAGAGAAACTCGGTGCTCAGGATCTTAGGAAGCTCTGCCTGTCCTCAAAACTCCATTGCAACAGCCACCACGACGGGCTCACAGACCGTACAGGAGCTCATCAGGAAAGCCAACCACGTGATTTCCTCTACCTATTGGAAGAGACCCTACAGAGAAGCCCAATAGCAGCGGCTAAAATGAGGCCAGTGCCGACTGTGGCAAGACCGTCAATTGCTGAGATGGAAGTTCAAGTCGATGCTGAAGAAAATACAACCCTGTGCCTACCCCGCCCTGAATTTTGAGAGCATTTCAAACACAGATCAGCTTCATTCAACACTAATGACAGAAGACTTGATGAGCTGTGGGAAGACATCAAGAACATCAATCGTGAAGGAAGTGAAAAGTCATTAAAAAGACCAGAAATAAAGAAACCATCAAGTGGATGTCAGAAGAAACTCTGAAACTTCCTCTTAATTTAAGAGTGGCAAAGCACAAAGAAGCAATAATGAGACCAGAGGGCTGAACATACGTTTCAAAGGGCAGCTTGAGAAGACAAAGCAAAATATTATCATGAAATATGCAAAGACCTAGAAAATCAAAGTGGAAGAACAAGCTCGGCAAATCTTTTTCTTTGTTTTTAAAATTATTTTATTGGGGGGTCTTACAGTTCTTAACACAATCCATATACACATCCATTGTGTCAAGCACAATTGTACATATGTTGCCATCATCATTTCAAAACATTTTCTTTCTACTTAAGTCCTTGGTATTGTTAGATTTCTCAGGTGGGAAGTACCTGGGTTCTTGGCTTCACATGAGAAAGAAATTCACGCCGAAGCCTGCTTTGTGATCCCAGTGGATTTTTATAAAGGAGAAGAAGTTTCAGACTTTACAGTTAACTGAACACAGGCACCTTCATGGAATTGCACACCCACACATGGTGGCCTGAGGCCAGAGAGAGAGAGGAGACAGAGAGAGCGGCACAGCAGAGCAGAAGGCTGAGGAGCAGCCAGAAAAAGAGGGGAGTAATCTCCAGGTTCCGGTGATGTGGTCTAAGGGACTGGTTGACCCCATTGGCTGAATTAATCCCACCTGGCTCAAGGGCCTGAATTGGCTCATGCCCCTTAGCCTGCATTGGCTTCCAACCTCCTGTGGGGGCCCATAGGCATGGAGAGGAACAACCCCCTATCCTTCCACCTATCGGTATCAGCTCATTTTCCCCCTCCCTCCCTCATGAACCCTTGATAGTTTATAAATGATTAATTTTTCATGTCTTACACCAACAACTGTCTCCCTTCACCCACTTTTCTGCTGTTTGTCCCCCTGGGAGGGGGTTATATGGCAATCACTGTGATCGGTTCCCCCTTCTCCCCTCACCCTCCCCTTCCCCTTCTGATCTCTGCTCTCATTATTGGTCCCAAGGGGTTCATCTGTCCTGGATTCCCTGTGTTTCTAGCTCTTATCTGTACCACTGTACATGCTCTGGTCTAGCCGGATTTGTAAGGTAGAATTGGAGTCATGATAGTGAGGGGATGGTGGGGAGGAGGGGGGGAAGCATTAAAAAACTAGAGGAAAATTGTATGTTCCATTGATGCTGTACTGCACCCTAACTGGATCATCTCTTCCTTGTGACCTTTCTGTAAAGGGATGTCCAACTGTCTACAGAGGGGCTTTGGGTCTCCACTCTGCCCTCCTCCTCAATCAATTTTTTATTCTTGGTCTTTGATGCCTGATACCTGATCCCATGGACACACCTCATGATCACACAGGCTGGTATGCTTCTTCCATGTGTACTTTGTTGCTTCTGAGCTAGATGGTCACTTGGTTTATCCTCAAGCCTATAAACCCCCAGATGCTATATATCTTTTGATAGCCAGGCATCACCAGTTTTCTTCACCACATTTGCTTATGCAACCATTTTGTCATCACCAGTCCTGTTGGGAAGGTGAGCATCACAGAATGCTGGGTTATTAGAACAAAGTGTTCTTGCTTTGAGGGAGGACTTGAGTAGAGGCCCAATGTCTTGAGTGGAGACCCAATATCTGTCTGCTACCTTAACACAACATATAAATATATGTTTATAGATCTATTTCCCTATATATAAGTTATACATAAGTATATTTATATATCTACATGCCTGTATTTAGACCTCTATAAATGGCCTTTGCCTCCTACTCCTTTTCTCTATTTCCCTTTACTTTCCTCTTGTCCCACTATCATGTTCAACCTTCATCCGGGTTTCAGTAATTCCTCTTGGCTACATCGCCCATGATCAGGCTCTACCAGGCATCCTATGCCATCGATTTTAGATCACTTGTTGTTCCCTTGTCCATGAGTTTATTGGCACCCCTTTTCCATTCCCCCCTGCTTACCCCACTCCCGTGGTCTCCCCAGAACTATCAGTCCTGTTGCTTTCTCCTCTGGATTGTTTATCTCGCCTGTCTTATCTAGATAGACATGAAAATAAAACAATAATAAGCACAAAATCAAAAGAAAACAGCAACAAGGGGGGGGGAAGCCTATAAATAGATCCAGGTCTGCTTATTAACCTGTAAGTGTTTTCTGGTTTAGTCTGATGGGTGTCATGCCCTGACCCCAAAGTCTATTTTTTTTATTCCCTGAGCACTTCATCGCTTTGTTCCCCTTGCCGCTGTGTTGCACATCCTTAGCATTTTGCCCTAGTGTGGTGGGGTCAGATGAGGCTCAATTCCCACACTGTGTCCCAGTGTTGTCTCCCGTAGCGCTATGGGTCAGAGAGGGACATCTTGTCTCATGGTAGGGCCAACCCTATGGTCCTCTCTGTGCATTGCCTGCTCTGAACAGGAATACCATCCTCGGGGCTTGGTGGGCCAGGATGTGTTCCACTCTCTCTCCTTCCCTATTTGTCTGCTCCTGTGTGCTCTGATCAGACGTGCACCCCTCCCTGAGCTGTAGCTTCAGTGCTACCCTCTATGGTGCATTTTTCTGGGGTGAGGCGGGTGGGCTGTCAAGCTCAGCATATCTTAAACTGAAAGAATTCAAGAAAAAATTCAAGCCTTCAAGTGCAATATTAAAAGATTTTAATATTGAGCAAAGCATTGACTAATGTAGGAAGCAACAAAAGAAGATGGGGGGGGGGAGAGAATACACCGAATCACGGCACCAAAAAGAACTAGTTGACATTCAACCACTTCGAGAGGTCACATCTGATCAAGAGCCAATGGCCCTGAAGAAAGAAGTCCAAGTTGCTTTGAAGCCATTAGCCAAAAACAAGGTGCCGGAATTAATGGAATACTAATTGAATGTTTCCACAAGCTGAGGAAGCACTGGAAGAGATTTGGGAGACAGCCTCTTGGCCAACTAACTGTATCCACATTTGTATCCATTCCAAAGACAGGGGACCCAACCGATGTTCACATTAAAGAATAGTATCACTGACGTCACATGCAAAGCAAGGTTTTGTTGAAGATCATCCAGCACCGGTTGCAGCGGCACATTGCCAAGGAGTTGACAGAGGTCCAGGCAGGTTCAGAAGAGGCGTTGGAACAAGGAATATCATTGCTGATGTCAGATGGGTCTTGGCTCAAATCAGAAAATATCAGAAAGATATTGACTTGTGTTTTCTTGATGATGCAAACGTGATCGATACCTAGCAATATATAACATCTATGAACCGTCTTGAGAAGAATGGGAATTCCAGAATACTTCATTGTGCTCCTGTGGAATCTGTAGATCAGTGGTTCACAGTCTTCCTAATGCCAGGACCCTTTAATACAGTTCTTCATGTTGCGAACCATAAAATTATTTTCGTTGCTACTTCATAAAACATTAAGGATATAGTCTTTAGTCCACATCAGTGCCTCCCCTCAACCAGCAGCCAAGTCTCTCTCTGGTCCTCAGCCTCTCAGCCATGTGGCCTGTGGTAGATTACATAATCTGTCGTCAATTTGAGACTTAAGAGTGAAGGAGTGAAAAAAAAAATTTTTTAAAAAAAAGAGTGAAGGAGTGATTGTGATAAGAGTTGTATGTGCCCCTAATAAAATGACTACAGAGAGAGAGAGAGAGAAGTGAAGGAGTGGAGTTCAGCCTATCCATCAAGTCGCACCTTGATGACCTCATTTGGAGGCGCTAAGGAGTTAGCTACTAGCTGGAGGCAGGACACAGGCTCGCTCCCTGTGAGACATTACTGAAAAGGAGCCTGATGGAGCTATGCTGATGCAGCCAGAGCCCTGGCAGCTGGAGGAGACCCACGCCAGCACTGAGATGCTTCCACCACCACTGGATCCACAAGACTTTTCAACCACTGGCCTGTGAGCTTCCTGCGTTCGGCGTCATTGTGTGTGTCACATGAAGAGAAATGTATAGACTGGCATCAGACATAGGTGCTCATATTGGGCTTATGGACTTGATCGGGGCTGGGGTGTTTCCTCAGTATTCAAGTGCACTAATATATAAAGCTCTTTCTTATTCACATGCGGGTGTCCCTGGATTTGTTTCTCTAGCCCACCCAAATTAACACATGCAGTCTCTCTGATCCCTGTGTGCTCTCTCTGACGAAGTCCACACGCAGAGTTGCCGTTTACATTGTGGAAAAATTACATTCGATGGCTACTCATTCGCCTTGAGAAGTTCTGTCCTGAAATCTCCAGCAGAATTTCTGTCACCAAGGCTAATTCGCCACCTACCGATCCTTCGTCTTCATCTCCCACACTCACATTCCAATCACCAGTCATGAGCAATGCATCCTGAGTGCATGTTTGACCCGTTTCAGACTTCAGAAGTTGGTGCCGTTTATCAGTTTCTTCATCTTTGACATCAGTGACTGGTATGGAGTTGCTGTAATTTATTTTTAATCATTTTATTGGGGGCTCTTACAGCTCTTATCACGTTCCGTGCGTCCAGTGTCTCAAGCATATCTGTGCATATGTCGCCAGTTGCTGTAATCTTAACAGAAGCAGACCACCAGATGTTTCCCTCCTGACTCCTCTGGGTGGGTTCAGACTACCAACGTTTAGGGTCGTGCTTGAGCTCCAACCATTTGTACCGCCCGGGGGTCCCTTGGGAGGAGGTCTCCCAACAACAGAGTCATGTCCCAAGATGCCGTTGGAGGATTCAGCCCGGCCCACACAAGGGGAGGAAAGGGGACATGAAGGGAACTGAAGGGACACAGGCAAGCCTGGTTATGTTGAGGAGGGAGGCTGAGGACAGGGACAGTCTGACTTTAGCAGAGAAAGGTGAGGTTTTTCTATGCCCACAAAGAGGCTCAGACTTGGAAACCCATAGGGGCAATTCTACCCGGTCCTAGAGGCTCGCTCTGAGTCCGCATGAGCTCAATGGCAGTGAGTGTGTAGTAGAGTATTCTAAGGCATAGAAGGTCATACTCATTTGAGAGACCGTCACACGACCAAGGGTCTACAACCCACGGAGTCACGGGGAGACACAAGGACCCCAACCAAGCTGAAGAGAGAATGGCCCTTGGGAGGTAGGGGACCAGGTTCAGGGATGCCAAGGGCGAGTGCTGGGAAAGTGAGTGAGCCCAGAGGGGCACAGGGTGGGGAGGCTGGTCTGGACTGAGTGCGTTGGCCCCGCCTTTCTCTCCCGCAGTGGGACCTGGTGTGCGACTCCTACAAACTGAAAGAATTGGCCCAGTCGGCCTTCATGGCGGGCATACTGATTGGCGGGATCGTGCTGGGAAACCTGTCTGACAGGTGAGACGGTGAGGTCTTACGTGGGGAGGGGGGACACCACCCAGGGAGACAACTGAGTGCCACTCTGCTTCCTCAGGGGTGCCTGAAAGTCTTCTCTGGGTGGCCCTGGGCAAGTTCTGTGAGCTCTCTGGTTGCCACCTTCTCTCTCTTCCCCAAGGCCTTTACCACTTGAGTCTTCAGCCTCCCTAGACCCAGGAGCGGGGGTGGGGGTGGGAGGAGGGGAGCCCTGGTGACGTAGTGGTTACTCTTCAAGCTATGATCCACAAGGTCAGCAGTTTGAAACCACCAGCTGGTCCTCGGGATAATGACAGGGCTTGCTACGCCCATCAAGAATGTCCATTCTTAGAAACCCACTGGGGCAGTTCGACCCTGTCCTATATGGTCACTGGCATCGACTCGGTGGCAGTGAGGTTTTCTATGGTGCCCCTAGGGGAAATCCAGGGCTTCCTGGCATGGCGTGGTGGTGGTGGAGGGGCCAGGTGGTACGGGCAGGCTGTCTACAGATGGCACTCTTTCTGACCCCTGCTCGGGCTGCTGAGCTGGGCATAGAGGTGGAGAGATCAACCATTAACTCAAACCTCTAATTACAAACTTGTTGAAAAATAGCAATTACCAGGAAGGCTCTGTAGGGGAGGAAGCAATCAAGCAAGGGACTGGAACTACCTGCCCCCAGACCCTTCGGCGGGGAGGGGGGGGGGGCTGTCGTCTAGGCCCTTCACACAGGAACCTGCAGAGTCACTTGCCTTGGCCGGGCTCCGGGTCTGACACAGTCCCACCTCTCCTTTGCGTTGCAGGTTTGGCCGGAAGATGATCCTGTCCTGTAGCTACCTGCTGCTGGGGGCCAGCGGCTGCTGCGCGGCCTTCAGCCCCACCCTCCTGGCCTACGTGGTCTTCCGCTTCCTGGCTGGCTGTAGCATCTCGGGCATTACCCTGAGCACGGTGATCCTGTGTGAGCGGCGTGTAGAGGGTAGACGTAGAGTTTGAGGACCACCAGCCGGGAGCTGAAAGAGGAGAGAGAGAGAGAGAGAGAGAGAGAGAGAGAGAGAGAGAGAGAGAGCTCCTGAGCCCTTCATCAAGGTGCTGTGCCTCTCAGCAGCCCCGCGGAGGTCTCCTCTGAACAGAGCGACAAGCGTGTGCCTTTTTGTGCACAGCCGTCGGGTGGAGCCCGGCACATGGTGACCCCATGTGTGTAGAGCATTGCCTTCAAGGCTATGATCCCCGGGCCCTGCTTGCAACATACACCCTCATGGGGTCAAAGCACCAATCTCTCCGGGAGTCTCTGTGCCACCCCGAGACCTTCTAAGCATGTTCATAGCCACAGTCCATGTGGAGGCTCTGCTGTGTGCCTGCCTGCCACTCCCCCAGCATGGTCTCCTTCCACACATATATCTGAGTGACACTGTAGTCCTCAGTTTACAGATGAAGACAGCAGGCCACCATGGAAGTCACTTGCCACTGTGGTCCAGCACGCGGGCTTGGGAGTCGGGCAGAGCTAGGTTGGCATCCTGCCTCGTTGAGCCTCAGTGAGAGCATCTGTAAAATGGGCTGGATGGACATGCAGTCGAGTAGCCACTGGGAGACAAGCGGGAAAGGCCTGGGGTCCATAGGACTCTCATTTGGTCCCCGGGCTCCTCTCTCTCTACAGGTGTCGAGTGGGTGCCCACCCGGGTACGGGCCATCCAGTCGACAACCATTGGCTACTTCTACACCTTTGGCCAGTTCATTCTGCCAGGCCTGGCCTACATTATCCATCAATGGCGCTGGCTACAGTTAACTGTGTCCGTCCCCTTCTTCATTGTCTTCCTGTCATCGTGGTATGTGACACACACACACACACAGACACACACACACACACACACGGAGAGACCTGCTTCCTTTGGTCCACTAGGGACGAGCAGGTTGGCTACCTGTCTGTCCCTAGGCCCCTCTGGCCCAGCATCAGGAAAAGGCATTCCTGGGAGGAGGATCCGCAGAAGTAAAGGCAGGCAAGAGGTGGCAGAAGCTGTCCAGGGAGAGCTGAGGGGCTGCCTGCAGCCTAAGAAGGAAAGTCCAGTGAGGTGGGCAGGATGGAGAAGGAAAGCCAGGAGGCCCCTTGGGTGGGGAGAGACCTGGCCAAGGTTCCATCTGTGAAGCAACGGTCCCGAAGGGCAGACCAGATAGTGCAAGAGGAGAGGCAGGGACAAGAAACTAAAGGGAGCCCTGGGGGCGTTGTGGTTACACCTTGGGCTGCTAGCTGCAAGGTCAGCAGTTCAAAACCACCAACCGCTCCAGGGAAGAAAGATGAGGCTTTCTTCTCTGTAAGGAGCTCCAGCCTTCCAAACTCACCAGGGAAGCTCTCGCCTGTCTCATTGGGTCACTCTGAGTTAGCAAACCCACTTGCTGGCAGGGAGTTTAAAGGAAAGAAAGAATCTAAAGGCAGCGGCAGCCAGGGGGTAAATCTGAAAGCTCTTGAAAGGAAGGATTCTCAGAAGTTGAAGACTTCTAAATTCAAGGTAGAAAGAAGTCCCTGAGCAGCCCGAGCAGGGTGGAGAGCTCATTTGAAGTACAAGGTGAATTCCATCCTCCAAATACCACAACCGCAGACACATGGAGGGCAGAAGACAAGTCGAAAGTGTAGTTAGACAGGAAAGCGTGGACCAACTCAGCGAAAGAAATGACGTCTGCGCTGCAGCCTTCATTGAGAATGCACTGTGCCCACCTGGTCTCAAAGCTTCCCGACATTTCTGGATGGAGGGCCCCTGATCCCCATTGTACAGACGGGGACACCAAGGCTCTGAGAGGTCAAACACGTGGCCGTGACGCCACAGACAGGAGCCGAGCTGGAGCGAGACCTCGGCTTGGAAATGAGAAGAGAAGACGGCCATCGAGTCAACGTCCACTGACGGTGTCCCCACGTGTGTAGCGTGGGACTGCTCCATGGGGTTGTCAAGGCTGCGGCCTTCCACAAGCCAATGGCCGGGTCTGTCTCTGGGGAGTTCAAACTGCCAGCCTTGCAGCTAGTAGTCAAGCCCTGGAACCACCCAGGGACCGGGAGCAGGGAGCACAGGCAATCTAAGGGTGGGTGGGTGAGTGAGTGGGTGATCGAGGGGGGAGTGGATCCAGGGAGTGTCCGCAATGTGGAATGGGGAAGAGAAGAAATAGAGAGTCGAGGGGTTAAATCCAGGCTGGGGATCAGCAGGGCAAGACCAGAACTCAAGGCCCTGCGTGGTGCGGCTTCAAACAAGTCTCAGATGTTTTTAGGTCAAATGAAGACAAGACTACCGGTCCCCGAGTTTTGTGGGTCTGGCACCTCGGGAGGCTCACTAGCTGGGAGCCAATGTGACCACAGATCCTAGGTGCTGTCGTGGGTCACCCATTGCACGACGAACCGCCAAGGCAGTCCTTCGGAACCACCGGTCGTTCCACGGAAGGAGAGACTTTATACTCTTGTAGAGTTCCTGTCCCGGAAACCCACAGGGCCATTCTGCGCTGCCCTCCAGAACCTCTCTGGGTCAGAATGGATCCAGCGGCAGAGTCCGAGAACCGTTATTCTTCTCGGAGGTGGAGGAGGGAGTCCAGACCCTGGGTGTGGGTTTGGAAGGCCGATATTCCCGCTGAGGCACCTAGGAAGATGGTCAGGGTAGAAACGGAAACCACAAAGCTGGGAGGCTGAGTGGCGATGGGTCCAGGTAGGCACCACTATCCACTGGGGAAATGATCTGAGGCTGGGTGACCAAGGTCCACTTGCCCAAGGACCTCACTGGAGCTCGGTCCTGGGTGCTTACAGGGCACACAGTTAGAGCAGAAACCCCCTTGCACCAGACCTCTCCAACACCATCCCTTTCGCCCGACACCTCTGCTTCCCCCATTCTTCTTCACCTAGGAGCCCGTGAGGTCTGCTCAAGGGGGAGGGGAGGATGGACCAACTGCCCGCGAGCCAATCATCTGACAGCTTGACACCCCCTAGGCTGTGCTCCCCACCCAGCCAGCTGGCCAGTCTGTCCTCGCTTAGCCTTGGGCCTCTTGCCCAAGCTGCCCTGTCCCCTTGTTCACCCAAGAAGCTGTGGACATGGCCTCAGGCAGGCTGGAGACACGCTGTCTCTTTCTCGGGACCGATCTGTCTTGACCTAGAGCCTGGGGCTCCCAGCTCAGGAAGAGGCCCAAAGATAACAAGCAACCCAGCTGGGGGACAGGGGAGAGCTCTTCTGGAGGGGGAGAAGGGAAAGCTGGAATGTTTGCAGGCTGCAGGCAGCCCAGGTGCACATGTGGGCCACGTTTAAAGTCCACCGCATCTGAAGAAAGGCAGCTCTCGAGTGTCTAAGCTTTCAACCCCCTGACCTTGGCTGTTGCTGTCCTCCCATCTTCTCAAAGGGGGGTCTCTGGGTGGGGGGTCCCCCCAGGTGGATATCAGAGTCTGTACGCTGGATGGTCCTGTCCGGAAAGTCCTCGAAGGCCCTGAAGGTCCTCCGGCGGGCAGCTGCCTTCAACGGCAAGAAGGAGGAAGGAGAGAAGTTCAGCTTAGAGGTAGGGATGAGGAGGGATCGATGTCTGAAGGAGGGTTCTTCCTTCTGCTTGGCTCTGTTCCCCTGCCTCCAAGCCTGCACCCTATCTGGCCCCCTAAGCCAGCCCCTCTGGAGGTCCCACGCCTAGACCTTCTGCTTCCTGCCCACCAGCGGGTCAGTAACAGCTCCCCTTCCTTCCTCTTCCCCAAGGAGCTCAAACACAACCTGCAGAAGGAGATCTCCTTGGCCAAGGCCAAGTACACCATCACCGACCTCCTCCGGACGCCCGTCCTGCGCCGTGTGACGCTCTGTCTCTCCCTGGCCTGGTAACCCACCGCCTCTCCCTGCGCACACCCCAGCACCTCTGGCAGACTCGGCAGAGAGCACAGCCCAGGGCATCTGCAAGTGGAATCAAGCACCCCCTTCCCCCGGCCTGCCCCAACGCCCAAGTCCTCTGCATCTCTGTCCTTGCCCCAGCCCAGACCCAGTCACCAGGGTCACACCCCCTCCACCCATGCAGCAGTGCCTTGAACTCTTTCACCAGACAGGACCGCAGCCGTGGACGTGTCTGCAAGCTGAGTCTCCCTGCCACTGCTTCCGCTGGTCCAGCTCTGCCCTTTGAGACACCACAGGGCACAGCTGCCCTCCGGCTTTCAGGCTTGAAAACAGAAATTGTGTGGGAACTGCATTTTCTCTGCAATCCCCTTTTGTGCCCTGACGCCGAAGCCCTTGTCCATACTGCCCGTGCCCGTATGAATGGGGTCAAACCCGTGGTCCAGGGGCGCTTCTCTAAAGAGAGCCCAGGATGCTGGTGGGGGGTCGGGGAGAGCGAGCTGGTCCATGCGGAACGCTTAACTTTCACCTCCCCAGCACGGAACTCTGCTGGCCAATGTCAATGAACAGGCAACTCCCACCCAGCCAGAGGGACCATTAGACACTGCCCTACTGGGTCACTGGGAATTGGGGTCCACTCAATAGCAGTGGATGGGTTGCCTGCCGGCCCCTGGGTGGTGCTCCCCATTTGTGCTCATTTACTAGCCCAAAAGTTGGGGGTCCAGACCCACCCAGAGGCTCCACAGACGAAAGGTGGGGCGAGTTACTTCAGTCCATGCGACAGCCAAGAAACACCCGACAGGGTAGCTTCTGCTCTGTGGCACACAGCGCCCCCAAGGGGTCAGAATCGACTCAATGGTGCCGGATTTGGCTTTGGGGTGTGGTCCCCAAGATTCCTTCCAGTCCCGCTGCCCTCAGGGGTCAACTGCATGGCCCCGATGTCACCACACGCCAGAGGCAGACCCGTCTCTGACACAACGCACCCAGAGCATTCACCTCTCCCAGGGCCTCTTGTTGGCACAATCGTGAAACGGGTCCCCTGGGGCCGGGATGAGGAAGCCCCCGCGACACTGACCCCCGCTCTCTGTTCTTCAGGTTTTCCACCGGGTTTGCCTACTACAGTTTGGCCATGGGAGTGGAAGAGTTTGGGGTCAACATCTACGTCCTCCAGATCATCTTTGGGGGGGTTGACATCCCCGCCAAGTTCATCACCATCCTCTCCATGAGCTACCTGGGCCGGCACAACACAGAGGCTGCAGCTCTCCTCCTGGCCGGAGGAGCTATCCTGGCACTCATCTTCGTGCCCTCGGGTGAGAGGCTGGGCTACCCCAGAACCCTGGGAGGAGAATGGACCACACAGGGCCACATGTCCTGGGCTAGCCTGCGACTCTGCCTCTAAAGCACCGTGTCACCTTGAGTCAAGTGGCTGTGCTCACTGGGTCTCAGGTCTTTAGTCTAGACTCTGACTCTGTCCGGCTAGATGCTATCGAAGCTCCTTTCCGGAGCTGACTTGGACCGAGCAGGCTATCGAGGTTAAGGGTGTCCCTGTGTCACCACCGCAGAGAACAAGGGGCCCGGAGCTCACAACTTCCTCCGTCAGGGCTTGGACGGGCCACTTGTCTTTTATAGAGGTGCCGGCTTGTCACTAGCGGCTAGGAGCCCAGGTGGTGCGGTGGTTGCGCCCCGAGCTGCTACCCGCATTGAGGCCAGTCGTTGGACATCGCCGACGGCCCCCAAAGCATCTCCGTGAGTCAGAATCTATTCCCGGCAGTGAGTTCTTTTTGGCAATGTTTGCTGATTTCCCTCAATTCGACTCAACTCACGGACCTCAAGTCGATGCCAACTCATAGCGACCCTTGAGGACAGATTGAAGCGGCCCCTTGTGGGTTTCCAAGGCGGTAACTCTTTATGGGAGTAGACATCCCCATCTTTCTCCTAAGGTGAAGGCTAGTGGTTTTGAACTGCTGGCCTTGCCATTCGCAGCCCAACGACTAACCCCGATACCACCAGGCTCCTTCGTTGATCATCCCTATATCCTTCTAAAGGGATGGGAAGCATCTTAAGACAAAAGCCAAATATAAATATCCAAATATAAATGAGAAGAAGAAACCCGAGCCAGGGCGGGGACACAAACACAGCGGGAGGTGAGCAGGCACAGCATTAGAAGCCGCAGAGGGGCTATGACTGAGCTCAAAGTTTGGGTCTGAGCTTCCTGGCAGCCAAAGCAAAAAGAGAGACCGCGTCCGCTGTAGAATTGTTACAGCCGGTCCTGAAACTCGATAGCCAGCCCTCCCGTGAGATTCCAGGCGAAGGCAAAGCAGACCTGTGCCTCCCCGGTCCCCACGCTGCCCTTCCAAGCCCGTGAGGTGATCATCCGGGCTGGGGCACGGGGAAAGGTCTGGGGCAGATGGACTGGGAAGGCTTGCCAAGTGACGTGTCCAGGGGGGTGGTCAGTTCCATGAGTTTTCTCCCCTCCGCAGAGCTGCAGACGCTGAGGACGGCACTGGCTGTGTTTGGGAAGGGCTGCCTGTCTAGCTCCTTCAGCTGCCTCTTCCTCTACACCAGCGAGCTGTATCCCACCGTGATCCGGTAGGTGTGGGTGCCGGGATTAACCAGAGAACACAGCACCAGTGAGGCAGCAGCTTCCTCCTGTCCTCTGCCCTGGGGGCCATCCCCTGAGCCCCCCACACTCTCCCCCACCCCCCACCAGGCAAACAGGCTTGGGCATCAGTAACCTGTGGACTCGAGTGGGCAGTATGCTGTCCCCGATGGTGAAGACACTGAGCGAGGTGCAGCCCTTCATCCCCAATGTCATCTATGGGGTCTTCGCCCTCCTGGGAGGCTCTGCTGCCCTCTTCCTGCCCGAGACCCTCAACCAGCCCTTGCCAGAGACCATCGACGACGTAGAAAAGTGGTCAGTGCCTGCCTCTGGGCCCCCACCAGGGCTCCTCCTCAGGGAAACCGGGCTGGACCCCAGGGCTTTGCTTGCCTAAGTCCTCTCCGTCCTCAGGTCCCATCGGGCCAAGAAGGCAGAGCCAGACCCTGAAGCAGAAAAGGCCTCCCAGAGGATTCTTCTGCAGCCCTGTGATCCCGGGCTCGCCCCCAGCGGAAAGCAGCAGCACCCCTTTGCCTGCCCTCCGGGGACTGGTCTGAACCCGGGCCCTCCCCACCTCTGAGTTCTTCAGACACCAGGGAGACTGAAGACAAAATCTACTGAGCCTTGGGTGAAAGACTGTCCACCCCACCACCACCAGAGCCCCCAGCCCAGGCCTGGCCAGTGCAAGGGCTTCCCACATTCACCCTGCCCTCAGCCTCCCTAAAGTCCAAGCCTCTGCCCTCTGTTGGTCCCTGGGGCCCCTGGCTCGGTCCTGGGCACCCAAGACAAAGACAATCTCCCCTTCAAAGCCCCTTTCTCCAAAATGGCTTTCAGGGAGGGGGGGGGGCTTTCAATAAACAATGATGAGGAACTCTGCCAAGTTGCCCAAGGATGGGGTTGAGGAAGGGGACAGGCCACTGTGTGGGTGTGTGCTTGTGTATAACAAGCAGGTGTGGGCACCCAGGTCCCGGCGAGCTGGGTTGATGTGAACAGGTGCATGCATGTGTGTGCTGCCCGAGGCCCTGCTGGAAAATACATGTCCCCGCATCCACGGGTGGTGGCAGCGTGATTACGTGGTGAGCTGCTAAGGGCCAGGTCAGCAGTTTGAAACCACCAGCCACCCTGAGGGAGAGAGACAGGGCTTCCTCCTTCTGTAAAGAGTTAGGAGGTTGGAAACTCGCAGGGGCAAGCTCTACCCCATCCTAGGGGGTGTCTCTGTATCCAAATGGATTGACTCAGTGGCGGTGAGTTTGAGTCTGAGTGGACAAGCACGCATGTGAGCAGATCCTGAGACATGCCCAGGGAGGCTCCTTGCCTTCTGACCCTGTTCACCCCAATCCTCCGAGCCTTGGCTCTGGCTGAGGGCACAGCAGATAGCTCTGTCTTCTCTTTAATGGGGAGAGGGGAAAAAAACCACAGCCACGCTTGAGGGCTGCTGACGTCAACACAGTGCCCCCCAGGTTCCCTCTGCTGGAGACAGAAGGACAGGCCTCCCACGGACTCTGCCTCCATCTCCTTCGGCCAGCAGCCAGCACCTCCCCACGTGTCTCTGGGCCCATTTCTGCTCTCCTGGCCCCTCCCCTTCTAAACAAAGCCCAGTAATCACCCTCCCTGGTTTCCATCGCTCCCTGCAGGGCCAATACCTTTCTCCCTTTCCCAGCCAACATCACGTCATGAAGGAGCTGCCTGTGTGCCGTGCCTCCAAGCTCGCTCACCTGCCGCTACACCCTTCTCAGCGTGGAAACTGGCTTCATAAGGACCTGATTGTGCCCACTGTGCTCTTCCTGGTACTTGGCCTCTCAGCTGACCTGGCCCTACTGGCCCTGCCCTTCTTTTGCTTCCTCCCCAGGTTCCTCAGCTGTCCACACTGGCAGCTCCCTCTGCCTCCTGGCCACTCCTTCTCAGGCCACTGTGGTCACTTGGCCTGCCCTGTGTCACCCCTTCTCTCAGGATCTGTGTCCCCAGACCCTGTTAGCTGCACAATTATGGACCCCACGCCCCTGATTTCATCTGTCTGCAACAAAGGGCACTTCTGAGCCACATCAGACTACTGGGATGTTCTCTCCTGGCCAGGGATCTGAGGCATGAAGGTCTAGTCCATCTCTTGGTCTTTCCTGGACTGGCCAATTAATGTGAGGCTGGACCCTGGTGGTTGTGTGGGTTACGGGTTGGGCTGCTAACTGCAAGTCGGCAGTCCAAACCTCCCAATCGTTCTGAGAGAGGAAGACACGACTTTCTGCTCCTGTAAAGATGTGCAGGCTCAGACTCATAAAAGGGGGGGGGGGGGATTCAACCCTGTCCTAGAGGGTCACTGTCAATCGGAACCGACTTGATGGCAGTGAGTTTGCTTTTAGAGTTTGGGGCTGGCCCAAATGCAAGCAGAGGCAAGAATGCCAATTGTGCAGAGGCTAAAGCAAATGTGCAGAGTAAACCTAGCAGGAAGCCGGCGTGATGCTGGGTAAGGAGAACTGGTGAGGCCACTGGGATTGACTCTCAGTGGGTTCCAGGTGCCTCCTCAGACCTGAGTCCACACTCGGCCCCCGGGGTCCAATCAATGCCTTTAGATTCAATCAATAAATTCATAAGGTGAGGGGTTCCGCTCCTTGTCACCAAACAATATCCAAATCAGCTCCTTGTCCTGTATGCCCCCTTAGCTATTGATGTCCCCCAGGACTTTAGTAAGAGCCCTTCTCTAGTCCACGCCAGCACTGTCCGATGATTGTCCAGTGTGAGCCACGGCCGTCGAGTCCATTCTGAATCGCAGTGACCCTCTAGGACGGCCTAGAACTGCCCCGGGGGTTTCTGAGACTGTTTGTGCTCCTTCTCCCGTGAAGCAGCTGGCGGTTCAGACGGCTGCCCTTGGGGTCAGCTGTCCAATGGTGTAACCTGCGACACGCTCCAGGCGCCTGCAGGCCACGTGTTGCTGAGTGGTTAAGTGCTGTTTAAGTGGCTCCAATTCCTAACAACACAACACACAACAGAACGAAGCCGTGTCCGGTCCTGGCCATCTTCACAATCGTTCTTACGCTTCAGTCATTGTTGCAGCCACAGTGTCGATTCATCTCATTGGGGGAGGGCCTTCCTCTCTTTCACTGCCCCTCAACTTTACCACGCATCATGTCCTTCTCCAGGGACGGGTCTCTCCTGACAGGTGCCAAGGATGTGGAGCAAAGTCTGGCCTTCCTTGCCTCGAAGGAGCACGCTGTACTTCCAAGCACATCAATCATTTCAAATGCCCTAGCTGTCGCTGCACTTTGCTGTTGGGTTGACTGTGACCCTCGAAGTCCTCGCAGGCGACAGCGTTGAGCTGTGCTCTGTAGGATGATCTTGGCTGTCACTGTAATGTAAGTGGACGGCCAGCCCTTTGCTTGGTTCTGTGCTGGGTGGGTCCGAACCGCCAGCCTTCCCATGAGCAGCTGATTGCCTGTCCACTGAGCCCCCAGGACTCCTTCTAGATCACATGTTGTTGGTTGTTGTTGTTGTTGTTAGGTGCCTTCGAGTCGTTTCCAACTCAAAGCATCCCTGTGTACAACAGACTAAAACAGTACATCACCTCGGGCCCCGAAATGTCCAATAGCCACTTTCCAGAGAAAAAGAACAGGTGGAATTGAAATCATGTATTTTATTTAATGCAATCTATTCATGTCAACATCTCACTGCAGCATAAAACACTGTTCCCGAGGCGGTGTGTCCTTTGACGCATATTCCGCTTGCAAAGCCCGGGGGGGGGGGGGAGGTGTTTTACACTGCAGTCCCTGCGGTCCACTGCCATTGATTTCACCCCAGGCTCACGGTGACCCGGCACAGCAGACTGAAACATTGCCTCGCCCTACACGATCCCTGAGAGGGGTTGCAGGGAAGATCTTGGGGATCCACAGGGTTTTCCTAGGCTGATTTTTGGGGAGCAGATCACCAGGCCTTTCTGACTAGTCCATCTTTGTCTTGACGCTCTGCTGAGACCTGGTCAGCAGCACAGGAACACACCAGCCCACACGGACAGCTTACAGAGCAACGCCATGTGCTCAGGGCCATGCACGAGGTACACTGGCTGGAAATCAAACCTGGGTTCCCCACAGCGTAATTCAACTCGGACGGTCTCACTCTGGTCTCAGTCACAGTGAGGGGTACCTTACGGGAGAGTTCAGGCCCACCCCTGGGGTTAGGTTGGGTTTCCTAGAAAAGGAACCCAACGCTTGTCTGTCTGTCTCTAGAAAGAGTTCTGTCCAGAAATAGCTCACACCGCTGTAGCAGTGGCAAGTCAGTCCAGTTCAAGTCCGTACATCAGCTGTAAGCTGGAGGCTTCTCCTGATTCCTGTAGCTACTGGACCTGTGGAACAGGAAGCAGGAAGCTGAAGCAAGACTAGTGGATGCTGAGCGGAATGAACCTGAGGTCCATTAAGTTAATCCAAGACCGTCGGTCTGCTAATGGCTCCCGGGATGGGCAGGTAATAGAACAGGTCATCAATGAACGAGACCTGGGAACCAGAGTCATCAGAAAGCAAAGGGGCAAGAGAAAGCTTGGTTCTATTCAGTCTCTCTTCGACAAAAGGCCAAAGCCCCCCAAGGTGTCATCAGGCTAGGACCTGACAAATAGGTTGGGGTCCACCCCTCCTTTGACCCAAGTCCGTTGAGTTGACATAAATCTAACCATCTAACCATCACACTCACTGTAGGACCTTCATCAGTCATAGAACTAATCACACTCGAATCTGCATCTAGGGATTTGAGAGAGCTTCACAAACATGAAAGCGATTGCCTTGCTCCCCAGTCTCAACCTAGTTATGGCTTTACTGGGGTAAAGCCCAAGCTCTGTGACAGGGCACATCATGATCGGCCTCCAGCCTGTCTCAACAGCTTCCGTTTTTAACACCTGGCATCCGGCAATCCACCCTCATCCAACTTCTTCTAGTTCCTGGACGATATACTTGCCTTCTGCTCTGATCCTGTGTGCATGCCCAGGACTCGATTTCCCATGCCCGCTACACTTGGCTCATTCTAACTCATCCTCAGAGCCTTGATGTGGATCATCCCCCCCAAAAAAACACTCCCTGTGACCCCCACACCCCAGTGCTGCCAAAATTAAGGACCACTCCTGGTCCAAATCAGGTTGGCCAACGGTTCTTCCCTAGGCTGAGATTTGAGACATGGAAGCTGAGAGTCTGGGCTATTTGTCACTGGTGATTACGCCGAATTGAGGTTGTCAGCTTACCTGTCTCTCCTCTCTCAATGTGGGTTCCCTGAGACAAGGCTTTGAATACTAATAGTTCCACACCAAAAAAAACCCAAAAATAAACACACAAAAAAGAGTGGAAAAGGTAGACCGGGAGAAGGGAAACAAAAGAAAACAAGGAAGACAGAAAGGTCCCTGGTCCAGTCCCACGGGAACTGCTGGGTCTAGCAGCTACCCATCATTTCAGCAGCAGGGCTCCACCCACCTGGCTTTGACAGTCTGGGCGGCACACCTGGGACCAGTCCTGAGTTGCGCTGCTCACTGAGCCCTGACCTTTGCTCTCGGAGTGATGGGACCCCCACTTGCTGTGGGGTTTCTCCCTTAGAATCTAGGGTCAACTGACCACGGAGCCAACGATGCCTCCCTTGGCTTGACTGGGTCTCACCCTGGAAGGAGAAGAACTGAACTCGGAGAGGAACCGTTGCCCTCCTGGCCCCGCTGCCATCCTTCAAGCATGTAGGGGGGTTCCCAGATGTGCTGGCCAGGACTGCTGCCCTGCTACTTCAAAGTGTTTGTTTTACAGAGACAGGTCCTCGTAGAACAATGGTTTACACATGGCCATTAATCTGACGGCCACTGGTTCAAACCCATCCAGTGGGCTGAAGAGTAAGTCAAGTTGACGTTGACAAAGGGGCTTTTGTTGTTGTTCTGTTTGCAGAGACATGTAGAAACTGCCGGGTAGGAGCTTCCCAGTCACACGGCTAAGACTCGTGGTGAATTGGGAGGGGTGGGGTATTGACCCCTCAGATGACCTACTCCTCTTGCCCTCCCCGGAGCCCCCATTCTGGATTCTACCTTCTCCTCTTCATTTCTGCTTGCTTCCCTGTGGAAGCACCTCTCTCGGACAGATTCCCCATGCTGGGCCACCTCCTTGGTTACTGACCTCATGCTTTAAAGAACCAGCTTGGCAGGAGTTCCAAAGCCAAAGTGACCAGGCCACAAGGCACAAAGCATACAGTGTGGCCCTTTCCTCAGGCTGACAGGGCGGGCTTAGCAGGTGCCTGTCTCGGTCGGACCCCTCTCTGAGTCAATCATTTCAAAGCCACATGTAGGATATGTGATCTGAGCAAGAGGACATTCTTTGATCTGTAGATTATTTATTTTTAAAATCTCACCAAAGCAGAAACACATGTGGCCACACATTCAATCCCATTTTGTGAACAGAATATACTGGTAGAAAATCAGGGCAGCTAGCGGGTAGGAGAGCTACCAGGTTGTAGCGGAAAGAGCAAGGGGATCCAGAGAGTTGAGCTCTGGATCTGCTTGCTCTGTGATTGCGAGCAAATGCCTGGACACTCCTCAAAGCCTCAGTTTCCTTGTCTGCACCAGGAGACGTTTTCACTAGGGCGATGTCGTTCGACCCTGCAGCCAGGAGGTTCTATGGCTCTTGGCCAATGGGGAAGTCCTTGGCTTTGACTTCTTCTCGGTGAGCATGGCCAGAACTTAATTTCCCATTTCAATCAGCACAGGAGTCCAACTCTGGGTATCTAGTGACCCAGAGGATCACATCCAGATGCTGTGAAGTCACTTCTATCCAGAAACCCTCTGAGAGCTGGGAAGCTTGTGGGCTATCCCCTTGCCACCAGTTGATCCCAGGCGCCAACCAGAACTCCCAGGAGTCCCTAAGAGAGCCTTTTCTGAACTCAGGCTGACTTGGAGCTGGTCAGGCACTAAGGAAGGAGTTTCTCCAAGACAGGGTTAGAAACAGGACTCAGAGAAAGAGGATGCTTCCAGGGGCCGGAGATCTCCCCCACTTCCCTCAGCACTCGGCCCACTCCCCATGAGGGCACCAAGTTCTGGCAGGAGATTGGGCTCACAGCGCTCAAGCTGTTTATCCAGCTGTCTTCAAATCTCCAAGCCATGGAGCTCCTATGTACTTTGGCCTGGAGAATGTTGTCAGGCATCAGAACACCCACTGGGCCCCAGCCCAGAACCAACCCTGGGTGGGAGGAGGGAGGCTGGCTGAGTTGCACCCTGTCCCTCTCTGGCCTTCTGTCTTCCTCTTCTACCCATACAGACCAGACTTAGCTGGGCAGTCTGTCCCTCTCAAGCACCAAAGAAGATGCCCAGCTTTGACGTCAGGCCGAAGAGATCTGAACCAGTCAATAGTCTGAGACTTCGTGTCTTCCAGAGCCTCAATAAACAGCGAACAGTCTCCCAGTGTCATTTGTATAAGAAGAGCAGGTTATCAAATTGCTTCCCCTACACCGTAATATTTGGATATTTCTGCCCCCAAAGATGGGGAGATGAACACACCTTCCTCTCAGGGCCATATGCAGCCAAATCTGTTTAGTGCCTGGGTGCCACTTATAAAACTCTTGACCCTTACTCTTTCATTGTGTCCAGAGATCTATGGAGAAGGACAGTTGAGAGGAGGCAGCTTATGGAGATAGTCATCAATCCAACAGGAAACTCATCAGGAAGAGGAGAGACAAGTCTAGCATGGTCAATCAGGCCCGACAGATCAAGCCAGAACATGGTAATGTGGAGTGTTGGCCTGGGTACCAGGCAACTGGGTTCATGGTCCAGGTGAAAATAGCTGGGTGGGTGTGGCATAAAAAGAGCAGGTGCTCTTTGGGGTCCCGGACACTGTCGCTCTCCAGTAGAACAAGGAGGAGCGTTCTCTCCCGTGATTTGCAAAATCCTCTCCTCATTTGTGTTAGTCCAAGCTGACGAGAGAAACAAACATAGAGACACTCACATGTGCGTAAGAAAGCTTTATATCAAAGCACAATTGTATGTTGAGAAAATATCCCAGACCAGTCCCGATCAAGTCCATAAGTTCAATATGAGCCCATGTGTCCGATTCTAGTCTATAAATTCTTCTTTAGACTCATGCAGCACATGCAATGATGCCAAATGCAGGACGATCACAGGCCAGTGGGTAGAAGGTCTTGTGGATCCAATGGCAGTGGAAGCATCTCAGTGCGCGTGCGGATCTCCACATGAGTGGAGATCCTCCAGCTCTGAGTGTCTCAACAGCAGGAAAGAGAAGGCAGAGAGAGAGACTGGGTCTGGTCTCCAGGGAGCTATTTATCTCCATCGTGCCTCCACATAGAATCATCCATCTGTGACCCGATTGACAAGCTAGACTCCACCCTTTCGCTCAAGTTGACAGGTGATTATGTAACTGCCACACCATACAATGGAGAGACCAGGGATTCTTCTAACTATTTTGATTGCAGTCAGCTATTACTGTTTCTGAGATTGATACTTCGGGACCAGAGCATTCTTTATCTTGGGGGGCTGTCCTGCACATTGTTTGATGCTTAGCGGCACCCTTAATCTCACCCTTGGTTGCCAGGAACAAACCTCCTAAGTGTGACAACCAACATGATCTCCAGACATTGCCAAATGTCTTGGGTGCCAGTCGGGAACCACTGTTTTAGAGGAAGATGTGCTTAAACATATTTTCTCTATAAAAGCCATTCAATGTGACTTCCCAGCAATACATGGTGAGAACAGGGGCATGGACCACGTTGAGCTCTTGAGCTCATTTATCCCTCCAGCATCCCAATGAGACAGTAGCAATCCACCTTACAACTGAGGAGGACACTGAGGTGCAGAGGCGTTTAGCAATAGATTAGCTTGATCCAAGCAGGCTGACTCCAGAGCATATATAATATGCAGTGTGCAAATAAAAAAAAAGCAGCCATCTGTACTCTTAGCATTCTCAACTCATGCTCCAACCAAATGGATCCTCTGGAAACCCATCTAATATAGAGCTCAACCCCGCCCTGGACCAGACGCTGGAGGGAGCAGAGTCATTGTCCTAGAATCAGGCTCGATAAAAGAAGTTCATGCTCACTGCAGAAAATAAAATGGTGAACAGAGACAGCATGACAATAGAAGGATTTTTGAATTGGGATCGTCAAGCAGATGACAGCTGAGATCGCAGGAGGCTTCACCTACATTATATATGATGTTGACTTGGGTTCTACTCCTTCCAGAAATGACCTCTGCCATTTCTTCCAACTGAACAACACCCTGACCCTCTAAGAGAAGAGCTGATCAAAGACAAAATGGGTGCATAAGCGAATGTGGTGAAAAAAGCTGATGGTGCCCGGCTATCAAAAGATATAGCATCTGGGGTCTTAAAGGCTCGAAGATAAACAAGCAGCCATCTAGCTCAGAAGCAACAAAGCCCACATGGAAGGAGCACACCAGCCTGGGTGATCATGGGGTGTCAATGAGATCAGGTATCAGGCATCAAAGACCCAGAACAAAAAGATCATATCAGTGTGAATGGGGGTGGGGGGCAAGGAGTAGAGACCCAAGCCCATCTGAGGACAAGCTGGACATCCCCTCACAGAAGGATCACAAGGAGGGATGAGCCAGCCAGGGTGCAGTGTAGCACCGATGAAACAACTTTCCTCTAGTTCTTTAATGTCTCTCTCACACACACACACACACACACACACACACACACTAGCATGACCCCAATTTTGTTGGACAGGGTTCTCTAGAGAAACAAAATCAGAATGCTAATAATTATGTATATTTATACAGATAGATGTATAACATAAGAAATGAACAGTTAAATTATAAATCCGTACAAATGGCTCCAGTGCAACTCACTCCCATGAGGCAGTTGTGGGACACTGACAGTCCTTCAAGTCTTGAGGGCCTCCAGGTAGACCCCTGTAGAGCAATTCAGGCTATCCGGGCACAGGCAGCAATCAGCAAGACAGGTCACCAACAGTCAGCCAGAGGACAGCGTCTGACAGTCCCCAGCTCAAGAGATGTAAATTCCAAGGCTGTGGTGAAGCAGGTCTTGAAGGAACCTCAAATTACAGCGACACAGTCCACGGGTTAGGTGTCCCACAGGTAGTGTAGCTTGCAAATTTAGGCACAGAACAAGCAAGGCAGCTGCACACTGGTCTGATGATCAAAGAGCAAGAGACAAGAAAGGCGAGGCTCAGTGAGTCATTTATCTCTCCACCCTTCAATTCATCCCACATGCCCTTCAATTCATCCCACATGTGTTTATCGACCAGGTTGGCACAACAAACTAACTACCTCACCAATTCTACCTCACAAACCTGGCTGGACCAGAGCATGTACACTGGTACAGATAAGAGCTCAAAGCACAGTGAATCCAGGACAGATAAACCCCTCAGACCAATAATAAGAGTATCGCTACCATGAGGGTAGGGAAAAGGTGGGGGAAGATAGGGGGAACTGATCACAATGATCGACGTATAACCCCGCAGGGGGACAAGCAACAGAAAAGTTAGTGAAGGGAGACTGTGGTCGGTGTACGATATGAAAATAATAATAATTTATAAAGTATCAAGGGTTCCTGAGGGAGGAAGGATGGGGGAGGGAGAGAGAAAGGGAAAAAATGAGGGGCTGATACCAAGGGCTCAAGTAGAAAGAAAATGTTTTGAAAATGATGATGGCAACATATAGGCAAATGTGCTTGACACAATGGACGTACGATGGATTGTGATAAGAGCTGTAAGAGCCCCCAAGAAAACGAATGTATAAGGGTGCTTTGCTCAATTGATGTATGTACAGATTGTAATAAGAGCCTTATGAACCCCAATAAAAAGATTTTTTAAAAATAAAATAAAAAATAAAGGGGGGAAAAAAAGAGAAAGAGAAGAGGTGACAACAAGCGGTCAAAGACCAGCGTTGTCCAACAGAACAAGCAGAACCACAGGACTCCTAGCTAACGTTGAGCTGTGATCAACTGATATTTTTTAGCATAACGTGTTGGTAATACCGTGTGGGGGTGAGGTCAGGAGAAGCCCAGGTGTAGACTCCTCACGTTGCATGGGGAAGACTCAGGTTGGATCGCCAGGCAACGGATTTCTTACACAACGATCACTCATTGTTCAGGGGAAGTTTGTGTGTTGCTATGGTGTCGAACAGGTTTCAGTGGCTCTTCCAAGCTAGCATGGGCTAACAGGAAAACCATGAAGATCTACTGCTGAAGATCAGCCCATGAAGATCCTTAGGACCACAACAGATGGATGGATGGATGGATGGATGGATGGATGGATGGATGGATGGATGGATGGATGATGGATGGATGGATGGATGGATGGATGGATGGATGGATAGATGGATGATGGATGGATGATGGATGGATGGATGGATGGATGGATGGATGGATGGATGCATGGATGGATGATGGATGGATGGATGATGGGTGAGTGGTGGTGGTGGTAGGTCCAGGTTGAGTTTCACACAGGGTCACCATGAATCAGCAGCAGCTAACAAAATAACAATAGCAACATTACACGGCCGTGTCATGGCAGGCCAGTCAATTCTAACTCAAAACAGCACTACTTACACTAAAAAAAAAATCACTTATGGGTCTGAAATTCTCATGTAACTGGATATGTTATATTTCGGGGGTGGGGGACGTGGTATATTATATCTGGTAACTCTACCCAAAGACAGTGCTTGAATCCTGTCCCCCAAGAAGGCCAGACACGCCTCAGAAAGCTACCATACTGCCCAAAGCCTGAGCTCCCCATGAAACGGGAGAAAATGGGCCGGTTCCGCCCCCTTGCCCTTCAATGTCCCCAAGTGCCCCTCACTCACCCCTACTTTAGTCCCGCCTCTCCTGCCCTTTATTCTCACGTGGAGACATTCCACCAATACAAGGATACTTGTAGGGTTAATCTGCCTGGTAGCAAGTCACACTTTAACTCCCTCCGGGCCAAGGATTAAACAGGGCCCAGGCAGAGGTCAGATCAAGAGCAGACCCTGACCGCTACGCAACCCCCCCCCCCAAAGTGAGGAGAAGTTGTAAGGGAAAGGGAGGGCCAGAGCCAGGAGCAAGGGGAGGGAGGAGGGGCAGCCTGGCCGGCCTGCTGTCCCCCCACAGAGCCGGCTCAGATCCTGCTCTGGGAGCAGCTGATCTGCGGAAACAACACACAGGCAGATAGACACCCAGACGGAGATTCCGGGACTGGACACCCGCAGCCTCCAGCTGCTCGGCCCGGGCCCAGCCCCATGGCCTTCAATGATATCCTGGAGCAAATCGGGGGCTTCGGCCGCTTCCAGAAGATCCAGGTCACCCTGGTGGTCCTTCCTATGCTTCTGATGGCCTCCCACAACACCCTACAGAACTTCACTGCCGCCATCCCCACCCACCACTGCCGCCCACCTGCCGCCACCAACCTCAGCCAGGATGGGGGCCTGGAGGCCTGGCTGCCCCGGGACAGGGAGGGGCGGCCTGAGTCCTGTCTCCGCTTCACATCCCCACAGTGGGGACCACCCTCTGCCAATGGCACGGAGACCAACGTCACAGGGGCCACCGAGCCCTGCGCCGATGGCTGGATCTACAACGACAGCACCTTCTCTTCCACCATCGTGACTGAGGTAAGGACCCGGGCTCCCCGCTGTGTATCTGCAGGCCCTGACTTGCATACACTCACACACACACACTCACTTGCACACTCAAGTCCTCCAGAGGTCAAAAAGAAAGCCGGAGAAACCATTCATAGTGGGCATCTCGCGAGAAAGGGTGGATGTGGGCATGGAAGTTTAAAAAAAAAAAATTCTTTAAACCAGCTCTCAGCTCCCAAGGACTCTGAGGGTAACAAAGAGGCTGATCCAACCCCCAGAGGGCCAGCATGGAAGGAAGGAAAGGGGCTTCCCTGGAGCCCCGGCTCATCTCTGCCTAACTGTGTCCCTTCTCCCCACAGTGGGACCTGGTCTGTACTCACAGGGCCTTACGGCAGCTGGCTCAGTCCTTGTACATGGCGGGGGTGCTGCTCGGAGCCATGGTGTTTGGGTACCTGGCAGACAGGTCAGTCCTGGGGGAGACCAATGGACCGGGCTAGGGTTGGGGGCTCTTCAGCCGGACCTAGGTGAGAAGTTGGGATTCCCACCTGGGGCTGGTTTGAGAGCCTTACTGCCCGAGTCTCACAGCGCAGGAACCTTCTCCGAGCGGCTGTGCCTGGGGTCAAGTGCCTCTGGGGAGACTCAAGCTGCCAGTCCTTGGGTGACTGACTAGTTACACCACCCAGGGCGTCCGACAGAGACCTTCCCAGGTCCCCCAAAGAACCCTGGCCCTGGGATGATTGGGATAGGAGGGACGGGGTGCCATCCGACGCTGGAGTTTTCCAACCTTTCCACAACCAAAACCTTCTCCTTGCAAGTTCAGCCGGTTTAACAGATGAAACACTGAACTGCTCTGAGGAAAGTAAAATGCCCATCTTCAATCCTGCCAGCTCAGTCTGTGACGGCCCCCAATGCCCTTGTACACACTCACTCACACACAGGAACCCTGAGGCACTGGGAGGTCACCCCCACCCCCAGCCAAGGACAACCAGATCACCGTGTGAACACCTCGCCTCTGACCCAGCCTGTGCAGTCCCCAGCTGAGGACCGAAAGGAGCTGAGCAGCAGGCAGCAGGGGTGGCCTCTGGCATCCTGCCGCTTCCCCTCACAGGCTGTGTGGCCTTGGGATAATGATCATCTGTCACAAGGCATGTGAACGTGCATCCCAGGAAACATCGATCTTCCTCAACTCTCCCTTACCCAGTCAGCGGCCAAGCAGGACTATTGCCTAGGGCTCTTGGCCCCTGAATGTGTGCCTGTGGGGTGCAGGGCGTGGGGGGAGTCCTAGCTACTGGGTGAGGAGCTCCTGTTGCCAGATATACTCAAACAAGCCATCACCCAGGGCAACCACGGCCCTCCATGCCCAGCTGGCTTTACCCCCTCCGTCCTCTCCCCTCTGCACCCTCCACCCTCGGAACATAGAACCACCTCACCCCCACCCACCCATGCTACCTTCATGCCCAACAGGCCCTCAGGTCTTCCCTGCCATCCCCACAGGCTGGGCCGCCGGAAGATTTTGATCTTAAACTACCTGCAGACTGCTGTGTCCGGGACCTGTGTCGCCTTCGCACCCAACTTCCTCATCTACTGCACCTTCCGGCTCCTTTCGGGCATGTCGCTGGCCAGCATCACCCTCAACTGCATGACGCTGAGTGAGGGATACCTGGAGGGCAGCAGGCCCCACCACACACACACACACACACACACACACACACACACACACCACTCACCTATGACCATCCAACCCAGCAGCTCCCTCCCTGCCCCTTCTCCCAAGCCCACCCTTCCCCACCCCTTCCAGCCAACACTTGAGCCTTTCTCTCACCCTCTCCCCTCCTGTCTAGACATGGGATGGCAGCCTCCATTGCTGGGGTCAGGCAGGGAACATAAATGACTGACACAGGTGTGAGGGGCAGGTCAGAGCTCAGGAGGGTTCCATGACTCTCTGAGTTACCACTCCCCCCCCCTTTTTTTTTTAATGTGTGCAGTGAACTTTAAAATAGGTAGGGCAACATCAGGCAGACTAAGCACATTTCTAGGCAGAGAACCATCTGCCCGTCAGCCACTGGCATGACCCTCTGGCAGATCATCTCTCCTGGTTCTCGGGCAGGGATCCAAGGCAGGAGAAAGGAAGGGGTTTACCCAAGGCCATTCAGAGTCGGAGCCCTGGCAGCCTAGTGGTTTACTGGTGGGGCTGCTAATGGCAAGCAGACTCTCCCGGCTGGTTCCTGGCAGAAAGATATGCCTCTCTGTCCCTGTAAAGATTTGCAGCCTTCTAAATACAACCCTTCCTAAATATCAAAAAAAAAGAGAGAGAGAGAGAGAGAGAATATTGTGCTGAGTAAGACGAGCCAATCGCAAAAGGAAAAATACCGCACCGCCTCACATAACAACAGACTAAAGATTGATAGCAAATCGGTCAACTCTGCATCAACAAACCTCAGTAGTTTTGACTCACAAGATTTACTGCCTCCAAGTCCCAAAAGCACAGTTCTACTCTATCCTGTAGGGTTGCTATGAGTCCAGACCAACTCAAAGGCAGTGAGCATTGAGTATTCCTCACGTCCAGAAAGGAATCCAAGGATTCTGAAACCCTCTGGAAGAAGCTAGAGCCAGGGCAGGCCTCCTGAGGGAGCCGACTGCAACATCAGTTGGGTTTCCAAGTCCCTAGATTCCCATGAGAAACTGAGCTAACTCAAGATTCCCATGAGAAACTGAGCACGGCCTCCTCAGGCTGCAGCAGAGAGCGGGTCCCCTCCTACCTCGACTCTCCAGAAGGGAGAGAAGCCGCCATCCCAGCTGCTCTCGTCTCCAGGCCCAGGAGGTCCGGGGAGAGGGCTTCCCTGAGGACAGGCTCCCCAGCCAGAATGCTCAGGGAAAAGACGGCTCTAGCCAGGCAGCACTGTTGGAAGGAGGGAAAACCGTCGAGGTGGGAAGTAACCAGTTTCTAGGGATGCCAAACTCACTTTTCCATCCTTCCCTCCCTTTCCTTCCCTGACACCCACCCTGGGACCCAACCACACTTGCAGCTCCTTCTGGGGAGCCTGGGCATAGACCGGGGTTTGGCTCGAGGGAGGGTCTCGGCTTGTCCCAAGGATCTTCGCCCACCTGACAGGCTGGTTCCTTGAACCATCCTGTTCTGACCCTTCTTCTAGGCGTGGAGTGGATGCCCATCCACACACGGGCGCACGTGGGCACACTGATCGGCTATGTCTACAGCCTGGGTCAGTTCATCCTGGCCGGCGTGGCCTATGCTATACCCCACTGGCGTCACCTGCAGCTAGCGGTGTCTTTGCCATTCTTCGTCTTCTTCATCTATTCCTGGTGCGTGGGACCCCAGGGGGGCCGGGGGGTAGTACCGCAGATGGTTGCAAAAGACAGGACAGAACACCCCCCCCCCAGCCTGCACCACAACCCCAACCCCAGAGAATCAGAGGGAGTCGGAACCAGAAAGTCAAGATCACACCCAGGCTGATGCCATGGTGTGACAGAGGGAGAGCGAGAGTTCCCCCCACCCAGGGATGTCCTGTTCTCTCAACAGACTGCCCCAGCTCCCCACACTGCCTGGGAAGCTCCCCTTACCCAGCACCCAAGCTGAGCTCCCTGACTAGGGAGTGAGTCCTCACCCACCTGGGTACTGACTCCCCTGGGAGCCTCAAGAGGGGTAGTTGGCACACCCCTGGGCTCCCAGCCTTAAAGAAAACCCCATTAGAGTCCCCTGGAACACCCAACCCCATCACTGTCCCCAGCCCAGCAGATTGGTGCTGAGGCCGTGCCAACACCCACCCTCTGCCTGCTCCCAGGTTCTTCATTGAGTCTGCTCGCTGGTACTCCTCCTCTGGGAAGCTGGACCTCACCCTGAATGCCCTGCAGAAGGTGGCCCGGATCAACGGGAAGCAGGAAGAGGGGGCCAAGCTGAACATAGAGGTGAGACCTTCAAACGTCTCATGACACCCCAACAGGAGACACCTTCGCCCACCCCTGACCCCTGAACCCCGAGACTGAAGAGGCTTCCCTGGGCAGGGGTTGGGCCATCAAGAACCTCTAGCGAGGCCCAGGTTCAGAAACTTGCCTGTCCCCGCAGGTGCTCCAGGCCAGTCTGCAGAAGGAACTGACCACAGGCAAAGGCCAGGCCTCGGCCCTGGAGCTGCTGCGCTGTCCCACGCTTCGTCGTCTCTTCCTGTGCCTCACTATGCTGTGGTAGGGCCCAGACACCAACTGAGGACAGCGACCAAGAGGCCAAGGGCCAGGGGCAGGGGAACCGATGCAATGGGTGGAGGAGGCCGGATGGAGGGGGAGATGCCAACAGCCCTACAGTGAGGGGCAGTAATGAGATGGACTGACAGCGTGGCTGCAATAGAGGCTTAAAGACAGCAATGACCGTGAGGTTGACCCAAGACCCAGCTGGGTAACTCAGAGTGACAACTGACTCAACAGCACCCAACAATAACACCCCCCACTCCCCAGGGAAACCCCTGAAGAACAAGCCTCCTCCAGCCTTGCTCCATCCCAGGCCTGAAGGGAGATCTCTCTCTCTCTCTCTCTCTCTCTCTCTCTCTCTCTCTCTCTCTCTCTCTCTCTCCCTCCCTCCCTCTCTCTCTCTCTCTCTCTCTCTCTCTCTCTCTCTCTCTCTCTCTCGCACCCCATTACTAACCCCGTTCTGATCTGCAAACACTACAACAAGGGTGGGGGCCCAGAGTCAAGACTCTAGCAAAGGGAAGCCTGGCTGGCCAAACATTCAGAAACGTCACTGACCTCAAGGTGCAAGAATGGCAGGCACAGGTGATTCGAGGCCAAAGCTCACCTTGGCGCCAGGCTAAGACAAGCCACAACCTTCCGTTCCCCTGGTCACATCCCCCCAGTCCCCTTCGAAGCTCCCCTCCCTCCCATCACCACAGCCATCCCCAAGGAATCTTGCCGATGAAATCTTGGCTTCAAATTTGGAGAAAGTCACCCTTACTGGTGGGTTCCATCCCATGCCCTAAGCTCCTTTTAGCAGGCCCGGGTCAATTTCATGGGTGTAACACTCACCCCAAGACCCTGGACTGGTCCTAGAAAGCTCTGTCCTCTCTAAGACATCACCCTAAAGAGATGCTTTGACTATCCATCGTCCACCTCTCTGAGCCCAGCATGGCTCGATAAGATAAACACGCCCATCCTACATCACAATCAAGTGCAAATTTCCTGAGACATCAGGAACACTGATGATCGGAAGATTGGGGCTGTTGGGGGATGGGAGGACTAGGCCAATGCTTCAGGGGGATCCTAGCAGCCTGAAGGGATATGAACCAAGGACGAGTCCAGCTCCTTAAAGCGCCCATCAAAACTCTCGGCCATGGAGTTGCTTATGGCTCCTAGCAACCCTGTAGGACCATGTAGAACTGGCCCTGTGGGATTCTGGGATGGGACTACTTTATGGGAGTCCAAAACCTCCTTGTGGAATAGCTGACTCTGCAGGTAGCCACCCAAGAGCACAAGCCAGCAGGGCCCCCAAGGAAGCGACCTCACCTCGCAGTTTACCCATCCTCTGTACTCCTCCCCACTAGGTTTGCCACCAGTTTTGCCTACTATGGGCTAGTCATGGACCTGCAGGGCTTCGGAGTCAGCATCTACCTAATCCAGGTGATCTTTGGGGCCGTGGACCTGCCTGCCAAGCTCATGTGCTTCCTAGTCCTCAACTCCCTGGGCCGCCGAGTTGCCCAAATCTTCTCCCTGCTGCTGGCGGGCATCTGCATCCTGGTCAATGGGGTGATACCCCATGGTGAGTACGCAGGAGCACCTTGGCTGCTCCCTCATCCTAGGCTCCATTCCCAGGCACGGTGCAACCTTCTCAAAAGGCAGGGGAGGCCAATTCCTCCGAGCCTCCCACTCCAAAGCTCCCTCCATCCTCCACCCCCACTCCCTTCTCTCTAGACCAGTCCATTATTCGAACCTCCCTGGCTGTGCTGGGGAAGGGCTGCCTGGCTTCCTCCTTCAACTGCATCTTCCTCTACACCGGGGAACTGTATCCCACAATGATCCGGTAAGTGGGAGCCTGACAGGGGGGTAGGGGGTTTGGGGATGAGGGGCTGGCATCTTGGTGCAAAGCATTCTCCTGCACCACAGGGCAAACCCTAGAGCACAGGCTAATATGCCCCAGCCCAGAGGAAAACATATATGAGACACACCATAGGCACTTCCTGGGTGACTACCCAGGCAGCACAGGTGAGGCTGCCCTCCAAGCCCTTACCTGAGCGTAGAAGAATAGCTCCAAAGAGGCCACCAACAGGGCCCGGGCAGGAAGCCCAGAGGAGCCAGCTTAGAAATAGAGAGATTCCACCGGACCTCCACCAAATCTAAATCCCACCTTGAAACCAAGTGCGACCTCTGAAACCAACGACCACAAACACAGAAGCCGTTTTCTCCCGGGAACTCCTCTTCATCATCCTTGGTAGCAATATGGACTACAGAGAGCAGCGCTGCCCTGTGGAGTGCCAAGGCCGGGGGGCGGGGCGGGGACCCTGTTACTGCCTTATGAGAAAACAGCCCTGTGTCGGTCTTGGGGTGGGGGGGGGCGCAAAATCCACAGGAGCTTTTCAGAGAGAAACACCAGAGAGACCAAAGACGTGTCCAGCTTCTCTCGGTTACTTGGATGAGAACCCCAAGGGGCCATGCTCACTGTCCTTTTAGGATTTCAGGTGGACACAAATGGCTGAAAGGTCAATGTGTGCCAGGCATGGTTTGAATGCTGTCTTTAACATCAGCTTGCTCAGGCTTCACAATAAGCCTGTGAGGTCACTCACCCTCTCACTCACTCACTGCCATCTGCTCAATCCCAACTCAAAACAACGAGGCCAGCGGGTAGGGGGAGCTGCCTCTGCAGTTTCTTTTTTTAAATCATTTTATTGGGAGCTCGTACAACTCTTTTCACAATCCTTTCATCCATCCATTGTGTCAAGCACAGTGTACATTTATTGCCATCATCATTCTCAAAACATTTTCTTTCTACTTGAGCCCTTGGTATCAGCTCCTCATTTTTCCCCCTCCCTCCCCACCCACCCTCCCTAATGAACCCTTGATAATTTATAAATTATTGTTATTATTTCATGTCTTACACTGTCCGATGTCTCCCTTCATCCCCTTATCTGTTGTCTGTCCCCCAGGAAGGGGTCTATATGTAGATCACTGTAATTCTTTCCCCCTTTCTCCCCCACATTCCCCTTACCCTCCTGGTATAGCTACTCTCATTATTGGTCCTGAGGGATTTATCTGTCCTGGATTCCCTGTGTTTCCAGCTTATATCCCTGTATATGCTCTGGTCTAGCCAGATTTGTGAGGTATAATTGGGATCATGATAGTGGCGGGGGGGGGGGGGAGGAAGCATTAGGTAACTAAAGGAGAGTTGTATGTTTCATCAGTGCTACACTGCACCCTGACTGGCTCATCTCCTCCCCACAACCGTTGATTAAGGGGATGTCCTGTTGCCTACAGATGGGCTTTGGTTCCCCACTCCACACTCACCTCATTCATAATGATATGCTTTTCTGTTCTTTGATGCCTGATACCTGATCCTATTGACACCTCATAATCACACAGGCTAGTGTGCTTCTTCCATGTGGGCTTTGTTGCTTTGGAGCTAGATGGCTTCTTGTTTATCTTCAAGCCTTTAAGACCCCAAACACTAGCTATATCTTTTGATAGACACCATCAGCTTTCTTCACATATGCCTATGTACCTGCTTTGTCTTCAGCAACCGTGTCAGGAAGGTGAGCATCGTGGAAGGCCAGTTTAAAAGAACAAAGTGTTCTTGCATTGAGGGAGTACTTGAGTCAAAGCCCATCTGCTACCTTAATACTAAACCTACAAATATATGCACATAGATCTATTTTCCCATCGTCATATATAAATATAGCTACATTTGTACGTGCCTGTATTTAGACCTCTATAAATGCCCTTTGCCTCCTAGCTCTTTCCTGTATTTCCTTTGACTTTCCTCTGGTCCCACCATCATGCTCAGCCTTTATTTGGGTTTCAGTAATTCCTCTCGGCTACATTGCCCTTGATCAAGCCCTACCAGGCCTCCTACACCCTCCTCACCATTAATTTTGGATCACCTGTTTTCCTTTGTCTGTGGGTTTCTTAACACCCACTTCCTTCCCCCCACCTCCCCCTCTCCCATATCCCCCTGATCTGTACCAGTGTACATCCTCTGGTCTAGCCGGAGACAGTAAATCGTCAAGGAAGTAGAAAGTCTCATCTTTCTCCCTTGGAGTGGCTAGTGGTTTCAAACTGCTAACTTTATGACTAGCAGCCCAACTCGTACCCCACGACGCCACCAGGGCCCCTCGCCTATGACACCAATCACATCAGAGCCATCGAGTCTGCTCCAACACAGACAACCCTATAGGACAAGGGGCAACCACCCCTGGGGCTGTCCTAGACTGTAACGCTGTACAGGAGTAGAAAGCCTCTTCCCCTGAGGAGCTGCTGGTGGTTTCAAACTTCTGACCTTACACTTAGCAGTCCAATGTGTAGCCCACTATTCTCATTGCACAAAGGACAAAAACCAAGGCACAGAGAGGTCAAAGGACTTGCCCAAGGTCACACAGCGAGGGAGTGAAGGAGCCAGGAAGCCAAGCACTTTGTTTCCTGAGCGCACGCTTCTAACCACTACTCTCATGGAGCCGTGGTGGTGTACTGGTTAAACATTGGGCTGCAAGCCACGTGGTTGGTGGTTCAAAACCACCAGGAGCACCAAAGTAGAAAGACTGGGCTTTCTACTCCCGTGAACGGTTGCAATCTCAGTCAGCGTTGACTCAAGGACAGTGAGTTTGGTTTTTGTTTTTTTTCTCATAAAAGGTTCTTAAAATGCAGATTCCAAATCCTTCTCCCAGGAGATTCTAATCTGTGTGGTGGCAACTGTAGCTCAAAGAAAAGAAACAAACACGTTACATGAGAGCAGAAAAGAAACAAACATGTTACACGAGAGCAGAAAAGAAACAAACATGTTACACGAGAGCAGAAAAGAAACAAACACGTTACATGAGAGCAGAAAAGAAACAAACATGTTACACGAGAACTGTTGGCCTCACGCAATGGTCTCATTTGACGTTATGGAAACTAAGAGGATAGGAATTTGGACAAGACCACACAGCCAATTAGAGGCAATCTTTGTCACAAATGTTCAATTCCATGGCCTGGACCCTTCCCCATGTCCCTCTTTGTTAAAACGGTCCAAACCAAAATCAGACTGGTTTACCAATCAGATGGGAATAAAGGGGACCCGGGGGTGTCCTGGGGTCTGAGCTGCCCTCAGCACTCATGCCAGAACTGCCACCACCCCCCCAGGCAGACAGGCATGGGCATGGGGAGCACAATGGCCCGAGTGGGCAGCATCGTGAGCCCCCTGGTGAGCATGACCGCCGAGCTGTACCTGCCCCTGCCTCTCTTCATCTACGGTACTATACCTGTGGCTGCCAGCATGGCCACCACCCTCCTGCCCGAGACCCTGGGCCAGCCACTGCCGGACACAGTGCTGGACCTGGAGAACAGGTGAGCTACCCACTCCCCACCGGAGACCAGCCCTCAGTGCCACAAGGAGCCCACAATCCCTTGCTCCAGCCTGCTCTTTGTCAGATAAAAATTCTGAGGCCCCAAGAGGCACAGGGACGCACCCCAGGTCACCCACCCAAACTGGGGGGTGGGGAGGCAGGCTGAGAGACTCTAGCTCAGGACTCCCTTGTCAGGCCAGGGCTCATGTCTCTCTCCTCCCCACACTGACCATGTCTCCTACAATCCTTCCTGGGACTCCCAGCTCGGGGGCAGTAGATGTGTGGGGCAGTCGAGGGAGTGGCTGGGCAGGCTGAGGGGAGAGCCCCAGGGGACCTCCCACTCCAGGTCTGCACACCCAGCCGCTGCTCCTTTGCCCCCAGGAGGAGAGGGAAAGGCCGGCTACAGCAGCTGGAGCAGCAGAAGCAAATGGTCCCACTGCAGACCCCTCCACAGGAGAAGAGTGGACTCTGAGGACTAGAAGGGACACCCCCTGCCCCGCCTCAGGGCCCCGAAATGGAAGGAGGGCCCTGCAGGCCCTGGGCACTCGTCCAAGAAGGGAGGGGGTTCTGAGCATGGGGGCTGTGGTTCAGGGAAATGCCCAACAGACACTGCACCCACACCCCAGACCCCATCATTAAAAAATCTGGCTGTGTAGCATCCCCCTGTGTCATCTTTGTTGCCAAAACCACCACCACGCCATGCCACCCAAGAGATCATGCAATCCAGTCCCTTCCCCTCCCCCTGCCGGACACCTGGAAAAGACCCTTGCCCTTTTCTCTTAACCTCTCCCTCTCCAAGCCCTCCCCCCCACCCCCATTCCCAGGTATCCCAATCAAGCTAAAGCCAAACCAGTTGCCCAGAATCAGTCCCAACTGGTGGCGACACCGTGTATGTCAGACTAGACCTGCGCGCTGTAAGGTTGTCAGGGGGTGGGGCGTTTCAGGAGTGCACCTCCAGCCCTTTCTTCTACTGGGTGGGTTTTTGTGTTTTGTCTTTTAAAAAATAGTTTTATTGGGGGCTCTTACAGCTCTTATCACAATCCATTTTTACATACATTGTGTCGAACACATTTGTACATATGTTGCCATCATCATTTTCTTTTTTTTTAATTAATCATTTTATCGGGGCTCATACAACTCTTAATCACGATCCATACATAAATCCATTGTGTAAAGCACCCTTATACATTCATTGTCCCCATCATTCTCAACATTCGCCTTCCACTTGGGTTCCTGGAATCAGCTCATTTTACTTATTTTCCTTCCCCTCCCTCCCCCCTCCCTCATGAACACTTAATAATTTATAAATTATTACTTTATCTTATCTTACACTGCCTGGCGTCTCCTTTCACCTACTTCCTGTTCCCCATCCCCCAGAGAGGAGGTTATATGTAGATCCCCGAGATCAGTTCCCCCTGTCTACACCCCCTTCCCTCCCGGTATCGCCGATGGTCCTGAGGGGTTCATCTGTCCTAGATTCCCTGTGTTTCCAGATCCCAACTGTACCGCTGTGCATCCGCTGGTCTAACCAGGTTTGCAAAGTAGAATTGGGATCAGGATAGATGGAAGGGAGGAAGCGTTTAAGAACTAGAGGAAGGTTGTGAGTTTCATTATTGCTACACTGAACCCTGAGTGACTCATCTCCTCCCTACTACCCCTCTGCAAGGGATGTCCAGTTGTCAGGGGAAGCCAGCCCCTAACACATCATTACAGGTCCGGTAGGCGCAATTGTACAGCAATAATAGGTAAAGATCATAGTAGAGTTATAGAGAGCATGAGAGATAGAAGTGAAGTACTGAAATAAATGGAGTCAGACACGATTCATGGTAGCATGCTCACCTCAGCCCCACTCGATGGTCCACGTGGAGGGAGAGAGAGTGAGATTTAATGCTAGCCCAGGCCTTTTATATTCTCTGGGGACATGCAAGCCCCCTAATTATAGGCGAGGACATGTGTCACTGGAAGGGGCTGTCCTATAGGTAATACAGTAATGAAAGGGGGTGGTCTAGGGACAGACACGCAATAGGAAGAGGATTTAGGATGGCAGCTTAACTTTGACCTATTCCCTAGATCTCCTAGGAACCATTATCAGTAGGGTGTAAACCCCACCTCCTGGAACCAAATAGATGACTGCAGGCGTCCATTGTCTTTAACAGCAGGGAGTGGGGTCCACTGCAGTCTGGCAACTGATCAACCTCAGGGAGGATGCCTGTGAGCATCTGACCTCCCCCCACAAGTCCCCCTTTTATTTTATATATAAAATTCAAAAGCCACATGGGCAACATGGTTATTTTCTACACATTAAAAGCTGTCAAGACAAAACTCCATGGTCCAATTAATATAGCCAAAAATTCAGGCTTAATAGAAACATTTTGAATCCAGACATGGAGGATAAAGTCCCCCTATGTCCATCTGCTATTTGAGGAAGGTATGAGGGGGCTGGATGCCGCGGCGGGAAGAAAATAGAGTCAAATAGGAATGCCTGCTTCCACAGGGAGAATGAATCAACCATGTGCTCACTCTGCAGCACTTCTTTAAGGGAGAAGCTGTGGAAAACTTAGACACCCGCAGGAACATGTGCCTGGTCTGTATCTCCAACTACCAGAGTGGCGGTCTTCCAGCCGTGGAATTCCAGTCTTCCAGATTCCCTCCGTTCCAGTCAGGGAATAAGTCCCAGTTTTATTTCGCTACAGTGCTAGTGTCCCACGTTTCCCCTCTCTGCATTAAGATTTAATAGTGCAACGGAGGCAACGTGGCCTCTCTTCATATCTCTCAGCTTCCTATAGAAGCGACAGGAGACTGCAAGCATCACAACTATGATGATAAGCAACACAGTCAGACTGGAACTTCAGCTATGTGAAATACTTTGCACCCAAGCTCGCGGGTCCAACCCTTCCATTCCACTCGCCAACTGCTTAATTACATCATAGTCAGGAGATGCCTCAAGCCTGTCTTTGAATGTATAGAAAATATCCTTTTTAAGCTGATCAACATCTAATGAAATGTTTCCCTAAAGCCTTTGCAAATGTTTCCTAATCAAATCCCAATCATGCAATGTTACATTATATAGGTAAGGAGTTACTGAAATCAGTTACATTCCAATCACATTATAACATTGACAAGTCCAAAATCTTGATCTTTTAGCAAAAGTCTTCAGTAATAGTCCAGTTATTATTGTCTAAAATGTTCAGTTATGATAAAGTCCCAGAGTCTCTTTTAGACAGCATCAGCCATGGAAGAAATATCTCAGCAGTCAGCAATCACCATTCTCAGGAATCTGCCAGGTCTCCTTGACGTTTTGGATAACTTCAGTAACAGGACAGGGTCAGGTCACACATCAGCTTCCCTGCTTTCTTCTGGGCCTTGCTGACTGAAGAGAAATCCACCTATCTCCTTTGCCTGTGAAAATATAAACAAATAGCCCCTCTCTTCGGGGTGTCAGTAACCTGAAAAAGGAATTATGATTAATATTAGGTGGTTTCTCCATCTCTTCCTTGTTCATCTTTCTCCAAACGTGGTTGCGTCCTTCTAAGGAGAGTTCAACAGCTCTATTCTGTAAAAACATAAATACATAACCCTTTTTCCAGGTGAATGGACCTGGATCCCAAACGCGGTTTCATCATCTTCTGATTTCTTAGGGTCAATTTTCTCTGTGGAAATGAAAACATATTTATCTGCCCTAAATTTGTTATAAGCTTTTAGTAAGGAGAAAATTTTTTTGGTTAAAATGACTAAATGAACTTTGTCACACATAAGATTCCTCTTTTCCCCCTTCTGTTTCAAAGCATTGCTGGCAATCTCAGTTAACTTGCTAGGTCTTGAACCAGTAAAACTACTAGTTAGATAGCCTCCATTGTTAAGTAAATTTTGGCTTCCAGCTCTCAGAGAAATAAGAGAGCTGACTATTTGGGAGAACTTCTTACCATACTTTGAAAGACTGAAAAAAATCTTAATAAATTTGTTCAGCTGTTCTTTAAGTAACTTACCAAGCAGACATTCTTTCTCCAAGTTTACCCATAAGATTACAGGCTCAATTAAGCCGCTTTGCCCTTCAGGCTTCTTACACTGTATGATTTTACAACCTTGCAATCGTCTCTCTTGGTTAACTTCACTCATTCTTACCAAGCTGGATTTAGGGGAAGTTAATGGGAGGGTCTTAGGCCCTCCTGAATGCCCTAAAGAAATGACCCTGCATCCAAAGTTTAAAACCCTTTTCCCTTCCATTTCTAATTCCATGCGGGGGCACTGTCATTTCCCCACAACAGCATTCCAGAAGACCCCTTGATTTAAAGGGTGGTCAAACTTCTCAAGTACTCTTTCCTGATAGACATACATTTTTACTCTAGGAATGCAAGGAAGAAAAAATTGGCCTAAGCGATCTTCTTTTATAAACCATGATATATCAGAATTCATCACTGCCTTAACTTTTTCATAATCTTGTTCAATAATTCCAGCAACAATCAGAACACCTTGAGAATTTACATTAGACTTTCCTAATAAACATCCCATAGTTCTTTCAGGTAACGGACCCCAATTACCGCTCTTAATTTCTGATTCAATTACAGCTTTTGGCTTTTCTTCACAACTCTGCTCAACTCCAGTATCAATTTTAATTCCTTGAGCACTTAGGTTAAAACTTCCTGATGAAAACTGTATTACTCTTTCAATAAGAGGCTCCTGTTCTTTAGAATCAGCAAACTGCTGTAAGGGCTTCTGGGCATTTTCTTGATTACTCAAACCAACTACAGTGAGAACAGAGGCTGGGCTTTTGCCTGTTTGGCTAGGTCTGGTCTCCTGCTGCGAGATTGGGGGATGCCTGCAGTTTCTCTTTAAGATCTTTGTTCTGGCAGGCAGACACCTTGCCTCCCGTGCTTTTGTAAGTGGGGTTTGTATCAAGCTCCTTCCTCTATGACCTGTGCTCCCTTCAAAGGGGCTCGGAGCACGCCCGCTACATGTTTTTAGGCTGGGTGTTACCTCCAGGTAAATGTCCTTTATTGCTAAACTTTGAGTGACCACCCTCTGCCCAGTGACTACTACTCTCACAGCAGGGGCAGAGTCCAGTTCCCTTGGACTCTTTCCCTGGGTCTTTTCTGCTGTCAATTGACCTATTCTTTTGCGATATCTGCCTGCAGTCTCTCTGGTAATGTCCCTCTGCTCCACATGTAAAGCATCTCCCTTTAAGTCTGGTGTACCTTGCCAAAGCGGCAGCCATGAGGTTGGCTTTGTGCTCATCTGTCCCTACATCCCTGCATAGCCTGATATAATCTAACAGCGTGCTCTGTCCCTTGTAAGGGCGTACGGCAGCCTGACACGATGTATTCGAGCTCTCAAACACTAATGTAAGAATAAGATTATCCGCTGCCCCTTTGTCTGTTACATTCTTGTGGACAGCATCCTGCAACCTGGATATAAAATCTATGTAAGGCTCATCATTCCTTTGCTTTACTGTCGTGTAACTTGGCCGTCTGCTTCCTGATGGTATTAATTTCTCCCAGACCTTAAGACAGACTTCTCGAACTTGAGCAAAAGTCTGCTCATCAAAGGTTAATTGTGCCTCAATTGTGATATAATTCTCATCTCCTAGCAGCAGATGAACCCCTATATCTATGCCCTCTTCTGCATTTTTGCGTGCTTATGCAAGGACTGCCTCATTCCATAGCATCTGATATGCAAAGATTCTGAAGGGGGAAGGCACACTTTCGTCAAAGCTTTCCAGTCTGCCGGGATCCAATATTCCATATCTGCCATATTCCTGACCATACCAATTACAAATGGTGAATCTGGACCATAACTAGGTACTGCTTGCTTGAGATCTTTCAGTAGCTTAAAGGGAAAGGCAGTATATCGCCTTTCTTGACTCCCTTCGGGGTGCTGCTCGTCGGGCTCCCTGTCTATTATTCTAACAGGATAAGCCATTCTGAATTCTAAGTCTGCTTCTTAAACTACACTCTTCTCCACCCATGAAAGGTGTTTTGCCTCTCACTTTCCCAACCTCACTTGCTATGTTAAATCTCTCTATTTGCATTCCTTTGGATCTAATCTCTTTTCCCCCAGCACTGGCTTGCTTGATAGTATTGTGATTCCCTGTGCTGTATTCTGGCGGGGCAGATGGTTCTACTGTGCTATCTCCTGATTCAAACTTCGTTTTCCCAGCTACACCTAAAATCTTCTCATCTGCCTGAAACGCATTCTGCCTGCTTCTCACCTGATTTAAATCTGCGTGGCTTAGAAGTTTCTCACTACTCTGCTGTTCTTGATCTTTCATTCTCTCACCTTGCAGCAGTTCCAACACTGCTTTAATCTGCACCCACAGATCCCAGGTCTCCATGGGTATGCTCTGTCCTTCCCTGTGAGCTTTTCTTAAGTTAATGGCTACCTTTTCCCAGATCTCCATATCAAAGGTTCCTGACTCCGGAAAAGAAGGTTTAAATTTCTTTACCACTTGAAGAAACTCTTTCATTCTCTTATTCTTTACCACTACATTTTGTTTCTTCAAGAGGTGGCAAAGAGTGATACCATACTCTGTATCCTTGCTCTTTGCCTGACCCATATCTCACTCGGACTAAAACACACTTAAAAAATAAACTCAAAAAAATGTCCCGATTCACCCTCACTGTCCGATGAGGCCGTACAATTGTGACACAGGATATAACTCAAAAGAGTTCTTTTCCTACGGGGCCCCACGTTGGGCGCCATATGTCAGGGGAAGCCAGCCGCTAACACATCATTACAGGTCCGATAGGTGCAATTGTACAGCGATAATAAGTAAAGATCATAGTAGAGTTATAGAGAGCATGAGAGAAGTGAAGTATTGAAATAAATGGAGTCAGACACGATTCATGGTAGCATGCTCACCTCAGCTCCACCAGATGGTCCACATGGAGGGAGAGAGAGCGATTTAATGCTAACCCAGGTCTTTTACATTCTCTGGGGACATGCAAGATCCCTAATTACAGGTGACATACGTCACTGGAAAGGGCTGTCCTATAGGTAATACAGTAATGAGAGGGGGTGGTCTAAGGACATACACGCAATAGGAAGAGGAGGGATTGGGATTATACATGTGACAAGATGGGCAGATCCTAGGTTTAGGATGGCAGCTTAACTTTGACCTATTCCCTAGATCTCCATAGGAACCATTATCAGTAAGGTGTAAACCCCACTACTGGAACCAAATAGATGTCTGCAGGCATCCATTGTCTTTAACAGCAGGGAGTGGGGCCTACTGCAGTCTGGCAACTGATCACCCTCAGGGAGGATGCCTGTGAGCATCTAACCTCCACCCACATCCAGTTGTCTACAGATGGGCATTGGGTCCCCATCACGCACTCCCCTCATTCACGATGATATGATGTTTTTCCCCGCCTTTGTTGCTTGAAACCTGGTACCCTCGGCCCTTCATGATCACACATGTTGGTGTGCTGCTTCCATGTGGGATTTCTTGCTCCTGGGCTAGATGGCCGCTTGTTTACTTTCAAGCCTTTAAGTCCCCAGATGCTATAACTCTCGATAGTCGGGCACCATCAGCCTTCTTCACCACACTTACTTATGCACACCTTCATCTTCAGCATTTATGGTGGGAAGATGATCATACAGTGATGGTTTTTGTTCTTTGGTGTCTGCTTCCTGATCCCTTCAAAACCTCATGTTCACTTAGACTGTGTGCTTCTTCTCTGTGGGCTTTGTTGCTTCTGAGCGAGATGGCCACTTGTTTGCTTTCAAGCCTTTAAGACCCCAGATGCTATATCTTTTTGATAACTGGGCACCATCAGCTTTCTTCACCACATTTGCTTATGCACACGTCTGTCTTCAGTGATCATGTCGGGAAGGTGGGTATCATGGAATGGCCATTTAGCTGAACAAGGTGCTATTGTATTGAGGGAGTGTGCGTGAGGAGGCCCAATGTCCACCTACTACCCTACTACTGAACCTATAAATATATAGGTCTATTTCTCGCATAATCATAAATATATTTACATATGTACATGTTCGTATTTAGGCTTCTATGTATACCCTTTGCTTCCTACTCCTTTCCTCTATTTCCTCATGCTTTCCTCCTGTCCCACTACCATGTTCAGTCTTCATTCTGGTTTCAGTAATTCCTCTCAGTTACCTTGCCCTTGGTCACTCCCTACCAGTCCTCCCTTCCTCTCCCTGCCACTGGTTTTGAACCACTCGTTGTTCCCTTGTCCCTGGCTTAGCCAACACTTCCTCCCTTCCCCTACCTCCCACACTCTCAGTTGGTCCCGTTATTTTCTTCTCATATTGTTTGTCCAGCCTATCTTATCTAGGTGGACCTGCAGATATAGTAACATGTGCATAAAATTGAGGATGGCTTTGACAGCACCAAAGTGGCACATAAGAACATGACATCGACAGCACCAACACTGACACACTGACAAACAAAAAAGCCACTGACATACAAAATTTAAAAGAAGAGGGGGGGGGAAGAAAGAAAAAAAGAGCAAAAAAAACCTGTTAGTAGTTCAAGGTCTGTTTGTTGACCTTTAGGAGTGTTTTCCAGACAAGTCTGATGGGTGCCACGTCCTGGCCCCAAAGTCCATCCTTTATACTCCCTCGGGACCTCCTTGCTCTCTTCCCCTGCTGCTCCATTGCACGCCCCCAGTGTTTGCCTCAGTGTGGTGGGGTCAGCTCAGTCACACATCCCCCACTGTGTCTCAGGTGCTGTCCGTGTAGGGCCATGGGTCAGTGCAGGATGTCGCATCTCACTGTGGGGCTGGCTGTATGGTCCTCTCTGTACGATGGGCCCTTCGAGTCGGGCTGTCGTCCTCTGAGCTAGGTGGGCCCAGGTGTGCTCCGCTCCGTTCTTCCTCCTTCCTTTGCTTCAGCTTCCTTCTGGGTGTGGTGTGGTGGGTCAGTTCCTTTCCCACACCAGACGATCTATTTTCATTTTCTGTGGTACTCCCTTCATTGTGGGGGTCGGGCTAACTCTGGATGGGCCAGCGTATGGTCCAGTCTCTTTGTGGATTCCTCCGCACTTTACGTTGCCCTCCTGGCTTGGCGTGTCATGATGGGGTCTGTATGCACGTTCCAGTTCTGTGGGGACACAACCAATACTCTCCCCCGGGTGGGTTAGTGCCCTGTTCCCCCATGTCATCCACTCGGTTTCTCCCCACCCCGTTTCTCCCTCCACTCTACTGGATGGGTTTGAACCATCAACCTTTTAGCCCATTAAAAATAAAATGAATGATACCACTGCCATCGTGGGGTCAATTCCGATTCATAAAGCCACCGACTGCCATCCAGTCAACTCCGACTCACAGTGAGTGACCCTCGGTAGAGCTTCCCTGTGGGCATCTTTCATTGTAACAGTGGCCAGTCAGAGCTCCTTGGACCCTATGGTTTCCAAGACGCTGAATGTTTCCAGAAGCAGAATGTCACATTTTGCTCTTCCTAAGAGTGACTAGTGGGCTCAAACAGCTGACCTTTTGGTCAGCAGCCAAGCCCTGGAGCCACTGCTCCACCAGGGCTCCGTCAGCAGTGCTGTCAGTTGCACTCAAATATCATATGCCCACCCTCCCTCACCCTGACTTTCCCTGTTGGGTCAGGCATTGACAAGAGCTCAATGAAAGCAGCCCATCGCGTCTCTGTTTAAAGCTCTTGCCCCTCAAAAGAGCAGATAGGCAGGTCTGGCAGCAACCGGGGACGGAAGGACAACCGCTGTGACCTCAGGATGCTGGCCTCTGCTCTGCTGGATCCCAGCAGGGTGTGGACTCTGGATGGTCCCTTCGGGCCTTGCAGCTGGAGCTTCAGCCCGATGTGGTTGGCAGCCACCAAGCAGACTGGGACGCCTGGTGACCCCAGGTGCGCAGAAGGGAGGCTTCTCCGTAGGATTCCAGGTTGGGACATTTCAGAAGCAGCTCATCATCCCGGTCTTCCGAGGCACCTCTGGCGACCTTTGAACGGCCCACCGTTGGCCCACTGAGGTTGAGGGACCTCAAAGTGCTCGCTCATCTGCTCTGCCCGCCGCGCTTCCCGAGCTTTCTTGGTTGCTGGACTGCCTGGGGAGTTCTGAGCTGATGAGAAGAGGGAAAGGAGGGAAAGAGGAGGGTGGAGCGAAGACAGAAAGAACCAGCAAAGAGGACAGACTGCATACCAGGCACTGCCCTCCACACAGCACCCAGGTTGCTGTTAGTGGCCAGCCAGGTCCGCTCATCTCATGGTGACCCAAGTCAGCAGAGGGTGACTTGGCGCTTCCACTGGCTGGTTTTCAAAATAGACCACCAGGCTGTTCTTCCTCATCTCTCTTTGTCTGGAAGTTCCACTTGACACCTCTTCTGAGTCAGAGCGAGCCTGCAAGCCTCCACTGGCAGAGGGTGGGCGGCTGAGCTGGAGGCGCACTGGCCAAGAATAGAACATGGCTCTCCCGCCGTGGAAAGTGAGAAGCCCACCAGTGACTCCCCTCCCCAGCACCTGAGGCTCCGCTCATTCTCCGACGACCCGATTCTATCCGTCTCCCCATTTGATAGGTAAGGAAACCAAAGAGTTAAATAACCTGTCCATGTTCACGTGGCTGGTAAATGGCTGATCCAGGAGTGGAATTCAGGTCAGCTTGGTATATGTGCTTGACCTGTCCACCACCCAGGAATCGTGACAGTCTGAGACTTTGGCCTCTTCCATCCCCCCAAACCCTCTTCTTCTGCTTCTTCTCTATCTCCCGCTTGACTAAGAAGAAATCCGAAAGGGGAGGGACGAAGGGAAGGGAGGGAGGAACACTATGAAAGAAGCATTGGAAGGCAGTTTAGGAGACGTGGTCAGGAAAGGGCCAGGATGTCCAGGCGCCTGTGCCAGAGTAAGGCCAGGGACACCAGGGATGACCCGGGACCAGACAGCCCTGTACACACGTTCAGCTGATGAGAGGACCCACCATGCCCGGCAGCAACTATGTTTGCTCAGCCAGCCTTGTTTGCCAGCTACCCTTTCCTCTGCACATGACCCTGCCCCTCAGCCCTTCCCCCCCTGGGAAAAGTCCACCTCCCTCAAGCTGTCCACGCTGCCTTCCAGGCTGAGTCAGGGCCATCTGGTTGGAGAGGTGGCCTGACACTTCTGAAAAAGCCACCAGAGGGATAGGAGAGCTCCCAGCAGCTTGGAAGGAATCTGAGCAGGACTGACATCACCACGCCCAGCCCATCTCCTGGACCATCGAGAGCCCCGATGTTCTCCGACGATGTTGGCACCTCCCCACACACTCCAAGAATGCCTTGGTCATTGGAGGACCCACGAGATGCCTAGAGCCATCCATCCCTTCGCAGCTGGGATGTCTCTGGCAGCCTGCCCTTTTAGAGCTGGCATGGGGGCACCTGGACTGATGACACCATCATCGACCTGGAGCTGGAAGACAAGACGGGGACTCCGAGGCAGAAGAAGCGGATCGCGTTCTGCTTGTGCGGATCTGGCCGTCTGAAAGCCAGCCCCTTCCCCTGCCCCCGTCTCAGAGAGCGCCACCACCACCACCACCACCCCTGGCGTGCTCACGCACCTTCTGGGATGACTCAGTCTCTCCCCAAGTGAATCTGACTCAGTAGGGGACAGAGAGAGGGGGGCCTCGGCTCTGCCTTCATGCCTCTACTCCCGGCCCCCACCGCACCCCCACCTTTGGCACTTTCCATTCGTCGCCAAGGAGGACGTCCCCTGTTCGGACCCAGTGGAGAGAACCTCTCCTGACAAATGTAGGTAGCTTCCCCCATTGTCCCCAACTGTCCGTGCCCTTTGAACCCACTTGAGCAATTCGCTGGTCCGGTGGCTCTTACTGATTACATAGCGCATGTTCAAGTTACCGTTTAACTCTGTCCCTTGGGAAAAGTTTTACGAGCTGCTGCTGACAATCAGGAAACCTGGGGTCTCCGGCGACCAAGAAACCAAGGAGCTGAGGAGGCGAAAGGCCGACCCTTTCCCTGAAAGACACCAAAAGACCAGAGGCGGGTCAGAGGCGCAGCAGGCCTCAGCCCCACTTGATCTTGACAAGTCTGACATCATGGCTTTCAATGACCTCCTGCAGCAGGTGGGGGGAGTCGGCCGCTTCCAGAGGACCCAAGTCACTCTGATTACCCTCTTCATGCTGCTGTTGTTTGCACACAACATCTTACAGAACTTCACTGCCGCCATCCCCACCCACCACTGCCGCCCACCTGCCGCCACCAACCTCAGCCAGGATGGGGGGCTGGAGGCCTGGCTGCCCCGGGACAGGAAGGGGCGGCCTGAGTCCTGTCTCCGCTTTACATCCCCACAGTGGGGACCACCCTCTGCCAATGGCACGGAGACCAACGTCACAGGGGCCACCGAGCCCTGCGCCGATGGCTGGATCTACAACGACAGCACCTTCTCTTCCACCATCGTGACTGAGGTGAGAACCAGAGCCCCCTTGGCCCCTTCCCACCCTTGGACCCCGTCGAATCATGCACACACATACACCCTATCACCTTCTAGATCCACAGTTCTCAACCTGTGAGTCATGACCCCTTTGGGGGGGGTCTAAGGACCCTTTCACAGGGGTCTCCTGATTCATCACAGTAGCAAAATGACAGAGATGACGTAGCAACAGAAATAAGTTGATGGTTGGGGGGTCTTCACCACACGAGGAACTGTATGAAAGGGTCACAGCACGAGGAAGGTTGAGAACCACTGCCCTAGGAAGGGAAGACACTGTCACCGGAGTTAACGTTCTACGTGGGTTCTTCGGGAAGTTGAAGGAGCCTGGGGATGGGAGAATTCTGCCGGGTGACCAACGGGGGGAAAAGAGGCAGAAGGCATGGGAAGTGAGGGACGGAACTGGGGTGGGGGAGGGATTCCTGAGCAGGAGGTTCTGGGCTCAAAGTCCCAGAGGCAAAAAACAGACTCCTGGCTTTGTCGAGTAAACACTGTCAGCTGCTGGACCCAGGAGGTGGCAAGCAGCCACAGAACTGAGAGGGGAAAGAGAAGATGGTGACAAGGGTCGTTTCATCGCTCATGCTGTAGGGGCCCTGGCCCCAGGTGCACACAGAGCCAACCGCACAGTCGCCCTGCCCTGCAGAGTGGTTCCTTAGGCCGCAGTCTGCACTTCGTGGTCATATCGATCGTGTTCATCTACTCTTGACAATGGTTCTAAGCAAGAGACGGCCGCTAACGCAACTCATGGGGCAAGGGGCATAACAAGGACACATATTGCAGAAAATCCAAGGACCAGAAACGAAGCGTGCTCAGGCCTCCTGGGAACTGCCAACCAGTGACTGGAGCTCCAGAGGTAGAGGGCTACCTGTACACTTCCCCCAGCCCCTCTCTCCTCCTCAACCTCTACCTCCAGTGTGCTCACCTCACAAGCCCACCACCCACCAGCATGCTTCCCTGCATCTTCATTCAGAGCCCTTGTAAGCTCTGATCGGCAGAGCCAAACACACTGAAGCACCTCCCCACCCCTTGGCTCATCGAATCAGCTGGCTGAGGGGGAAGTACAGTAGAATGATGTGTACCATTGCCCTGAGAACAGGTCATGGTCAGGCATAGCCCCAAATTTGCCCGGTCCAGCATATATCTGTAACTGATAAAAAGCTAAGTCGTACTCTCTCTAGCGAGACTCAAGACAAAGAAGAAATGTCCTAGCCCTTCTCCTTGGGATACAGTTTGCCCCCCTACTCACTGCCATCCTTTGTGGGCTTAACCCCAAACCTACACTGCTGTTGAGTCCATTCCAACTCATGGTGACCCTGAGTCCGTCCATCTTCATGGGAGCGCAGTCTCATCTTTCTCCCACGAAGCGACCAGGGGAATTGAACCGCCAACTTTGCAGCCCAACAGCTACCCCACACCACCCTTTGTACAGCGGGGATGCACCTTCGTGTGTTGACTGTGAACCATCTGTCCTGTTCTGCGTTCCTCTATCCCTTCTTAAAGCTCCACTCCCTAACTTTCAAGGCCCACAAGACTCCAGGAACTGTGAACTTACTTATTGAAGGCAGCTTGACCCCAAAGCTCAGGGTTCTTGCCATCCAGAATGGAGGATATGAGTGAGCGGGTAGCTTGGACTTCCTTCTCAAAGGAAACTTGACAGTAATCTCACCATTTTATGTGTCAATGTCTGCATGGCCAGCTGCGTTTGTAAGGAGATGCCAGGATTCATCTAAACCTCTTTTGATAGGCCTCGTAGATGGTCCACACGCAGGAATTTTAAAAGCACAGCCAGGATGCCTCTCCTTTGGGCCAATATTGCCAAAGCCTGTGGCTGCCACAGAAGAGTTATCTCATTAGGAATGGGTAGCTCCCAAAATACCCCAGAGTGAAGGTGGCCTGTTGTTTATAAAACAAGCGAAATGTGTCCTAAGGCCACAGGAGCTCCTTGAGCCAGAACCTTAATCACCACGCCGAAGACACGCCATCCCAAGCCACGTGGCCGTATCTGCCGAGCACCACAGCACAGGCGCTGAAAAAGGTCCAAGTCCCATCCTGCTGCCTGGGAGGAATTCACAAGTGGCCTAATATTCCTGAGGGGTACTTCCAGAGGAACCACAGGTTACAATAAAAAATCTGCCTGAGAGCCCCTTGGTGTTTCCTTGTACGTTAAAATGTCTTAAGCAGTCACTATCAACTCGTCTCTGAACCTGTGTTAGTCAAGACCCTTGTTTTCAAGGAACCCTAATTCAACTCAAGCTAATTTAAGCTAATGGTGGAGGCACTGATACGGTGGCTGCAAAAATGGGCCTTTCAAGCATAAGAACAATTGTGAAGATGGCCCAGGAACAGACAGTGTTTGCTTCTGTTGTGCTACAGGAACCTACTCATGGCACCTAACAACAACAACAGCAACTATGGTTTCAGGGGAGAAATACCTGGTAACTTGTGTCACCGAAGAAAAAAAATTGTAGTCAGTACAATCAAACACCTCAAATAATGTGAGTCCTTGATCTGGAAGGTTAGGGTTATTGTCTCATGAGACATACCAGTTCATTAGACTAATCACATGTTTGGTGCTTCTTTTCTACCTCCAAGTTCATGGGGTAGTACCTGGAGCAAGCAGCCATCCAAGACCCACAATTAGTGTCGAGGCTCCTGGCATAGGAGAGGAAGGAGAGTTGGGCTAGAAGGAGGATATGCAACGTACGGCTAATTGCCTCCATGAGCAGCTCCTCCTTTGCCATGAAGCCAGACGGTGCCTGACTACCATTACTGAACATGCTGATCAAAGATTGTGTAGCAGAATCCAGATCAAAGGGAGGGAAATGCAGAGCAGAATTTCAAATCCTCAGACTCAAGAGTTTCACAAACAATGGAGGCTGGATGAACTCTGAGATCACCTTTGAAGCTTAAAACAATACTATTCCCTGAAGTCTTCTATTTTTTTTTTCATACACATATTTCATTTTATTGATTGCAATCCCTGTAAAGTAACATCACTTATCCTACTTCCTCCCAATGTTTTTTTGTTTGTTGGTTGGTTTTGGGGGTTTTTTTTCCTTTTTTTAAAAAACAATTTATTAGGGGCTCATACAACTCTTATCACAGTCCATACATATACTTACATCAATTGTATAAAGCACATCTGTACATTCTTTGCCCTAATCATTTTCTTTTTTTTCTCCTCTTTTCTTTTTTTACATTTTATTAGGGACTCATACAACTCTTATCCCAATCCTTACATATACATACATCAATTGTATAAAGCACATCCATACATTCCCTGCCCCAATCATTCTCAAAGCATTTGCTCTCCACGTAAGCCCTTTGCATCTGGTCCTCTTTTTTTTTCCCCTCCCTCCCCGCTCCCCACTCCCTCATGTGCCCTTGTCCCTGAAGTCTTCTTAAAGACAAACAATCATTTATTTTAACTCGTAAGATGTATCTGCGTGGAACATGGTGCTCTTTTGAGGTCTGTCTATATGGAATCAAATAAAAAATCATATAAGAACCTGTATTAGGTTCAACCTTCCTAAAGCCGCCACCCTTTCAGACAGTTCATGTTGTGGTGATCTCCCCCCCCCCCCCAACCATACAATTATTTTCGTTGCTGCTCCATCACTGTCACTTTGCTACTGTTATGAATCAGGCGACCCCTGTGAAAGGGTCATTCAACCCCCATAGGGGTCGCGACGCACAGGTTGAGAACCGCTGGTCTAGAGACACAAAACCAGTGGCACTCGTGTATATATAAGATGGAGCTTTGTGAACAAGCGGCCGTCGAGCTCAGGAGCATGAAAGCCCACATGGAAGACACACACCAGCCTGTGTGATCATGAGGTGTCGAAAAGATCAGGTATCAGGCATCAAAGACCCCAAACAAAAAATCATATCATTGTGAATGAGGAGGAGTGTGTAGTGGGGACCCAAAGCCAATCTGTAGGCAACTGGACATCCCCTTACAGAAGGCTCAGGGAGGAGATGAGCCAGTCAGGGTGTGATGTAGCAATGATGAAACATACAACTTCCTCCCTGCCCCTCCCCGACCACTATCATGATCCTAATTCTACCTTACAAGTCTGGCTAGACCAGAGGATGTACTCTGGTACAGGTAGGAACTGGAAACACAGGGAATCCAGGTCGGATGATCCCTTCAGGACCAGTGCTGAGAGTGGTGATACCGGGAGGGTGGAGGGGAGGTGTGGTAGAAAGGGGGAACCAATTACAAGGATCTACACATAACCTCCTCCCTGGGGGACTAACAACAGCAAAGTGGGTGAAGGGAGATGTTGGACAGTGTAAGACATGAGAAAATAGTAATAAATTATCAAGGGTTCATGAGAGAGGGGAGAGCGGCGGTGGGGGGGGGGAATGAGGAGCTGATGCCAGGGGCTTAAGTAGAAAGCATTTTGAGAATGATGGAGGGCAACAAATATACTTTACACAATGGATGGATGTGAAACAGAAGCAGGGAGATCACAGGCAAGGAGGTACCGAGTGGTGGGTCCAAGGTCTGGAGCACATGGCAGGACCCTGACCTTCCCAAGGTCTGGGGCCCACATGGGGCCATGCATGGAGGCAAACCCAGAGCCCAGCAAAAACAGGAAGACAAAGCACAAGAGAGAGAACGAAGTGCCCCGTGTCTGTTTTATTAAAAAGGCCACATCCCCAAGGAGCCATCATCAAGCTGTGATCTGATCGATATGTTGGACCCCACCCCGATCGTCATACAGGTTCGAGGTGACTCACAGCTAACCTCCACAGAACCTTAGCGGGCGGAGTGTTTGCACGAAGAGAAGAGCGACAACTCAGACAGGAGGGTGAGGATCCTGAAGAGCGGAAGAAAATCATCAATGTCACTGACGCACAGAATTTTTTAAATTGGTGTCTCTTCTGTTGTGTATATTCAACAACAAAATTAATTAGACTGCAATTTTATATTACGTTATATTATATGTTATGTATAATATATATTTGCAGCAATATATATGTGTATATATACATGTTATAGCCAAAAACTCCTATGAGGTCATTCTAGTCCAGTGGTTCTCAACCTGTGGGTCGTGACCCCTTTGGGAGTCGAACAACCCTCTCACAGGGTCATCCAATTCATCACAGTAGCAAAATGACAGTGATGAAGTAGCAACGAAAATAATTTTATGGTTGGGGGGGCTCACCACCACATGAGGAACTGTATGAAAGGGTCGCAGTATTAGGTTGAGAACCACTGTAGTGTGTCCCATGGGGTCGTTAACCATAGGAATCAATTCAATGGCACTCGATAATGACAACGTTGAATAACCTCTCCTCGAAGCTAACAGAAATATTTTCTCCTTAGGGGGGTTCCGGTACCAAAGAACCCTAACCAGCACTCTAAGTGATACCAGCTCCAGGCAACCATAGCGTCTGCAGGTCACAGTTGCCCTGGAACAGATCAGAGGCAACGATTCTTCCTTAGGATTCAGCAGCCATTGACCAGTTTCTAATCTAGCTTCAGTGTCATGACTAGGCCACACCGAGATCTGGCTCTCTTGGCCCGCCTTTGACTTCCACACCCTCTTGCTTCTTGTCCTTCCACGTCTCAGCTCCTGGCCAGCATCTGCTTGAGCTGTGTATCATTGTGTGTCCCGTGTGTCCTGTTTGTGTTAGCTCCTGACCGTTTCCTCAACTCCACTTTTACCTCCACTTTCAATGTCCTTACGAGTCCTCTTTCTCTGCGTCGCACTGCCAAGATCTTATCTAAGACGATCTCAATAGCTCAGTCCAGCCCCAGTCTTCTACAGTCAGTCGGTTGTGACCAGCCAGAGACAGGCCCATAGGGTAAGACGAGATTAGGGTGAAGGGTTGGTGCTCAGAGAAGGGAGGAATCGAGACCCAAAATGTACCTTCTTCATGGTCTGAAATAACTTGAATAATTCTTTCTAGGAGAAGGTGATGCAAGAGTCAGTAACTGGGGGTGGGGGGCGGGTGCTGGTTCCAGTCGAGGACCCTCATTCTCACTGGGAGAGCAGGAGTGGGGCTTCAGGGGGGCCAAACCTAGCTCTCCTTCACCCCTGTTCTTCCTTCCTCACAGTGGGACCTGGTATGCACACACAAGCACTTGCCCCAGCTGAGTCAGGCCATATACATGGCAGGGTTGGCGATCGGAAACCTGGTTTTGGGGATCTTGGCAGACAGGTGAGTGTCGGATCGAGGAACAAAGGCGTGGGCACACCAGGCTGGCCATGGATGGGAGGCTGATGTTCATGAGAGGCCAGGGGGAAACAGAAGACTGATCCATTAGAGCCTAACCGTGTCTGGGAAGCTTGTCGGGATCACTCCATAGTCCCTCAGTACCTGCCATGCCTCCTCGTTTCAGTTACTCAGCACGCCTTGTGAGGGATACACCAATGGGACTCAAGCGCATTTCCCCGCGGAAGGAACTGATGTTCAAGGATGCTAAATAACTTGTCCAAATGGTCTAGAAATAGCCCAGGAAAGCTATTCACTGTTAATTATGAGGTGCAGAATTGGAAGGGGGATTTTTTTTTTAAAAAAACGTTTCCTTCTTTATTACTGCATTGTTTAAATTTCAATAATAATTCACTACTTTTGTCATTTATAACCCATGGTTTCTGACTCCCTGAAGAAGTATCTTTCCACCACCTCTGCTTTGTGCATGACGTATGGGTGTCATCGAAGCAAACATAGATGTCAGACTCAGTCGGAACTGGGAACAGTCTTAGATGTGCCCTATCGTCCAACCGGTTTATCGGCATATCACTCACCTGACAAACCATTCAACGATGGCATCAATAGGAGCTGCACCGTGATCCCCACAATCCCTTTTAGAACATTGTCTTCAGTCTTGTACTCAGCATCATTCATTCCCCATTTCCCCCCAACCTCCCCTGCCCTGCCCCCAAGGAGTCATTGATCCAGTCACTGCTCCTGTAGATTTACCTACTCTGGATTTTATATGCAGAAAACCCTTTAAAAACAAACAACGGGGTGGGGGGGCAACACAAACAACAAAGTCAAACATATACAAAGTTTCCATCAAACAAAGTATTAAAAACTAAAACAAATGCCAACGGGCCACAAGGAAAATCAACAGAGAGGGTGCAAAATGTCGACCTCTCTGCTTTTACAACAATCCGCTTTCCAGTGCGTCCTGCATATGAGCAAGGCCACTCACCCCCGGTCCATGGTCAGAGGGGGACTGCCCAGGGGCTTAATCCAGGGGGGTTTCTCCTTCAGTTTTTTTAAAGCATTCAAATGGGTCTCAGGGGAGATAAAATGATCAGGCTTTACATTTTGACCTACCTATGTCTGACGTAGTTGACTTTACAATGCTCCGTGTCTGATAATAGGCGTATTCCCGCCCCTCAACTATGATCTGAGGGCATTCACTGGGGGCTGAATCCACGGGTGGATCCTGGAAATGGATTCGGGGTTTCCACTCTCATTCATAACCTTTTTTGCAAACCAGGAGTTCACAAGTTAAGCTCTGAGGCCACTTACCTCTTCAGATTTGGATTATGTTGTTTGCAATCTTTGGAGCACGCCGCTGGTGCGCTTCTTCCACGTGGGCTTAGTTGATGCCTCACTTAGATAGATGGCTGCTTGTCTGAAAACAAGCCTTTAAGACCCCAGATGCTATTCTTTCTGCTAGACAAGCACCACCTAGTTTTTTCCCAACACTTTCCTATAGCACCCATATCTTCAGTCATCTCTTCATCCATCCAGCAGAGCCACGTCATGAGAACTAACTGTTCTTATATTGGAACCAGAATTAAGTGCAAGCCCAAAATATATTCATGCATCTATGGTTTATATATGCCTCTGGTTCTCCTTAGAGACATCATTGTCATTTTATGTTAGAGAATATTATCAATCATCCCAGAAGCACCGATATCACTGCCATCAAGTCAACGCTGACTTGCATTCACTCTATGGGCAGGCTAGAACTGCCCCTGGGAATCTCTGAGCCTGCAAATCTTCACAGCAGTAGAAAGCCTCATCCTTCCCCTGCAGAACTGGCTGGTGGTTTCGAGCTGCTGACCTTACAGTCAGCAGACCAATGTGCAGCCACTATGAATAGGTCGTGTCATTCACTTAGCCAAGGGTTCAGATGTGCTTTTTGCTACATGTCTACAAGCATGTCACACAGCATGCTCGTTGTGTTAGTCCAGGTTGGCTAGAGAAACAAATGCAGGGAGACACTCACATGTGTATAAGAAAGAGCTTTCTATCAAAGAGCAATTGTATATTAAGAAAACATCTCAGCCCAGTCCAGATCAAGTCCACAAGTCCAATAGTAGCCCATATGTCTGATACCAGTCTGTAAATTCCTCTTCAGACTCACACAGCACATGCAATGACACAGAGTGCAGAAAGATCACAGGCCAGTAGGTGGAAAGTCTTGTGGATCCAGTGGCGGTGTAAGCATCTCAGCGCTGGCAGGGGTCTCACGTGGCTCCTCCAGCTCCAGGACTCTGGTTCCATCAGCATAGCTCCATGTGGCTTGTCAACAACAACATGTAGCCGAGAGAGTGTATCTGGCCGCCAGTGAACTATTTATCTCCATGGCGCCTCCAAATGAGGTCATCAAGCTGCGACCTGATTGACAAGCTAGACTCCGCCCCTTCCTCAAGTTGACAGTAGATTATGTCACTTCCCCACTCTTGGTCTTGGTTTTCCTACTGAAGAAAAGAGAGGTGGTGGCCACAAGTCCCCAGGGTCTGTCGAGGGCTCAATTCGAGAATGAGGGCTTTTGAGCTGGAACTCAATGCTTGTCACCCTGACCTTAACCATCTTTCAGGCCAAACACAATTTTAAAAAGAAAATCATAGGGTGGGACGTAGGGGTGTGCCTCCCATGGAATAAAATTTCAAGCATTCGAAAAGTGGTTGAAGGTCAGGCATGCACCAGGGCAGCGATCTTCGGTGTCAAGTATAAACCATCGTCACAACTGCCTTGGAACATTGTCCTCAAAAGAGAAATAAAAGAGCGCAGCCTGAGACTGACTCTTGAAAAGTTTGACAGGCGTATCACCATCAGTCAATTGCAGAATTCACCTCCACCCAGGGTGGCAATTCCTGAAACAGGAGAGACTGTCAAACATCGGATTCCCAGATAGTCAGCAAACCCCAGTCATCTGGGTCATCTTCAGCGTGACCCTGTGATTCTAATGAGAGGGCGAGAGCATCAAGACACGTGAGAGGGGTGTTTTCCATGGAAAACTTCTCTTAGACGTGAAAATAGCTCATGGACTTGGCCTGCCAGTCAGAGGGTTGGAGATTAGAGTCCACCCAGAAGTGCCTTGGAAGGAAGGTTTGGCAATCTGCCTCCAAAACCAGCAACTGAAAACCCTACGGACACATGAGATTGCCGGGAGTTGGAATCCACTTAGTAGCAACTGGTTGACTTCAGTTTACTAGGTTCTATCAGGACCCTGGACAGCAGCAACCCAACAAGGCTCCAAAGACTCAGGACCCCTAGCTCCCAGTCTTCCTCTTGTCTCTGCTTAGCCTCTCAACACCTACCTCATGATCACATCAACCTCACAGATATTTGTCAGCTATCCCAGAGCACCAGTGACACAACAGCTAGGGACCCAGAGGCGGGGAAAGAAGAAATGTGTTCTAAATCCATCTTCCCTCTCCCCCCATAGGCTGGGCCGCCAGAAGCTGCTGAGCTGGGCCTACCTGCAATTAGCAGTAGCCGGCTCTTGTGCTGCCTTGGCACCCAACTTCCCAACCTACTGTGTTTGCCGCTTCCTCTGCGCCATGGCTGTGAATGGCATCAACTGCAACTCCCTAACGCTGAGTGAGAGGGGCTCTGGGAGGGTGAGGCTCATGCTGCATCATAGACCTCAGCTCTTTCCCTGAGGAGGAAGCTGAGTCTGCCTGTCCCCGTATACCCACCTGTCAAGTCCTTTCCTGGAATATGGCTCGTTACCAGGGCAAAAAGAACTCAAAAACATGGTCTATTTGGTTGTTCTGGCTTTGGGGAGGTGGCAATTCACCACCACCTCCCCCCCACCCCCCGATATTTAGGAATCTCTGAGAATAGAACACACTTGGCAGACACTGAACTGGGTTGCTTACAGAGGTCAAACTCTGAACTTTTAATTCAACCTTCATTTATCCAACGAACTTTCCAGACCTTCCTTTGTGTCGGACCCTGAACTAAGAACCCAGAAGTGACCAAGGACACTGCCATAACCTCACAACGTTAGCAATCTACTTATGTGCTATAATTGGGGCTGAGGACCGTTCTGGGAATTATAGGAGCTACAAAATGGGGTGTTCGGTCATTATTTCAGAGCCCTCCAAAAAGTCCCCCAGATGTCACTTATGACATAAAAGCTCAGAACTCAAAGATAGTGAGAGGCAGGGAAAGAGAGGGATATGGTGTCGGAGCACAGTCCTCGACAGAAGGAATCAAATCTACAAGGGCCAAGGGCTAGCAAGTGTGGACCAAGGGAGAAAGTGGAAAAGGAGTTAGATGGCCTGAAACTCGCTCATCTGTTTTCCTCAGTCCAAGCAAGGACGTAACACAGTGGTCGATCTTTGATAGTTGCTAAATTAAAATGAGTTGGGGAAAGTTTAGGGAGTGGCTATAAACAGGTAAAAGAGATTGAGGGAAACAAAATCAGAACATTGGGGTTGGAGACATTGAATAAGAGCCTATCTGGGATTTTGGAGCCTTCTGACTGATTCCTTGCTCATTGAAACAACACACACACACACACACACACACACACCAAAACTGTCTGTGGTCACATGATCCTTGCCTTCTGAGTTACCTAGAACGAAAGCTCCCCACCTAGAGGAAGATGCTCTTCTGCCCCGTGATGAGGTTCTTCTATCCTGGAAGTAGCTTCTCCCCGCCACGATCAAACAAACTACACAAGTACTAACTTCTACCTGAACTCGACTCTTCTCTTCTCCTCAGGCCTGGAGTGGTTACCAATCCATGCCCGGCCAGTTCTGGGCCTCCTAATAGGACTTTTCCCCAGCCTGGGCCAGCTTGTTCTAGCTGGTGGGGCTTATGCCATCCCCCAGTGGCGCCACCTGCAACTGATGGTCTCCCTGCCCTTCTTTGGCTCCTTCATCTGCTCCAGGTACGTGGGCTCTGATGGCGGGTAGCGGATTTATAGTAAGTCATAGATGAGCACTGCACCTCCTATGGTACTTCCAACCTTCCCCCCAGTATCAGAGAAGATAGAAGCAGAAGGAACCAACGCCCAGGTTGATAGGTGAAGAAGACGTGGTCCAGAAAGGGGTGGGACTGTCTCAGATGCCCTAAGAAAGCAGCAGCGCTCCTGGGTGTAGAGTCCAAAATTCCCAACTCCCAGCCTAGAATACTTTCCAGACTTCCAACGTACCTTTCTGTACTGATCTGCACTTCTCTTGAGAGCCTCAAGTCTCCCTCTCTCTCCCTATTAATCCAAGTGAAATCCAACCCACCTTCCACCAACAGATTCTTCATTGAGTCTGCCCTCTGGCTCACCACCTCTGGAAAACTGGACCTGGCTCTGAAGACCCTCCAAAAAGTGGCACAGATCAATGGGAAACAGGAAGAGGGAGCCAAGCTGAATGTGGAGGTGAGACTCCCTGAGACCTCCCATGATGCCCCACCACCACCACCACCACCAGGCTTTCTCGACCTCACCCACATCCCACAAACCAGAGTACCTGGTGATTTCTAGGGCAGGGATGGATGGGAGAGTTCCCAGAGAAGTTCTAGGCCCTGGGCTTTGCCTACCTCGGCAGGTGCTCCAGGCCAGCTTACAGAAAGATCTGCCCATGAGCCGAGGCCAGGCTTCGATGTTTCAGCTGCTGTGCTGCCCTGCCATTCGCCGCCTCTCTCTTTGCCTTTTGCCACTGTGGTAAGTCCATCCAATTCAGGCAAATCAGCAAACCCATCAGCTGATCAACAGACTGTAAAAACAGGACAGGCTGGGAAGGAAGGAGAGTAGCGTGATCAAAACTCCTACCGTTAAACACCCCCTCCCCCCCACACCGATCAGCTAACCAAAGCCCGCACCTATCAAAAGGGGGTCTCTGAAAGCAAAACAGGGGAGGGAAGGGGGCCTGTTGCTAAATTCTTCTGCTGGGTAACTTCGAAATGTCGTCTAAAATCCAATCGATAGTAGTCTCTCTTTCAGAATGAAGGGATGGTTTTCTGGTGGACAACTGAAAGGTTTAAAGTAAATAAATAAGCCACTCACAGGGGACTGAACAGAGGCTGGAGAATTTGTCAGCAGTACTTGCTATGCAGCTGTGACATGGCTGTACCCAGAGGCTGTCTTCTCTTCTACTGCCCCAGCGTCACAATCTTCTTCAGCTTCTTTGGCATAGTACTGAGCCTGCAAAGTTTGGGAATGAATATCTACCTGATCCAGGTCTTCTTTGGAATTGTGGACCTGCCTTTCTATTTCTTGAGCTTCTGGACCACCAAATCACTGGGTCGAAGGCTTAACCAAATGGGCACGATGGTGGTGTCAGGAATCTGCATAATGGCCTGTGCACTGGTACCCCTTGGTGAGCACACGTCCCATCCTTTCTCCTGCCCTCCTTCTTGCCCAGACCTCGTCCCATGATTGACCCAAATCCCAGAACACGGAGGGTGGAGAAGGCCCAAGACCTCTCAAAGCCTGTCTCCGAACTCTCACCATGTCCATTCCATTCCAGATCAATTGTTCCTCCGCGTCCTGTTGGCCGTGTTAGGGAAAGGCTGCATAGCTGCGTCCTTCAACAGTCTCCTCATTTACATAGGGGAGCTGTACCCCACAGTCATGCGGTGAGTGAGGTTTGGGGGAGGCGTCCTGAACCAAATCATCAGATGCTGTCTCGCCCAGAACCCTTCCAGACAGAAAGCACTCAAAAGTCCATACATTATATTTTTTTAAGGCGAAGGAAGGAAAGCAAAAACATACAGAAAGCAGGACAAAAAGATGGAATAAATAAGGCCAATTATGTCAGTGACCACAATAAATATAAAGTGATTAAATTTGCCAGCTAAGAGACAGAGATATCTCAAGTGCATTTTTTATGTTTGTACTCTTTACAAGACTCCTTTAAAATGTTAGTGCATGAAAATGTATACTGCATGGGAGATGGGAGGAGATATAACAGGAAAGTAGCAACTAGAAAAAAAACAGGTAAAAATATTAATGAGTCAAAAATATTTTTAAGATGTAAAAGTGTAATGACTAAAACATGACTCTAGAGACAAACTGTCTGAGCCAAATGCTTACGTCCCTGGAAAACAAAGATAATTGCAATCATTGTTGCAAAAATCAATTAAATTGAAGCAAAAAATGATATTTGGCAAAGTAAAAAAAAAACTTTGAAAATATCCATGGAATAGATAAATCCCTGCTAAAAATCAAGACGACAGATTGAAAACACAAGTAGTATTAGGAATTGTAAAGAAGCAAAATTCTAGATCTAGGGAGATTAGGAAGATATAAGAAATCCAGGAGCATGTTTATGGTGGTAATCACACTGCTAGATGAAATGGACACATGCTTACAGAAAAGTAATATAGAAAAAATAGTCCTAGAAGGAAGTAGAAGTTTGCTTGTTGCTGCTGTGAAGTGCGGTCACATCGGTTCCACCTCCTAGCAGCCCTCTCCTGCGCCATCCTCTCAACCATCCTTACGTTTGAGCCTATGGTCGCAGCCACTGTGGGGATCCAATTTGCCTACAACCTTTTTCTTTTCATTGCTCCTCTATTTTGCCAAGCACGGTGCCCTTCTTCAGGGGCTGTTCCCCCCCTGATGCCATGTTCACGGTACAGAAGACCAAGTCTCACCCTCCTCCTTGAGAGCACTCTGGCTCTGCTTCTTCCAAAGCAGGCTCGTTTGGACTGTTGGTGCCCAGTGTCTTTCACCAACACCATAATTCAAATGCATCACTGTGGGGCAAGGCCAGCCCCCCACAACTAATCGTGGGTTCGATAGGCGCAATTGTACCGTTAAAATATATAGAGATGGATTATAATAAAGTCATAAAGAATAAGGAGAGATAGAAGAAAGACTGAAATAAAGAAGTCAGACACATTCCATGGTAGCATGCTCCCCTCAGCTCCTCTTCCTGGTACCAGGCAGGGGAGAGAGAGCAGGAGAGGGGGAGGGGAAAGAGGATAAGGGGAGAGGGAACAGGGGAGGGAGGGGGAGAGAGGACCAGAAGAGACCCAGGGGGGGATGGATCGGGAACCAGGGGAGAGAGCTCTTTATTGCTAACCCAGGCTTATATATCTTTGAGGGGGGTGCAAGCCCCCTAATTACAGGTAAAGACATAAGTCACAGGGAGGGGTTGTACTACAGGTAATACAAGGGGAGGACAATCTAGGGGTATACACGCAATAGGAAGGAGAGGGATTGGGGACACACATGTGACAAGATGGGCGGATCCCAGATTCAGGATGGAGGCCTAACTTTGGATGTCACCGAGCAGGTTCAACCTGTTCTCTGGCTCTCCATGGAAACCGTTATCAGTAGGGCAGTGAACCCCACCTACAGTGGACTAGATGCCTTCAGGGAGAATATCTCTAACCATCTGACCTCCCACCATGTGCTGGCAAAACAGCCTCTAATATTTGGCTTATCTTTGGGGGAGACAAAGCTGGGGCAAAGTCTTCTTATGTCTCACACATCAATTCTTCTTTGATCTTTGTTATCCTTTGTCAGCTTTGGCAGATGTAAAAGGCAATTAATAGACCATGGCTTGAGTCAGGGACATTCTCTCATCAAAGTGGTATCTTTACTCGTTAGCACTAGGAGTCTTCTGCAGCAGATTTGCCCCGTGCATTACGTCATTTGATGTCTTGACTGCTATTTCCATGGGTTTTGATTGTGAATCTAAGTGAATTGAAATCCTTGACAACTCCAATCTTTCCCCCGCGTATCATCATCTGGCTCGTTAGTCCACTCATTCATGTGGACTCTCTGTTGAGGTGTCATCCATACGGAAGGTTGCATTTTTTTTTAATCTTTACCAGAAAGTGCTTCAAGTATTCGCTTTCATCCAACTAGGTCATATCATCTGCATATAACTGCATAAAGTTAATGAGGCTTCCTTCAATCCTGTTGCCAGATTCTTCAGACAGTCCAGCGTCTCTGCTTACTTTCTCTGCAGAGAGATTGAATGGGTCTGGTGAAAGGATTCAACCGGGATGCACCTTTAATGATTTAAAGCTACCCAGCATCCCCTTGTTCTGGTTGAACAACTCCCTCTTGGTCCATGGGCAGGTCTGCACGCCTGCTACTAATTGTTCTGGAATTCTCATCCTTTGCAATATTACTCACAATCCGTTATGACCCACACAGTCAAGGGCCTTTGCACATGCAATAAAGCACACATAAGCATCTTTCTGGTATTTTCAGTTTTCAAGTCAACGTTCATGGAACATCAGCAATGCTATCTCTCACTCCATGTCCACTTCTAAATGTGCCTTGAATTTCTGGCAGTTCCCTATCAACGTGCTCCTGCAAACTGATTTGGAATCATCTCCAGCAAATTTTCCTTGCAAGTTACATTAATGATATTGTTTGAATATACCGACATTCTGTTGAGTCACCTTTCTTTGTAATAGCCACAAATATGGGTCTTTTCCGATCAGTTTGTCAGGTAGTGTCTTACAAATCCCTTTGCACAGGTACGCGAGTGCCTCCAACATTTGTGTGTTAAAACATCTTAATTGGCACGTGCTCAATTCCTGCAGCCTTATTTTTCACCAGTGCCTTCAGCGCACCCTGGATTTCTTCCTTCATTGCCATTAGTTCGTGATTATATGAAACTTCCTGAAATAGCTGGTTGTTAACCAAATTCTCCTTTTTACTGTCTCTCTTCTTTTGATGGCTCCCGTGTCATTCAAGTACGTATCGAGCTCCTAACCGCAAGGTCGGTGTTTGGAAACCACCAAGCACCTGGAGCAAAGAGATGAGGCTTCGTGCTCCTGTAAAGATGGAGTCTCGGAAACACACAGGGGCCGTTCTGCTCTGTTTCCTAGGGTCTCTGATGAGTCAGAGTCGGCTCGATGGCAATAGACGAGTTGGGATTGGTGTCATTCAATATTTTGTCCATAGAATCCTTCAGTATGACATCTTGAGACTTTCTTCTTCCTCTTCTTCCTCTTCCTCTTCTTCAGTTCCTTCAGCCTAAGAAATGTTCTTCTCGTTCGCTTTTATAACAACTGGCCTTTACACATTCATTATACTATAATGATATATCTATATACATGCTTATGACATCTACTTTAGTTTGTTTCCCCAAGGTGCCCTTGGAAATCTTCTGTCTGGCTCTTTTACCTTATCATCTGATTCATTCCCTTTAACTTTTCTATGTTTAAGAGCAAGTTTGAGTCTCTTCTAATGCCCATTTTGATGGAAGACGGCTTTAAAATTAGAAAACATGCTAATATTCCACATAGTTAATTACTACTCCAGTCAACCAGGAAAATCATTTAATAAAAGTCAATGTCCATTCAAAACATACTTAGTAAGCAGGAGTAGAAGAAGCTTAACTTGATATAAAATATCTACCAAAAATTCACAGAAAAATATTACTCTCGATAATGAATTACATTATTATGAAATATCAAATTATGAAATACATTTTAAAGGACTTCTATTCCCATTCATGGGAAACTAGACTGATCCTATCACTGAAACTAACAAACATCCACCAAAGAGCTGGAGAGACAGTAAGGAAAATCTAAGCCAATTATCCTAAGGAAAATGAGATTCCAGAGAGGTAAGCAGGACACCTGAACTCCAAAGCAAACACTAAACTTAATGGAAACATTCATATGTAGTCCCTTCAAGATCAGCATCAACAGCAGAGAAATAAAAAGAAATAAGAAGTGTTAGAATTAACGAGAATTTTTTGTAATAAAGGGAAATTTTTTGTAATAAAGGAGAGTTTTTAATAGTATTTAAAGAGACAAAATAATAATAATTTATGAATTATGAAGGGTTCATGAGGAGTGGGGAGGGAGGGGGGAAATGAGCAGCAGATCTTAAGGGCTCAAGTAGAAGGCAAATGTTTTGAGAATGATGATGGCAACAAATGTACAAATGTGCTTGACACTATGGATGGACGGATGGATGGAGTGTGATAAGAATTGTACGAGCCCCCAATAAAATGATTCCTTAAAATAGTATTTAAAGAAACTATAATCATCTACCTAGACAAACTAGTAAAAGCAATACACAATCAAATAAGGATGCTGACTACAAAATCAAATCACTAAATTTTCAATAACTAGCCAACTATATCATTTCAAAAATTGAGATACCATTCAGGAAAACGCCACAAGTGGTATTTTATTAGGGAATTAATAGCACCAAAAAGTAACATGGGAGAAATGTTTCAAAACTCTTTTTTTTAATTTAATAAATCATTTTATTGGGGCTCATACACTCTTATCACAATCCATACATACATCAGTTGAGTAAAACAACCTTATACCTTCGTTGCCCTTGTCAGTCTCAAAATTCGCCTTCCACTTGGGTTCCTGGAATCAGTTCATTTTCCTTTCTTTTTCCCCCTCTCCCTCCCTCCCCGCTCCCCCCTTCCAAACTCTTTTAAGGTCATAGGGGTCATCCAAGTCAAGGAAGAGCCTCATCACATGCGTGTTTACAATGACATAATAGTCTAACGCTGTCAATCTCCCCTAACATGGTTTCTAGAAATCCCATTCAATCCTAGTCAGAATTTCAATGAGATTATTGTTCGTCACTCCAAAGTGTATAAGAAAGAACAAAGAACCGCGACTGCTAACTCAATTTTGAAACCGTAGAGAGCAGAGAGAGGGTAGAGACTTGCTGAAGCATCTCTTAAGATACATGACAAAAGAGTTCCCACGGCAGGGCAGGCCGTGGCGCAGGCAGGAGCCGAGCAAAAAAAAAAAAAAGATACATGACAAAGTCACAGCAACAGAAGCAGTGTGCTATTTGGGGTAAAAGAAGACAAACAGAACTGGAGACAGACAGATATTAACATGGATATAAGTATAAATGACAGAGCGATAAAGATGTGACATTGATATAGGGCAGTGTTATTGCTTTGATTACATCAAACAAGATGTCAGCTGCTAATTGAAAAGTTGCAAGTTCAAATTGGTCCAGAGATGCCTTGGAAGAAGAGCTTGGTCATCTATTCCAAATTATTTTTTTAATCACCATTGAAAAGCTTATAGCTTACACTTGCAACCTGACACAGATAGGTGATCATGAGTCAACCCACTGTCATCGAGCTGATGGAAACTCAGAGTGACCTATATGATAAAGGGGGATAAATAATCTAGGCAGGCAAAGAGGGGCTTGTAAGAACAATTGCCAAGTGTCCTGAACTCAAACTCAAGACACCAGACTGTCATCAGGTTGATAGGGAGCAACTGGTGGTTAGCAATTCAGTGCATGCCCCACGATGGCATCAGGGTTTCTGTAATAAACGAGGGAGTATAATTAACTAAATCAGCTCTAATTGATGCAGGAGGGAGGGGAAAGAAACTGGGAAGTTTGTTTAGATGATTGGGGAAATCAGATAATCAGACAAAACTCTCAGTTACGATCAAGTGTTAACAGCAAGTCTGAAGGCTGGAAGGTAGAAATAAAATGCCAGGACAGAAGATAAGGGATTTACATGGTGGTGGGATTTCATTCTAACACAATGAGACATCAGTGTGTGGCTTTAAGCCAGGAGTGAAATGATGTGAGTGATGGTTTTTAAAAGAAACCCTTTGGCTTCTACATGAAGAATAGGCTGGGAAGAGGGAGCTGTGATGGTTAGGAACATGTGGCAGAGTTTAATCAGGTCGCAGCTTGATAGGAGGGCGACTGAGATCAATGCTTTCCACGGCCAGTTTCTTTCTCCCTGGTGATCAGACCAGGGTGCTGCTGCTTGAGCTACTCCTTCATCTCACCCGTGTGCTGCACTACCTGTGGGCCAAGCCAACCCATGGATCTGGTCACCTTGCCATGCATCGTCAGAGCTTGAGGCTCCTCCAAGACCTGCTTCTCCACATTTCTGGTGGATCCTGTCATCCTGTATCCCTTGACAGAGATTGAGACCCCATGGGGCCTGCTTCACAATGCTCCCTCACTACTGACTGTTGCTGCCCCACCATGCTGTCTGCTGCCTTAATCTTGGACCAGCAGCTGAGTGAGTTGAAGGACCTTCAGTATATTAATGGTTCCACAAAAGTGAGTTGGACTGAGCCCTCTGTACTGCTGTGGGGACTAATTAGCTGTTACATTCCTTCTTGCTATATAAACCTATCAAGATAGATAGATAGATAGATAGATAATAGATAGATAGAAAGATAGAATCATAAGTGTCCTAGTTTTGTTCTCTAGAGAACCCTACCTAACACAGGGGCCAAGGTCATGAGTAGAAGTAGGAAGACTAGTTAGGCTACAGTACGGAGGAGCCCTGGTGGTATAGTGGTTACCCCTGGGACTATGATCCACATGGTCAGCAGTTTGAAACCACAAGCAACTCCTCCGAAGAAAGACTGGGCTTTGTACTTCTGTAAACAGTTACCATCTTGGAAACCCACAGGGCCGCTCTGAGTCAGCATTAACTCAATGACAACGAGAGCGTTAGGCTACTGTAATCCCCTAGACAAGAGGGAACAGTGGTGTGGGGTTACGCGATGGGCAGTGTCTGTGGAGAGAAGGGAATACGTGAAGAGACTGTGAATATATTTGGGAGGAAGGGTCATCAGTATTTATCTTTTGAAAATGGGACAATAAGAAAACAAGAGATATCAAAAATGATTCCTAGATAATTCCTTTGGGCAGGAGCCCTGGTGGCATAATGGATTACTCACTGGGTTACTCACTGCAAGGTCAGCAGTTCAAAACCAGTAGCTGCTCCAAGGGAGAGAGATGAGTCTTTCTGCTCCCAGACAGTCTCCAAAACCCCCAGGGCCAGTTGTACTCTGTCCCAGACGGTCTCTGTGAGTTGGAATTGACTCGATGGCAGTGAGTTCTGTTTGAGGGTTTTGTTGCTGCTGCTGTTCTGAGTTTCAGGTGGTGGATGATTGCTAGCCTCACTTAGCAAAGCGAGGGAAGTCTGAGAGAGGATCAGGCTTAGAGGTCCTTGGCCATATAAAACTTAGCTTGTTTACACCTCCAAGTGAAGATGTTGTTTTCGGGTACATAAGAGACCCAAACTCAAGTATAAATTAAGGAGAGCGTGTTTTAAGTTTTAAATGGGACAAAGGCCAGACAAAGAAACATGAGGAAGACCATGAGCATGAACTCATAGTGACATCCAAGGATTCGCTGAGATACAGAACTTCCATTCAAAAGGACAGGGAAAACTGTCCCCAAACCATCAACATGTCACAGTCACAGGTGCAACGAGAGAAGCAGGAACAGAACCAAGGGCACATACATTACGTTAGAAGAGTTTACAAGACTGGTCCAGGTCTCTTCCAACCCGGACAGTCAGGGTATGATTTACAGGGCATGACTCACAACTGTTTGACCCCCAGTACTGTGATCTCCATCAAGGACACACCCAGGTAAGCCCCCTACCAGAGACTCTCCTTCCCCGGGCGGGCTAGGCGGAAGTGGAGTTCATTCACTTCCCAGTGCACTTTGTGCAAGGGCAAGACATCTCATCCCTGATTAATGGTCAAAAACCATTCGGTGGAGGCTTAAAATCCACCTAGTACTCTCCAGATGGATTGTGGCTTTCGCTGCCATCCATAGCCTTCTGCAAAATGGAAAGCTGAGAATTTTAAGCTCTAAAACAATATCAAATAGAAAGTGAGATGTTTCGCATGGATTTCGGGCACTAGATGGCTTGGTAACTGGTTGCCAATCATAAGACAGGCCAATTGCTTCTCAGCATCTCCTTGCAGCCAAGTTACGTACGAGCTTTTGACCCTGGGATGACTGTGAAAAGAAGCGACAGGCAGGGTTTAGGCACCTGGACTGCGCACTGACCTCACCTAATTGCTCTTGCTTCCACAGGCAGCGGGGTCTGAGCCTCCTGCTGATCCTGGCCAACGTAGGCAGCACCTTAAGTCCACTGTTGGCTATGACAGCCGACTTCTACCCACCCCTTCCTCTACTTATGTACGGAGCCGTACCTGTGGCTGCCAGCTCCATCACTGTCCTCCTCCCAGAGACCCTGGGCCAACCACTGCCCAACACAGTGCAGGAAATCGAGAACAGGTAGGCTGCTCATCCTCCATCGTCAGAGCTGGAGGAAGCTCACGGTCCCTTGGTTCAGACCCCTTGACTAATAAGACCACATCCTGGGGAGACCAGTGACTAAGGTCATTCATCCAGTCAGACCCTGGTGGAGCCAACGCTAGAGTCTAAGCATATTTTCTGCCTCGTGGGCCAGGGCTCTGTTCTCCAGGTAGGCTGAAGTTCCTGGCATCCTCCTTGGAACACCTAATTCTTAGACAGTGGGTGATTTGAACAGAAAGCAAGGTGAGTGAGAAAAACACCTAAAAAGAAATCAAATGAGTAGGCAATGCCTAGGAATCCCCCGGATCTGCTCCTGAACCCCGCTTTCTCCTTCTTGCATAGGTGGAAAAAGAAATCTCGGCAGAAGAAACAGGAGCAGCAGATGGTGCCTCTCAGATCTCAGCGTAAGAAAGAGGTGGCTTCTGAGTGTTCAGAAGAGGCTTTGTAATGCCACAGGCTGACCGTTGGGGCCAGCTTTCCTGAGGATAGAGGGGGGAACTCCTGGACCCCCTAAATTCCCACACCAGAAGAAGGAAACTTTTTTAACGGCCATCAATTGGTCTCTATCTGGAAGAAAGAAGGGTAGTAAACACCAAAAGGTCTATGGAAATAATTCATTTTCTGAATCGATAGCAGACCACACACATTGGCTTCCAAGACCAGAAGAACTAGATGGTGCCCAGCCACCAGTACCAACTGCTCTGAAAAGGACCCCGTGAGAACAGCGGTTCTCAGCTGTCAACCTTCCTCATGCTGCGACCCTGTAATGCAGCTCCTCTTGTTCTGGTGACCCCCCCCAACCATAAAATTATTTTCGTTGCTACTTCATAACTGTCATTTTGCTACTGTTAAGATTTGTCATGTAAATATCTTATATGCAAGATATGTTTCCATCGTTATGAATTGAACATAATTAAAGCATAGTGATTCATCACAAAAACAATATTAATTATATAGTTTGAAATATTTATTTCTAATCACAAATAAATGACATTTTCTCTTGAAGCATGGTGTAGCATGGGTAACGAACAGTCTTCACGCTGGGTACTCATCTGTGGGCAGACCCACCTGGAGACAGATAGAGGAGCGGGGTCTTGGTTCCTAAGACAGGAAATATGTGGGGGGTTTTAGGCGACCCCTGTAAAAGGGTCGTTTGACCCCCCCAAAGGGGTCGAGACCCACAGGTGGAGAACCACTGCATTAGAAGGCCCTGGATAGAGTGGGAGAATAATGCAGAACAAAACTCAAAATCGTAAAAGAAACCAGGCTCGCTGGTCAGAAAGAGGCAGTTGGGACTGTTGAGACAGTGGCCCTTCCTCTTCAGGTCTGGAACTGAACGTATTCTTGTAGTAGAAGAATCAACCACTTAAGAGCAACAGGGCACCATTGACCCAAGGTCAGAGGATGGGGGAGAAGGAGGAAAGATGAGAGGAGACACAGGGAGGAAGTGGGATAAGTGGTGGCACACTGAGGGATTGCAATTGGTGGGTTGACCAAAAGTGGGCATAAATTATTGGATGTAAACAGATGATCAAGTCTGTGAACCTTACCTAATTCACACACACACACACACACACACACATACATTTTTAAAGAATGCAGGTGGGTGGGGAAAATGACAGTCAGAGGCCAGCAGGAGGAACCTCTCAGAGAACACTTCCCCCTGGGCCCCCCTCTCCCGGTCAGACTCCCCAAGACTACTTCATGGAAAAGAACAATGTACAAGTTAATAAACTGTTATGTACAAACATCATGATCCGCTCCGGCAACCCTCGCCTAGTTCACAATAGCAAGTTAAGATAAAATGTCCAAGACGGCTCAATGCAAGAAATGTGGATAATCACAGGGTGCAGTTGCCATTAGCGTTTTCCCCTCTGACCCAAATGCAGGGCCCCCCGACTTTCACCAGCCCTCTGTTCAAGAAGCCATGCCACTGATGAGAACAGCAGCTAGAGCTGCAGTGAGCTTAGCAAGGCTTCTGAGCAGCAGAGCAATGTGGCTTTTGGTGATATTTCAATATACTATCAACAAACAACCAGACACTGACATTGAAACACTCAAAGGTCCCCACCATCAAGTCGATTCTTACTCACAACAACTTTAAAGAACAGGGTCGTAGAGCTGCCTCTGTGGGCTTCTCCGCCTGTAGCTCCTCATGACAGTGGGACGCTTCATCTTCCTCTCTCTGAGCCGCTGGTGGTTTGAAACTGCTGGCCTTGTGGTGAGCGGCCCAATGCGCCACCACTACTGCGCCACCAGGCTTTCCTTTTGAACTTTCGGAAGCAATACCACTCCTACAAGCATCCAAAAGTATAATATACTTAGAGCTAAATCTGACAAAAGAGCTCTTAAAGGTGTGTAGTCTGGAAACTGCAAAACCTTGCTGAGCTCAACTAAAGACGACCTCAATACATGGAGACATATACCTAGTCTATGGGATGGAAAAATCAATCTTGGTGAACTGAGCATTCTCACACATCGATAAGCCAAGTACAACATTTGTAAGAAAATTCAATGGGCCTAAAATGGTCAAAATAACTCAGACAAAGGGAACATAAAAGTTGGAGAGCTAACACTACCTTATTCTAAATAACTGTCTCCGTCTGTCAGTACTGCCATTACCAGAGCTATCACAAGGGGGTGGTTACGGAACAGAAAGTTCTTTTCTGCTGATTAGAAGGCTAGCAGTTTAACTTGGGGACAGGAGTCCTCGGGGCCGGCTTTCTCTCTGTGTCAGCTCCGGAGGAAGGTCCTTGGCTCTCTCCGTTCCTTGGTGATCTCCACGGGGCATCACAGGACAATCTCCACCTTTGTCCTTGCTTACTTCTGCACCCAAAGAGCTCCCTGTATATCTCGAACGTGATGGGCTTAAGTGACATTTAAGAGGACACTGGAATGTCTTCATTGACATAACACACACAAAAAATCCCCAAATGGGCTCTCCTCCACATGTGCATCAGCTAGAATGCCAGCACATTTGCGGGGAAGGCACTTCAGTCCATATGGTAACAAAAACAGTACAGTGCAGCGATAGGCAAATAGACCAAATGCACATAACAGGAAGTCCTGAAATAAACCCACGTGTATATGAACAGATGACTTTTTTTTCTCTTGCAAAGAGTAAAATCAATATCGTGGAAAAGGGATAGCCTTTTCAACCAATGGGACTGGAATATCCGTGTGTTTAAAAACAATAATCAACTTGGACCTATATCTTCCACTATATATACAAAAATTACCGCCATCTAGATCACTGACCTCAGTGTAAACCTAACATTATAAGGCTTCTTGAAGAAAGCATAGATAGAAATCTTTATGACTTTGGGTTAGTCAGAGATTTCTTAGATGCAACCTCAAAAGTATAAAAAGAACACATTGATCCACTGGACTTCCTCAAAGGGAAACCTTTCCGTTTTTCTAAAGACTGTTAAGAAGATGAAAAGGCAAGCCACAGACTGGAGAACATCTTAGCAACAAGTGTATTTAATAAGAGACTTATGTTCCAGAATATACCAAGGACTCTCAAGAGCAGGCAAAAGGTAGGAACACTCTACCAAAGATTATTGAATGACAAGCATGGTTAAAGGTGTTTAATGTCATTAGTCAGTCATTAGGCCACTGAAAGTTAAATTCACAATGAGGCCACTAAACACCCATTCCAATGGCTAAAATGAAAAAACTGACTATCTCAAGTGTGGGCAAGAAATCGGAACTCTCAACACTGCTGGCAAGAAGGTAATGTTTGCAACCAATTTGGGGAACAGTTGGGTAATTTCTTTAAAATAAAATAAAAATTTTAAAAATTATTGAAAGTCATTCCAACCAAATAATAAATCATTTTACATTTAAGCATCTATTGAGCATATATTATATGGCCTATAGATACAAGTTCACAATCACATAGAATGTTGATAGCCATTTTAGTTGTAACAACAAAGAAAATGGAAGCAACCAATATATCCTTTAACAGGTGACTGTATTAACAAATGGCAGCATATTCACACCATGAATTTTCCAGTTGTCATAAGTTGACCACATCTCACGGTGACCTGGCGTGTTAAAGTAGAATTGTGTTTGATAGGTTTCTATGGATGATTCAGGGTTTGGTTTGATTTTCAAAAATATCTCCAGACTTTTCTTCCCAAGCACCAGGCGGACTAAACTCTCCAGCTTTCAGTGAGCAGTCAGCCTCATGAACCTTTTGTACACACACACACACACACACCTCAGGGTGCAATGAAACTACTCGTCAATAAAAAGGAATGAATTGCTGATACACGCAACACACAGTTGAGTCCCCAAATAATTATGCTAAGTGAAACAAATCGAACCAAAGAGAAAGAGAGAACATATTACTTGGCTCCATTTCCATAAAATGCAAACTAACCTGTGATAGTTACATGATCTGGTGTCAATTTGGGACTTGAGAGGATTAAGAGTGAAGGGGTGGAGTCTTGTCTGTCAATCAGGTTAGAGCCAATGAGGCCTCTGTGGGCATGGCCTTCCCCTGAGAATTTTGGGAAAACTAGACACTTCTCTCTCTCTGCCCACTCCCTGCGAGACTCTCTACTGACAAGGCTGACTCTGCAAGACATTCCTGAGAAGCCACAGGGACCTACCTTGGTGCAGCCCTGGGTACTGGAGAAGCCACATGGATCCCTGCCAGTGCTGAGATGCTTACACAGCCACTGGATCCAAAGACTTTCTACCCACTGGCCTGTGATCATCCTGCATTCAGCATCATTGCCTGTGTTTCATGAATCTGAAGAGAACTTTATAGATCAGTATTGGATATAGGGGCTAATTTCAGACTTATGGGCTTGGACTGGACTGGGTTGGGATGCTTTCTTAGTGTACAATTACCCTTTATATAAAACTCTCTCATACACTCATGAGTTTCTATGGCTTTGTTTCTCTAGTCCACCCAGACTGACACATAACCTATAGTGACCGAAGGCAGATCTGTGGTTGCTTGGGAATGAGGGTGGGTAGAGAGAGATGAGAGAGGGGAATTGCCAAAGGGAATGAAAAAAAACCTTAAAGGTTATGGATGCATTCAATGTCTTGATTGTAGTGATTGTTTTATGAGTGTTGATACACATGAAAACTTACCAAACCGTATGCTTTAAACATGTACAATTTATAGTACAAGTATACCCTAGTGAAGCTGGTTTTTTTGAGGCGTTTTCCACCGAAACCATTCTCTTGCTACATAGAAAACATTTTCATTCCAAAAAAAAGAGGAAGGACATGATGTCATCGTTTACGTTAGAAACTAGCCCCTATGCTACCAAAGCATTGAAATCAGCTTCAATGTTCCTTTTCCCCCTTTCACGACCACTCAGACCAGTGTGCAGACCTGCTGATGAAGGAGCCTGGAGGGTTCTAAAGGGTGTGAGAGCTCGCTCTCTCTCCCCCTCCTTCCCCCCCTTTTATTTGTGGAGTTTAGCACACACAGGAAATAACATACAAAACACATTACCCAGCCCATCTCATCGGAGCAGTGACAGTATCCTAGTCAATCCCCCATGGATGTGGCCCTTTCTTCTCCTTTGTTCTCTCCCACTCTCTCTCCTTCCCTCCCTTTCCTTCCCCCATCGCTGTGCCCCACAGTCCGCCCCCCACGCCCACCCCCACAACCTCAGCCTCGCCAAAACCTTCAAAGTGTGCTTGTTTGGGTGTGAAAACCAATTTTTCTTAGTTAAAAAAACTCTTTTAAATAAATTTGATTTTTTTTAACTTGCAAAAAAATTAAAAAGTCACACAGTCTAGCCTTCTGCCTCCTGTAGCATTTCACACATCATTGCAGGCAACTGATTGAGAGGAGGGGAATAAAAACAGACAATGATGTCTGAGGATTTGCTAAGGACAAGCAGACATGGCAATCTTGGGTTCAATAGCCTATGAGGCATCCTCCGGCTGAGCAAGGTTCAGGGACACACCTAAGACCACCCATCTAAGAGGGGGAGGCCAGGAGGCTACACTCGCACCAGACAGTTGACTTAACTGAACGATCGAATGAACCCACTGCCATCAAGCCTGTTCTGACTCATCGCGACTGTCCGTCTTTATGGGAATGGGAGCAGAAAGCCTCATCTTTCTCCCGAGTGGCCTTCACAGCAGAAGTCATAAAGGCACACCCATACACACACATGCACACACACCATTCTCCCCTTTCAGGCTCTGCTCCTTTCAAGTCTCTCCTTTGGTTAATACAGTGAAAAAGCTTCATGCCACCTACTCCCCCACAGTCAGGCTTTTCTGGAAGTGCGACTGTGTGCCAGGGAATTGCTTCTTGGACTCAGAGCAGCCCCATGTGACAAAGTAGAACTGCCCCCAAGGGGCTTTCTAGATTATAGTCTGTCCAGGAGTTGGTCTTCACAGGAGTGTGTTTCTCCCAGGGAGCCATTGGGTGGGTTTCAAGCTTTGGTTTTACAGGAAGTTACACTGGAGACCGGACTAGCCTAGGGCTCCCCAAAGACTGCCATGGAGTGGATCCTGACTCATTCGCACCCAACCAGGGTGGCTAGTATAGGGGGTCCCTGACATCATTTTATAGAGTCTGAGGGCCTTTCATCTGAGAGCCCCAAATCAGCAAAGATCAGTCACCGATCAGCCTCACCTACAGCCACATCCTCCCTGCCCTGAACAAACCGAGGGGCACCAGTGGGGCAGTCCAGATACTGCAACAACCAGTTCACTGCCTGTGTTAGACGGGGTTCTCTAAAGAGACAAAACCAGATTGCTAGTAATTATATATATAAAGATAGATAGAGTGGGCCAAGAAAGTAAAGGTAATTGTATCTCACGTGAACGCTCACCAAAAAATTACCTCTGAAGAGGAGGACTTTAATAATCAAGTGGATAAGATGACATGCGCTGTGGAGACTGGTCCTCCTCTTTCCTCTGCCACCCCTGTTATCGCCCAATGGGCACATGAACAAAGTGGACATGGCGGCAGGGATGGAGGTTATGCATGGGCACAGCAACATGGACTTCCACTCACCAAGGCTGACTTGGCCACTGCCACTGCCGACCATTTTAAGAGTGAGGAAAGGAAATTATATATGGAAATGTAGCTTATTATTTCATACAGTCAATACTTAAATAAGAACAATAAAAGATGTCCACAAAACCAGATTGTGTTATAAGAAGTCTTAAAATATTAAATAACACCTGACCAAGAAAACAGTTCTTTAAGCGATTTCCGTCTTGCTTCTCGGTCGGTGTCCTGACGGACAATAGTTTTCGCTTTTGTTACTAACAGAGTTCTGCCTGATGTTTTAGACAGCATGAACGTCCAAAAAGAACAAGCAATGTAAATGTGTGATTTCCATCTTAGAGGGACCCCTAATTACAACTGCCATTTGAACAAGCGGCTCGCCAAACTCAACAAAAAATTAAGTATCCAAGGGCTCGGGTAGAAAGAGTATTGTTTCCACAATGATGATGGCACTGTGCTTGACACCGTGGATGGATGGATGGATGGATGGATGGATGGATGGATGGATGGATGGATGGATGGATGGATTGTAATAAGAGTTGTACGTGCCCCCAATAATTTTTTTTAAGTTAGGTATGGGTCCCCGCCGAACCTCACCACCACATGGTACCTTCCCCAGGTCTGCTGGGTGGTCAGAAGATGCCTCCCCCGGGAGTATGCTCTTCTGAGGGATGGCTTTGGGGAGCTCATTCTGTTCTGCAGAGACACGGGCTCCAAGGCTGAGCAACCTGAAATCAGAAGCACCTTGGAGAGCTCCACGTTCCTGCCGTAGGCTCACTTCCGGGGCAGATCCAGCTGCGTGTCAGAGCATTGAGGAAAAGGTCCGTTGGTAGGCGCACGGGGTCTTCTTTCTTGGTTACTCTTGGTCTTCATTAGGACCGCGAACCCGGATGGTTTGAAAGTGAGGCGCGATCCCAAGGAAGGACCTTTATCTTTCTACCACCCCATCCCACCCCACCCCACTTCCCACCCTCATCCTACCTCCCCTAGGTGAATTTCATCAGCAGGTTCTTGGTGCCACAAAAGACCAGGGAACCGTGTGCTCCTTGGGGTGACCTGAAAGAAGACTGCGCCCTACACAGCCCCTAGCCTTAGGCGGGGACCCGCACAGCCCCACAAGGTGGAAGGGCAAGGGTCCCTTCAAGTGTTTCCTAAAAGAATAGATTTCAAGTGTCTCCTTGAGCCTGGTCTCCTAGATTCCATGATGTGAAACGAGACAAGCTGCTGCTGTTTCTTCTTTAATCATTTTGTTGGGGGCTCTTACAGCTCTGATCACAATGCATACATACATCCATGTGTCAAGCCTATTTGTGCATATGTGGCCAACATCATTTTCAAAACATTTTCTTTCTACTTGAGCCCTTGGTATCAGCTCCTTGGTTGTTGTTTTTGTTTTTTTCTCTCCCTGCCCCACCCTCCCTGGCTCATGAACCCTTGATAATTTATTTTAAATTTTTTATGTCTTACATTGACCGCTGTCTCACTTCTCCCACTTTTCTGTTGTCCGTCTCCCAGGGAGGGGGTTATATGTAGATCACTGTGATCGGTTCCTCCTTTCTCTCCCCACCCAGCCTTCTCCTTACCGTCCTGGTATCAATACTCTCATTATTGGTCCTGAGGGGTCCTTCTCCTTTTATAACATGATCGCATACAATATTTATCTTTACAGGATCGACTGCCCTCACTCACATAATCTCTTCCAAATTCATCCATGTCAGGAGGTGTTTGACAGATTCATCATTTTTCTTTAGCGATGCAGAGTTAGGACCCCACTCTATGTATATATTTATCCATTCCTCGGCCAATGGGCATTTAAGTTCTTTCTCTCCCCCTTGATATCATAAGTACCAAAACTCACTTCCATCCAGTGGATTCTTGTGATAAGCATGAGGGGGGGGTGTATCTGTCCGTGTTTTGCACCTGGGTTATATGGGATTCTAATTTTTAATAAGACAACCTTTAGCATTGTATTTCATCTTTATCATTTAGTTTCATAACACAAAGCAAATCGTTTTATTTCCTGATGCCTTAGAAACACATCAGTACCAGAGGTTAGGCCTTGGGCTGCTAAGCACAAGGTCAGTGGTTCAAACCCACCAATCACCCCACAGGAGAAAGACGAGGCTGTCTGCTTCCTCAGAGATCTACAAACTGAGAAGCTCCAAAGATCAGTTGTGCTCGTTCCTATAGGGTCACAAGGAGTCAGCATCGACGCGGCGGTGCTGGGGATTCTGGGATCTCCCTACGAGTTCCATAGCCCTTCTCCTCCAAACGCACTCGCTGCCATCGGACACAACTGCTCCTCGGGGAACTTCCGCAAGGACAACTCTTCACGGGAGTAGAAAGTCCCGTCTTTCTCCCGCAGAGCGGCTGGTGGTTTCAAACTGCTGGCTGACCTTGGAAGTCCCACACGTAACCAATCAAGCCATCAGCGCTCTCGGCCCTGCATTGACTTGACCTTGTAATGGACCACCCTTACCTGGCCTCAGTTTCCCCTGAAAAAAAATCAAAGCTTCACTGCCAGAAAATCGATTCCGAATCAGAGACCCCGGAGGACAGAGTGAAACTGCTCCTAGGGGTTCCTAGACTGTAGCTCTTTACAGGAGTAGAAAGCCTCAACTTTCTCCCTCTGAGCAGCGGGCAGATTGGAACTGCTGCCCTTGTGGTAAGCAGCCTAAGGAATACGGCGCCCTGACGTGCACAGGACTAAATAAAAGTGGGGTGAAGGGAGGCTGCTGGGGTGTGCCCAAAGCACCCCAAGCAGGGAAGGTTTGGGAGTGCATCAACTTCCCAGCAGTGGGATCTGGGGGTCCAGTCCTGGGTCCTGGTCCGGCCCCACCAAGTCAGGGTCTCTGGTATTTCCGGCACCCTGGTCTCGCCATTCTTCAATGATCCTTCTTTGCAGCCTGTCTCGCCAAGCCCTGGTTCAGCAAACCTCAAGGGTGCAGACAAGTTCCAGTCTCGCCCATGGACCTCGGCCCAGAGCTCTGTTTCTAGCCCCGCCCTGTCCCACCCCTTCGCCTTGTCCCCGCCCCCTGCTTCTTCCAGCTCAGCCTTCCGAGTTTGAGCACCTCTTTGACCTTTACCCCGTCTTTCTTCTTGGCCTTGGCGTTCCCCCTAAGGACCCAAGCTCCACCTCAAGACCCCATTAAGCTGAGAACGCGGGGATGTCCCAGCGATCTCCCTCAGTTTCCCCACCAGCAGCATCCGCTTCCAGACCAGGTGGCCGGTTCAGCAGCTCGTCACCTGAGTGAGCAGGTGAGCGCCCCTCCCCCGCGAGGCCCCGCCCCCGAGCCCCGGCCCCTCCCCGCTCTCTTCTTTACCCTCCTCCCTACCCTAGCCTGAGCCTCTAACAAGCCCAGGACCCTGGTCCGCTCATTCTCGGTCCTACTGGGCAAGACTGCTGCCCCCATCTGACCGGAAAGGAACGTCCTGTCCAGCCCGAGCCTCGTCCCGAGGCCGAGCCTCGCAGCCTTGTGCTTTCCCTGGACCATTGGAAGGGTGGGGAGCAGGGGGTGGGAAATCCCTCCTTGACCAGCCCCTCCTCCAACCGCCCCAGACCCAAAGCTGGAACTAAGAGTGGGGGCGGGGCAGGGTGCTGTCCTTGGGACCCAGATCTCTCGCCTCAGGATATCCCAGCCCTGCCTGACCTTGTCTTCCAGTTAGATGTGGCGTTTCTGCATACGGTTTGCTTTTCTTGTCTTTGTTTAATGTCCTAAAGTAGTCTTTAAGCCAGTGGTCCTCACCCCGTGGGTCGCGACCCCTTTGGAGGTCGAAGGAGCCTTTCACGGGGGTCGCCCAATTCATCACAGTAGCAAAGTGACAGCGATGAAGTAGCAATGAAAATAATTTTATGGTTGGGGAGTCACCACCACATGAGGAACCGTCTGAAAGGGTGGCAGCATTAGGAAGGTTGAGAACCACTGATTTATGTGGATGACTGGGAGCTGGGTCCCCCTTCCTCCCCCCACACCCGCATGTTTGCACCTGAGACAGGAGCCTCATTCCACTCACCTCGTCCAAGTCCTGAACATACATTTTCCTTGGCTGCCCAGTGATTACTCGACTCGTCATGGGGAATTTCAGAGTCTGGCACCTGCTGGTGCCCTCCCAACATCAGCCTTCCTCCGGTGAGGCTTGTAACCTTCATCTTCTAGAAGTTTGGTCTTTGTTTGCTTTTATCTGGGCAGAGATAACAGCGGTGCAAAGGCCTTGAGGCGAGGGAGTGCTTGCCGGGTCAGGGCAGCCAGGAGTCAAGAAGGAAGCAAACTACCCAGACCTTGAAAGCCTGGATAAAGACAGGAACTTTGCTCTAAGAAAAAGGGAAAGTGGTTCAAACATTTCCACTTAAATTCCTAAAAGAGCCATCTGACAGTAAACTCAGACTCTCACTGCCACGAGTTGAGTCTGACTCACAGCGACCCTACAGGACAGGGTCGAACTGCCCCGGTGGGTTTCCTGAGACTGTGACTCTTTATAGGACTAGAAAGCCTCGTCTTTCTCCCACGGAGCAGTGGCTGGTTTCGAACTGGTGACCTTGTGATTAGCAGCTCCGTGCGTAACTCACCAGGGCTCCTGACTGACAGGAAGGAGGAGGCAGTGATTCAGAGGAGAGTTGACTGTGGCCAAGACCACAGACATCACCCTCGGGAGGAATTTAAGGGAGAGACGTCAGGATTTTCTGAAGAGGTCTGTTATTTGGGGTGTGGAGGGTAGAACAGCGTCCAGGATGACTCCAGAGCCGACGCAGCTGCAAGGAAGGATGGGATTGCCATCCACTGAGAAAGGCAAGGCTGCAGCGTGAGCAGTTCGGGGGCAGGGATGAGTCATGTCTGAGGGGATTCTAGACATCCAGAAGGAGCTGTCAGCAATCATGACAGCGAGAGCAATACGCCTAGCTCCAGGCTCAGTGCCGCCTGGGAGCCAGCCACTCTTTTGTTGCTTTGCCTATATGAAGTCATTAAATTCTCATAGCAACCCTATGACATAGGAGCTATTATTATGCCCAGCCCGCAGATGGGAAATTCTGGCTCTTACAGCCTGATGTTCAGATACAAAATCAGAGGCTTCTGGGTGGGGATGGACTAAGCCCGCGTGGGCAGTGGGTAGGAGCCCTGGTGGTACATTGTTTACAAGTTGCACTGCTAACAGCAAGGTCTGCAGCTCGAAATCACCAGCTGCTCCTCTCGAGAAAAAACGAGACTTTCTACTCAGAAACTCACAGAGGCAGTTCTACCCTGGGCTACAGGATCGCTATGAGTTGGCATCGACTCAATGGCAGTGAGTTTGGCTTTGGTTGGGGGGAGGGGGTGAAGTACAAGGGCTCACCTAGGACCCTCCCAAATGTAGAGGGTGGAAAAAAGAGGGGTGGGGGCAAAGAAGACTTAGGAGGAGCACTCAGAGAGGAAGGAGGGGAACCAAGAGGGTGTGGCCCTAGAGACTAAGTACAAGGAAGGTTCCAAGAAGGAGACAGCATGGAGTAGATACTAACTCAAAGCAACCCTATAAAACTGTTGCGTGGGGTTTCTGAAATTCTGACTTGTTAGGGAAGCCAACAACCTCATCTTCTTCCAACTGGTGAGTATGAACTGCCATCCTGGCAGTCAACAGCCCCGACACTTTTACCCATTGAGCCACCAGAAACCAAAACCAAACCAAACTCCTTGTTATCAATTGAGTCGATTCTGACTCATAACGACTCTATAGGACAGGGTTGAACTGCCCCTGTGGGTTTCTGAGACTGTAACTCTTGATGAGAGTAGAAAGCCTCATCTTTCTCCCAAGGAGCAGCTGGTGGATTCGAACTGCTGACCTTTCGGTTAGCAGCCAACAGAAAGATGACGAAGAAAAAAAATGCACTTTGGAAACCACAAGTTGAAATCACAAAGTGAAGACTGTGCTTCGGGCATTGGCCACTAAATTGTGATGTGGACTTGGGCAAGTCGTGGAGTCTCAGTTTCCCCTTCTGTAAAATGGCTCCATAGGGCTCCCCGAGGCACTCGTCCCCAGCCCCATCCCAGAGCTACTTGCTGAGTTAGGCTCAGCCTCCCCTGACTCCCCCTGGCTACATCCTTCTGCCCTCACCTCACCCCCAGCTCTTACTTCACTAGAGGACCCCAGTTCACAGTCTGGGATGTCTGCCTGCAGAGGGACTCCCTTGGGTTGATACAGCTGGTAATGGGGGGTGGGGGTTGTCATTACTATCAATACTTGTCCTTACCTCACCTCATAGGGCTCACCCCTTGCCTCGCCAACCTGCCAAATTTCTATCCTCTAGCGCAGGCACCTGGCTCCAGCCCAAAGATCAAGTAGGTTGCAGCTGCAACTAAGGGAGAGAGAGGGGCTGCCGGCTAACCCTCTGGACCGCAGAATCCCAAAAGTTCATTTTCTGGAAGGGTGGGAACCATGGATGGAGGGGAGGACTAGGGTTTGGAGTTAAGAGCTGGGGGCAAGGAGCTCATACGTTAGAATGGGGGGCTTCTAGGGAAGCTCATCCAGAGGGACCCCTGGGAGCTCCGCAGATTCCAGGGAGATGCTCCACATAAGAAAGGTCCCATCTCAGACGATGTATGGAAAACTTCCTGCTTCTGAGAGCACGTTCCCGTTGAAAAGTACTGCTAGGTTCTTGCCAAAAAGAAACCCTAATCCGTTTCCCACTTTACTATGGAACCTGTATTTCTGATCATTAACACCCACTGATGTTCTATGAGTTGTGTGCAGAACGGCGGCATGGGGCTTATTAACCACCTGCGATATGCGGATGACACAACCTTGCTTGCTGAAAGCGAGGAGGGCTTGAAGCCCTTGCTGATGAAGAGCGAGTGAATGACAATATGGGTTACAACTCAACGGAAAGAAAACCAAAATCCTCACCACTGGGCCAGATTGCCTTGCTTGAATCCACCGTCCACGCTCATGGGAGCCGCAGGTAAGAGAGAAGATGCTTTGCATTAGGTACATCTGCTGCACAAGCCCTCTTTAAAGGGCTGAAATGCGAGGCTGTGACTTTGAGGGCTTAGGTGTACCTGACCAGAGTCCATGGTGTTTTATTCGCTTCGTATGCATGATGCATGCTTAGCCAATCATCAGAGAATCTGGGTTATATGAAGAAGAATGCAGCATCAGGATTGGAGGAAAGCTTGTTAATGACCTGAGATATGCAAATAATACAACCTACCTTGCTGACAGTGAATTGAAGCCCTTGCGGATGAAGATCAAGGACTGCAGCCTTCAGTGTGGATTACAACTCAATGTGAAGAAACCCCAAATCCTGACATCTGGACTGATAGGTAACATCGTGATCAATGGAGAAAAGGTTGAACTTGTCAAAGCAGCAGTCGAGAGATCAAAAGACGTATTCCATTAGGTAAACCGGCTGCACAAGACCTCCTTAGAATGCTGAAAACTAAAGATGTTTCTTTGAAGACTGAGGTGAGCCTGACCCAAAGGATAGTGTGTTCAGTGGCCTCGTCTGCACGTGAAAGTTGGACATTGAATAAGGAAGATTGCCGAATGAATGCATTTGCATCTGTGGTGCTGGAGACGAAGGTTGGACGTGCCATGGACCGCTACAAGGACACACAGGTCTATCTTGGCGGAAGTGGGGCCAGAATGCATCTTAGAGGCAAGTGCGGCAGACTTCATCTTGCACACTTTGGACATGTCAGGAGAGACGGGTCGAGTCCCTGAAGAATGACATCATGCAAAGGGCAGGGACAGCGAAGAAAAGGCAGCCCTCAAGGAGACGGATGGACACGGTGGCTGCATCAAGGGGCTCAGGCACAGGAGCAACTGTGAGGCTGGCGCAGGACCAAGCAGTGCCCGTTCTGTGGTGGGCAGGGTCGTTAGCAGTCGGAAGCGAGTTGATGGCGCTTACCAACAACAGCAGCAATGTGCCCGTTGGGCATTGAAGAAGGAAGACCTTTGATTATAGTGCTCACAAAGAATGCTGAAAAACATGCTCTGGACTGCCAGAGAGCTAACAGCACCATCTTAGCTGTTACAAGTACAGTCTGAATGCTCCTTGGAGGCAAGGATGGCAAGACTTCATCTCCTGTACTTTGGACATGTTATCGGTCCCTGGAGAAGGACATCATGCTTAGTAATAGAAGCAGCCCAAAAGAGGGAGCCCCTGGACAGACGGGTGGGCACAGTGGCTGCAACAGAGAGCTCAAACATGAAGACTATCGTGGGGGTGACGGGGGGCCGTAGGGTCGCTGTAAGTCAAAACTGACACAACGGCACCTCACAGCAACATCCTGCGAAGGATCCCTGGCGGTGCTGTGGAAGAGGCGTTGGGCGGTGGTTTCTCTCCAGGAGAAAGATGAGGCCCCTTGCCTCTCGGAGCCACACCTCACCCTCACCCAGAGCTGAGCACACTGGGCATGTTCTCCTTTCCATGCCCTCCGATGCCAGCTTCTAGCAAACCCCCAATGTGCTCCCAGAGAAAGGCAGCTTTGCCTGGCAGGCTCTGCCCCCTCCAGAACATCCAGCCACTGAGTTCAAGCCCGAACACCGATTTCATGGCAGTGGGGTCTGCGCTTCACATTCTGCAAAATAGACTTTGGGGAATGCTGGGCCAGTCTGATCTCCGGTTTTACTTCCTGGAAACCTTGGAAAGGGGGAAGGACAGTGCCCCAAGTCACACAGCCGGGAAATGAAGGGCTGCCCCGTCTCCCAAGAGCATCAGAGCTGGAAGAGTCTTTGGAGCCTCCAGTCCAGGCGTCTTCAAGCTACGTTTCTTCTCCTTCATTTCCTGTTCTCGGGAAGTCCATGGCCTCTGGTCTGTCCGGATACCTTTTCTTCATTGTCACCGTCTCTCCTGCCCGCTAGCTCAGAAGTACTGTGGTTTCTGGGCTTGTCTCCTTCCCAGGGTCCAGCCTGTTCCTTTAGGCTGATGCAGCATTACCAAACCTGGGGGAGTCGACCATGCTATGGTCTGACTGCACTGTGTGGTTGTGGAATCCCTTGACCACCGGCTGAAAACCAGAGGAGCACACGAGACACAGTGGCTCAAGAGCTCAGCTGCTAACCAAAACGTTGGTGGTTCGAACCTTCCGGGAGAAAGATGTAGCATCTACCCGCTGCCGTGATTACCGTCTTGGAAACCCAATGGGACCATGAGACACTAGCCGATAGGGCCATTATGAGTCAGAACCAAGTCAATTGCCGCAGCTTGAGCTGGAAACTCTAGAGACCTCGCCCTTCCACACCCATCCCCTCATTCCACCCCCAGTGCAGGATGAGGGCGCAGAGGGTCCTTAAGATGAGAACTAGAGCTCGGGTGGGTGGGCTCTCATTCATGTCCTTTCCCTTCCCCCGCCCTCGGTGCTTCTCAGAGGCACCCTGACCTATTGGTAGTGGTGGGCATGCTGGGCAGGTGCTGCAGAAGGAGGCTCACACACCTCAGGACAAGATTCACTGGAAATGGGAGACAGCTAAGGGGGCCGCTCAGGCCTGCCTCCTTCCTTCCAGAATCCGGTGGCCAGGCCCAGCCTGGCTCCCCACCCTCCTGCTCACAATCCCAGAATTTCCTGCTGGGAGATGTGCGTTCAGGATTAGACTTCTTTCCTCAAAGCCCAGTGCTGAGCTGTAGCTCAGCCCCTCCCCTGTCCAAGCCGCGCTTCCTCTTGAGGGTGGCAAGAAGTGCAAGCAAAGCTGGCCCCTTGCCTCCCAGAGCCACACCTCGTCCTCACCCAGAGTTGAGCCTACTGGGCATGGTCTCCTTACCATGCTCTCAGAACGCCAGCTTCTAGCAACACCCCACCCCCTCCCAATGTGCCACAGAGAAAGGCAGCTCTGGCCGGCAGGCCCTGCCCCCTCCAGAATGTCCAGAGTTGAGCTCAGGCCCTAACTCGATTGTGGCCCATTAATCACAGTGAGAGCAGACCTCAGAGTAAACAGGCGGCCTCCCCGTCCTCGTTCTCATCAAACCCTGCCTCTCCCTTCGTCCTGCAGGACCAGGGCTGCCAGGAGGCACTAAGGGGGTGAGGGAAGGCGGCATAAGGCCAAGGCCCCCCAGGACCAGGCAAACAGCTGATTGCCCCCCCCCAGACTAGGTGACTGGGGAAGGGCAGGTGGTATGGATACTCTGACATTTGGGTGGACCTTTCGGACAGAGTCCAGGGCAATGCTTGAGAGTCCACTGGCCTGGCTCTGCTACCTTCTGACTATGTGACCTTGGACGGGTTACTAAACCTCTCCGGGCCTCTGCTTCTGCGTTGATAACGTCATCTTTTGGGTTGTTCTTTAAGTTGACGTGAAGCGGATTCCAACGCATGGGGAATGTATGTGCTACTCCCTGCCATTGAGTTGATGCTGACTCATAGTGACCCACTAGGACAGGGCAGAACTGCCTGTGTGGAGTTCCGAGACAGTCACTCTTTAGAGGAGTAGAAAGCCACATCTTCCTCCCACGGAGTGACTGGTGGTGTCCAGCTGCTGGCCTTGTAGTTAGTAGCCCAACTGGTGGCCACGGCTCCACCGTGGCTCCCTGTGTGTCCCAGAACAGTTTAGATGTGTGCGCCGCAGAGTTCTCTTGGCTGTGCTCTTTGCTCAGTGGATCACCAGGCCTTTCTTCCGAGGGGCTTGTTACCGGGCGGGCTCCAACCATCAACCTTATAGTCTGTGAACCCACCAACCACTGCCAGGGAGGCAATTTCGACTCATAGCGAGTCCCATATAAAATACCTAGGCTGTAAATCTTTACAAGAGCAGAAGGCCTCGGCTGCTGATCCTGAGGTTGGCAGCCTAACACCTAACCCACCACACCACGAGGGCTCCTTTCAGTAAGCGGCTGCAACCTCCAGGTCAGGTTATCACGATGCTTCAGCGAGGTCAATCATGTGAAACACTAAAAGCAACAGAGCTGGCATGGGCACGATGCTATGTTCTCTGCTAAATAACTAGGGCTACGAACAATAAGGGCAAAAGACGACAGACTGATAAAGAGCCTGGTTGGGAGTTGGGTTGCTAACCTTAAGGTGAGCTATTCCAAACCACCAGCTTTAGAAAAGAAGAGGCTTTTTTTCTAAGCCCTCTGAAGAGTTAGAGTTAGAGCCTGGGAAACCCAAAGGCGCAGTTCTACCCTGTCCTCCAGGGGCGCTATGAGTCGCAATGCCCTGGAGTCAGATTTCAAAATAGAGACAGAATGGAGGACTAGTGGTTTAGCAATCCTTCCCACCTTTTACATGCCGCTCAGGGTTCTCAGTTAGTTAGGCTACACTGTGAAGGGGGGGGGGGCGCAGGTGAGCTCTGCACACCTCACTGAGCCTCAGTAGATTGTGTAGGCGGAGGACGGCAGGGGGGGAGGATGGGGGGAGAAAACTGGGCACTTGGCGGGAGCCCCCAAGCCCAGGCACAGACCTCCCTTATGATAGGGGGTGGCACTAGAGCCTCGTAAGGCGGTGGGCACAGAGGCCTCAGACGAGGAGCCCAAGCTCTTAGCCAGCTCAGGGAGAGTCTGGAGGGGAGGTGGGTGGGTGATGGAGGGTCTTAGGCTCCACCCTTCCCGCGTGTCGCCAGTCCTCTCCAGCGCCAGCCTGTGCAGGTTCACTCTCCACCTCCGTGGTGACCTGAGAACTAGGAGCGCAAGCCCAGTGGGATCATGTAAAGGAGAACGCGGGAGGACAGCAAAAGTCTTCGGGTGGGGAACAGGGGACCCCAAAGATCGATCGTACCTCTGCAATAGAATACGCCTCTGGGTGCGGGGCGCCACGCGGACCCCTGAGCAGGCAGGCAACCAGGGGAGCGGTCAGCATGGAGCACGCGGGGCCCAGTGGGCGCTTCTGGCTGGTGGCAGGGGAGACCACGCCTAGCCAGCGCCCGATAAAGCTGCCCCTGCTTCCATCCCAGGCATGTGGCCACCATGCGCCCCACTAGTAGGCGGCTGTTAGGGGGCTGAACTCGAGATCTGCCCTCATAGGCGGGTCCAAAGAACACTTAGGTACACTGAAGTGCAACACAGCTCCTTCTCAGGCCCAGTTGGAGGGAGAGGCCAGGCCTCTGCCAGGACGGCTTGACCCACATCCTCTGCACCCTACCTGGTATGCGCGCCCTCTGCACTCAGCACAGGCCGCGCGCTGCTCCAAGGCCCAGAGCCAGGCAAACCAGGTGACTTGGGAGCTGACCTCGAAGCTTCGGTCAGTGGAAAGAAGGCATGACAGAGCGTTGCGCTGCCTGGCCATCCTTCTCCGCCACCCTCACCAGGCGCAGAGAGGGGCAGCACACGGGTGTGTGGAGGGGGATTAAGTCTAGACGTCCTCAATGCCTCTATCAGCCTCAAGAAAAAAAAAAGAGAAAAAAAAAACCTGCTCTATCCCCAGACGCTACCTGCCTGGTGGCCACTTCACGCCCCGCCTTGGACCAGCAGCCTCCAGTGGGGGGCAGGGGCGACTCGTGGGGTGAGCACTAGCTCCGTCTTGAACTTGAGCTTCTCCCCAGAGGCCTGGGAACAAGGAGTTCTGGAGTCCGCCGAGTCCCCGCAGGGTCGACTGGGCGCTCAGAATGGGGTGAGTTAGAGTGAGGTGGCTGCCACCCCAAAAAGGCACCCTTGCGGACCCGCCGCACCTCTGCGTCGAAGTCGCCTCCAAGTCCTGGGAAAATCACCCTGGGCCCCACCCCACCCTTACTCACTGCTCCCCACCCCGCCCCTACTCAGACCGAGGAAGCAGCTGGATGTAAGGGTGCAAACCGAGCGCACTCGCTTGCCTTCCAGACCCGCCCCCGCCCCCGCCAGCCCGCAGTCTCAACCTGGATACTTGAAAATCGCTGTCCCAGAAATCTCTGCTGTCCCTGGAACTGCAGCCTAACACCCCACTCGGTCCCCGCCCCAATATACCGACCCGGTGGCCCCGGGTCACGAGGCCCCACGGAGGCGCGCGGCGCGCGTGAATCTGCCCACCTGCGAAATGGGCAGAGGAGGAACGGCCCTCCTCACTTTGTGGTGAGACGTCAAAGAGTTAATGCACGCCCAGCGAGCGCTCAGCGGCGCCTGGCCTGTGGTGTGTGTTCAATCCGCGTTATAAATAACAACGACGACGGCGCTTTCGCTTTTAGCTCGTCTCCGGGGGGCCGACGGCAGTCGAGGCTGCAGAAGGCCGACTGCACCTGCAGACAACCTCGTCCCAGGCGGCCTGGCATCACCAGCAGGACGCCAGGGAGGGCCGCTCGCCCGCCCGCGCAGGGCACTTCTGCAGGGCAGATAGGGAATTGGGCTCACCCCCGGGGCCGCTCCTCGGCTCCCCGGTGGTTAGAGACGGGCCTGGCCGGCAGGGCGACCTCGCGTCCCCTCGGTGGCCCGGAGGAATAAGGGCTCCCTGAAGCGATCCACCCCCAAAGCAGCCCGTGGAGGTCCAGCCCCAGGCTCCCGCGCCTGCTCCGGGGTGGGGAGGTGGGGAGCGGGCAGAGCCGGGTCGGCCGTGGAGGGCGGGCGGCAGGGTGGGGAGGAGTGGGGGGCTGGACCCCACGTGCGCCTCCTGCAGCCGCTTCGCTAAGCCCTTTGTCGCGAGCAGCCGCGTTCGTGCCGCACTCGGCGGCTTAAAATAAAGACAATGTTCCCAGCCTCCCTGCGGCTAAATCGGGCGCGGGTGCGGGGGTGGCGAGCGAGCCGGGCGGGAGCGCTCTCCCGGTCCTCCCTCCCCTCTCCCCTCCGGCCTCAGTTTCCCCCATCTGGAAAGGAGACCTTGCCAAGTCTGGGAGTCGGGGGCTGGGGGGGATGGAAGTGAGAGCAAGCCTGCCAAGGCGTGGAGGGAGGGTCGTCGCCTTGCCTGGGGACTTGAGGAAGTCGCTTGGGACAGTGGGGGGGGCGCTGGAGAGGAGGCAGGGGAAGCTGGACGCCCTCCTCTCCCGCCCACAAAATAAGTGTTTTTATTTCTGAGGGGACGTGTGCAGAGGCGGTGGGAGAGGAGAGAAGAGGGGACCGAGGAGATGGGGCGGGAGGGGGGGCAAGAAGGGAGCCTGAATCAGACTCGGAAATGGATGTCGAATGTGGAGGCCTAACGCCCCCACCCTCAGCCACGTGTACGCGCACAAGTGCACACAGCCCAGCCGCGCGCGCGCCCAGCTGAAGCCGCAAACCGGGACAGCCCGGCAGGGGGCAGCGCGAGGCCGAGCCAGCGGACGGACAAGGCCCGCAGGGACCCGACCCTGGCGGAGCCGCTCAGGTTCTTCTGCAAGTTCAAGGGTCCCCCCACCCCCCACCCCCCTTCAGAAGGGAGGAGATGACTGCTAGTTCAAGTCCCAGCTGGCTCTGAGAAGCCGCGATGCCCCCACATGGACCTGCCACGTGTGCCCAAGATTGGCTCTGGGTGGCTGCCGGCCAAGCCCCGGGCACTCTGGTTTCTGCTCTGCCTGGCTCCATGGGCAACTGGGCTCTGGGGTGAGGAAGCCCCAGGTCACCCTCAGGCAAAAGCAGTGGGGGTGGGGGGATTGCTGGAGGGGGGAAGGGACACTGGAGGAGGGGAGGGGCCGGCAGTCCCAGACTGCAGAACCCCCGGCTTTGCTCCAAAAGTCCGACTTGGGCCCCCTGCTCAGTTTGCTCATCTCTGTAATGGGAATAACGTCCCAATATTCCCTTCCCTCCCAGTAGGACATAGGCTGCAGTCCCGGTTGCCTCTCTCCCCTGTGGTCAGCTCTGCAGGAGGTCTCTGGGGGGGAGAGTAGGCCAGTACCCAGGTCTCTATGGCAAAGGGCGCCCCAGGGGTTCTATCTCTGGGGAAACGCAACACCAAATCAGAAATCCAAACCAGTGGGAGAGGGGGGGGCAGTGCTGGCCTGAGGGAGGTGGGGAGGAAGGGCAGGTGCGTCACTTCCCAGGTACACACCTGTGAGCCCTGAGTGGGAGTCGGGAGACAGAGTTTGACAAGCTGGGAGGAGAGCTGTCTGTCTGCCTGTCTGTCTGTCTCCCAAGTGGAAGCTGGGGGTGGAGCAGGCAGGGTGGCAGAGGCTGCCTCCCTTCTCAGAATTAGCAAGTCCCACAGTTGGGCAATACTTAGACACCTACCCAATACAGAAGCACGTGTACACACACGTCCTGGACCCAGACCGATGGGACCACCCCTGCTGTGACACAGGCTGGGGGGAGGGGGGGACAGTGCACCCAGGGTCCCGAGTGCGCCCACACACACACATACAAGACACTCAGGGCAGGGAGCTGGCCCATGGCCCCCCAACCACCAAACCCCTGCAAACCAAACCCCACGGCTCCCCTCACACCAGACCAGGAGCTCACTGCCCAGCCCTCAGGCATGTCCCACTCTGCGTCCTGGCCAGCACGCCAGCCCTCTGGGTCTGTTCCAGCTTAGAGCCTATCACGTGAGGCCCAATGTGTCATTTCCAAACAGAAGAAATCCAGCTCCTTCGCAGCGCAGCGGGGAGGAAGAGCAGGGAGTGTGGCTGGGTGGGTGGGTGGGAGCGTGGGCATGTGCAGGGGAAGGGCGTGTTCGAGGGAAGCAGGCATGTGAATTCGGACCATGTGTGTTGGGGCATGGTGCCTGGGGCTGGGGGGTTTGGGAGGGAGGGGGCTAGGGGAAACAGTGTGCCTTTGTCAGGGTGTGTGTGTGTGTATGCGCGCGTGCCCGCGAGAGTGAGCAAGCTCGAGCCGCCGCATATGTGTGTGTGTGCAGTGGGTGTGGGTGTTTGTCTCCCAGTATCCGCTTTCTCCCCTGTCCTGGACTTTCAGCCTTCCTGGGTTCGCCTTCCTCCTGTCCTGCCCCCTCCCTCTCAGGCCTCAAATTGGGCGCCCTGGTGGAGGAGGGGGGGGACACGGTCCAGGACCCGGTCCAACCCCAGACACCCGCCTGAGGCTTCCCTCCTGCTCCCCCGCCCTTCCTCTGCTGCCTTTTTTCCCTCCCTCTCCTTCCCTTCCTCCCTCTCCCCCCCCCCCAAGGCTGGCGTGCCAGGGGGTGGGACATGCCAATCACTGGCTGTGCCTCTCCTGCTGCCAGCACAGGGCGCAGCTACCCCCGGGAACCAGGTGTTTGGGTCCCTGGAGACGCAGCCGGCCCCCAGGGAGGCAGTGGAGCTGAGGACCCCAACAGACCCTCTCCAGGCCCATGTGAGTAGATTTGGAAGGACTGGGGAGCGGCTCGCTGGGGTGGGGGCTGGGCAGGGGCCAAGATTAGGAGGAAATGGGGGTGGACCCCAGAAGGAGGAGGGGGGCTAGGAAGGGGGTCCCTAGGTCAAGGGGACTCTGTGCCATTGGATATTGGTGGCTCCAACGCCCACTCTCCTGGCTTGGCATGGATACAGCTGATGCTTTTTCTGGGGCTCAACTGGCAGAGGAGCTGGAGACCCCCTTCGGAGTATAAACCTGGAGCACAGGAGGGCGTTAGGCTGCCACGAACAGCAGGCAGAGCCCCCATCACCCCAGAGAGCAGGGTGGGAGGGGCAGGGAGCCAGCAGGCAGCCCTGGCCACCAGCATCCTGTGGGAGGTTGAGTTTTCTTCATTGGGGAGCCAGCCCCAGATCCACCTCCTCTCCTCCCTCAGGGCACGCTGAATCCCACCACCCCCAGCGACCTCCGGCACCCACAGGATGGACTGAACCAGGCTGCTGGCCAGACGGACACGCCGGATGCCAAGGTGGGTGTCGGGCCGGGAGCCAGCAGGAGCCCAGGCCAACAGCCCTAGGGCTCTCCGGGGACAAACGGGCACATGGGTGGCCACGCCAGCCAGGGAATGTGGCCCTGACGTGTGCAGGGAGTAAAGGAAGCTCTCCAGTGAATCTCAGGCTTCCATGGGGTGGGTCTGGGTCCTGTATCCGGCTGCCCACCCTGTGGCCCCTGATGGATGCCCACAATATGGGGATGGGCTGGGGGCCAGGTATACTGACTGACTCTTGCAGCGGGGCCAGTTTGTGGGATGGCACTTGGGGAGGATGCCGTCAGCATCCACAGGCTCATTGCTACAAGCGCCGCTTAGGAATTAATGGTGTCAGAGGAGAGGGTTCACCTCTTCCCACAGAGCACACCTGCTGCTCCACCCCACTGACCCAGGGCCACCTGTTCACCTGGCCAGGAGGAGCCAGGCTGCCTGCTGCAGCCAGACAGTCTCTGTCCCTAAGTAATCTGCTGGTCACTGAGCTGTCAGATGCGTCCTCTGTCCCTGCCCCCTGACCTCAGCCACTAGGCAGGTCACCATCCACCAGAGGACAGATCTATCACCACCCCTGCTGAGATGAAAGGACAGGGAGGGTTCAGAGAGATGAGTCTGCAGAAGGCCAGAGGTTTAGCTTCCCAGCTGGGGGCTAAAGGTCTGAAAAGCGGAGATCAGAAGGGCCAAGGGGGCACCTGGGGCATCGAGAAGGAGCGAGACAGAGGTCTGACCAGAGCTGGAAAGAGCTCCCCATTGTACAGATGGGGAGACTGAGGCTGGGGAAGAGAGAGGGACCTGCTCATGGCCTCAGAAGGGCTTGGACCCCCGTGAGTCTCGGCGCCTTTCAGAACAGGATGGTGGGGGAGGGGTTGGGGGAGGCAGGAGAGGTGGGTGAATCCGGCTGGGTTTCTGCTCTGCTGTGGTGCCATGGTGATGCGGAGCAGGGTGGGGGAGGGAAGAGAGAGGAGAGAGGAAATGGGGTGGGGAGTGTGAGGAGCCAAGAGCAGGGGGGCAGGCAGAGTGGAAGGTGAGCGGGCGAGCACCCTGATGCCACCCTGGCGGGATCTAGGCTGAGGTGGGCACTACTAGGCTCTGGCCTGGCCAGAAGTCTGAAGACTGCAGCCAGCAAAGGTGCTTCAACAGTTAGCTGTTTTGACAGGGGTTCTGGGGCTGCCGCTCCTGCTCTGTGAGCTGTGCATCCCCACAGCCAGCACTGAACGGAAGGACGGCTGCCGCCCTCCCCAAAGCCAGTGGGCCTGCCGACTGCTGAGCCTCAAAATGTGGTGCGTCGTATCTGTGCACCGCCTTATCCCGAAGGCCAGGTAGCAGCCCTGGGAGTTTCTTTCGTGCACCTTGAATAGGTGAAAGTACACCCCTGGGGTAAGACCCCAGCAGCTAAAGGCTGATGTTGAAGACTTGGCCAGGGGAGGTCTTTTGGTCTCAGTACTGCAAATGGAAAGTCTCAGGTGTCCCAGCACACCTTCATCTCCAGGATATTGGAGCTGGATTCAGCCAGTTTCCGGACCCCAAGACACCACATGGCTACACTCCTCCCTGTAGACTCTCTTTCCCAACACCATCTCATCCTCCGCCTCCCCTTTTCCACTCTTTGGCCAAAGGTAGGGTTCTAGAAACACAAGGGGCAAATCGCTCTCCCCTGGACTCCCTTCATTGTCCCCAGAGGCTCACTCCCCTCCTGCTTGCTCTGCCAGCCAGATCCCCAGCCCCTGGGGATTGGTCCAAGGCGCTGTCAGTCAACAGTCTGGCCTGCTGCCCTGGAGACACTGACCTCATTCCTTAACCCTTTGAGCCCAGACTGACTTTTTCCTCTCCCCCCAGGGAGGCAGGGTCTCTGTAGTCCAGGTTAGAGAGGGACACCTGACCCTCACCTGTCTTCCCGCTTGCTCTCTCCAGGCAGGGACAGAAGTCTGGCAAGGGAGGAGACACAGGATTAGAGGGAGCAGAGGAGCTTGACCCTTGCTGGTCCTGGCTCACAGGTCCCTCTGCATCGCCCCCTCCTCACCCCCAGACCTGAGGTCCAGCAGAAGGACCCAAGTAGACCTTCAGCTCTTTATTCCACAGTTTTTTCCTGAGCAATGACTAGGTGCCAAGCACTGGCATGAAGCCCCAACCCTCTGTCCTCTTTCCCACAGCCCCGTCATTCCATATGACAGATAGATATCAGACATCACACACATACACACACACACACACACACACGCCATGTTCTAAAAGGAGACCTGATTTCTCCGTGTTACCTGGTTCACACTAGGGGTCGGCCAAGCTAGTCGAGGTAGACAAGGAGGCGAACAAACTCTACATCCCCACAGGGGAACTTGTGTGGAAGGTTTTGGTTTCTGGAGGCTGGTCTCCGGAAGTGGGCTACCCAAGTCCAAGGGTCCCCTTGCACCACTGGGGAGCTGCCCCTCTCGGAGCCTTAGTTGGCCCTTTTCCAAAGAGGGGTGGATAATAATAGAACCGCCCTCACCAGGAATTGTCATGGGTCAATTCAATTACGTATGTAAGTGTGGAGGGCCATGTCTGCCATGTGGTGAGCAGGCAATGCATCGCGGTTGCTAGGCTGCCTGGGAGGGAGCCTTAATAAAGACTCCCAGCAGCCTTCATCCGGACGGACGCCACAGCCCTGGGTGGAAAAGCACTTCCCGATTCCTAGCCACCTTCCTGTACCCCAGACACAGCACCCTCAGGAGCCCCAGCCAAGCCCCCTCCCCCCTGCAACCGTTTCCTGTTCTCAGCAAGGCTCCTGCACTCATTCCAGGAGTTCACCCCCCCCCCCCCACCAGAAGGCAACCAACAGAGACAGGGACAGGGACTTGTCCAAAGCCACACAGCAAAACAATAGTGAAGACCAAATGCGAACCCATGCAGAGGCAGGGCCCAAGATGGCCTTGGGGAATCTCCCTTCATGCCATACCCCCTGGGTGTTTTCTGGACTTCAAAGTTCCTCTGCAGATGCAGTTTTAAACACACACACACACACACACACACACACACACCTCCTTAACCACAGACAGCCCTGTTGGAGTAGTAGTTATGCGTTGAGCTGCTAACACAAGGTCAGCGGTTCGAAACCACCAGTTGCTCCCCAGGAGAAAGACGGCACCTTCTACTCCCGTCAAGAATTAGTCTCAGAAACCCACCGAGGCAGCTCCACTCGCTCTGTAGGAGTCGGCATCGATTGGATGGCAGTGAGTTTGGGTTTGCTTGGTTGTACTCTCAGCCCAGGGCTCATCTCCCCAGGGGAATCGGCCTCAACCTGAGTAAGCTGCACTCGCCACCCCCTTGTTTTAAACCATCAGCCACAACCTCAAATAAGCAGAGGACTGTCCCCATCAAGAGTTAAAGAGATTTGCCCCAGGTCGCATGGGATGACCTAGAGCCAGTCCCCACATACCTTACCCAGAGCTCCTTCACTTCCCAAGAGAAAACCCAGTGGGGAAGGACCCCACTTCTAATTGTAGAAGGAAAGCAGAGTGGTTATGGCCGTCCTCTTGGGTTGTGTCACAGGGTGTCAGAAGGTTGGGGAGGTGGCAGAACCAGGCCCCAGTTCCCCAGACTCTTCCAGCCCAACCCAGCCCAGCTATAGCAGCTCTTGAACCTGCGGGTCCGGGTCAGAACCCCGACTCCACCACTGCCTGTGAGAATATCGCACACTCGTCCCTTGAGCCTCCGTGTCCTCATCTACACACAGGACACCTTTGGGGGTGTCCTTGTGGGGAGGGTTAAGCGGGATAATCATGGACTTAACGTTCCCAACGGACAATAGGCTGCTCATGAGGGTGACTATCTAGCTGGCTCTTGGATTGGGAGGGTTGGAGGACTCCTAGCCATGAAGGTCTCCCAGCAAAGGTCTGTGAATCTCTTTCTTTCCCCCCCACCACCCCCACCCCCTGTCCAAGAAATAGCCTCTTGTGATTCTCCTCCTCCCAGCCCTCTTGGTTCTGAAAGCATTTCTATTGAATTCTTCAGAGCTATAGACAGCTACTAAAGAGAGCCTGTGAGGGGCAGAGGCTCCTGGGTTGTCCCCCGACCTTGAACACACCCCAGCCCCCCAGGTGGAGAACCTTACTGATCCTTCTTCAGCCCTGGGCAGTCTCCCCCTTGGGGACTTGGGTTTTCTTTGATCCAAACTCACTGCCTACAGGACTGCCTCACTGCTCCGTGAGTTTCTGAGACCGTAAACTGTTACAGTAGAAAGGCCCATCAATCACCCGCAGAGCTACTGGTGGTTTTGAACTGCTGGCCTTGGGGATAGCTGCCCAACGCATAACTAATAAGCCACCAGGGCTCCTAGTTTAGCTTCTTTAGACCCAGATGAAATCTCCTAGACAGCGGGAGCTCATACAGCTCCTTTACTATGCAGATGAGCAGACCCGCCCTGGGAGAGGGGCTGTGCAGGGTCTGGAGGGGAAGGGGTCTGGGGAGGGGGCGGGATGGCGGAGTTGTACAGCAGAATGAGGCCTCTGAAAGAGCAGAGGCCGCTTCAGCCCACTTTCACTGCCCTCCTACCAGCTGGGAGTGAGGGGCAGCAGGGGGCCTGGAAGATGGTTCCCCCATAGTCACACAGCTAGGAGGTGACACAGCTGAGCAGTCCACGGGCCCCAGAAGTAGGTTGCTCTTGGAGGAAATAACAGCCAGCATGCTCCTTCGCAGCAAAGACGGCAGCGAGATGTCGTCTCCTGTGCTGTGAATGTGTTATCCAGAGGGCGCAGTCCCTGGAGGAGGGGATTATGCTTGGGAAAGAGTCTGGGAAAGCGAGAGACTCACTGAGCAGTTTGGACCAGGGGCTGCAGCATGGGCTTAAGCATAACAAGCTTGTGAGGATGGGGCCGGAGTTTTGCTCTTCTGTTGTTCCTTGGGTCACGGTGAGCCAGCACCCACCACCACCTAACAAGCCCAGCAGGATTGAGGCACTCCTGGAGGAGCAGGATTAAGGCCAGGGTGGGAGATTGCACACCCACAAAAAAGCTCCAAGATCAAAATAAACCCAGCAAACAATGGCCCACCGGCTAGCCGCTTGTTTATGTTTTTTTGCAAAATGAAATTTCTCTGGAGTCACCACGTGGGATTGGGGTGAAGCAAGTGGGGGCAGGGTTGAATCCTGTCTTTCTGTGAAACGGTGTTCCTCGTGGGATTTGGGCGCTCTTTTTTGCTCTTGAAGCAGGTTGCGTTAAAATGTTGTTTATCTTGCTTCCTGAGCTCTTGGGCACCACAGAGGCGAGCGAGTGCCTCCGTGCTTCCCCCAGTCCTCGCTCTGCTGTGGTGCAGTGATGCAGTGTACTCAGCCAGGCTTTGAGGGCCCCGACCTGGGAGGTGGTGGGGTGGGGGCGGCTGGGGTGGAGAGGGCACTGCCTCTAGGGCCTGCCAGCTCCTCCTCACTGGCTCTGCCTGTCCAGAGCACTGAGGCATCCAAGGATGCTCCCAAGGCGGTGCTGCGATGGAGAGGAGGCAGCTCCAGTCTAAACACCAAGACACGTAGGCTAGCTGAGAACCTCTGCCCCTCTCATCTGGCTGGACCTCAGCTTCGCCCTTCATGCAGTGGGCATTAAGCAAAGCTGAGGTCAAAGGAAGGAGCCCTGGTGGCGGCGTGGTTAAAGCGCTCAGCAAATTGAGAATTCAGCTGGCTGAAACCCCCCCCCCCCCAGCTGCTCCAAGCGAGGGAGGCGCGCGTCTTGGAAGATGCCCAGCCTTGCAGACCATCTGTAGGTCGCTGTGAGTCGGAACCGAGCAGCCAGCAGTCAGTTTGGCTGAGGAGCTCAGGAGAAGAGAGGCAGGGAATTGTGCAGGGCAGGCCGTCCGAGGTGTGTCCCCCAGCAGCCTCGCCAGGGAAAGTCCTCTCAGAACACAGCAAAGCTCAGTCGTCAGGGTGCGTCGTGTCCGATGTCATCTTGTGGAACCTCAGTTCAACAGCACCCGACACTCCACACTGCTGGGACGCAAATCTGGGTCCCGACCTTCAAACACAAAACTCCCTGTCCTCGAGGCCACTCCAGCCCATGGCTCTAGGACAAGCCAGAACTGCCCCCGTGGGTTTCTGAGCCTGCAGCTCGTTGAGGGGGCAGAAAGCTTCAGCTTTCCCACCCAGACTCGCGGCTGGTGGTTTTGAACTGCTGACCTCAGTCTCCTCATCTAGAACACGGAGCCAAAAACCAGCTGGGGTGAAGTCGGTGGTAACTCTACGTGGGGCCGAGGAAAACGGTGCTTCACAGGGGTATCGGTGGGTGGGTTTTCGGAAGTAGATGGCCAGGCCTTTCTTCCTTCCACCTCGGGGAGAACTCGAGCCTTGAGCCTTTCAGCGAGCAGCCGATGATCGTGCCCATCACCTCGGAAACGGAGATGCCGTCAGAGCAGTCCCTGGATTCAGTGGGCTAACGCCGTGCTGCTTGCAAGCACTTGAACGACAAGGACACCACTCTTAGTATTACTGCTCTTACAGTGTCAGCGTTTTCATCCGAGGAGAGGGCTCTCCTAGGCCGCAGGAAGACCCCCACCCCCACCCCACCCCCGGCTATACACACTACAAATGTCGAGCTTGCCATCAGGGGCCCTGGAGACACACCAGGTAAGCTCTGGGCTGGTGGTTCGAGCCCAGCGGCAGAGCAGAGCAGAAGAAAGGCCGGGCAGACTGCTTCTGTAAAGATTAAAGCCTCGCAAACCCGATGGGACACGTGGTATTGAAATGAGTCAAAACCATGTGCCAACGGCTGTTCTAAGCACTTTGCACGCACTGACTTACTCAGTTCTGTTGGCAAATCCCTGGTGCAGTGCTAGCTCTCCTTACCATCCAGTCAATTCCAACTCACAGGGATTCTGTTGGGGAGGACTGTCCCTGTGGGTTCCCGAGGCTGTAGATCTTCATGGGAGCAGAAAGCCTTCTTTCTCCCACAATGCATCAGCTAGGGGCTCCGATCATCTCCCTGGTGACGTGGTGGTTACGCATTTGGCTGCTCACCGTAAAGGCCTCTGGTCTGAACCTGACACCACACTTGGCTTCTGACCTTTGCCTGTGAGTAGCCTGTGGGAGCCCTAGGGGTGTAGTGCATTAGGCATGGGGCTGATAACACACAAGGTCAGCTGTTCAAAACCACCGTTGGATTCATGGGGAAAAGACAAGGTTTTCTACTCCCATAAAGAGTCGTCGGCTTGGAAATCCACAGGGGCAGTTCTACTCTGTCCTACAGGGTCACGATGAGTCAGAATCCACTCACTGGCAGTGAGTCTGCGTGAGTCTTTTCCCTGCAATGCAATGGTTAAGTGCTCTCAAGTGCTGACCCAAAGATGGCTGTTCGAACCCACCTAGCCACTCCGCAGGAGAAAGGACCCGGCAGCCTGTAAAGATGACAGGCCGGGGAACCCGACGGGCACTCCCGCTCTGTCACATGGCGTCACTCAGAGTCGGAATCAACTCAACAGCACACGAGCATTAGCCCCATTTTTCAGCTCCGCCAACGGAGGCACGGAGTGCCAGCTCTTGTTGAGGTCTTGCACCCAGAAATGCTGCAGGTTCAAGTCTTGACAGTCTGGTTCCCTGTGACCTTACACACACACCGTCATGCACACGGTCCTGGACACACACATACTGACAGCCACCACTCGCCCTCCCTGTGTCACGTACTGAGCGTCCCACCCTCAGAGTCGCTCTCGGGCACCGGCAATCCTTCAGGAGCTGTTCTCACCCACACCTCGGGTCCCATACTGTCACAGCCACATGTCGGGTCCCAGAGAAATGCCAGCCTAACAGCCCCAGAGCCATAGCAGGAGGGGGGAGGGGGGCTCTAGTCTCCTCGAAGGACAAGAGGGCACCTGAGACACAGAGTGGAAAGGGACTGGCCAAAGCATGTAGCAGCAAAGCCATGGCTGAGCGAGCCTGGACCCTTGCCCTCCAATCTGGCTTCCCCTTGGCTGTGGGGGCCTCGTGCCCAATCAGGAGGTCATTAAGGACCCCCATCCCTTCTCTTGGCCCAGCCTCATTGTCTGGGCTGCTACCCAGCTCCAAGAAAAGTTTAGGGGGGAATCTTCCCATTCCCCTGTCTTCCCCCTACTCAGCTGGGGCCCAGGAACAGAGCAGAGGGGGTGGCAGGCCTCCCACGCCCATCTGGGGCCAGCCCCACTCAGCAGGGAGCTGAGGCACCTTCCCTGCTGCCTGCTTTTACAATGCACCCTCTTGCCACCAGGCGAGGGTCTGGGCCCAGCACTACATTCCCGCTGTTCTCAGAGTGAGCGGCTGACCCAGCCTCGGGCACCCCTGTCTTCCCCACACACGTGCACATGCGTGTGCGTGCGCACACACACGCACACACGCACACGCCCTCTGCTCCCAAGCTTTTCCTTGACTTCCTACTTCTTAACACAGGGTGGAAGCCTCCCTCGAGGGCTTTACTTGCCCTGAGAGTAAATGAAATCACTGGGCTCGAATCCTGCTCCTCTTCCACACCCATGCTAGGGGACCAAACTCTGAGCAGCCACAGTGGCTAATCCCCCATGAAATGGGGACGTTCAGAAAAACCAAACGGGCTGTCATGGGGCCGATTCCACCTCACGGCAACCCCCATGTCCCGCGGCGGGGCTGTGCCCCACAGGGCCATCTTGACCAAAGCAGATTGCCAGGCCTTTTGTGTGTGTGGCCCTCCACCCTTTAGGCTGTCTCGCTCACTCCCGGCCACCGAGACTGACTCGTAGTGACCCCCCCTGTGGGTTTCTGGGACTGAAACTGTTTACAAGAGCAGACAGCCCAGTCTTTCTCCCTCAGAGCTGCTGGTGGTTTTGAACTGCCGACCATGCAGATCGCAGCCCAACTCGTAACCACTACCCCGCCAGGCAGCCCTGTCGTGGAACGAAAACTGCTTGCACCGGCCTGGCTCCTCCCTGTTGTTAGGTGCCATCCAGTGGATTCCAGGTCATGGCAACCTTCCGCACAACAGAACAAAACACCGCCCGGTCCTGCGCGGTCCTCGTCCTTGTTCTGATGTGTGAGCCTATTGTTTCCACCACTGTGTCGATCCATCTTGTTGAGGGTCTTCTCTGTTTCGCTGCCCCTCCACGTTACCAAGTGTGATGTCCTTCTCTGAGGACTGGTCTCTCCTGACCACATGTCCAAAGGATGTGATAGGAGCCCTCATCATCCTTGCCTCTAAGCAGTGTTCTGGCTGGACTTCTTCCGAGAGGGAGCTGTTCTTAGCATCTGCGTTAGTCCGGGTGGACTAGAGAAAAACTCATAGACACTCATACGTGTATAAGAAAGAGCTTTATATCAAAGAGCAATTGGATATTAAGAAAACATCCCAGCCCAGTCCAGATCAAGTCCATAAGTCAGATATTAGCCCATATGCCTGATACTAGTCCATAAGTTCCTCTTTAGACTCACACAGCACATGTAATGATGCCAAATGCAGGAAGATCACAGGCCAGTGGGTAGAAGGTCTTGTGGATCCAGTGGCAGCTGAGGTATCTCAACGCTAGCACCAGTCTCCATGTGTTCCCTCCAGCTCTCTGAGTGTCTCAATAGCAGGAAAGGGAAGGCAGAAAGGGTGGGTCCGGTCTCCAGGGAGCTATTTATCTCCTCCGTGCCTCCAAATGAGGCCATCAAGTTGCGACCTGATTGACAGGCTAGACCCCACCCCTTCGCTCAAGTTGACAAGAGATGACGTCACTGCCACAGCATCCCTTGGATGCTAATCCATTACAGCCAAGTCAATTCCAGCACCTGGAAGCCCTGCGTGTTACAGAGTGGAACCATCAGATTGTTCATGGCTATCGGGAGCCCTGGTGGCAGAGTGGGCGACACACTGAGCAATGAACGGCAAGGTCGATGGTTTGAACCCACCGGCCACTGTGAGAAGAAAGATGAGGCTGTCTAGGAATCCAAGAAGATCAGTTTTACCCGGTCCTGTAGGACCACGATAGGGTCACTGTAAGTCAGAATGAACTCAGCCGCAGTGTGTTGTGTTGTTTTTAGTTCTGTGGGGTTTTTTAGCGTGGGGTTGTTGTTGTTTACTAACAGAGGTGGTTCTGAGTCCTTCTAGGATACTGCGGAGTATGAACTGATAACCTTGGCATGAGCAGTCAAGCATTTGCACCCCTCAACTCACTGTCCTTGATCGAGTCCATGCCAACCTTATAGGACAGGGTAGGACTGCCGCCGTGGGTTTCCAAGACCGTAACTCTCTACGGGAGTCCAAAGCCTCATCCTTCTCTCCCTGCGTGGCTGGTGGTTTCAAACAGCTAAGCTTGTGACTAGCAGCTCAGTTTGCAGCCCACTACACTCCCAGGTCTCCTTATTAAACACCCACAGGGGTGTTTAAATGTTTTTTGAATTGCCCTCGAGTCAATTCAATTCTGACTCAAAGTAACCATATAAGGCAGCGTAGAACTGCCCCAGCGGGTCCCCAAGGCTGTCCTCTGAATGGAAACAGCAGTCGGTCTCCTCTTTGTCCCGTGGAGAACCCTGTGTGGGTTCACCACGGCCCCCCAGAGCTCTTCCAGGCCATGCTGCCACAGTGAAGCTGTGGTGTGGTTGCCGTCGTCACTCGGGGCCGTTGTATCAGCTCCGGTTGTGTACACCGCCTGGTCCTGCGCTATCTTCACCACTCTGGCTGTGTCTGAGCCCCTCCTTGCTAGCTCATCTCCTGGAGGGGCTTCCTCTTGACCCTTTACCTTACTCAGCAGGCGCATCTTTTGGCCTTTTATCTAGGATCCTTTGATGGTGTGCTCAGAGGCACCAAGTCTGGCCATCTCCGTTTGGGCTTTCTAAGGGGAAGCGCTGGCTGACAGGTGCAGGGAATGTGGCGATGCTGGAATCGGCCGCGGTGGGGTGGCGCCCCACTCCGGCAGTCAAGCAGGACAGGAAACAGTTGAGTTTTCCAGAGGCCTCCTGTCTTGATAAAGCTGCCCCACAGTGCAGGCAGGCCCTGAGGCCCAGCACGGGCTGAGTGCTTGCTTTATAAATAACTGCAGGGGCCATAGGAGGGGAGCCAGAGACTGTTGGGCCTTTAGCTCTGAGAAGTTGGGTCCTGTGCCCTAGCACCTGCTGTGGGCATGGTCAGAGAGGTCCAGCTGCCCAACCAACGCCATGCCCTGTCTTTCCAGGTGATGCCTTTCCGCTGAGGAAGCCCTGCAGTGCACCCCAGGAAGGGACCCCGCCGCAGCCCACTCAACCACCATGAATACCTCCGCCCCGCCCGCCGTCAGCCCCAACATCACCATCCTGGCCCCGGGAAAGGGTCCCTGGCAAATGGCCTTCATTGGCATCACCACGGGCCTCTTGTCCCTGGCCACTGTGACGGGCAACTTGTTGGTGCTGATCTCCTTCAAGGTCAACACCGAGCTCAAGACGGTCAACAACTACTTCCTGCTGAGCCTGGCCTGCGCTGACCTCATCATCGGCACCTTCTCCATGAACCTCTACACCACCTACCTGCTCATGGGTCACTGGGCGCTGGGCACGCTGGCCTGCGACCTCTGGCTCGCCCTGGACTACGTGGCCAGCAACGCCTCCGTCATGAACCTGCTGCTCATCAGCTTCGACCGCTACTTCTCTGTCACACGGCCGCTGAGCTACCGAGCCAAGCGCACGCCCCGCCGCGCCGCCCTCATGATTGGCCTGGCCTGGCTGGTCTCCTTCATCCTCTGGGCCCCGGCCATCCTCTTCTGGCAGTACCTGGTGGGGGAGCGGACGGTCACGGCCGGGAAGTGCTACATCCAGTTCCTCTCCCAGCCCATCATTACCTTTGGCACGGCCATGGCCGCCTTCTACCTCCCAGTCACGGTCATGTGCACGCTCTACTGGCGCATCTACCGCGAGACGGAGAACCGGGCTCGCGAGCTGGCAGCCCTGCAGGGCTCCGAGACGCCGGGCAAGGGGGGCGGCAGCAGCAGCAGCTCCGAGCGGTCCCAGCCGGGAGCGGAGGGCTCTCCGGAGAGCCCCCCGGGCCGCTGCTGCCGCTGCTGCCGCCCCCCTCGGCTCCTGCAGGCCTACAGCTGGAAGGAGGAAGAGGAGGAGGACGAAGGCTCCATGGAGTCCCTCACGTCCTCGGAGGGTGAGGAGACCGGCTCGGAGGTGGTGATCAAGATGCCCATGGTGGACCCCGAGGCCCAGGCGCCCGCCAAGCCGCCGCCGCCGCCGCGGATCTCCCCGAATACAGTCAAGAGGCCCACGCGGAAGGGGCGCGAGCGAGGCGGCAAGAGCCAGAAGCCCCGAGGGAGGGAGCAGCTGGCCAAGCGAAAGACCTTCTCTCTGGTCAAGGAGAAGAAGGCGGCTCGGACCCTAAGCGCCATCCTGCTGGCCTTCATCCTCACCTGGACACCGTACAACATCATGGTGCTGGTGTCGACCTTCTGCAAGGACTGTGTCCCCGAGACCCTGTGGGAGCTGGGCTACTGGCTGTGCTACGTCAATAGCACCATCAACCCCATGTGCTACGCGCTCTGCAACAAAGCCTTCAGGGACACCTTCCGCCTCCTGCTGCTCTGCCGCTGGGACAAGCGGCGCTGGCGCAAGATACCCAAGCGCCCTGGCTCCGTGCACCGCACGCCGTCCCGCCAGTGTTGATGCTCGCCTCGCCCGCACTCTCCACCCCCAGCCCCACCCACCCCACCCGGAGGCCGGTGGAGAGCCGTGCCAGGGCGGGGGCTGGGGGTGCTGTGTCCCCCGCTTCCCAGGCCCCCGGATCACCTCCCGGACCGCCCAGAGAGCCCCCAGCCAACTTTGCAAACTGGGCTCTTCCCAGGCAGGGAGAGGAACCCGGAACCGGGGAACTGGCTTTTCCCTTCCCTGCTGGGTGGGAATGGGCTCTCCAGAGGAGGTTCCGGGCTCTGGACTCCTTGTTTGAGTTTAGACAGGAAGGTCAGGGCCGGCCAGGGCGGATCAGAAAGGAGGAGGAGGGGGGGGGAGGGAAAAAAAGGTTTCAACCTTACCGTCCCCCTCCAGCGCAGTGGCTGGCCCGGATTGCGGAGGGAGATGGCGCCCCTGGAGACCACAGCGGGGAGCTGACACCAACCGCTGGGAAGCAAGCTTGGCTTGGAAGGGGTCGCTCCCCCACCCCTCACCACCCCACCCCACTGGCTGGAAATGCCCCGCCCACCAGGCCCTGGGCACGCTCTCCAGCATCCCGACCACTGCCCCCAGATCATCCCTGTGTGCGCCACCCCAGGACAGTGACGCCAGAGGGGACCGGCTCGGCTAGTCACACCAGACTCCAGGCATCCCGGCCGCTCCGCCGAGTCCTCTTCCTGGCGGCAGTGAGGGGCGGGGTACCTGCTGTCTAGCCCACACCGCTGCCTGTGCCCCAGCGAACCCCGAACCCCTCAGCCTCCCTTTCGGGCTCACAGCCTCCGCCTGGACGGGATCTGCTCTGTGCGCATCCAACCAGGCCTCCCGCATGCTGCCTACCTCCCAGCCAGCAGGCTGCCCTCTGAGTGCCCATCCCTGTCGTCCACCGCGCATGGCCTCCCAGCCACCCTCATCTCCAGGCCCAGCCTGGCCCCCAAATGTCCTTTTCTTCCATCCTCAGCAAGGGCTGAGTCTGTGAATAAAGCCACACAATCTGAGAGCACCAGGGGCCTGCCTTCCTGGGTCTGCTGCCTTGAGACCCAGGGCAGGATGGGGCAAGGGGGGAGCTCATGCCTGCCCTGAGCATCGTTCCCATGAGGGGAAGGGGGTGGGGGCAGTACAGATCAATGAAACTGGATCGACAAAAGCTTTGGGGCTCAGCAGTCCAGGGTCCCTGACTCAGGAGAGTGGGCTTGTAACAGGAAGCTCCTGGCATCTTAAAAGGGATCCCTAGGAGAAATTGACGCCCTTGTCCATATCCTAGGAGGCCCGGGGACATAGTGGTTACATACTGTGCTGCTGCCCATAAACTCAACAGTTCGAAACCACCAGCCTCTGAGGGAGAAAGACAGAGGCTCCTATAAACAGCCTCGCGAATGGGGGTAATTTTGCCCTGCCCTGTAGAGTCCCTATGAGTCTCAATCCATTCAATGGCTGTAAGGGTTTTTGTTGTTGTTGTTGTTGTGCTTTGTGTTGGTTTTTGGGTGGTCCTAAGGACTCAAGTTAAATGCCCGACTGCTAACTGAAAACGTTGGCGGTTCAAACCCACCCACAGGTGCCTCGGAAGAAAGGCCTGGTGAACTTCCGAAAGGCCACGGCCATCAAAAACCCTGTGGGCAATAAAATGATTAAGATAAGTAAATAAGAGAAAACACACACAAAACAAACAAACATACCCCTGTGAAGCAATAAATAAATAAGCAAATAATTTTTTTAAAATTTTAACCTATGAAGCAGTTCTACTCTGCACCCAAGGGGTTGTCATGAGTTGAAACCACTCAAGGGCAGCCAGTCAGCCCAGATCCCCACATCGTGTCTCTGTCCCGCCCAGGGAGCACGGGGTTTTCCCAAAGTTCCATTGGCAGATGAGGAGGCTCGGGGCCTGAGCCCCAGAAGCACATCGAGGGGACCCACACAGGTAAGCTCACAAGCAATTCACAGTTTCCTGATCCCTGGGCTACTCCAGGCCTGAACACCCCATCAGGGTGAGCCCTGGGCCAGGTTCGGAAGTGCTTCACTGGTGCAGAGTCCCCACAGCCGAGAACAGTCTGAGCTGCTGAGAAAGAAACCCAAAAAAACAAACTCCCTGCCCCGGAGCGCATGCCGACTCACAGCGACCAACTGGACCGAGAGCAAAGGGCGGAACTGCCCCTGTGGGTTTCTAAGACTCACTCTACAGGGGGGGAAAGCTGGAGGAGCACAGCATTTCTCAAAGGGTGATCTTGGCCACTGGCAGCGTCCGTACACCTAGGAACTTCCTAACATTAAAAACACTGCCATGGGGTCAAGTCCGACTCGTAGTGACCCTGTGAGACAGAGGAGGGCCGCTCCTGGGGCGATCTAAGACGGTAGCTCGTAATGAACGTGAAGGGCCTCATCCCTCTCCTGAAGACTGGCTGGTGGTTTCAAACTGCTGACCTTGCTCTTCGCAGCACAGTTCACAGCCCAGTGGGAATTCCCACGGCCTCCTCAGATTTACTGAAGCAGACAGCCTGATGCGGGCCAGAGGGTGACAGTCAGCCCTCTGCTCCCACAAGCCCTCCTGGTCGTTCTGATGTGGCTAATGTTTGTGAGCCACTAGGCTCGAGGGATGAGTTCTTGGGTCGGCCAAACCCTTGCAGAAGGTGGGGTGCAAGGGCTGCCAGGACTCCCATAAGTCTTAGGGAAGGATGCTTCCAGCACACACACACACACACACGCTTAGTCACTGAGGAGGTGGACAGGCTAGCCGGGAGCTGCCAGGAACCACAGCATGGCTAGAGAAAACAAACCCCACCCCTACCCCCTCACTCTTAGCACCACAATTTCCTGGGTGGTCAGCTCAAGACCCTGAGAGAGCGCTCCTTTGCCACTGTCCACTTCAAGCCCTCCCCACTCAGGGTAAACATGCCCTGCCCTGTGCTGGAGACACTGGCTTGAGGTCCCAGGAAGGGAAGGAACCAGGAGGCCCAGCAAGTTTGGAAGAACAGGCTCTCTGAAGGTCGACTCAGCTGGCCTCTGCTGTCACAAGTGGAGATCAAGGCTGAGGCTCATTCAGGCCTGAGGGTAGCAGGGCACACTGACCCCTTGCCCCTGGTGTACATCCTACCTGCCCCAACCCCTCACCAAGCAACCTCTGGCCGGCCTCTTGGGCTCAGACTCCCCATCTTTCAAAGGCGGAGGGCCCCTAGAGAGAAGAGGCAGAGGAAATTAAACCGTGCTGGAAGCACCTCCGCCAGACGGACGGACACCGTGGTTGCCAGAATGTCGCAGGCCCAGGAACAATGGTCAGGCGGGCGCAGGACACTTTGCATTGGGTCCCTATGGGCCAGAACTGACGGGACGGTGCCTCCCAACGACGAACACCTCTTTATAGGAGTAGGAAGCCTCGTCTTTCTCCCTGGAAGCAGTCTGATGGGTTCAGACTGCTGACCTTGAGGTTTCCAGCCCAACGCATAACCCCCTGAACCACCGTGGCTCCTAGGGCCGCTCCTCACTGCCACCCCAAACTCGCTGCCCTCCAGGCAAGTCCAACTCAGCACAACCCCGTGGGAACAAGGTAGAGCCATCCCTGTGGGTTTTCAAGACAGACGGCTCTACCGGAGTAGGCAGCCTCGCCTTGATCCAGCAGGGTAGCTGGTGGTTTCCAACGGCTGACCTTATGGTTAAAAGCCCAACTCCTTAACCAACTAGTTAACCATGCTGCCACCGGGAGGCTCCCACATGCGGACTGCTGACAGGCAAAGGCTGGAAGCCAGGTCTGCTGTCGGGCCTGGTTCTCTCCCTCTCCCTCCACCCCAGACTTAGAGGAAAGGCCCAGCCCCGAACCCCAAAAGCTCTGAACATGCACCTGACACGGCATGATGTGGACAAAGGCGAGTGGAGAGGGATGCTGGGAGAGGTGTGGGGCTCAGAAAGGCACCCCAGAGGTGGGAGGGGGTGCCCCCAGAACAAGTTTCCTGCAGGCACAGCTTCCAGAGGTCAGAAATAAAGGCAGGCCGTGTCTCAAGAGAGAGGCATGGCCGGTGAGGTGATGGCATCGGGCCACCCCCTCCACCCTGACGGAGGCCTTCTTGGCCCCAGAAACAAGGGCTGCTTCGTGCTGACCAGGAAGCAGGGGAAGAATAGGGTGACTGTGTGAAGGTTCCCCTCCCCCCACTACTCCCTCAGGTTGAAGCAGACATGGGGCAGGGCCTTCAATCTGGTTTTTCTAACACACACATACACACACAATCACCCCTGGAGCAGGGACTTCAAGCCTGTCTTTCACACATACACACACACACACCACACGCCACGCCCCGGAGCAGGGCCCTCTAATCTTGGCTGTGTTCTTTCTTTTTTCAACATGTTCTTGACGCACCATAGCTCAACCCCCTCAAGAGGATCTCAGGACATTTGCTCTGTGCTCATTGTTATTTGTGTAATGCGCGCCCCCCACACCCCGTTTTGACGCAGATAGGCGCCACAAAGCATTCACCGTTTCCACCCCGTCTACACGCTCCATTCAGGGCCACGGCGGACCAGGCCCTTCGTTGCTGTACAGCCAGTGCTGGTTTCCCTCCCCAAATTGTTCACCGCCATGAGCTCGAACCCAGTGCCCTCGAAGCAGAAACGCTCCCTCCTGCACCCACGGGAACCCCAGTCAAGTTTGCTTTCTTGTCTAATTTTTTAAGTCATTTTCTTGAGATAACATTCACATAGCATAACCCTTCCACGGTTAAACCGCTTCTACAAAGAGTTGTCTATGCATCATCACAATCGGTTTGCACGCTCCCTCCCATCAACTGCTCGCTCCCCAGTGCCCCTCTAAATCCTGTCTTTCTCACACACACACACACACACCATTCCTGCCGCATCATGTTAGCACCACCTGCTGGCACTCAAGGAAATAGCTTTGCCAAGAAACCGGGCCCTTGGAACCTGCCTGGACCTGCTGCCCAGAGGACAGAACAAAATGATGGGTCTTGGCCGCTTCACCTCTTGCTCTTAAACCTCAGAAGACTCCCAAGGCCCCGGAAGGAAGGATTAGCTCACTTGGCTACTTGGCAATGACTCCAATCCTTTGCCTCCCTGTACAGACAGGCCCTGCCTTCCCGACCCAGTCTGCCAGCCTCACCAGAGACTGTGGGAAGACTTGGCAGTGGGAACCACTCCTTCCCGGAAGCCTCCTCGGGCCTCTGGAATTCTCGGTTGCATTCTTGGGGGCCTGGCTCGCATTCCACAGACAATCATGCTGACCCAACTGGAAATTCAGACAGGTGCTTGCTCGCCCATAGAATGAGGATGTTTTTCAATGATGAAACATACAACTTTCCTCTAGTTCTTTAATTTTTCCTCCCCCCCCCTATCATGATCCCAGTTCTGCCTTACAAATCTGGATCGACCAGAGGATGTACACTGGTACAAATAGCAACTGGAAACACAGGGAATCCAGGACAGATGAACCCCTTAGGACCAATGGGGAGAGTGGCGATACCAGCAGGGTGGAGGGAATGTGGAATAGAAAGGGGGGACAGATTACAGGGATCTACATATAGCCTCCTCCCTGGAGGACAGACAACAGAAATGTGGGTAAAGGGAGACGTCAGACAATGTAAGACATGACAAAATTATAAATTATAAAGGGTTCATGGGGGAGAGGGGAGCAGGGAGGGAGGGGGGAAATGAGGAACTGGAGCCAGGGGCTTAAGTGGAGAGCAACTGTTTTGAGAACGAAGAGGGTAACAAATGTACAAATGTGCTTTACACAATTGATGTGTGTATGGATTGTGATAGGAGTTATATGAGCCCCCAATAAAATAATTTTAAAAAAAGAAAGCAGAGCTCTCACGGGTTGCAGGACGCCCTCCCCTCTTAGCTGGCATGCATAGGTCCAGTGCACAGCTCAGCGCAGCTGCCCTGGGGGCAGCCGGGGGTTCTAGAGAGGAGGGGGTGAGCTGTGGGGAAGGATACGAAACGGACGGGAGAACCCGGGGGGTTGCCGTTGGAGGCCGTCAAGTCCCCTCTCACAGCAGCCCCAGAGAAGAATTGCCTTCTCGGGCTCTCTCTCGGCTGTATCTGCACAGAGCAGGTTCCAGCTCATCGTGGCTCCGGGTGCAATAGACCCAAACCCCGCCCAGGGCTGCCCCACCCTCCCAACTGTTGCTCTGCTGGAGCCCATCCTTGCAGTCTCTGCGGCCAAGCAGCTCACAGAAGCGCTTCTCACGCTTGCTGACCCTCTACCAAGCGTGATGCCTGTCGTGTCCCAGACTGCGTGATGCATCCATGCCTACTAACTAGCCTTGAGGCTGCCTCTTGGCCCACAGAGCCTAAACTAGCAGGTCCCTGGGTCTTTTTTCTATGGAATCTCTGGGAGGGGAGGGGGGCGGTTTGAACCACCAACCTTTCACATCGTGGCCAAGCACTTTACTGTTGCGCCCCACAAGGCTCCTTGGGACAAAGTGGGGCTCAGTAAATCCTCAGCTGAGGCCCCTGTGAGGCTGGCCCAGTAGCTCTGCTTTCTCAGTCAGGACACCAAGGCTCAGCTCTCTGAGGAACTTGCTTTGCGTCATCCGGTAAGTGGAGAAATCCAAGTGGAACTCAAACCACTCTGGGCCCGGACCGTGCTGGCCTCCTGTGCTGACCCTTCCAGGACCAGACTGGTCCCCAGTAAACAAGCACCTCTACTGAGCCCCAGGCTGGAGCCCTCTGGGTATTTCTTTGCAGAGGTCTCTGCGTAAATAAACTCCTTCAGGCTTCACAGAAGGCCACAGTCAGTGTGGTGGGATGACCTTTTTTGGGGGTGCAGGGGGTGCAGGGGGAGGCAGGCTCTTATTAGATGTTATTGAGGCCACAGCTGTGGGTGTGACCAGGACACAAGCTCAGCCCTAGAGACCCTCGCAGGCTAGGATGGTGTTTCAAAACGTGGCCCGTTAGTGAGTTATGAAATTATTGTCAGGATCTTCCACTTAAAAAATGTGGGGGGGGGCGTAGTTTAGAATAAGTGTGAGAAGAGCAGGGCATGTCGTTTTGTTGTTGTTTTGAAATGTTTCTATGAAGCGCACAGCAGGCCATAGCGGCTACTATTTCTAATGATGGAATGGGACCAGGATTCCAAAAGGCCCTGGACCACACACGGAGTCACTGAGAAGACCAAAGGAGCCCGAGTGCAGCCAGGGCCCTGCAAGGCCAGCCTCTCAGGAAGCCGTCTTTGGAATTGTCCCGGCTCAGAACTGCCCTGCGGCTCCTGGGAAAGGGGGTGCCGGCACCTGCCACTCCGGGGCTTCCAGCCTGGCTGCGTGAGTCAGGAAGTCCTAAGCCACCTGGACCTTCGGTGTCGCAGAGGGCAAGGTGACGGCCCCACCGTCTGCTTTTCACAGAGCATCCCAGATTCCTGGCCTCTTCTCCCACAGGCACATGCCCTTCCTGTGTTAGTCAGGGTGGACGAGAGAAACAAATTCCTAGACACTCATACGCCTATAAGAAAGAGCTTGCTATAAAAGAGCAGTTGTGTATTGAGAAAACATCCCGGTCCAGATCAAGCCCATTAGTCCAAATTTAGCCCACATGTCCGATTCCAGTCTATAAATTCCTCTTCAGACTCACAGCACATGCAATGACGCCGACTGCAGGAAGATCACAGGCCAGTGGGTGGAAGGTCTGTGGATCCAGTGGCGGTGGAAGCATCTCAGCGCTGGCGTGGGTCTCCACGTGGCTCCTCCAGCTCCAGGGCTCTGGCTCCATCAGTGTAGCTCTATGTGGCTCGTCAACAGAAATATGAAGCAGAGACAGAGTGTGCCTGGCCTCCAGTGAGCTATGCATCTCCATCATGCCTCCAAATGAGGTCATCAAGCTGTGACCTGATTGACAGGCTAAACTCCACCCCTTCATTCTGAATAGTCTCAAATTGACACCAGATTATGTAACTACACACTTCCCACCTATAAGCTCTCTGGTACCCGGTTCTCCAGCCCCTGATTCCTCCCATCTTTTCTCTCAGGCCGCCACCGAGAAGGACGTGTTGCATGAGGAGGGTTGGGAGCCAGTATTTGTTGTTGCTGTTGCTGTTGTTGGTGGTGGTGTGGTGTGGTGAGGTACCGTTGATTCACAGCAAAGCCATACACAACAGAGGGAAACACAGTCAGGTCCCGGGCCACCCTCACCAGTGTTCTGCTTTAGCCCATTGCTGCAGCCTCTGTGTCCATCCCTCTCCCAGTGACCCTGGACAGACCAATTCTTTCAAGACTCAGCTTCTTCCTCTGAAAAGTGAGGGCCATCTCAATGTGCCTCTCGTAGGTCATTGCTGTTGCTAACAAGTTGACCCCTGATTCCTGGTGACCACGCACATCCCCAGGCTTTTCCTTGGATGATATTCTTTGGCAGTGGATCACCCAGTGTGTTCGTCCGGGTAGACTAGAGAAACAAATGCATAGAATCTCATACGTGCATGAGAGAGAGTTTTAGATCAAAGAGAAACTGTGCATTGAGAAAACATCCCAGCCTGGTCCAGTCCAAGCCCATAAGTCCGATATTGCCCCAAACGTCTGATACCAGTCTATAAAGTCCTCTTCAGACTCACAAAAGACATGCAATGATGCCAAATGCAGGAAGATCACAGCCCAGTGGGTAGAAAGTCATGTGGATCCAGTGGCATTGTAAGCATCTCAGCGCTGGCAGGGGTCTCCACGTGGCTTCTCCAGGTCAGGGCACTAGTGCAGTTCCATGTGTCTTGTCAGCTACAAATTCTCCCGGGGGAGTAAACAGAAAGAGAGAAGTGTCTCCCACCTCCAAGAAGGAAAACACCAGTTCCCAGGATTCTCAGGAGAAGGCCATGCCCACACAGAGGTCCCTTGGCTATCTCCAGATTGACAGGCTAGACTCCACCCCTTCACTGTCATCCTCTCAAATTGACACCAGATGATGTAACTTCCACCCCCCAGGCTTTCTTCCTAGGCTGTCTTAGTCTAGCAGCTCCACTGACACCTGGCAAGCATCCTAACAACAGACCAACTCCCACGGACAGAGGAGAAGTGAACCCAGTTGGGAACTGGACCAGGCTGTCCGTACAGAAGGCAAGACTCCTGCCTCTGCCGCGCCCCGACCCTCTGTCCTGTGTTCGACGCTCGGGCACGACTTCCTTCCTTCCCTCAGCAGCCCTGCCCTTCCTTCCTCGTGTTCCTCTGGCCAGCCAGGCCTGGGGGTGCACACTCTGGACCATGGTCGCTCAGGATCCAAGGGTCACTGACCAGGATCAGAAAAACATCTGACCAGGTAGACGATGCATCATCATTATCTTACATTTTGGCCCCATGAGACTCTGGGAACCAGACAGGAAAGTTCACTGACTTCTGTTTCCACCATTTCTTCCCTCTGATGTCTGGGGGAGATATCTATCTATCTATCTTGAAAATTCCTCCATCAACACCAGCAGTAGGAGTGGCAACACCGGTAGGGAAGGGGGTGTGGAAAGGGAGAACAGATCTTGGAGATCTATGTGTAACTTCCTCTCTGGGAGATGGGCAATGGGAGGGTGGGTGAGGGGAGATGCCCGGCAGTGTAAGATAAGATATAACAATTATTTATAAACTATCAAGGGACCAGGTGGAAGGGGGGAGCAGGGAGGGAGGGGGAGGGGGGGGGAAAGGGAAACCGAGCTGATTCCAGGAACCCAAGTGGAAGGTGAATTATGAGAATGACGAGTGCAACGAATGTATAAGGGTGCTTTGCTCAATTGATGTATGTATGGATTGTGATAAGAGTTGTATGAGCCCCAATAAAAAGATTTATTAATTAAAAAAAATTCCTCCAGATGGAAATGAGTTTTCTCAAGGTCCTACTCCTGTTCAATTTCCCTCCTCTCACCGGTGACACTTTCCTGGCTGATGGTCTAGTCAATCCAGCTACCCCAGTGTCATGATCTCTTTGACCTTGGGGACCTGACCCTCGACCTCACTTCAGATACATTCACGTTCCTGAGCGCTTGCTCACCAACAGCTCCTACTCCCCCGTCCCTGGCCCCTCCCCTTCCTCCACGTGTGCTGTCTCTGCTCTCCTGGTCCTTCAGTCCCCCCACCCCCCCCACCCCACCCCCCACCCCCCCACCCCCGCCACCATCCACCTTTCCTCCCCAGCAGCCTGGACTACGCAGTCCCTCACCCCTGACGTGACTGCCGCGGCTATCAACGCTAGTGTGCATGCTAACAGAAAGGACCTCTGCTTCCCCCACAAATGCCCCAGCCTGGAGTGTGCTCCGCTTGGCTGATGTTACACACCTGCACAGCGGGAGAAAGGGGCCTAAGGCCTTACCAAGGTTTTCTGCTCTCCTAAAGAGGGGCAGTCTCGGAAACCCACGGGGCAGGTCTACCCTGTCCTATAAGGTCGCTATGAGTCAGAATCACCTCTCTGGCAGTGAAAAAGTTAGTCTCAGAAACGCACAGGGGTGTGTGTACTCACATATAAGCCGAGTTTTCCCACACATCTTTAATGCAGTTTTTGTGGTAAAAATAGGTGTCCGGCTGATATTCGGGTCAGCTTATACTGAAGTACATACGGTAGTTATAATCTGTCTTCTAGGGGTCTCTGTGAGTTAGAACGGATTCAATAGCAGCAGCGTGTGTGTGCGTGCGTGCATGCGTGCGTGTGTGTGTGTGCATGCGTGGTGTGGTGCAGACTGGCATCAACATGGAGAGCCTAGCCACAGCCAGTGGACCTCTTTGGTGCCATCTGGTCCTCCTTAGACACTGCAGGCATCTCCTTCCCCAACGCCCACCTCTCTCCTTCTGCCCTCCCTCTCCATGTGCACCACAGGTGGCCTGGCCTCCTGCCTGTCGCTTTCCCTGAACCAGGCTCTGCAGCTCCATGGAATGAAGACCTGCTGCCTCCGTTATCTCACAGCTCTGGGAGAAAGAGGGATCTGCCAGTGCTTCCTTGGAGCTGAACAAAGGCATTATGAAGGCAGATGAGCTTTCATGGGACCTGACCAGATTCCCCCCTAGAACGGCACCTACAGGGCTCAAGCAGAAAGCATATGTTCTGAAAATGATGATGGCAACAAACGTACAAATGTGCTTGACACAATGGATGGATGGATGGATGGATGGATGGATGGATGGATGGATGGATGGATGGATGGATGGATGAGTGGATGGATGGATGGATGGATGGATGAGTGGATGGATGGATGGATGGATGAGTGGATGGATGGATGGATGAATGGATGAGTGGATGGATGGATGGATGAGTGGATGGATGGATGGATGGTTGGTGCTAAGAACTGTGCAAGCCCCTAATAAAAGGATTAAAAATAAATACATTTTTTAATTTATAAAGAACACACGCACACATACAAGAACAGCATTTGCAAGGACGGTTTCCAGAGGCAAAGTGTACTCGCATGTCTCCTGCTGCAGAGGGAGGGAACGGGTACTCCGGTACTCCGTCCTCACATCCTGCGATGTTGTATTTCCCCTCCCCACAGCCAGGCCAACCTCTGGAATTCCGTGAGCTAGTGCGGAATTCTATCCGCACTCTCTTCAAGAGTCCTTCTTCCCAATTCCTGTCTCCCCGATTCCTATGAATCACCTGGGCTTGGGGCAACGTGCAGATTCTGATGCCGCAGACCTGGGGTGGTCTGAGACGCCCCGGTTTCTCACAAGTCGGTGAGATGGTTTTGCCGCTGGGGATCAAGAGGTCTGGGACGCTGGCCCTGCTCGCTTCCCTTCTCCTCTGTGTCACAGAGCGTACACTCTGAGCTTCCCTTGGAGATCTGGTGGCCTCGTGGCAATGAGCGAGCGGAGCTGGGAACCACAAGATCAGCAGTTCAAATCTACCAGCTGCTCCACGGGAAGAAGATGAGGCTTCCCACCCCTGTAAACAATTAGTCTCAGGAGCCTGCAGTGGCAGGCAGCTTGACTCTGTCCTGGAGGGGAGGGTTGCCTGAGTCAGAATCGACTTGATGGCCGGGAGTGAGTTGGGAACCAGTCCGAAGAGGGACAGCCTGGCCCTTTGGAACTTGCCCAGGTGTGGCCTTGATGACATTTTGGGTACAGGGGTCCGCATGAGGACGTCCTGATGTTGGGCTCACTACGAATCGGATCCACCTGATGGCAGTGAGTGAGGGGTTATAAGGTCAACAGTCGTTTCCTGACCGCCTTGAGGAGAGGGCCTTGACCCAATCCTGTGTGTGTCCCTGTCTACAGCAGAGTATCCTCCCCACTTACGGTTCCCTTCCTGACTGTAGTCCTGCCCTCCACTGTGATGGACTGATCCTTGGTGATGGACTGACGCCATCCCCCCCATCATGCTGCTGAGACAGTTTCCCTCGTGCTCACATCCCGCTTAAGTCGCTGTGTTTCGGTGAATCCGCCCATGCCGTATGACCTCATGCGGGTGGGCTTCCTCATCCAGATGAACCTGAACACGAGCCGTCTCTGTCCTGCTCCAGACTTAGAGATGCGCCTCCTTAAGGTACAGTTGAGATCGGGGCTCCTTTTTCTCAAATTCAGGTGTGATGTACACAAGACTGGACTTTGATTCTTGGGGCCTTGTTTTTGTTTTCCTCTGTTCCAACTTGCACGTGGACATGAGCAGCGGATGGTTTTGTAAGGTTTCTCAAGTGGGTCATACCTTGGTTCTTGGCTTGGCACGAGAAAGAACTCACGCCCAAGCCCGTGTGTCATCCGAGTGGGTTTTGATGAAGGACGGGAGGCGGTCCAGGTTCTCCAGCCGGAAAAGCATATGCGCTGTGTGACCACTTGTGAGCCCCGGCTGCAACCTCATGGAAAAGAGCACCGCCACGTGCGCAATGGGGGCCAGAGAGGCTGTGGCACGGGCCGGGACCAGGCATCGAGAGCGCAAACGGGCAAGGAGAGAGGCTGTGGGTCCCAAGCAGGCCTGGAGCGGCCCTGAGGAGGCAGGGGGCACGCACAGGCGGCAGGCAACACGCGTGCACCCTCCGACCTGCCGCTGTCCAGGAGCAGGGTAGACAAGTGTAAGAGGGGGTCCCCGAGCATGCTCCCTGCCTTTATTCTAGCCCACCCCTGGGCTGGGGGAAGGCAGGGCTGAAGGTATTGGTTGACCGCATTGGCTGGGTTAAGCCCACCTGGACCTAGTTTGGCCACCCAGGTGTAGCTCCCATCTGACTCAGGGGCTTGAATTGGGGCATGCTCAGTTAGAGTCTTCACAGGTGTTTCGTGGTCGCCTGGGTGCTTTCCAACCTTTATGGGGGCCTTTCCAGGCATGTCCCTAAGCTACCTACCTAACAGTTTCTTCTACACTTGGCTTTGGCTTCGTTCTCACCGGTGATGTTGAGCTTTTCCATTGTGTCTTCGGATGATGCAGCCGACTCAATCTCTGTGCATCGCCTCCAGTGAATGCCGCACGTGTAGCTGCCACTTACCTGGCTGAAAACAAACAGCAAGGTGTTTGCCACAGGAAAGGCATTAGTTGGTCTCGTGACAGTCTATCGTGAGATCTCCGGCATCATGTCCATCACCAAGGCAGTAATTGCCGACTTCCTCTTGTTTCCACCTTTTGCCTTACGAGAGCCAGTAAACACCAGGGCATCCTTGTTGCAGGTCTGACCAATTTCAGACTGAAGAGAGTGGTAAGAGTCTTTCATTTTTCCATCTGGGGCATTCGTGGTGGGTGCATGAGTTTGAATCGTGGCCATGGTGACTGGTCTTCCTGGTAGTTTCATGTGGATATGAAACTATGACCACGTTGATCTTCAGGATAGATCTTGAAATGCTCGTTGTGGCCATGAGAGCCGTGCCACTTCTTCCTAGTCTGCCGTGCCAGTTACAGTAAGCCATATGGTTGTTGGATTCCAAAGGGCCAATGCCAGTACATGCCAGCTCACAATGTCACGGGCATGGCTCTTAAAGCATTCCACCCCATTTTTGACAATTTCTGATTTTCCTAGATTCATAATGCATGCAGCCCATGCTTCAATTGTTACTGGAATTTTGAGTCATGCCATGTCAGCCAACAAAGGCCTCCAAAGCTTTCCTCCCACCACATCATGGGAGTCAGCTCCAGGTGGAGAAGGCAGCTAGTTCCTCCCTCTGTTGTCTTCCCACGGGATGAGCTCATCTTCTGACCCTGTCTCCGCCAATAGGCCCCTGCTATTCAGAAGGTGTTCCCTGTCTTTTTCTTTTTCAAGAAATAGATTGCCAAACCCTTGTCTCTGTTCCATCTTAAGCTTCAAGCTCCGCTGAAAACTCTCTACCACGAGTGAGCCTGCCGGTCTTTGGAGTCCTGGTGAGACCAGTGACGTGGTAGCTTCCAGCATCAGAGCAAGCCGCAAGCCAACAGATGTGTGACAGAGAATGATGTTTGCCTGTGTGTTACTGAGTGCGCAGTGTGTGCGGCTCGCCTGTGTGGACAATAGCATTGATCGATGACGTTGACTAGCATGGAAATCCCAGAGCACTTCCTTCAGCGCATGGAGAGCCTGTATACAGAGAACAACGGGGGTGATTTATATTTACAATCAGGAACGTTATGTGTCGGGGACCGCAGCCTGTAACATGCGCATTCGATCTGTCTGCTGAGCAAAGACCAGGCGATGCTGGATCCTCTGAGGAAGCCAACAGCATCGGCACTGCAGGAAGATCACTAACAACCTGCGACGCGCAGAGGAGGCGGCCTTGCTTGCTGAAAGCGGGTGTGGGGGGAAGGGCCCCCAACAAATCATCACAGGTGCAACTGCACAGCGATAATAAGTAAAGATTATAGTAAAGTCACAGAGAGCATGAGAGATAGAGGAGAGATTGAAAGAATGGAGTCAGACACATGCTCAGAGAGAGAGAGAAAGATCTTTATTGCTAACCAAGGCTTTTATCTTCTCTGGGACGTGCAAGCCCCCTAATCACAGGTGAAGACATACGTCACAGGAAGGGGTTGTGCTATAGGCGATACAATAACGGGAAGGGAACAATCTAGGGACATACAAGCAATAGGAAGGGGAGGGATCAGGGTATATATGTGACAAGGGCGGATCCTAGATTTAGGGAGGTGGCTTAATTTTGGATGTCACTGAGCCAGTTTGACCTGTTCTCTGACTCACTATAGAAACCACTGTCAGTCAGGTGTAAACCCCACCTACAGGAACCAGACTAATAGCCCCAGACCTTTAGGGAGAAGTAGCCCATTGTCCTTAACAGCAGGGAGTGGGCCCTACTAGTGGTGGGACCAGACAGTAGTCTGGCAACTGACTGCCTGAGGGAGGTCACTTGACAATCATTTACCATGAGCTGCAAGCAGTGTCCTAAGTCTAACATATATTTGGGGGAGACTTGGGAGAAACTTTTCTGTTTCCCACAAGCGGGGAAGATTCAACGCATTCACTGAGGAGGAGGACCAAAGGTCGGGGCCTTCGGGACCTCAGCATAAAGAAAACAGAAAGGCTCGAAACTGGACCAACAACAACACCATAAATGGAGAAGAGCTTGAAACGGTCAAGAAACTCACTTTATTGAGCTCCACAATCGAGGGACATGGCAGCAGCAGCCAAGAAATCAACCAGACGACATATAGCACTGGGCAAATCGGCTGCAGAAGATCGCTCTGAAGTGTTACCAAGCAAAGAGGTCGCCTGGTAGACGGGTGTTCGCCCAACGGGCCGTGGTATTTTCCGTGGCTCATATCCAAGCAAAAACTGGACAGTGACTACGGAAGACTGGGGAAAATGTGTGTGTTTGAGTTTGGGGTGTTGGCGAACAACAGTGACTGAACCATGGAATGCCAAAAAAGCTAACAAATATATTTAGAAAAAGTATACTCCTGTGGTGGTTATATAAGCATTTGTCAATTTAAGGATTAAGAGTGAAGGGGTGGAGTCGAGGCTGTCAATCTGGAGACAGCCAATGAGACCTCTGTGTGGGCGTGGCCTTCTCCTGAGGATTCTGGGAAATCTAGTACTTCCTCCTTGGAGGGGGGGGGACCTCTCTCTCTTTCTGTTCCAGACCCTTGTAGACTCTCTACTGGCAAGACTCGCTTCCTGTTGGACATCCCTGAGGAGGAGCCACATGCACCTACCCTGATGCAGCCCTGGGTGCTGGAGAAGCCGTGTGGAGACCCCTGTCAGCGCTGAGATGCTTCTACCACCACTGACTTTGCACCCACTGGCCTGTGATCGTCTGCATTTGGCGTCATTGCATGCATTTCGTGAGTCTGAAGAGGACTTTATAGTTTGATATCGGACATCTGGGCTAATATCAGACTTTTGGACTTAAGCCGGACTGGGCTTGGATGTTTTCTCAATATTCAACTGCTCTTGGATACAAACCTCTTTCTTATACACATATGCATGTTTATGAATTTGTTTCTCTAGTCTACTCGAACTAACACGCTCCTTGGAACAAAGATGGCAAGACTTCATCTCATGTACTTCAGGCATGTTATCAGGTGGGACCCGTCCCAGCAGAGGGACATGTACTTCGGGCATGTTATCAGGTGGGACCCGTCCCAGCAGAGGGACATGTACTTCGGGCATGTTATCAGGTGGGACCCGTCCCAGCAGAGGGACATGTACTTCGGGCATGTTATCAGGTGGGACCCGTCCCAGCAGAGGGACATGTACTTCGGGCATGTTATCAGGTGGGACCCGTCCCAGCAGAGGGACATGTACTTCGGGCATGTTATCAGGTGGGACCCGTCCCAGCAGAGGGACATGTACTTCGGGCATGTTATCAGGTGGGACCCGTCCCAGCAGAGGGACATGTACTTCGGGCATGTTATCAGGTGGGACCCGTCCCAGCAGAGGGACATGTACTTCGGGCATGTTATCAGGTGGGACCCGTCCCAGCAGAGGGACATGTACTTCGGGCATGTTATCAGGTGGGACCCGTCCCAGCAGAGGGACATGTACTCGGTAAAGTAGAGGAGCCAGAGAAGAGGAAGCCTCTCAATGGGCTGGATTGGTGCAAAGGCCGAAACGGAACAATAACAACATGACAATTATGAGGAAAAGTGGGATGACCGGTCCTGAGGATGACCAATTATGGGCAGACCCCGGAACGGGCAGTGTTCCACTCCCTTACACACAGGCTGGATACGAGTCAGAACTGGCAAAGGAACCTAAGAACAATATTGAAGAGAGCATGCTGCCCTCTCTCCTGTCTTAAAACAACAAAAAGTTTAAATGCCTTTGACACACACCCCACTGTTAGTTTGTTTTCCCAACAGGGGCTTTCTCAATATTCTCTCCCCCTTGCTAGCAATGCTGTCTGCGCTCACGGACTCCAAAAAGAACTGCCTAGTCACTGAAGGTCCCTGGTGGTGCAACGATTAAGCGCTTGGCTGCGCAGCAACACGTTGTCCGTCCAAACCCACCAGCAGCTCCGTGGGAGAAAGAGGAGGGCAGCTGCTCCCAAAGAGGTTACAGCCTTGGGAACGCAGAGGGGCATCTCTACGCCTGCAGGGTCAAGGGTCACTGGGAGCCCGAGTTGTGTTGATGGCAGTGGATATCAACCCTGAATCCACCTTTTCTCCTCTAGGACTAGAGTCTCTTCATTCTCATGGATCCCAGAACTTATGAAGCCATTGAAATGGCCCACCGTCAAACAATCATCCTGAGACCACCTTTAAACCTTTATTCTCCTCCTCCTCCTCCTCCTCCTCCTCCTTCTTCTAAGGCTTCTTTCCTTTTCAACAGTTTTATTGGCACTTCAGCCACATGCCATCCAATTCAACAACTCAATCATATCAAGAAAACTTGTAACAGCAGCCCCACAATCAATTCTAGAACATTCTCTTCTTCCTTGGACTCGTTTTTCTAATTGTGGCAAAAATGCACACAACAAACCATTCTCCGATTCAACAACTTCTCCATGTTTCGTTCCGTGTCGTTGACTTTGCTCTTTGTGTCAAACAACCTGAGCCTTACATCTTGAAATTAAAAACTGTGTTTCCTGGAAGCCAATGATACAAAAACAAAACAATGACAAAACCCTCAGTGCCATCTGGTCAAGTCTGACTCACGCCGACTCTATAGGTCAGACCAGCACTGCCCCTGTGAGTTTCCAAGACCGTATCTCTTTGGGGGGGGAGGGGGACAGAAACCCCACTGTCCTTCCGAGCCAAATGTCGACAACAAAAGCCTCACCGCGCCGAGCCGTGGTGACCCATGGCCACCCTACAGGGCAGGCCAAAGCTGTCCCAGCATGTTTCTGAGGTTCCACCTCTTTACAGGAGTAGAAAGCCTCATCTTTCTCCCTCGTGCAGGCTGGTAGTTTCGACCCACTGACCTCATGGCTAGCTGCCTGGCACATAGCCACCACAACACCACCAGAGCTCCTAAACCAAATGACAGCCCAGCTCAGAAGGCAGCAAACCGAGGCCCTGGAGCCATATGGGGCTTTGGGACAACACTGGCTCTTCCATGTGAAGAGTTTGCTGGCTGACCCCTGAGCTAGCTTGATTAATAAAGGAGGCTTTGCTATGGGCATTGCGTCCTGTTTTCAGTTTCTGGGTGTTTCATTCATTGTATCCTTTTCTGGAATGAGCTGTGTGCAGATTTTGACGGCAGCAAAGCGGCTATAATATCAATCGGTCGGTCTCTTCCAGAAAAGGTCGCATGTCAAGGACATGGACTGCATGGCCGTGTTTATTTCAAAAGCCAAGAAAAGGCAGATGCATAGAGAGCAAAGTTTATTCCAAATCAAAACCCAACTCCCTGCCGCGGAGTCAGTGCTGACTCATAGTGACCCCACAGGGCAGGGCGGAACTGGCCCTGTGAGTGACCCCACAGGACACATAGTGACCCCACAGGGCAGGGCGGAACTGCCCCTGTGAGTTTCCTAGACTGTGGCTCTTTATGGGGGAAGAAATCCCTGTCTGGCTCCCGAGGAGCTGCTGCTGGTGGTGGGAGGTTCAAGCTGCTGGCCTGTGCTGAGCAGCCCCATCTGTCATCCCTATGGGGCTCCAGTTGGGCAGTTCACCAGGGGTGGGAAGAGGCGCCCGAGGGGTACAGTGTATTGGCCTGCTAATCAGCAGTTCAAGCCTCACCAGTCTGCCTTTGGGAGAAGGACGAGGCTTTCTGCTCCCAGGAAGATTCGCCGCCTCAGAGACCCCCGGGGCAGTCCTGCCCTGCCCTCTCGAGAGGGATAGTGCTGTCGTTGTGTTGTACTGTTGCGTGCTGCTGAGTCGCCGTGAGTCGGAAAATCGACTCCGTGGCCATGAGTTGTTGAGCGGAGGGGAGAGCGGGGAGGGGTGGTTCACTGTGATGGGGAAATCGCATTGATTAGCGGTAGGGCAGGACAACCAATCATCCTGATAGCTGTCCGCAATAAGCTGTGTGATACTTTTATTTAAAAATTTTTTAATAAAACGAGCAGCTGTGTTTACGCACAAGCAAACATTTCATGGGATTGGGGTCCTTGGTTAGAGGTGCCACAAGAGAGAGACTCACTGCCACATGGAGGTGCTGGGTCATCATTTCATGGGACCCCGGTTCGCTGACCTAAGAACCTAGCAAGTGCTCTGGTTAGAACTCTGATGTCATTGGTGAGTCCCTGCGCTCTTAACGGCAAGCATCCAAAGCCCTCAGTTGGTCTCTGTCCGCCTGCAGCAACGGAGGGGAAAGGTGAGTCCGGAACAGGAAAATATGGGATGTGTGTCTGATGGCCTGGGTGGACAACTAACCGCCCCTTTGCCAGAAGACTGGAAGCACGGGTGGGGGGGGTGCCCAGCGACCGTGACTGAAGATTTTGATGCACGATTCTAAAGCAGCATCCCGATCAACAAGGGGGAAACACTGACCAGATGTTCCTGGAGACAGGATGAACCCCCTGAAGCGATTGCCCTGAGATCATCTTTAAACCTTCAACAGGAATGCTCTTAAAACATAGACGTTCGTTTAGCTCAATTGGTTTTAAAAAGAAAGAAGGGGAAAGGTCCGCCTTGAACACTGAGGGCGCCCTGGTGGTGTACTGGGTATGGGTTGGGCTGGGATCTCCATGGTCGGCAGTTTGAGACCGCCAGCAGCTTCCCAGGGAGACAGACGGGGCTTCCTCCCCCCCCCACCCCCTGGTAAACAGCAGGGGGTCATTGTGAGTCAGCGTTGAGCGTGGCAGTGAGCCTGGGTTTGGTGAAACACTGTGCTTTGTAAGAACTCTCTGTATGAGATCAAAATGACAACAGAAACTCAAAAACTTAAATGAGAATCTGGGGGACAGTGAGTCTGTGTTACCTGCACGGGACGCAAGGGTGAGGACGACATGTCCCCGGCTTGTGTATGCAGAAACTGCTGAATCGAGAGGTGGGAAACAGAAGGATTTCTCCCAAGTTGTCTCCCCAAATATATGCCACACCTGGCTGCTCGCTACACAGGGTGAATGACTATGCACCTGGAGGTCCACAGAAGTAGGTCAGCGGCTATTCTCCCTGAGGGTTGTCCGCCATGCAGAGCTAGCAGTCACCACTGCTTATCCCACTTTGAAGTGTACGTTTTGCTTCCTACTCCCATAAAGAGTTACAGTCTCAGGAACCCACAGGGCCCCTTCCACCCTGTCCTGTGTGTATTTTCAACCACCACAAAAAAATAAAAAATGTAAGTGACCATCCCCCAAATTATGAATACTGATTGACTTCAAAGAGGTTGGAATGGACCAAGGAAGAGCAAACGGAGGCTCTCATTGTTTGAGTATTTCTGTTTTGCTCACGTAACTTTTGCCAACACAGTAAGACTGAAACAAAAAGTAAGAAATGAAATGTTGCCTGGCCTTGAATTGGCATGTCAGCACGGTTCCGGCCCTGTGTGGACGGCGATGTGTAATTACATCAGGACAAGGCTGGGGTGTAAGAATCTGTGGCCTCAAGATTCCATTCTTTGGAATCTTTTGACTAGTTGGAAATGGTGACCTGGTTTGGAAATCCTATATTAAGTGAACGCCAATCCATTTCTATCATTAGCTTAATATGGTTTTTGTTTTAACTCCTCCGGGTCCCATTCAAATCACCCCTCAGTCACACCCCAGGGGGGCTTCTGAGGAGGCCACAGGACTGGGCAGTGCTTCTTGCTGCCGTGTCTACAGCAGGGTTCTCAGCCTTCCTCCTGCCGCGACCCTTTCATCCAGTTCCTCATGTGGGGTGACCCCCAACCATAACATTATTTTTGTTGTGGGCAATGAATATACAAATGTGCTTTACACAATTGATGGATGCATGGATTGTGATGAGTTGTATGAGCCCCTAATAAAACGATTTTTTTAAAAGAAAAGAACCCCGATACACTCTTCAGCATAGCCCACCTGGATTTCAAGAATATCTCAGAAATAAATTTGACTCACTGGACAAAAAAAATATTTTTTTAAAGTATTTCTGTTGCTACTGCATCACTGTCATTTTGCTACTGTGATGAATGGGGCGACCCCTGTGAAAGGGTCGTTTGATTCCCCCAAAGGGGTCGTGACCCACAGGTTGAGGACCGCTGGTCTAAAGTCGCCAAGGGTCAGAAAGGTGCCTCACCACACAACAAACACTGGTATTGTCGGATCATCAGAGACCTCTTGGTTTTTAAGCCCCTTGGCCAATCCTGTCGTCTTTGACAGGAAAGCCCGCAGGCTCCCTTGGCTCTAAGACTATTCCCCCACCCCTCTGTCTCTATGTCTCCCCCATCCTCTCTCCGTCTGCAGGAGTCGAACTCCCTCCCCAGGTCATCGCCCACAGCCCCATGTTTTCAATACCATCTGTTGGCAAGACCCTCAAATTCACATCCCCACACCAGGCATCTTCGTGACCACCAGGCCCGTGGAGCCCTGTTGGCATAGTGATTGGCTACACGTTGGGCTGCTAGCCACAAGGTCATCAGTTTGAAGCCACTAGCCACTCTGCAGAAGAAAGGCAAGGCTTTCTATTTCCATAAAGACTTACAGGCTCAGAAACCCAACGGGCCAGTTCTACCCTGTCCCATCATGTCCCTATGTCCTACCCTGTCACCTCCCTGACAGTGAGATGTGGAGCTAATGTTGTGATGCTTCTGTGTGGCAGCCACTGTGTCAGTCTGACCCATGAGGGTCTTGCTCGTGTTCACTGGCCTCTACTTTGCCCAGCATGGGCCCTTCTGACGATCTGTCCGGAGGATGTCACGTGACGTCTCACCATCGTCCCTTCTACGGAGCCTTCTGGCGCTACTTTTTTCCAAGACAGATTTGTGTGTTCTTCGGGCAATCCATTAAAGAAACAAAACAAAAGCTTCACGGCTATGGAGTCAATGCCGGCTCATGGAGACCCTATAGGATGGGATAGAGCTGCCCCTGTGGGCTTCCAAGACTGTAACTCTTTACAGGAGTAAAAAGCCCGGTCTTTCTCCTGAGGAGCGGGTGGGGGTTTTGAACTGCTGACCATGCAGTTGGCAGCCCAGCTTGGAACCACTAGCCCAGCAGGGAAGTCCACAGCGCAATCCACACGCTTCACCGACGCCGTCACAGCATCACTCAGAGGCAGCCAGGCTCTCTCTGTCTCTTCTACTCACTGTCCTGTCCGGCTTTCCCGGGCACAGGAGGCCGTGGAAAACACCCTGGCTTGTACCAAGCTCACCTCATTACTCAAATGGACACCTCAAACCTTACAGTGCTCAAACTACAGTCCCACCAGCTTCAATAGCACCTTTGTGCGAATGAGAACAGAGCTCTCCCTACCCCCCTCCGTCTCTGGATTCAGTGGAGCCCCCTCTGGACATTACCACTTACCCACCTCACCCCTCTTTGTGCAGCCAGCCTTGGGGCCCAGGCCCACGGATCTTGGCAAACCATCTCCCCCACCCCCACCATCCCCCACCCACCCAGCCCCGTGGCAACAGCCCAGGATGTTCCAGTGAAGTGACAATTGCACTTCCTGCTTCTTGGTGTTTGGGCTTCCTGCCCATTTTCCCTAGTCCGATCCCGTTTCCTCCCAGCAGCTCCTGGTGGCCTTCCAATCGTTTATTTTGCTGCTTAAGAAAACCAGGAACTGTGACATGTTCTAGAAACATGCCCCTCCCATGCTAGCGGCGAATACTGACAGCGCCATGGACTGCTCACAGGACAAAGGAATCTGCTCGGAAGTATCCCCGGGATGCTCTTCAGAGGCAAGGGTGGCGAGCGTGCATCTCGCACACGTTGGACGTGCTGTAAAGAGAGACCAGTCCCTGGGGAAGGGCATGGTGCTTGGTAAAGTGGAGGGGCAGCAACAGAGAGGACAGCCCTCCAGGAGATGGACGGGCACCGCTGACTGCCACCGTGGGCTCAAACGTAGGAACAATTGTGAGGATGGCGTGGGCCCGGGCGGTGCTTCGTCCCGCTGTGCTTCAGGTCCCTGGGTCGGAATCGACTCGATGGCACCTAAAGACAATAGCATATAAACCCACCCCACCTCTAAAGTGGGGAAACTTTGTGTGCGTTTGTTTAATTTTTAAAATCAATAAATGAAATGAGGAAATCTCTTTCTCCACCCTTCCCTAGAAGTGCTCTGGAGAAGACCGCCAGGGCCTGAGGATCCCCAGGCTCTTCCCTGCTCTGTCTGCCACTGACCTGGATTCTTTTTTATTTTTTAATCATTTTATTAGGGGCTTCTACAACTCTTATCACAATCCATACATATACATACATCAATTGTGTAAAGCACATTTGTGCATTCATTGCCCTCATCATTCTCAAAACATTTGCTCTTTACTTAAGCCCCTGGCATCAGCTCCTCATTTTTACCCCTCCCTCCCCCCTCCCTTGACCTGGATTCTTCTTCCTGCCTTTCCAGGCCCCCACCCCCCACCCTCACTCCACCCCAAGGCTCTGTTCTGTTCTATTTCCTTCTTGGTGGGTCTCGCCTCCACTGTGCCCTGGAAAGGTTGTAGTGCTCCAGCCTCACCCCTCTATCCAGCTCACCCCTCAGGCTCCCAGGACATCGCTCACATTCCTGCCAGGCACCCCCCACCTCCATCTCTTGAGACTCCCATGGTCGCCTCTGCTGAGTTAGAAACACCTTTCCTGCGAAACACCTCCACCTGCAAGCCAAGGCCACCTCCACACAGCACAGCCCACCTCCCTCGGCTCTGTGCTCTCGAGGCCCACAGCCCCTGCCTCAACGTCTGACTTCTGGCGGGCTCCACCAGCCCGCCCCCCAGTGTCACCCACCCACTCTCAGCGCCTTCCTGCATAGTGGCCCCCAGCCACTCACACGTGACCACATGCCCCCGTGTTTCCCCACGGGCAGGAGCGCCCTTTCTCCCTCCGTCTTACTGACATCCTGGTGTCTCACCTCAGAGCTTCAGAATCCTGCAAGACCTGCCCCCACGCCCTGTTAAATCCATTGCTAGTCTGCAGCTCAGCATTTTTTTGGTTGGTTTTCAGTTTTTTAAATCGTCAGCTCAACTCTGACGAAACTGTTCGGGCTGCTGGGAAAGGTCACAAGCAATCCCACGATTTAAAGAGTCCGAGAAAATAAAATCAAAATAAATAGAGTCCAAGATGGTGGTGTAGTGGTTGTGTATCCAGCTGCTAACCTGACTCTCCTCGGGAAAAGGACGAGGCTTTCTATTCTCATAAAGAGTTACAGGCCCGGAAACCCACAGGGCCAGTTCTATTCCGGGATTGGTCCGAGTCAGAATTACCAAAGGCTCAATGTTGCCAACCCTCCCTTGTCCCGTTAAGTCGGTGAATCTCAGCAAACCTGGATGCCATGATGACGTTGGGCTAATGGTCTCCTTCTTCGGGAAGATGGTTTGTCTTGGCTTTGTCCTCTTTAAGATCTCACGCATGTGCTCCGTCCATTACACTTGAGTGTGGGGTCCCAGCCCCCACTTGTGTAATCGAGAGTTAAATCAAAGAGACATGAGACAAGATAAGGCATGCAAGGGCTCTCCTTCACAGTCACGAATTCCAGAGCCTGGTCCATGCAGAGAGAGAGAATATATTTCCAACCAAGGCTTATATACTCTAGGGGCATGCAAGCCCCCCAATTACAGGTAACCCCGTATGTCACAAAGTGGGATGTACCCCAACCCTAAAGGTCCCTGAATACCTAGGAGGAGTAACCTACCACCAGTGTCGAGGCAGGCAGGGCAGGGGGAGTGGCCGTCTTCAGAGCCTAGAGAGCAATAGTTAAAGCTGCCGGCCAGATGGCCATCAGCCACGTGCTTGGAAGAGACCACCCTAAGGCAGCACTATTCTGGGAGGATCTAGTGGGGAACAACATTGAATCTGAGAATGTGACTGGGACTGTCTCCAATCCACAAGGGTGAAGGCCTCCCTCCACCCCAGAAACCCAGGTCTCTTTTGTGCCCCAAAGACTAGAATTGTGCCAGGCCTTTCTCTTAGGCACCTCTGCATGGACTCGAACCTCCGGCCCTTAGACTAGCAGCCGGCGGCCTAACTATCCTGGGCAAGGACTCCCACAAGCAGCTGGGATAGCAGTCGGTTACCCACAGGGCAAAGTAGGGATTCCTTCAGCCCGGTTTTCAGAGCCCTGTGCCTCAGCTTCCGGCCGGCTCTCACCACGCCCCTTGGGGTCCAGAGCCATGCTCTCTGTTCTACGCGAGCTCTTCACCCACTGAGCGCGCTGTTCTCTCGTGCCGTGTGCCGCGTGCCTCCGGGAGCCCCACTCTCGGCCCAGCCCCTCCTGCTCTCCTCTGGGTTAAACATTTCCTCCAGCTCCAAGGGGCCGCTTTCCTTCGGGATTCAGTCCTTATCTCGGGGCAAGGATCATTTACACACCTGCTTCCATGCCCACTGAGGGAAGTCCACAACCTGGGATCACAATCTGAGCCTCCTTTCTGTTCCCAACACAGAGGATTCAGATCCTGACCCTGGACGTCCCCAGCAGGAACCCTGGTGGTATAATGGGATGCGAACCAGAAGGTTTGCCAAAAGATGGGGCTGTCTACTCCCTTAAAATGTGGTCTCGGCACTCTCAGGGTGCAGTGCGGCACCGATGAAACCTACAACTTTCCTCTCGTTCCTTCATGCTCCCCAACCCCACCATCATGATCCCAATTCTACCTCACAAATCTGGCTAGACCAGAGCATGTACACAGGTACAGATAAGAGCTGGCAACACAAGGAATCTAGAACAGATAAAGCCCTCAGGCCCAATAATGAGAGTAGTGCTACCAGGGGGGGGAAGGGTGAGGTGTTGGGACATAGGGGGAACCAATCACAAGGATCTACATGTAACCCCCTCCCAGGGGGACGGACAGCAGAAAAGTGGGTCAAGGGAGACATCGACTGGTGCAAGATATGAAAAAATAATAACAATTATAAAGTATCAAGGGTTCATGAGGGTGGAAGGGAGGGGAAAATGAGGAGCTGATATCAAGGGCTCAAATAGAAAGAAAATGTTTTGAGAATGATGATGGCAACAAATGTACACATGTGCTTGACACAATGGATGGATGGATGGATGGATGGATGGATGGATGGATGGATGGATGGATGGATGGTGATACGAGCTGTAGGAGGTTCCAATAAAATGATTTTTTAAATAAATAAATGAAAATTTGGTCTCGGAAGCTCACAGGGCCAGTTCTACTCTGGCCCGTAGCTTCGTTTGAGTTGCAATCAGTCTGGGACGGTAAGTTTGGTTTGATTTTTTTTTTTTTTTAATGTCCCCAATGGAGCACATCAGCTGCAGCTGGAAGAATGACTCTGGTCAGGCAGGTTTTCCCCCCAAGGCCATCGCCCTTCCCTGAGCCCTCAGCTGCAAACCAGGTCCCCATCTGGCAGCCAGGTGTGCCTGGTGACAGGTTTGACAAGAATGTGAAGGGTTACTTTACAGTAAATTGCAAAACACACCATCAGTGCTAAGACTCCTTCTGCTGGACAACTGATAAAAGCTGTGGGGCAGGAGGGGCAGGAGCCAGAGTGGGGTCAGAGGGAGGGGCTGGAGCTGGGTGCAGAAAGGAGGGAGGCCAGAATGAGCAAGTCTGAGAGGGAAGGGGGTGGCCAGTGGGGATTTAATCTATGCCTGGAGACTCCTGGATTTCGGGTTTTCCATTGATGTGAGCTCTAACTGCAGTCAGTCCTGACAGAGAGGGGCCAAAGGTCCAACTGGCTGGGTGTGTCTTCTTGGGAACTGTCCCCAGAACATCTCAAACTGGGTGGCATTGAGGCCTCTCCCCAGACCTCAGGCCGTTAGAGCAAGGGAAGAGACAGCCGCACCAGGACTCCGCTTTCTTGTGGGCCGCCTAATCGACTCCATGACGGTAAATGTTTCTGATCTCTTGATCGGGGCCCTGGTGTTGCTCCGGGTCACCAAGCACATCCCACGGCCAGCAGTTGGGATTGCGTTAGTCACATCAATGAAAAGCCCTAAATCCAGGCGTCTCCAGGCATAGATTAAATCGCCAGTGAATCCTTCCTGGCCACGAGCCAGCTAGGTGAACAGCCCTGCCCTCCAGCAGGGGTAGAGAGTGGCTGGCTAGCATTCCCCAAGGCAGTCCGGATTGCCTGGGTGTGTCCTCCGTGGGATTTGCAGTCCTGGGGCCTGCAATGGTCATGAGTCAGTCTGCATTCCCCTAGGGCCAGCTCAGGGAAGGGCTGCCTCCCTCAGGCTGGTACTGGGGGGTGAGGTCTTGGCTGCCTTGGTTGGAAGGCCCTGGACCAATCTTGTGCGTTTCAAACACAGTATACATGTCCCCGCACGGGCTCCTGTCCCCCGTTCTCTTGGCCCACTCCACAACTGTATTGATGTATCAATCTGCCGGCAATCCAGCTTTCCGGGGTTCCCCCTCGTCTCCCATGTGCCCCCTACAGCTCTGTAGCTCAGCACCTGGCAATGATGGTCTCAGGTGTACACCTGATGATGTACCTTTGTCCGGTTTGAGACTTGATGTTCTGACAGATTTGAGGTCTCTTGTGTACCCTGGATGCCACCCTTTCCCACCAGGGTAGTCCTGCCAACAACTGCCGTCTATCAGTGTGCCCTTAGCCATGCTTTTGCTTCCCTGGTACTCCACTGCCCAAAGGACAGCCTCTGTAAACCCTTGGACGCCATGAGAGCCTCAAACTGAGGGGACCCCGCCTCGTGAGATGTCCTTATCCTGGTGAGACTTCTGTGCCTCTAAATATTTGACCGTGGGGTCTCTTCTCCCCTAGACAAGCCCTCAGAGCGCTCCCGTCTTGCTCTCGCAGCCCAGCCTAGCCAGCCGGAGCTCATCGCAGTGTCGGGGTGCAGCTGGCCTTTCTGCCCGGGGCGTCTCGCTCCACCAGCGCTGCGCAGCAGGCTGTCAACCATGCAGAGGCCCGTAAAGCATCCGAGCGACCACAGAATCGGCTCCTTACTGCTCCATTAGTAGGGCCCACGGTGGCAAACTAGCAGAGGAGCCTGCTTCACAAGGGGGTTGGCAGGAGCCCACGGACAGCTGCAGTGGGCTTGCCAAGCCGAGGGCTCTTCACCGGGAGGCGTTCTGGTTGAAGAGCTGCATCCTGCCGCCTGCTCCCTCCCCTAAGAATCACCACAGCTGAGTCTGGCCTGTGGATTCCGTGACCCAACCGAGGAGCTGGTGAGCCGCGGGGAAAGGGCTGAGAGTGGAGGTATGTGTGACCTCTACCCCACAGGAATGAGTTTCTGGCAAACCTGGATCCTCATCCCTTCCCATGCAGCTGTAGCCCCCACTCCCTCCCCACCCCCCAGGGCCCTCCCAGAGAGCAGTCCCGAGGCACCAGTCTTGGCACCACCCCCCTCACTTCAGAACTTCCCGTGTCGGCTCCCTGAGGAGGCCCCCTCCTCTAGTGCCCAGCCCCATCGCGCCCCTGCTTCATGAGACTCATTAAAAACCAGAACACCCCAACCCCGTGCTCCTCCCCAAAAGGCCAATGACCTCTCAGCTGGAGGGCCGTGGACTCATCCCAGGCTCACACCTCTTTGCCGGTAGGACCTGGTTCCCTCGGATGAAGGAACACGGGAGCAGGAGCAGGAGGGCGTGCGGAACCTCCAGGCAGGCCCTTGGTGGGCAGGCCCAGGGGAGGCGAGAGGGAAAGAAAGACACCACACCTCGCTACGCAGGGCGACTTTTACTCAAACCCAGAACACACCTACCATCTGACAGTAAAAAAAGGGAGGGAGGGAGGGGCCGGGGAAGGTCAGGCCACGTAGGGGAAATGCAGGAGCACCCCCTCGTGGGGCTCCAGGTGCAGGTGCTGCAGCTCCAGGGAGTCTCCCTCCTGCCGGCCCGGCTGGGTGCTGAGCAAGAGTTCTGCCTTGGCTGGCAGGCCGGCACTGCTGGGCAGGTCAGCAGGCCCCAAGCTGGCCGAGGCGCTCAGGTCCCCAAAGTTAAGCACAACCAGAAACCGCTTGTTCTGGTCCCAGCGGCGGACGTAGGAGAAGAGGCCCGGTCCCGAGGGGAGCTCGAGAAAGTCCCCGTGCAGCAGGGAGCGCTCCTTGACGCGCTCACCACTCAGCTTCCGGAACACAGAGAGCAGGGACCCGGGCACGTTATCCTGGCCCTGCAGAGGGGGACAGGGTGGTGGTGAGGGCTGCCGGTCAACCACGAGCCCACTTCCTCCCCCTGCCCAGTGCCAGGTCTACCACCGCCCCCCCCCTCCCCCCCCGCCACCTACCTTCACAGTCATGTTGAGGTCTGCAGACCCAGAGCCTGGGCTGGAGGCGCTGGGGAAGCTGGATTCATTCCACAGCATGACGGGGGCCTGCTCCGGCTGCAGCAGTAGAAACAGGAATCAGAGAGGGCCTGGGGCTGACTCATGCTCCCCCTCCTGTACCTGAACAACCTTCTACAGAACAGGCCAGGCAGGCTCCTTCCTGCCTTCAGGCCTCGCACACACTGCTACTGCTCCCTCGGCCCCGAGGGCCTCTCCCAGACAAGGTACCCAGCCAGCAACCGGGGTCTTAGTGGCCACTCTCCTTCATAAAGCGCCCCTTACCCAGTCTCACCCACACCGGGAGTCAGTGTCAGCATGCTAAGTCACCTCACCCCACGACCTCCGACCCTCTGGGTCCCCATTGCTGGTCCCCCAGTGGCTGGCTCGCAGAAGCTGCCCCGAATTGTGGAACGCACGACTGACTACTCACTGCTTCTACAGATACCAGCTCGGGGCCAAGCTGCAGCTGACCAGCTAACACTCACCCCTGTGGTGTTACCCCCGCGTGGTCCTCACCCGCCTCCTCGCATGGCCCCCTCACTGAACTGGGAGCTCGGGAGGGTGCGGCCTCAGAGAACCCCCTGCTGAAGGCTGCCATGCTGAGGACATTATCAGGCGCCACGCATTCAAAACCATGCCACCACTCGTCCTAATCTCGGCCAAAACACGGAGCGTCCCTGAAGAGCCTATCACGACTACAGAGAGCGGAGAAAGCCTGCCCAGGACCACAGTACAGGCTAGGAATCCAACCCATGGCCAACTCAGGGCTCAGGCCTGCCTGCCTGCCTGCCTGCCACCACCCCATCTTCATCATGCCGACCAGGAATTCAGGGGTGCTGGGTGCGGAGGCAGCAGTACCTGTCCAGGAGGGATGGCAGCCTTCAGGCCAATCTCATCCCCATAGCTGAAGACGGGGGTCCCCGGCAGCGTGAAGAGGAGCAGCTGGTAGAGTCGGAGAAGGGAATCTGGCACAAAGGACGTCAGGAGGCCAGCCTGAGACACCTGCGGGGGCAGACACGCTGGTGAGGTCCCAAGTGCCCACGGGCCTTGGCCCTCCGCCCGTTCCCGCCCCCACGGCGGCACTCACGCTCCAGCTGCACCAGCGATAGCCCGTCGCGTTCAAGTACTGGGTGACCCGGAGCCGTGTGTTCTCCTTCGCCAAGCTGGGGCCCGACAGGTACGAGCTGGCCAACAGGAGGTCCTTGGTGGAGTTGAGCAGCTTCAGGATCTCCTGCAGGTCGGAGGAGTCCGTGCCTGCCATCAAGAGCCTGCAGAGAGGGCAGGGCAGCGGTCAAGGTGGTTGTAGTAGGAACAAGAGACTGCTGGTGGGGCCGGCGCTCCACCATGGGCTTCCCCCACCCTGGAGCTGAGTAAGGGAGGGGCCTGGCACCCACCTGTCTTCACTGAAGCTCTGGGTGATGTTCTGCCACTCAGCCAGCAGCGAAGATGCATCCTGGGTGAAGAAAGGGCAGTTGAGAACAGGCTCGCGACCAGGGCCTCTGTCCTCGGCCGGGCTCTGCTCCCCCCCCCCCCCAGAAGGACACAAAGACCCGTACCGTTAGATTCTCCACATCCCGAACCTGGAAGCCGTTCACGCCGGCCCTCAGCCAGAACTCCAGGGCATCCTGGGAGGGAGTCAGAGAAGGGAAGTCAGCGATCAATTTCGGGGGACTCTCTCTGGAGACCTGGGGCAGTCATTTCCGGGCCTGGGTCTCGGGCCCCCCAGCTCCACTACCAAGGTCTCAACCTCTGGATCCCCCCAACTCTAAGCTCCCATGGGGTCTCTGAGTGCTCAAGCACTTGACTTCTCCCTCAGGAGGGTTGCACACTGGGCTGCTAACCACAAGTCAGCAGTTTGAAACTGCCCGCCCTCTGGCAGGAAGACACGAGACTCTGCTTGTGTAATGAGCGGCAGTCCCAAACCCTTGAGGGCAGTCCGAGCCATGCTGTAGGGCAGCTGAGTCAGTATGGGCTCAAGGGCAGTGAGCTGTTTCAAGACACCCCCCCACCCCACCCCCCCACCCCCCGGCGGATCACAGGGTGACTGGCTGGACGTGATGAGGGACTGGATCAGAGAAGAGAGGAGCCATGCCCAGGAGCTGCACGACTCATGGGGTTCACTGTGTGTCAGCTTTAGGCGATGGCTCGCACTTTGACCCAGCTGTTGTCCTGGAGAAGTGACATGCGACAGGTTAATGCAGCTGAGGGTAGGGTGTCAGGGTCGGGTGTCACCTAGTCTGCTCCTGAGCACAACAGCATGAGGCACTGCCCTCGTGTCCTGCCTGGGCAGAGCCGTCTCCCTCCCACAAAGCAGCTCACGTAAAGTAATGGATCCCATGAGGCCGCACCAGTGTAGGGTAGTCCTAATCCCAATCCCCTGTGAGTGAGGAGGAGCCCAGAATCCGCTCTCTCTCTCTCTCTCTCTCCAGCCTGCAGTGGACTTTGAGCCTCTACTCTAAGGGAGACTGGAGACTAGACTCCTTGGGACTTCAAAGCCTCACTGACAAATCACACATGCTGGCGGACACCATTGTCTGCAGCCATAGGGGAGCCTGGAAAATGTACATAAAGTCTGGGCCAGGTTCCTGACATGAGGAAGCCCCCTCCCCCCTTGCGGCTCTACAGGGGGCCCCACCCTCAAGCACAGCAAACGCACACTGGGCAGAATTCCCAGAGAAGGGCTTCCTTGTCCAGTGGAAGGAAACCCATCTGGTTCAGAATGACATCCGAGAGCAAGTCCCTTCCAGCCACCGCCACCCTCCCGGTCAAGGAAAGGACGTGTGAGCGGAACAAGGAAATCAAAAGCGGCTGTCTGCGGCTGGCCTAGCCTTCCTGTGGAGGGAGGAAGGGTTCTCGTGGAATCCAAGAAGCCGGGGCCTCCACAGAAGAGCCAGAAGCTTGCTGACCCACATAACACGACGACCAACACCGACCGCTCACCTTCATCTTAGCAGCCACCATGTCAACCTGCGTGGAAAGGAACCACGAGTCCTGGCCCCTGTAGTTGGGAGTGAGGTCCAGGACGACTTGGATGCCTGAAACAATGGAGGCAGAGGCAGGTGTGAGGCTCCCGAGTTGGGGGCAAGGAGGAAACCAACCCCCACAGTTCTGTGGAATGTTTCCTGTCCATTTCTTGGTGGTGGGGGGGGGGGGCGTGGCTTGGAACTCCAACAAAAACCATTCCTTTGGAGCACAGCTGTGCGTGCGCACGGCAGGGCCTGAAGACCCTACGGGGCAGGGGTGAGGGGAGGCTGAATGATGGGGGACTGGGCGCCCCACTTGCAAGCCCAAGGGACCCTTTCAGATGTTTTTTTATAAAGAACAGTAAGGTGGTGTTCCATTGGGCTTTCTTCTTTAGAAGGAGCCACTGAGCTCACAAGAGCCTGAATTTGCAAACAAGGCACGGCAACCCCGGAATTCCATTCCATCAGGGGCTCCCTGTGCAGCCGAGCAGGAAGCCTCGGACTTGCTCATCTCCCAGGGCCACGCACTCCCCCTGCTCCACTAGCCCAGGATCCAGCCAGTCAGGAGTAACTGGATGAAAAACTCTTTCTGTCACCCCTCTGGCCAGAGACCAGCCTTCTAGCTGATTCCGGGCGAACTCTGGCACCTACTCTTTTTTTTGGCTGCCTCCAAGAGATGATCGAAATCTTCCTTGGAGCCCAAAGTAGGGTCGATCTGTTTCAGATCGGTACCAGTCACGTCATCCTTCAGGTTGATGTGAAGTGGGCCCAGCACAATGCCCTTTACCTTCAACGAGTTCAGGTAATCCAGTTGCCCCTCCAGGCCTGAAAGGGAGAGGCAGGTAGAAGTGAGGCACCCCTTCCCACCAAGGCCCCCCTCCCCTATCCTACGGCTGGGGTCGGTTGAAGGCGGCCCCATGACTCAGAGGCTGATGTAAGAGCGCTGCACATTGCATCTGAAACCAGCAGGTGGCATGGGGCACGTCCAGACTCAGAGCAGAGAAGGGGGAAGGGAGGGGGAGGCCTCGAAGGGTACGGAGAAGGGTGGAGGGAGAGCGGGCTGGGCGTCCTGCCCAGACTCAACCAAAGGGAGGGGTGAGGGAGGCGCAGGGGACCCCGGCCGCCAGGAAAGGCGGGCACCAACCTGCTAGGCGGCCCTTGTCCCCGGGCTGGAAGGCCTGGATGTCACCGATGCGGTAGAGGGCTCCCGTGTGCCACCACTTCTGCTGGGGCAGCGGGCGGCAGCGCGGGGCCTGCACGATGATGACCACCGCGCCGGCCAGCATGCCCAGCCAGCCAAGCCAGAAGAGCACCAGCAGCGCCCAGCGGGTGCGCACCCAGCCGGGGCTGCCGGCCACCTTGAGCAGCTCCTCCTTCGACAGGCCAGTGAACTTGGCGGCGGCCTCTGCCGCCTCGTCGTCGGCCACCTTGATCTTCACCAGGCCGTTCTTCTCGGCGCCGCCGCCCACGGCCATAGCCACGGCCACCCCCGACGCCGCGTTCATCGGCTGCTTCTCGGGGTCCAGCTCGCTCAGCTCCACCTCCTTCATGTCCACCTCGGCGTCGCGGCTCATGGCGGCGGGGGAACCTGGGCAGGAGGAGCGCGCTGCCTTCGTTCGTTCGTTCGTTCGCGGAGCGGCCGAGAGACACTGCCCCGAAGCTCCGGGCCCGCGGACTGAGGCCCCACCTTCCGCTCGCTGGGGGACTGGGAGAGGGCAGGGCGCGTGGGCCGGGAAGTAGGCCAGGGAGCCCCGCCCCGGCCCTTAAGGTGGACCCTTGGGGCGCTCAATCCCCGGGCCCGCTGGACGCGGGACGGCCTCCGGGGCGCAGTGGGGGCCTGCGGGGGGGGGGGACTATCTGCTCCTTATCTCTAACCGGTCTGCCCACCGGCCTGGGGCAACTCGAGGCCCGCCGCGCCCACGGGCGCCCAGCCACCTTTTCAGGTGGGCGGAGCCTGCGGCCTGCGCTGTGAAGTCAGGGTGGGGGCGGGGCTCGGCCCTCCCCCCCACCCCCAGCGCCGCCCACCTTTGGTCGCCGGGCCGGGCGGCGAACCCCCCCACCACCACCCCCCCCAATGGGCTTTCCTACGGTCCCGGCCACTTGCCGGCGGTCAGCCAGCCAGACTTCAGCTCCGCTTTCTCCCACTGGCCTGGGCCTCCGCTTTCCGGCCGGGCTGACTCTTTGCAACTTTTTAACTCCCAAGAATTCGCTCAACAAATCTTTATGGAGCGCCCACTACAGGCCTCTGCGCGTTTCGTTTTAAAGTAATTCTTCCCCGGTGAATTAGGTGAGGGCGTACATTTCGGACGGACGCGCATGGTATTAATCCACAACTCAAGCTTCTTTCAACCCCAGTGTCTGGCCCTAATCTCATCTCTTCTCCCCGCTCCTCCTTCGCCCAAGCCTACGGCTCTGCCCTCTTCTTCCTTCTCTTTGCGGCCCCCTCCCCTGGGTCGCCATCAGCTTGTTTCCTAGAGTCTGACAACCCTGGTTGGTTTGGTTTTTGCCTCTACAGTATGTGTCCGTCTGTGAAGAGCTCCTCTAACTCAGCATCGTGGGCCCCACGTCCATCCACGCCACCGCTGCCCACCGATTTCACAGAATCCTCTGACCCAGGCTTCTCCCCGATATGTTTGGGTCAATCTATGTGGGCAGGAGGGTTAAGGCAGGCGCCCACCTTTCTGGCTTCGGGAGGCCAGGGGAACTAGGAAGCAGGCACCAGAAGAGCCCGATGGGCAGTGTACTCTCCACTCTCCGGGAGAGGAGCTGAGGAATGTTCCAGAGGTGGGCCTCAGCTGGAGGAGGGGTCCTTCTTCCATAGACACTTCCCCCTGCATCTTTCTGGGGCTCTCACACATCACTCTACTCCCCCAGGAGCCCCCCCCCTCCGCGGGGGCCGCTGTGTACTGAGGAGGCTGCTGGCCTGACCACCAGCGAGGCCCAGGGCAGAGAGTTCCTTAGGCATTACCATGCTTAGAATCGGCCACTGAAAACCCAGATCCCGGCTCGAAGGCACCTCCCAAGCACCCCAACAATGGACCCAAGCACCCCAGAATCGTGAAGGTGGTGGAGAACCAGACATTTCATTCTGTTACATGGAGGCCTGCCCCGAGTCAGCGTCAACTCCACCTCACCTACCAACCCAGGTCACTGGGTTCCCTGCACCTCCTCATTACTGTGCTTTGCTAGGCCTGAAGACCACTCCCCAAAGGGCCCTGGGCAGATGGCAAGTGGGGCCAGGGCAAGGTTCTCAAGGGGTTCCTCAGACACCAGCTGGGTTGTTTTCAAAGAGCTGAAGGCAGTGGCTCCTCCTCCCTCTACCTGGGCCGAGGCCAGGAGGGCTGTCTGTGTATTTGGGAGAGAGTAGAAGCCAAGATCGGAAGGAATGGCAGATAGGAAGCGGTGCCAAAGGAGGGCAAGGGCTCACCCTCTGCCTAGTTCTTCAGTCGCCCAAAGCTAGAAGCCCACCTTCACCCCTGCCTTGCTAGACCCAAGACCTCGGGGAGAAGAGGCGAGTGGCAGAGACGGGGTTAGACCAGTGGTTCAGAGAAGATAAAAGGCCCACAGTGCCCTGGACACAACAGATAAGAAGTGCCAACCAGCCCTCGGAGCAGACGTGATCCCCAGTCTGAAGGCTCCAGGCTGAAAACCACGGGGTGCAAGTTCCCCTTGAGAGGGACCCACATAATACCCCCTAGGAGCACTTCTCATCCACCCCTCCCCAGCCCCCAATGCCTCTCGCAGGGAAGCTAGCTACCTCTCACTCACCCCACTGTTGAAGGCCATTAAGACAGCCTTGAAACGGCTGAGAAGTCTCTGACCTATGTGTCAGTGTTCGCTGATTTCTTGTGACTTTACGCTTTGAAGACTGCGAAGAACAAGGACAAGAAAGTATGCAAGGTCTGGAAAACAGGTTGTTTAATTTTCTCAAGGATGTCTAGCTTGGCTGAAGATAGAGTTGCTGTGTGTATCAAATGTGCTTGCTTAACGAAGAGATCATTAATCCCGGGTTGTTTCTGCATGGATATAAGGAGTGTGTCGAATAAACTCCATCAGACTGTTGCCCCCCAGTACTTTCTGTCTCTTTTCCTTAATCCTCACTCCCCCTTTCAGGACTGTTCCACTCGTTGTCTGGCTCCGACACCCCACCCTCTACCTCAGCGACCTGTGCTTCACCCGTTCTCCCACTGTGCACCCATCTCTGTCCATTTGCTCCTGACCGTCCCTGTCCGTCTTTGCTGGCACTCTGGCGACCCTTTGGGCTGCTCACTGCAGGGTGGGCAGTTGAAACGACCAGGTGGTCCTGGGGGAAAGACAAGCTTTCCAGTCTCGTAAAGAGTTCTAGTCTTGGGAACGCACCGGAGTGCTCGCTTCTGCCCTGTCCTGTAGGGTCCCTACGAGTGGAAACCGACACTGCGGCAGTGAGTTTGTTTCCTCTGTCTCTCTGCCCTCCCAGACAAGCTCCCTGTGGGAGCCGACCACAGACACAGACCGGGCTGCTCAGGGGCTTTTGTAAAAGGTTAAACCCTGACACTTCCCTTCCAGATGGCAACAGTATCGAGAAGACAAAGAAGGAACATATTCAGTCAAACTGTATCAAGGTGACGGGGTTTGTACGCGACAAGGTTTCTAAGTGTTCAACAGGAAGCAAGACAATAGACAACCTGTGGGGGGGGGAGGCGGTGACTGGACACAAAGGCCAGACAGAGGGGTCGGCAAGCCTCAGATGGGACAACTGGGAAGCTGCATGTGTGCTCTGCACCGTGCAAACTAAGCCTTGGGGAGAACGGAAGGCTGAGGCCACCATTATAAAAGGTCACACGCAGAAAAATCACTCTCCCGGAGCAGGGGTGGGGGGGGCAGGAAAGGAAGGGCGGGTAAATTACCAACCAGAAGGGAGACGACCCTGTGACCCTGTAACGAACAAAGCTGAACTGTTCCTTGGGGCTTCTGAGGCTGTCCATCTTTCCTGGAGAAGACAGCCTCCTTTGTCCTGTAGAGAAGCCGTCCCTGCAACCAAGGGCCCAATCCTGAACCCCTGGCACTCCCAGGATGCCCTCCCTCCCTTGGGTCTACGGGGAAGCCCTCCAAGTGGGAAATCAGCGAATAAAGGATGGTCAAAGGCAACTGAAGTCAACAAGGATCTTTACTTAGGGTGAGATGTATCTGTGGTAGAGCACACAGGGAATAACATTGTTGCAATTTCTTCCACCACCACACACCTGAGGAAACCAGCGGCTGGGCCAGGAGGATCAGGACCAGTGTCGGGGACACCAGTCAACTGGCATAGCATGGCCCACATAAGGCAGGTGGGTGCCTGGGAAGTGCCTTCCAGCCCTGCGCTGGCTGACATGCCGTCGTGATCTGTGGGCTTTCAGTGGCTGATTCTGGGAAGCCTCGTCCTAGGATGGTAACACGTGTGAAACCCTCCGCCCTGGGCCTCGCTGGTGGTCAGGCCGGCAGCCTCCTCACCACACAGCGGCCCCCGCGGGGTGGGGCTCCTGGAGGAGACTGCCCATTGGGCTCTGCTGGTTATCTGAGATCCAAAGGGCTGTGTCTGCCCAGGGACTAAGTTCACGAAGTTAAGGAGGAGGAGGCCTGGGCACAAGAGCCACAGGGAGAAGGTGAGATACGCTGTGAGGAGCGCCCGGAATGAACCCTGTGAAATGGCCTTGTTCTGTTAACCTTCAGGACGAAGGTTAAACACACTGATAAAATGTCAGCTTGAGGTGGTCAGGCTGGGGCGGGCAAAGGGAAAAAGGCCCAGAGGTCAAGAATCCCGCCAGGCATTGGTTTGAGGGCGCTCCGCCTGGGCGGGGGAGGGGCCCTGAGGCAGGTGGTCCAGTGGACACCTGTGACTTCGTCCCCTAACTGATGAAGATTCCTTGACTTTAGCCAGAAGGTAGGAAGTCATCCACCCAAGGTGCTCTCTTCACTGGGGAGCTGAAAGTGGGAGGGAGACAGGAAGAAGGATGGACGGACACACATGCCAAGGGAGCCAGACAGAGCAGTCGGGCTTGGTCTCTAAAATACCAGTCTGACAAGAAGTCTAGAAGATTCTATTTGGAAAATGGCTGCTGGCTCAGGGGGAGACCGAGCCTTTAGAGGTCAGGGTGCAGCTGACGCCAACCACAGGATTGGTGGTTGTCATTTGAAGATCCGCTGTGGGAATAATATTTAAAGACCCGGCTATCTTAGTGCAGGGGGATGGGTGTGAGGAAGGGGGGGGCGGGGTATAATAGGATGGGGAGAGTCAAAGAAACCTGAGACTATGTGTGTCCCTGTAGTCACCATTCCAGCCGGGAAAAGAACTCACCCCTGTGGCTCAATTTTCAACCGAGCAAAAGGCAGGTAAGTCTACAGGGGGAACTCCTTGGACTAGCCAACCCCAGAGGGCAGCCTGTACCCCGGGGCAGAGGGCAGAGAAAATGCAGCCCGTGCTATGAGGAAGCAGGGATGGCAATCAACGAGTATGAATTGTTCACTGGAAGACTGGTTTGCTTTGTAAACCTTCCAAACAAAAAGCTAAAAGAATGCAGACAAAACCATGACAGGAGCCAAGAAGGTGAAATGCCCCCTCTGAACGTCTCTGGAACTGAAATGTTTGGGGCAGAAAGGACAGCACCTCAGCCACACCCCATTCTCTCCCAGGTAATCCAGGATTTAAAGGGGACCATCAGAGATGTGTCTCCCGGTGTTTCCAAGACTGGAACTCCTTACAAGGGTAGAAAGCCTCAACTCTCTCCCAAGGTGCAGATGGCGACTTTGAACTGTTGACCTTGCAGTTAGCCCTCAAATAAGTAACCACTGCACTGCCAGGGCTCCGCCCCACCCTAGAAGCAACCACTGCCATTCACAAGAGGGTGAAAGGCAGCCCGTGGAGTGGGAGAAAAGACTTGGAGACCGTCTATCTGATAAGGGTTTCATACTCTGATATTAACTCTTAAAATTCAACCAAAAGATGAAGAACCCGATGTTTTAAAAAATAGGCAAAAGTATCCAAAGTATTTCTCCAAAGACGCACATGCCCAGTAAGCACATGAAAAGATACTCAATGCCATCAAAGACATGAAAACTAAACCCCAGTGGGGGGGGGCAGAGGGAGGGAGCAGATAAATTCTACAGGGAGCTGGCTACAAAAGCAGCAGGCCTGGCAGTGAAGGGGTTAAGTGCTGGGCTGCCAACAGTCAGCCAGCAGTTCAAGACTACCAGCCAGGACAAAGACCAGGCTCTGCGCCTAGCCTAGCGGAGTGAGTCTGGAAGCCCTGTGCTCAGAATTTCCTCAGGTTACCAGACAACGCGTTTGCTGGTGGAGATTGCAGACTGGCACAAGCAATGTAAACGGAATGTAAAATCACTGTCAGACACAGCCGGGGTCTGGGAGAGCCTGCCACCCTAGCCAAAGACAGAGAGAGACAAGGTTGATTCGAGAAATTCTAAGTTGATTCCTGCAGGAGTGTGCAGAAGGAAAGCAGTCAGGTCCCTCCCAAACCCCCCAGAGCTGTTTCAGAGTTCTGCCCTGACCCCCCACAAGTAACAGGGCTTTTATTACTATTATTACAATGATTATAGATTAGCAGGTTTTTGGTTTATACATATAATGTCCTAAGAAAGTAGATCCAGTGCTCCTAAGAAAATTAGCTACATCTGCCTTTCTCCAGGGGCAATTCGAGCACCATCTCCTGGTTTCAGGAACCCTTGTTCACCTTCCGGAGTCAGGAGCTCTCCATGATTAAACCTAAGAGGAATTTACTGCAAGGACGAGGGAGGCGTGGTGGCGACTGCTACATTTTGGATTTTTCACAAATGAAATCTTACATTGTTTCATTTCTGGTATTTTGAGTTTTCACCTCACTCTCACAAGGGCAGCGCAGCTCCTCAGAAAGTTGACACCATCGAAATACCAGAGGACCCAGCCGGTCGAATCTTCCACGAGGACTGACAGCAGGAAACTCGGGAATGCTCACAAATAGTCACAAAGGCCAAAAGGTGGAAGTGCCCATCAGCGGAGGAACAGACCAAATGTGCCCTATCTGTAACCCCGGCCTCACTTACCTGCTAACCTAACTCACCCCATGTTTTCCCTTACCCTCCTCTTCAGGCTCTGGAATTTTTACAACTTTCGGCAATGCCCAGAGGGAAGCCTATTTCCTGAGAGAGCCAAGATAACTCTGATAATCATTCCCAAAGCAGAATTCCAGCTATCTATGTTAACAGAGGCATCCTGGATGGCCCTCACCTCATTGTCCTGCTTGATCAACAATAGCATCCTCTGATGATCCTGAAACCAGAGAGGAAGCCACACATGGGTCCCTAACTCCCCCCTCCCCCCTCTGTGAATTCCAACGTTAAAAGAATATAATCTCTTTAGTTAGGAACTGATGCTTCTGGAAGTTCTGATACAGGCAACCAGGTGGAGGAACCTTGAAATACGGCACTGGAAATTACTCAGACACAAAAGGAGAAATACTTCAAGAGCCTAGTTACAGACAAATGTCTAAAGACAAAAGCTTATTGTGGTCACCAGGTGGGTGGGTGGGTGGGGGGGACAGAGCTTTCTTTTTCAACCCTTACTACATTGGACAATCGCTTCCCTGTGTTCTCAGTCCCTCAAGGAGCCCCCAGATCTAAGGGTTAGGTCCTAATTCGCTCACCTTCAAGCAGCTCTTATTTCTAACCATCTGAAATTATTCCTGTCATCCTGCAATCCCTCCAGTGCCCTCACTTCCAACTCTGCATTGGCCCCAGAAGCAGGGGGCAGCTGGCTTTTCTTTATCTCCCCACCCTCCATTCCATTCTCGGGCCAGATGCCTCACTGTCCTAATTATACACTCCATTTACAGAGCCCAGGGGCTCCACCACCACATACTTCGCTAAGCCAGTCCAAACTGGTCCAAGTGTTGCAGTTCTTGCCTGCCCACCCCCTGCCCCTGCCCCCACTTTCTGCTGGTGGAGCAAAAAGTATGCATGCGCCAACCAGAGATGACAGAGCTCAAAACTCTTAAATACCAGAGCAAGAACGGAACCAGACAACTCAACTCCAACATGCCCAGATCCTGCTCAAACTCGCGGCCACGCGGCCCCTTCCAACCATGCCCCCATTCCTTTCTTTCCCCTACCCCCCATTTCTAACAAAGGTTGTGGTACTACCCCTTCACACTGCCCGCTGCATCCTGCTGCTGTAGACTGAACTGCATCAACAACTATTGAGGGACACCCCAAATCTCAATTTCACACCTAACCAGTGCCCCCCCTTTTTTTCCTTTCTTTTTTTTGGATTCCTTGCACATGTCCCTCAAGTCGCAGGGTCTTCATAACACCCACAGTATCGATGTTGGTGGCCACCACAGTCCATTCTGCGGCAAACAAACTCCACACCATAGGCCCCCCCTGGAACTGCCCTGTAGTCCTTACCAGAGTCGATCGCCAGCTCTTTCCACCCAGAGCTGGGTTCAGACTGCTGGTCTGTGGGGCTGCAGCCAGGCACTTCGCCGTTGCACCCCCAAACCTACTGAAAGGTTCTTTCTCTTCACAATCCAGAAGATTCACTCACGGCCATGACTTGGTAAGACTCATACCAACCCGAGAGGGCAGTGGTTCTCAACCTTCCTAATGCCTCGGCCCTTTCATAGTTTCTCTTATTTTCGTTGCTACTTCATCACTGTCGTTTTGCTCCTGTTATGGATCCAGCGACCCCTGTGAAAGGGTAGTGTGATCCCCAAAGGGGTCACGACCCACAGGTTGAGAACGGCTTATCCTATCCTACAGGACTAGGCAGAACTGCCCCTGTGGGTTTCCCAGGCTGCACCGCTTTACAGGAGTCTAGAGCCCGCGTTTCTTTTGCAGAGGGGAGGGTTTTGAACTGCTGACCTTGCAGTTAGCAGCCCAACGCTTATTGGGCACTTTCTTCCACAGAAGGAGACGCTTCCAGCAAGCAGTGCCTCCTGCAGCCAGACGGGGTCAGGGCGGCTCCGCAACTCCCACTGAAGACCTCAGGCAGCTCCCGCAGGAGGGCGCTTGCTTGGGCACGGTGACCGGCTAACGGTTAAGGGTTTAACTGCCACCCTAAAAGCTGGTGGTCCGAACCCACAACCCCATACTGCAGTTCCACTCTGGGTCGCCCAGAGGAGCAATCGTTCGGGGTGGGATGTCCGTCTGATAAGCAGTTAAGTACCAGACTACTAACCTAAAGGCTGTCAGTTCAAATCCACCCAGAGCTGCTCGGGGAATGGCCACAGCCCCTTGAAACCCCTACGGAGCTGCCGTTCGAGCGCGCACACGCGCACACGCGCACACATGCACACGCGCACACACGCACACGCGCGCGCACGATGGAAGCCCACTGGTTACGGTTTTTCGGTTGCGTAACAAAAACAAAAATGCAAGGATGCTGCTTTCTGCCTGGCACTGCTGGGCAGTGGGGATCCAGGGATGGATTCCCGACGAGGCCCGGAGCCCAGGGGCTTCCGGGGAGAAAGAAGGGCGCGGTGGCAAAGCCAGGTGTCTCCGCGTCCCGGTTAACGGGTTGGCCTCCTGACGCCGAGACAGCAGCTCGCGTCGCTCTCCTCAGAAGATGCGGCGGATTCACTGACAGGGGGTGCTTACGCCGAGATCTGGTCCTCGGCACCGCTGCAGCCCCTTGTGAGGGCCTCCCGGTCCCCAAACGGCCTCCGCGCGCTCCCCGGCGGCCCCGTACCTGACGAGTCGCCCCCCGCGCTGAGACTCTGGTCCGGGGGCCCGCGGTGGGCGCCGGGCGGCGGTGGCGGGGCCGCCACGCCTTCGGCGGGAGGCTCCGGGGGTGCGGGGTCCATGGGGGTGGGCTCTCCACAGGCTGCGAGAGCGCGCGGGAAAGGGAGGAAGCCTGCAGGCGCGGGAGCCCGGATGCGCGAACCCGCGGGGATTCGGTTATATGAGGGGCGCGGGTGGGGGGGCGTGGGCGGACACCACCGCAATGCGCACGCGAGCGCTCCCCTAGGGCGCATGCGCGCCTGTTTCCCGCCGCGAGTGCGAGCCGCGCGCGCCGGGTCCCCGCCCTCCGGGGACAAGCCGTACCCACAATTCCGCGGGCGCGTACTCCGTCTCCGTGTACGCGTGCGCGGCCCACAGCCCCGCCCCGCATCCCAGGAGCCTCTGCGCGACGGTATTTAAGCGCCTTCCAGCGCGCCCTCGGCCTCGTTCCTCCGGCTGCTTTCGGTACGTGGTGTCTTCGGGGTTCGCGCTTTGGGGGTCCTCCTGGGGGAGCATGCCGCCTTCTGCACTGCTGGAGCGGCGGGTGGCCGCGGCCCTCTCGGTGATGAGGACCTTCTCACAGACCTGTACTGAGCGTTGTGAGGACAATTTGACTCTGAGCACGCGGGGCCTGCACCCTGATGGCGGCCGCGGTGGTTCCCCGGGCGGAAAGGTGGCGCGCGGCCCCCGCTGCTAACAACCGCTCTGTGCTCCGCAGGCGGAGGCGCGCGCGCGGGGCGCCGGCGGGGCGAGGCGAGGCGAGGCGTTGGCGAAGGTCAGGAGCGCGGGCTCGCTCGGTGGCGGGGTGGGGGCGGGGCCCCTGGGCCGTGCTATGAGGATGATCTCCAACTGAACTCTCTCTTTCTGATGCGCCAGTGGGGACCAGTTGAAGCTTCTGAGTAGCTCCTCCGGCGACCCGCGCCGCGCGCGTGGCAAGGCTGCCCGGCACCCACGTGGTGGGAGCTCCCCGCGTTGGACGCGGGCACTAAAGGGGCCGTGGGCCCTCCGTTTTTCAGATGTGCACCCCGGAGGAGCCCATGGCGCGGTGGATGGGATGTGGGCAATGCAGACCCGGGGCCTCCAACCAGCCCCCCTGACGCTGCTCCCCAACCCACGCGCCGACGAAGCTCCAGGTAGGTTCGTGGTTTGCCCCTTTGGGGAGCAGGGCATTTTCCTGTCGGAGTTTCTCGGGGCCCGTTTTCCGTGATGAATGTAAACTGACAAGCATATGACTGAGTCTTGAAGTGATGTCATCTTCTTACTGAGAAAAGCCCGGGCTACTCTGGGGTCTTCACGGTGATTCCATTTCGAATTGTTGCCTTTACCTAATGGCGTCTCTTCTCTCCCCAGCACCTCACTACCAATCCTGATGAATCCAAAAGCTTCAGGGTGCATGCAGGTAATTGATTGTCCGCATGGGAACTTAGGGGGTGCTGCCTCCCCACGTGCCCTGGACGTGATTGACTCACCTGTTATCTTGGTCTTTCTGGAATATTTTCCTGGAGAGGGAGAGCCAAGCAGTCCAGTTGGTTTGGGAAGAGGGTGCACCCCATGCACAGGTCACTGTCAGATGATTTGAAAACAGTGCTGACCCTCTGTGAGGTGTGACAACATAGCATGTTAGAGTTCTGATGGCAGCTAGCTGACGAGAGAGGTTTTCTTCTGCTCTGATCTTTTACAAAAGAGCGATTTGCCCTCCTTCCCCAGGTGGTCCGGTTAACACCGCATTCATGGGTCTCAGGTAAGTGCCTGCCTATTGTCTGGGTTAAGTGTGAGCTGCCCTGGTCCTGTTTTGTAGTGAGCTCACTGGGTAGGGGGAGGTGGCTGGAGAGGACCTGAGGTCTTAGAGACTGGTGGGCTGGGATTGTTGTGGATGGATGCTGTTCTGATTTGAGTATTTTTTTAATTTAGATGAAGCTCGTGCCTGGCTACCAGTGAAAGGGCTCCAGCCTCAGAAGGTAAGTTGCTCAAGTTGTTTGGGGTTCGGGCGGCCACCTCAGCTGTTTCAATGATGACTCAAACTAGCTCACTATGATTTATAATGAAAACAAGTGAACACCTGAGAAACTGGCCGAGGGCTGAGGCGGCATCCTGTGGAAGGAGCTGTTCACCCATGCTTGTCTCTCTTCCTAGGTTCTGCGCACTGGCACCTGGGTAAACCTATTGGGTGAGTAGCTTTGTGTGTGTGTGTGATCCCCATGCACGCAGTGAGATGGGAGCCTCAGCAGGGCCTTCCGTATGATGATTGACATGGAATCTCGTTCGGCTGATGACTTGCTGTTGAGACTGGAAATCTGATTATCTGTGAAAGTACACTTAGATTGGACACTGAGCCCGCTCTTTGTTGCACTGCTGATTTACGTTCTCTTTGTTGTTGCAGGTGCATCATCTACCTGCAGCCCTGGCCCGTGAGGTGAGTGCATTGCATATTTATAAACTTGGGGAAGGGGTGCAGTTGGTACTACAAAGCTATGTAAGGTACCTAAGACTTTCTGGCAACTGCCTGCTCACCAATGATGAGCCGAATACCGCCCCAGTCTGAGCACTGTGACTGACAGGTATTTCTGAGCCATGAGCCTGCCTTGCCAGTTGACACTGAGTGGGGAGGGAGCACGGGTTTAGGCATTTTGATGAACAGAGACTTCATGCACGGTTTTCTTCTACAGGAAGGAAGCTTTTGTGAAGTTCCTCCACAGCCCCAGTCTTGATCAAAGGTTTGCATTATGACTTTACTGTTTGCTGAGCCTGGGTAGTAGATCCCCAGTGAGGAAACAATCACATGTCTTACCTCCTGTCCTAGCCCCAGAACCTGAAAAGGTGAACCCACTGGGGCTGGCTGGGGGAAGGGAGGAGAGCCTGTTCCAGAAGGAACTGTCTGAGGGGTCATGGGATCCATGCACACAGGCCAGGAAAGAGGGGAGAGCCCCCACTGAGAACAAACTGTTACAGGTGATGAAGAGGAAGATAAATTCTTGGAGAAGAGGAAGGACAAGCTACCTTTAACCAGTAGGTATTAAAGAGACAGATTTGTTTCATGAGTTTGATGCTTAATTGCAAAAAATGCCTTGAAGCAGGCTTTTCAATGCTATTATTTCTTTTCAGGAACCAGCTCTTGATGTCCAGAAGCACACAAATGATGGGCATCTGTTTGTCTAAATAAAGCCATTCTCCTACCTACCTTGTGTATGTGCCTTTTTGTGTGGTCTTTATAGCAAATCACGATTGATTTGCCAATAGGCTTTTAAGAAACATTTTTATTGGAGGCTCATGACAACACATGTATGAGTTGTGTCAGCACATCTGTGCCTTCATTTCCCGGCAGAGTTCATGGGGGTGTGCACTAGATAGTTTCCTGCAAATTAATCAGTTTTCACCCTGAAACCCCATGAGCTTTTCCAAGTTCTAGTGTCTTCGAGTTATTGTCAAATTAACCCCCTAGCAGCTGAGAAAAAGTGGGGCATCTACTCAAGCCCAAAAGGGCAGGGGTTGCTCTTCAAAAAGGGTTCTCTGCCAATCCCTGAAGGAAGATAGGGACTCAAGCCTTTGAGGGTGGGTCCAAAGCTGCTTTCTCCAGAGTGGCTAATACTTAGTGACTGCTGGAGTTTGGACCTGGTCCTTACGAGCTTAGCCAGCCTAACAAATGGGTGGGGGAGGACTGGCAGGGTGTGCCTACATGGGGGCCAATGAACGAGCAAAAAGACTGGTACATCAGTATGCCAATGGCCTGGGCCATCTGACGACAGCCACCAGCCCTGTCCTTAGCCAGGTGCTGAAGCCATCACCAGCAAAGTTTAAATCAAGATGTGGAACGGGCAATATGGAGAGATTTGTAATGTGGGGAGGGGGGGGGTGTACACTGGGATGAGATTTGTCTCCAGTTTCCTCTGCCCTGCCCCCACCTCCCAGCCATTCAAGTACAGACCCTGACCAGAAGTTGCCCCCTGCCGCCCACCCCACACCCAGTCACAAGCCAGGTCCTGTCCCAAAACAAGTGCCAGGGCCTTGTCTTTATTACTAGCTGCTCAGTGACATTCTGGAAGTGATGCGGAAAAGAAACCCGCCCACAAAGGTGACCTGGCCAGAACGTAGCCGCCCCTCCAGGGGCTATAGGTCAGGGCTGATGCCACTCTCCTTCCCCCACATCCACGCGTTGTCGAGACCTGTACTCCACAGGGATTGTAAAGGCTGGCTTTTAGTCAGCTATTTTAAGCAGACCTTTCTTCTATGGTGTCGAGTTGGCCAGGGACGCCGTTAGCACTTAAGCACTGCGCCACCAGCTCTCCTGGAGATACAAACCGAGGCCAGTAGATGGTGCTCGCGGGTCGGGGAGAGATGCGAAAGGATGGCAGGGAACCAGCATCAGAAAGGTCCACCTTCGCTGTCAGCTCCGCGCCCGCGGGTGGCCACTGGACTCCCCCACTGTTCTCCAGTCCACAACTACCCCCAAGAGATGTGCCTTCCTACATCCCACTCATCAGGGCTAGGAAGTGCGCCTGGAGTCCGGAATCCCACCCCAACTGCCCTCCAGATACGTTCCCCAGAGAGGAACGCAGTCACTGGCCCCGTGAACGGCCTTCCTGGGGCTGCAGTCGCGTCCGAATGCGCCGGGCTCCCCCGGCATTCCCGCAACGACAATTCTAGAGTCCAACGCCACTCCCTAGGTCCAAAAGGACGCCATCCGGGGATTGATATCACGTGTCGTATATGGGCCAATCGCAAGAAAGTTTCGAGACCAGAGGGGCGGGTCTATGCAAATTAGACACGGAATTATAACGAGCGAGTCAGCAATCAAAAAGACCCCCAGTTTAAGCTGTGTTCATAAAATTTTCCCAACTGTAACGACGTGAAAATGATCAAAAATTCATTATAAAAAATATTGCTCATGGAAAAGTGATCTATTCGTATGCCAATCGAGTCACCATAACTAAGAAAGGTATGATGATGATGGGGCTGGCTGAGAAACCAGCCTGTCGGTATCGCTTCTCGGCCTTTTGGCTAAGATCAAGTGTAGTATCTGTTCTTATCAGTTTAATATCTGATACGTCCTCTATCCGAGGACAATATATTAAATGGATTTTTGGAATTAGGAGATGGAATAGGAGCTTGCTCCGTCCACTCCACGCATCGACCTGGTATTGCAGTACCTCCAGGAACGGTGCACTCCCCTCGGGGAGTACAACTGATGGTTCAAAGAAAGACTTGTGTTTCACTTTTGCTTTCATGGTCTCTACATTCTGATTAGATGTAAGTCGTTCACGAGCTTTCATTGTTAGCTTTAGTGTAGGTGACAAGCTTCTGGCTACTTTTTAACTCCACAGATGTTACTTTAACCCATAGGTCTTTAATCTTATTTTGTTCATGTCCCTCGATTGCCTGATCATAGTAACTTCCAGTTTGTTTAAATGTAAAACAGCTACTTTGTGTTTCGTTGTGGAGAGCCGCTATAGTAGTCACGGCCAACTTGTGTGTGTCTTGAGGGGAAGAAGGATGTCTACCTAGCAGATTCATTCGGCAGTTGTAGTGCCGGTTTCATTTTTGTAATAAGCCGGCAATAAGACAGCCTGAAGACCTTAGTTGTGGTCACACCAGGCTGATTTTACGGGATCCCTACAGGAAGCCACGTGCTTAGGTGAGCAGCCCCCACCCCAACTTCCCAGAGACACCGCATCCGCAGATGGTCCTGTCCCGTCACTGGTTGCCGTCCGTCCCCACGTGTACCTGCGCTTCCTCGGTCCCTTCTCTCCTTAATTTGCTTGGAGCAATGCTACCCCTTTAGTTTCCTATGGTTCATTGCTCAAAGGAACCATCGCTCTCCGGTGTGATTGTTCTCCTTGTAGCCCTACCTGTTTTTTGGTGGAAAGGAGATTTCTGGGAGTGGGTTCAGACTAAGGACAGTTGTCAGGGCTCCCACTCGGGGCAGTGGCTCTTAAAAATGAATGTGAATTCTAGTCTCTGCCCCTTTCTCCCACTGTACCTGGTCCTTTGTTTTGTGATCATGGTTAGTTTTTAGTGGCTGAGCCAGGCAGTACTTATTTCTTGGGTTAGGCCCAGTTAACTAAAGAAGCAAGTCCGGTGACATACATGTCCATGAAAGCGCTTTATATCAGGAAGTAATTACATACACAAGCCCAGTGCGAGTCCATAAACCCATCTTCAGAGGCAGGAACATCACAGGCCGGTGGGTACAAAGTGGACCCGAAGTTGGTGAAAACCTGCCAGGGCAGTGGTAGGGACTGTCCCAGCAAGCCGGAAGGCAAAGGGGCCCAGAGAGGGGGGTTCCCAGTCCCACCCTCACCCCCAAAGATGCAGTGTGACCTGATTGCCAGGTGGGATCCCACTTCTACACGTTCTTTCATCTTCAAGTTGACACAATATCATCTAACGACCATAGTTCTGGACTCGGGTCCATGGAGACTGGCCTGTGTGGTCCATTAGTGTCTTGGACTCTGCTTCCTTGGGTTTCTTCCGTCTTTGTTCTGAATGGGGAAAGACCAGTAGCTGGGATTTAGATGTTCAGTCACAAGCTTTGAAGACCCCCGTTGCTGCTCACTAACGCAGACTATTGTCTTTGTGGACGGTGCTGCACCAATGTTTCCTCACTGTGGTCCCTAGCACTCACTGTCTATGTTTCAGATTGTGAAATACCTGGGAGGTATTTAAGAGGTCTTCATGTCTTTGCCTCCTGTGCATCATATTATATAAAACACACCCACCTGTGAGCTCCAGCCCCACATCCGGATGGGTCCTAAGGGATTGGTTGTGTAATTGAAGTGAAGTAATTAAGAGACAGACAAAAATTGGGGCGTGCTGACCTCCATGATGTCAGGGACCAGGTGCAGTCAGGAGAGAGAGGGTATAATGTATTCTCATGAGCTTATATAATCTTGGGCATGCAAGCCCAAATAAGCACATACGTAACAGGAAGAGGGTATATTAGGTTGTATAATGAGGGAACATACGTGTAACATGAGGGGAACACAGGCTGGGGGTATACACGCAATAGGAAGGGGAGGTACTAGAGCTATGGTTCTCAACCTTCCTAATGCCACAGCCCCTCAATACAATTCCTCATGTTGTGCTGACCTCCCCCCAACCAAAAAATGATGTTCGTTGCTACTTCATAACTGTCATTTTGCTACTGTTATGAATCAGGCGACCTCATTTGAGCCCCAAAGGGGGTCGCGGCCCACAGGTTGAGAACCACCGTGCTAGCGGCATACATGTGACAGAATGGAACATATGTACCAAGATGGCAGAGTTAAGATGGCAGCCTAACCTTAGCCTTCTCTGAGTTGCCTTGACCTTAGGTGTCTTTGAGCTCTTTTCCAGGGGAATAATCCATGATCCGTATCAGAAGAGAGTGGGCTCCCCTTAGAGTGGGACAGACAGTAGGATCTGGTTGCTCTCCATGGCGGACAGCCTTCAAGCAGTTGACCTTCAAGCTTATATAGTAGCAAACATGTGCTTACAAGTAGCACCTTAAACTTGGCATTAGTATGGGGGCGAGGGGGACATTGTGGGAGATAACTTACTTAGGAGAGTGTGACAGGACCACATCTCCAACTTATGCACGTGAAGGTCTCTCTCCACAGGAGCCCTGGCCTCCCAAACACCTTAATATATGAACGTAGAGAATTTGTCTGCTTACACTCTCTTCCCAGTTCTGTTCCCCACACCTATTGCTGGTGAGTTAATTCTGACTCATAGTGACGCTGTGGGACAGAGTCAAAATGCCCTTCTGGAGCTGGTGGGTAGATTTGGTATATGTGTAAGTATATTCGTAGGACTGTGAGGTTTCTCCAGTGGGTAATGCCCCAGTACTTGGCGTCATACATGAAAGAATTCATAAAAAGAAAGAAAGAATTCATGCTGAAGCCCGTTTTTAATCCAAGTGAGTTTTTATGAAAGATGGGAGAAGTTATCAAGTTTTACAGTCTCAAAGAGTACACGCTATTTCAGGGAAGTGTGCTGAGATGCAGGGAAGCCACGCCGGGGCCAGGGCCCACAACTGAACATGAGCAATGTTGTGGAACAGTGCACCCCCACGGGCAGAACTGGGCCAGAGACAGCGCCACGGCATGAGGGGGCGCTGGGGCAACGTAAAAGAGAGAAGAGAGTCCTCTCCAACCTGCCACTGACCAGGAGCGGGGTAAAAAAGAGAAGGACCTTCGCACAGCCAGGACATTTAGAGCCTCTGTCTGGGGATGCATTTTTGATGGTATTGGTCAACCACATTGCGATAGTTTATTGTGCCAGCCTGGCTGATAAACACAAGTAGGATTAACTGAAGGGCAGAGGGATAAATGGCTCGGTGAGCCTCGCCTTGCTTGTTCTGTGCCTCAGTTTAAAGGGTACACTACCTGTGGGATGCCTAGCCTGTGGACTGTGTCGCTGTAAGTTGAGGTCCCTTTAAGCCCAGATGATTGGAATGTTCATCTCTGGAGCTGGGGACCGACAGTTGATGACCTGCCTTGCTGTTTGCTGCCTGGATATATATAGCCCAGCTCTCTCTACAGAAGGGGACTGGCAACTGGCGGCTCTCAAAACCTTAAAGGACTGCTAGTGTCTCACTGCTTTATAATTTAATTGTTAATTTATTGTATTATCTATCTGTATATAATTTAATGGTTCATTTCTTGAATTATATATCTATCTTTATAAATATATTTATAAATAATTACTAGGAATCTGGTTTGTCTCTCTAGAGAACCCTGAATTAAGCCCACCTGGATCCTGGATCTAGTTTGGGCCACCCAGATGTACCGCACCACCTGGCTTGGGGCTGGAATTGGAGCATGCCCACTTTGGGGGGTCTTCATGGGTGGCTAATGCTCACCTGATTCCTCCCCAACCCCCTCTATGGACCAGTACAGACATGGGAGGGACAACCCCCTTTTCCTATCCTGGCTAGCTGCTGCCCACCCTACATAGGTCTGAGTCCACTTATTCTCCCACCCCAGTCTGGCTTAGATAGCCCTGTGAGCACCTTGCTGTCTGTTGCTGGGGGGGTCGCTGCAGGGCTGGGTACCTCTGTTGCCTTTTACTCCTGTTCTTGGAAGTGCCTTGCTTTGACTTGGTTGTTTGGGGCTCTGATAGCTACATCGCCTGGTGTCAATTTGGGACTTGAGAGGATTAAGAGTGGCTGGGGTGGAGTCCAGTCTGTCAACCGGGTCATAGCCAGAGGCCTCTGTGTGGGCATGGCCTTCCCCTGAAGATGCTGGCAATTCCTGAATTTCCTCCTTGGAGGCAGGATAGACTCCCTCACTGCTCACTCCCTGCGAGACATCCCTGTGGAGAAGATACATGGAGCGAGGCTGATGGAGCCAGACCTCTAGAGCCGGAGAAGCCACGTGGAAAGCCCTGCCAACGCTGAGATGCTTACACCGCCACTGGATCTGTAAGACTTCCAACCCACTGGCCTATGATTGTGGGGAGAGGTCAAACGCTTACAGACATCCTCCCCAGGGTAGTTAGTCACCAGACTATATGGCAGGCCTCACTCCCTGCTACTGGGGACAATAAACTATTCCTCCTTGAGGCCTGAGACCAAGCGTTCACACCTTACTGATAATGGTTCCTATGGAGATCTATGGAATAGGTCAAAGTTAGGCCACCATCCTGAACCTAGGATCCCTCCCCTTCCTATTGCGTGTGTGTCCCTGGACCACCCCCTCTCATTACTGTATTACCTGTAGAACAGCTCCTTCCAGTGATGTATGTCCTCACCTGTAATTGGGGGGCTTGCATGTCCCCAGAGAAGATAAAAAGCCTGGGCTAGCATTAAATGTCTGTCTCCCTCCACGTGGACCATTGAGTGGAGCTGAGGTGAACATGCTACCATGAATTGTATATGACTCCATTTATTTCAGTACTTCACTTCTATCTCTCATGCTCTCTATGACTTTACTATGATCTTTACTTATTATCGCTGTACAATTGCGCCTACCGGACTTGTAATGATGTGTTAGGGGCTGGCTTCCCCTGACATATGATCTTCCTGCATTTGGCATCAGTGCATATGTTTCATGAGTCCGAAGAGGACTTGATAGATTGGTATCAGACATATGGGCTAATATCAGACTTACGGACTTGGTCTGAACAGTGCTGGGATGTTTTCTAAATGTTCAAATGCTCTTGTATAAAAACCTCTTTCTTATTCACACGAGTCTCTATGAATTTGTTTCTCTCATCTACTCAGACTAGCACAGGGGCTAGATTTCTCCACATTGTGCATTGCCTTGCCATTCACCAGAGTTGGCACGCATCTGCTGTCTAGTTAGTGATGTTCCCTCCTACCTCCCCCTGCCAAAGTGTGTGTGTGTGTGTGTGTGTGTGTGTGTGTGTGTGTACCCGTTCCTCAACCTCTTATAATGGTGTCTCATCCAATAGTTGGTCCTTTGTGATTGACTTATTTCACTGGGCATGTCCTCTAGGTTCATGCACATTGTGTAGCTCGATGAACCTATGGTTATTCCTTAGCATGACTTAGTACAGAGGTCAGCAAACATGTGAGACAGAGAAGCCAGTCCTCTCCCTCACAACAATTTAAAACTTGAGAACCATAAATATGTTTACACATGGAATCACCGTGATCTGAATTATAGCTTTATTTTCATTTTCAATCTTACTTTAGAGCCGCCTATGTGAGGTTTCTCACGTGGGTCATACCTCGGTTCTTGGCTTCACACAAGAAAGAATTCGTGCAGAAGCCCGTTTGTAATCCAAGTGGGTTTTTGTGAAGGACGGGAGAAGTTTCCGGTTTTACAATCTCAAAAGGGTACACACCAAGGGTACAGGTACTTGGCAGCGGAAGCTGCGCGGAAGGTCACAATTGGACATGAGCAACCTCGAACAGCGCGCCCAGCCCTGGGGAACTGAGGCCAGAGAGAACATGCAGCAACGCAGGAGCAGGGTAAAAACAGAACTGCCTACCTCCAGCCAGGTATCTCAAACTTCTGGTTAGGGAGGTGTGGCTGATGGTATTGGTTGACCCCGTTGGCCGTGTTAAGGCCACCTGGGTGGTGTCATGAGCCTGGACATACTTTGGGCCGCCCAGGTGTACTGCCCACCTGGTTTAGGACCTGAATTTAAGCATGCCCAGTTAAGGGGTCTTCATAGGTGTCTAATGGTCACCTGATTCCTTCCCAACCCTTTCCCTGGGGGCCTGTACAAGCATGGAAGGGACAACCCCCTGCCCCTATCTCTAGCTGCCTAACACATGTCAATCCCGAAAAAGAGATGCAAATAGCCGCTTGATTACCTTCAAGACCCGCACATCGGTCCTCAAACTTTTTAAACAAGGGGCCAGTTCACTGTCCCTCAGACCCGTTGGAGGGCCGGACTATAGTTAAACAAAAAACTGTGAACAAATTCCTATGCACACTGCACATATCTTAATTTGAAGTAAAAAACACCTGGCAGGCCAGATAAATGTCCTCGGCGGGCCGCATGTGGCCCGCGGGCCGTCGTTTGAGAACGCCTAAATTGACTTAGACCAGCATCTCTGGATTTCAGTTTTGCAAAGCAAAACAAGCGAGAGCGGGCAGGGACCCGTTACACTGCGGCCTCTGGAAAGGCCCCGAAGCGACCTTAGGTGGAGCGGACGCGACGTCCTCTGATGACGCCGACGCCGCGCCCTCTGATGACGCAGACGCCGCGCCCTCTGATGATGCAGCGCCCTCTGATGACGCCGACGCCGCGCCCTCTGATGACGATGACGACGACGCCGCGCCCTCTGATGACGCCGACGCCGCGCCCTCTGATGACGACAACGCCGCGCCCTCTGATGACGATAACGACAACGCCGCGCCCCCTGATGACGCCGCCGTCGCCGCGCCGGAAGTAGGAGCTCCGGCTCCCGGAGAGCTGCCATGGCGGCGACGGTGGCGCGGTGGAACCACGTGTGGGTTGGCACCGAGACGGGGATCCTGAAAGGTAGATGGCGGGGCCGAGCGTCGGGGGGCGCGGTGGGGGGCGACCCGGCGCGCCTGACGCCCGCGTCCCGCAGGGGTGAACCTTCAGCGCAGACAGGCGGCGAACTTCACGGTGACCGGCCAGCCGCGGCGGGAGGAGGCCGTGAGCGTCCTGTGCTGGGGGCCGAGCGGGGAGACTCAGGTGAGGGGTCGCGCTGGGCGGAGCCGGGGGCTCGGGGACGCGGCAGCCGCGCCCTCCTCGCCATCCGGCTTTTCTCTGCCCACCCCCAGATCCTGGCGGGCTGCGCGGACGGAACGGTGAGGCGCTTCTGCACGGAGGAGGGCAGGTTCCAGGGCCAGAGGCACTGCCCCGGCGGGGAGGGCACCTTTCGGGGCCTCGCCCAGGCCGACGGGTAAGAGCGGTTCCCCGCGCCAGGAGCGCTCAGAAACTCTCGGGACCCCAGTCAAGACGATCAACCCTTAGGTGACATGGGCCCGCTCAGTGACAGGGACCTGGGGTCCGTGGCCATGGTTCTTGTTTTAACGAGGAGCTGCCCGGTGTCAATCAAGTGCCAGGCGCAAAGCGCAGGGACCCGAGTGCTCGCAGCCTCTGGGGTTTTCAGCCCGGCTCCATCCGGGCATAACTTGAGGCATGATCCGGAGCAAGTCAATCGTTTTGATCCCGTTTTAAATTGAGGCTTCCAAGGTGAAGGGTAGGAAGCGGGTGGGGAGTGTTAGTGATCGGAAATGTCAGGCTGTGCAGGCTGGGTGTCCATCCTGCTGGGTGAGGAGGCCCGGGAAAGTTCTGTGTGGGATGGGCTGTGGGAACAGGGCCGTAGAGCAGTGGTTCTCAACCTTCCTCATGCCGCGACCCTTTCCTACAGTTAGTCCTTCGTGTTGTCGTGACCCCCAACCGTAGCATTATTTTCGTTGCTATTTCATAACTGTCATTCTGCTACTGTTAGGAGTCGTCATGTCAATATCAGATGTGCAGTCGATATTTTCATGGTGACAAATGGAACATCATGAAAGCATAGTGATTCATCACAAAAACAATATGTCATTATATCCTGTGAACTATTTATTTCTAATGACAAATCAATGAAAGTTTGTCTTGAACATGCTGTCGCCTGGGTAAGAGTCTTCACACCGCTTGCTCGTAGGTGGCCGTATCTGCATGTGGGCAGACCTGCCTGGAGATGGGATAGAGGGGCGGTGTCTCGGTTCCTAAACCATCGGAAATAGGTGTTTTCCGATGGTCTTAAGCGACCCTTGTGAAAGGGTCGTTTGACCCTCAAAGGGGTGGGTCGCGACCCACAGATTGAGAACCACTGCCTTAAAGCATGGGTTGAATTTTGTTTTAACCGTTTTATTGGCACATATCACATAGTTCGATAGTTCCATCATATCAGAAGAGTTGTACAATCATCGGCACGGGGTTAGGATTCTGGCAGATGGAAAGGAGAGGGAGCAATGTAGAAAGAGCACAGTGATCGGAGAGGCAAAGTTTGGTCCTAGGCTACGGGGACCATTTCAGCAGAGAGAGAGGGCGCCGGGGACAGAAGCCCAGCAAGTAGAGTGGGTGTGGGGGAGAGGCAGTCCATGCAAAGGGAAGGACCTGGGTAACAAGGTGTGCGAGTTGTGCTTTGGCAGGTGTTGGGGAACAATGAAGAAGCCGCTGAAAAACTTGAGTAGCTTCGAAGCATGTTCAAACCCTGAAAACCCAAACAAACGAAGCAGAACGTTGCTGGAGCTACTGCCCGCAGACGGGCCCCTCGGGGCCGAGGGCACTGGAAATGTGCAATCTATGTGCCAAACAATCATCGGAGAAGCTGGATCCACTGGATCCCAGTGGCTGCACACCTGGGCTCAGGCATTGGAACAGCTGTGAGGCTGGCGCAGGACAGAGCAGGGTCTCCTTCTGTTGTGCGCACGGTTACTATGGGTCGGAGCCGGCTCAGTGGCACCCAACAGCAGCAGCAGGTGGTGGGGAGAGCTGTGGACCTGTTGTAATGTGAGGGCAGGTGGGGGAGCGCCGATGGGAGACTGGTGCCTTAGCCCCAGAAATTGATCGTGAGAGCCTGAGCCAGGGTGAAGAGGGCAGGCCCCTGCGAGAGGAGCCTGGGCACAGGTCCCCCCGAACCTGGGAACAGACTGAGTTGGACTTCAGAGAAGGGTGCTGTGAAGAAGAGACTGATTTTAATGCCTGGGACCCACAACAAGATGTGTGAGAGAAACTGGGATTTCACTTTTCCAAGCCAGCCTCGCCTCAGTCCTTTCAGAGATGCAGATTCTGAATCCCAGTACCAGTGCCGGACTTCAAATGCTGACAGACCAGCAAGGCCAGAGGCCCCGAGATTTCCAGTTCTGATTCTTACACTTAAGAGCTAAGTGGGAGGATCGTTGGCTTGTGCAGAGCTTTGGTTTCCTGTTCTGACACTGGCTGGCTCTTACCCGTTGGGGAAACGAAGTGAGAGCAGACGTGGAAGCTGTCAAGCTCTGCCCAGACTCCAGCTCCCTAGGGGCTTCCGTAGGAGCTGAGTTGATGGGAGAAAGTCTCCCTACTAATTAAAATTTTTAAATTATTTCTTATTTTACTGGGAGCGCTTACAGAGATCACACCATTCCACAGTTTAATCACATCGAGCAGTCTTGTACAATTGCTACCACAACCCGTTTCAAGCATTTTCTTTCTTGAATCTTCTGACATCAGCTCGTCTTTCTCCCCTCCCTCCCTCCCTCCCTGTACTCCAAGCAACCCTTTTTTTCCCCGTCACGGTGTGTGTGTGTGTGTGTGTGTGTGTGTGTGTGTGTGTGTGTGTGGCATATCTTACGGAATCGAATATATCCATTCGCATACAATTCTGATGTTCAATCCCACCGACTGGGTTGTAGACCCCCCCCCCTTCTAATTTGATATTTAGTTGACTTGGGGCTCCACTAGAGCCTTTTGGTTCCCCCTTTACCCCCCACCCAATTCAACTCCATCCTCCCTCTCTCTGCAGCAACCTCATCACGTGCGTGGATTCTGGGATCCTCCGGGTCTGGCAAGGCAATGACAAGGAGGCCTTTTCCGACCATGTGAGGCTCCCTGGGGTGTGTGGGCTGGGTGGGAGCCTGATGAAGACTTTGGGGCAGGGAGATTTTTTTGGGGGGGGTTGTCTACAAGATGACTCTCATCTTTGCAGCTTTTGGAGCTGAAGGTGGGCCCCAGGGTGTGTAAGATGCGACAAGACCCAACCCACCCCCACATAGTTGCTACTGGCGGAAAGGAGAATGCTCTGAAGGTGTGGGACCTCCAGGGGTCTGAGGAGCCTGTGTTCAGAGCCAAGAACGTGAGTGACGGGTGTACAGGGTCCGTGCTGGTTTCCGGCCTGGTTCGGACTCACTGGCTGGACTGAGTGAGAGGCCGGCTAGGCTTTAGAGGGTAATGAGGGGGCACACAGAGTCCCACAGCCCCTAGTCTCCATCTACCCATCCCACCAGGTTCGGAACGACTGGCTTGACCTGCGGGTTCCCATCTGGGAACAGGATATACAGTTCCTCCCTGAGTCCCAGAAGCTGGTTACCTGCACAGGGTACCACCAGGTGAGCATCCTATTTGGGCCAGGAGCATCTTCCCCGTGCAGGTCAGTCCCCAGCCCGGCATGGCCGCCCTTCTCACCAGCCCTTTTCCCACCAAGAGCTCTTCCTCAGCCTGCTCGGAGCCAAGGACGTTCCCTTTTTCCCTCTGGGATGGACTTGCCTGGGAGAGAGCAGACAGGGAGATCCTCTTCACCCTGGGGCCCGTTGGTGCGAGTGTGCTGAGAGGACATTGGGCTCGGGCTCAAGGGAATGCTCTAGCCCGGGCTGCCTCTCAATCGCTTCGAAGCCCTCTGCTCCTCTCCCTGGCTTCACTGTACCGGAAACAGTACTCCCAAGACCCAGACAGAGTGGAGCTCTTGCATTTGCCCTGTTTCCTTCGCTCCTGCATATCTGGAGTCTGGTCTTAGCCACATGCGTCCGCTCAGAACACATACACAAGAGCGTCCTTTCTCCTCCCTCCATCAGACTAAACGCCTCTGCTAGAGCTTCAGCCTTTCCTGACAGTTGACCTGGCCTTCCCCTGCACAGGCAGATGAGGGGAGGCAATGTTGACACCTGACCATGGCTGTGCTGCCCCACTGCCCAGTCGGGGGTGGGGGTGGGGGGCTTCTCGGGGTGGGGGGCTTCTCCACTCAGCCCTTTCCATGTCTGCTCCTAGGCAAATGTGTACCATGCAGGAGCCCCGTCTGCACAATCCTGCTGACGTGTTCCAGGAGCACTTGAGCTTTGCTCTTGCCTGGGGCGGCCGCACAGAACTCAGAAGACATACTTAGAGTTGAGTTTATCAAGGAAGTAACTGCTGTCACAGATGTTGGAAGATGATATAAGGAAGTGGTTTGGGAGTCAGGTGAAGAATAGAGACTGAAAGAGTTTTAAGATGCCTGGTAGGAAAGGCCTAGATTGCCTTGAAGACCTTGTTGATGGGATCACCGGTGAAGGCAGTTCTTCGGAGGGCTCCCAAGGAACGGAGAACTGTTAACACCAGAGATGGTACAGACCACGGGGAGAAACAGCAGCAGCAGAACCGAGACAGGGATGGTGTGTGCCTGCAGCCCAAGGCTTACCGGCCGGCAGAGTGGGTTGCTCCAGGCACACACGTGTTGGTAGCATCCAAGAGCTTTGTGACAGTCAAGCAGAGCAGAGGCCAGATCAGCTCAAAGCGCCCAAAACCTGAGACATCCAGGGATCAGGAAGCAGAAGCTGACGGGACCAGGAGCCTGGGAAGCAGCACTGCCTTGGTCTCTAAGGGTGGAGCCACAACCCAAGGGGCGGTGGGGGATCAACTCAGCATCAGGACCAGGAAATGTGTAAGCGAAGGCTGGAAGGCCCCCATGAAGGGGGAGAGCACATCTTTTCCTTTCAGTGCAGATGGCTGTGCAAACAGTGGGTGTCTCTCTCTCTCCAGGGCACACCCCTCACCATTCAGGCTTCCCCTTGGCTGGGCACGGCCCTCGCTCAGTTGTGCGGGCTCCTCTGCCGTCAGGCTCTTCATTGCTAAGTGACCCAGCTCGTACCCCAAGTAGAGCTCTTGTTGCATTCCGAGTAGCAGGGTTCTACAGACCCGCCCTCTACAGTGCCTTCATCTTTAACAGTAAAAAACCCTCTGGGCGGAGAGCGCTCGGGCAAAGGGCATCTCCCCGGCTGGTTTCCCAAAGAACCCAGGCAAAAGGTCACAGAAAGGAATTGATTACACACAACACCTTCCCACGAGTTGGTTCGATGCCCAGATGAGAACGTTGGGCCAAGCGGGTGACAGGGCATTGTGGGGCAGCTGGAGAAGGTGTGTGTGCCCCAGGGTATGCTGACGCAGTCTTCCTCCAGGTCCGAGTCTACGATCCGGCCTCACCCCAGCGCAGGCCAGTCCTGGAGACCACCTATGGAGAATACCCGCTAACAGCCATGACCCTCACTCCAGAGGGCAAGTAAGTCCTGGGCCGGGGGGGGGGGGGGGGGAGGGAAATGGGGGACTGGCTTCAGAAGTCCCTGTGCCCACACCTGCTGCTGGCCTCTCTTCAGCTCGGTGATCGTGGGAAACACGCATGGGCAGTTGGCAGAAATTGACCTCCGACAAGGTGAGTGGGCTAAGTGAGGGTCCTTCGGAGTTGGGGGGGGGGGTGAGGCACGAAAGGCAGGACCCCTCTGAGGCAATGCAGTGGAGTGGGGGCAAGCACTATTCTGCTATGCGGTTGCCCAGGTTCGAATCCTGGTTGCGCCCACAGTGTGTGACCTTGAGCATGTACATCCCTGCTGGACCTCCCTCTGAAGAGGAAAGTCACTGCAGGCCCCCGCGCAGCCTCAGCTCAGGCCGATGCTGACGAGTGACCAGTGAGAGCTCTCAACAAGAAACGGCTGTGGCCGGCCGGTGCTCATGCCCCTGTTGTCCTCAGGGCGCCTCCTGGGCTGTCTGAAGGGGCTGGCAGGCGGTGTCCGGGCGGTGCAGTGTCACCCCTCAAAGCCCCTCTTAGCCTCCTGCGGCCTGGACAGAGTCTTGAGGATACACAGGATCCGCAACCCACGGGGCCTGGAGCACAAGGTGAGCGCCCAGCACTCTCAGTCTGGCCCCTCACAGTCCCTGACGCCCAAAGGGGCCCCATTCCACCCGCTTCGTCTCATCTGGCCTCCTGAAGGCCCCGCATCTGTTTTGCAGGTTTATCTCAAGTCTCGGCTGAATTGCCTCCTCCTTTCCGGCAGGGACGACTGGGAGGTGAGTGACTGAGGCCAGGCCTATGGGAGCCAAGGGTGGCCACTTCCTGTCCCACAGCCCCATAGCCACACAGCCATGGTGCGCTTGGTGTTCAGGGAGCAGGAAGTGAGGGGAGGTGGAGTCCCTGGAGGGAAGCCTCCCTCCTGGGAACCCTGATTTCCAGTCCCCCTTCATTCACCAGGATGAACCCCAAGAACCTGAAGAGCCCAAGGTGTCCCCAGAAGACACAGAGACGGACGAACTCTGGGCTTCCTTGGAAGCCGCTGCCAAGCGGAAGCGCCCTGATACCCACGAGCAGAGCCAAGGACCCCCCCAAGCCAGACATAAAAAGAAGAAGCGCCCAGGGTCCACCAACCCCTGAGGGCCCCACCACGCCACTGTTTTGTTTTGTTTTTGTATCCACTTTGTAAATAAACATCCTTGATTTGGATGCGGCCGTTTATGATGGCAGACAGGAGAGCGGGTGGGCGCGGGGTGTTTCTGACGTCACAAACGTCGGTGAGGGTCCGTGGGCGGGCGAGCGCGGGGCTGGCACGGAGTGCAGGCCGAGCGGGGTCATGGGCTGCTGCCAACACAAGGACTCTCAGACCCCTCATGAGGCAAACAAGGAGTCCGAGGAAGGTAGGCGGGCAAGGGCTTGCTTGGGCTGGCGCCGGAGAGGGGGCTGCCCGGGGACCCAGGGAGGCGGGCCAAAGGGCCAGGCGCTCAGCCGCCCCGTCGACCCCATAGGCACCGAAGGGTCCGATTTCACGGAGTCCCAGAGCCACCGGAGGCGCAAGTCCAATGAAAGCCTTCTGATCACCGTGCTGTGGCGCCGACTCTCCCTGTTCAGCCGGCGGGGCTCCTCGCGGTCCACCAAGAGGCAATCGGGACAGAGTCAAAGGAGAGCGTTCCAGGAGCCCGCCCGGGCGGGGATCCAGGAGGAATCGGAGAAGGGGTGACCCCAGCCCTGCCCTCGCTTCACCCCAGCCTCTAGAGAATAAAGTTTCTAACGTGGATGCACGAGCGCCCGTTCCTCCGCTAGCCGGCAGCCTCCGAGTCCCCGAGGGCTGCAGGGCCCTCTCGGGGCAGCACCCGGGCAGCGGGCTCTTTAAGGCGACGCTGCGACCAGGCTGCTGGCCCCGCCCCCGGGCGCCAGCCAGCCCGGCCCTCCGAGGGGGCGGGGCCACGGCCTCGGCCAGCCAATGGGAGGGTGAAGTCGCGCGTACGCGAGGGGGCGGGGCGCGTCTCGCCGACTCGCGGAGTTCGAAAAGGCGTGGCGCCGCGCTTTCGTCGCCAGGGGCGGGGTTGCGTGTGGGTGACGTGGCGGCTTCTAATCTTTGGCCCGGTTTCGGCGGTCTGAGCCCCGGGAGGAGGTGGTGACGGCCTGGGAGGCTGTGGCATTGGCCGCGGTGGCAGGCGGCAGTGAGGAGGTAGGATTCCCTGAAAGAGGGGGTCCGGCCGCCGGGACGGCGGCTCTCTGCGGGCGGCGACGGGCCTGCGGGGGGAGGGGAACTGGGACCGGCCGGCTAGGGTGGCCGGCCGGGCTGAGGGGGTGTGTGAGCGAATGCCTGGCCGTCCAATCAGGGACGGGCCTGCCAAGACAGATGCCGCTAGTAGCCAACCAGGGATTGTGGTCTGTCAGGGGGCGGGACTTGGATGCGGGAGGGACTTCCGGATTCAAATAAACACCTGGAGGTCCTCCGCCCACCGAAGTGTGTCCCCCGCCTTAGAAAGCTGGTCACCGCTTTCCCCTGAGGAGCTAGAGGGTCCAGGTGGGGGTCTGGAGCCGCCGCACCAGGCGACCTGGAGCCTCAGGGCCCGGGGCCAGCGCTCTGATCGCCCCGAGCTAAGTTGGAAGAGGAGTCTGAGGAGGGGACGACTGGACCAGGGAGGCAGCGGGGGCCCTTCCAGCCTCCTGCTGCGTCCCGGGCCCGGGTCTGCGGTGGCGAAGTGCGGGCACCAAAGCCCCAGACGTGGCTGGTGGGAGGGATTTTCAAGAGAGGGGGGGTCCCCCTGGGGAATGACACGCGCCCCTCCACCGCAGTCCGAGGTTATGCGTCTCAATGATCCCGCGGAAACGCTACGGCTCTAAGAACACGGACCAGGGTGTCTACCTGGGGCTCTCAAAGACACAGATCCTGGGCCCTGCAACTGCTGGCGGTAGCAGCAGCGACATCGCCCCTCTGCCCCCCCCAGTGGCCCTGGTCCCACCCCCTCCCGACATCATGTCCTGCCGGGACCGGACCCAGGAGTTCCTGTCTGCCTGCAAGTCCCTCCAGAGCCGTCAGGTAAAGCAGGCCCTGGGGTGGGGAAGGTGGGGAGGTGCCGGGCCCCAGCAGCGTTCACTTTTGGGGGACCGTGATGGTGAGGGAGGTCTGGGTGCCCTGCAACATCAGAGGGCAGGGAGCCCCCTGAGGGTCGCTCAGTGCTGATGTGGGGAGGGGGGAGCCTGGTCAGGGCCCTCCTGTATGTAGTTTAGAGAAGGTTGAAGAAAGAGCCTTTAGCTGGGAGGCATGCACTTTGAATTGTACCTGCCAGCTGCTTAGTGTTAACCCAGGTGGAGAACTTGAAAATCTATTTGGACCTCAGTTTTTCTGTCTTTAAATGAGAGTTGTTTTCTTGATCAGCGATTACTGTCAAAATCACTTGGAGTGTGTCAGTCACGATTTATAAATCCAAGTGGGCTCTGGGTAACTCTGGAAATATTTGTCGTGTTCAATAGTCATAAATACAGTAGCAGCCCGTCCACATGATCACCAAAGTCTTTCTAATTAGACAGCAGTCTTAAAACCCCAAGGAGCAGTCTGACTCCATCCACATTATAGGGTGGTTGGCAGTCGGAATTGACTTCACCAGCAGTGGGTGAGTGGATGGGGACTAGGGTGACAGTGCTGCCCACTGCCATTCAACCCTGTAGGACAGAGTAGAAATGCCCCACAAGGTTTCCAAGCCTGCACCCTGAAGGGAGCAGACTGCCCCGTCCTTCTGTCCTGGAGCCTCTGGTGGGCTGGAACCACTGGCCTCATAGCTAGCAGTTTTCCTACATAACCCACAGTACCACTGGGACTCATTTCAGCGTATTAGCTATCATTGATTAAATGTTTACAGTACTCGGGGACATTTTGAAGCCCCTCATATACCCAGCACTTGGCAGCTGCTGTGTTATGTAAGCACAGCAACAGTAGGAGGTAGGCCAATTGTCTGTCTACACTTTGGAGAAGAGGAAATGGAGGCCCCCATGGTTAAATGGCTTGGCCTCGGTCTCAGCGACTAAGTGGTAGAATCAAGCTTTGAATCCCGATCCTCCTGGTAAACGTCGTGGTCTGATTCAGGGCCTCAGCACTAGAGAGGTTTAGTGGGCGCCGGAGGAGCAGTGATGTCTGGAAAGGGGCTGGGGAGCTAAAGGCATTCCCTCTTCCTGCCATTGCTTTGCAGAATGGAATTCAGACAAACAAGCCCGCTCTGCGAGCTGCCCGGCAACGCAGTGAATTCACCCTCATGGCGAAGTGAGTTGAGAGACTTGGTGGGGTGTCTGGGAGGAGGGGCTTTGCCTCGGTTGGCCCTGGCTGTGCCAGAGCTGCTGTGAGCATGGGCACTCCTGCCCTTCCCCTCCTGTTCTCACTCATGCTCCTTTGCAGGCGCATTGGGAAAGACCTCAGCAACACATTCGCCAAGCTGGAGAAGCTGACCATCTGTGAGTGCTTCGGGATCTCCCCGAGGTGGGGTAGGGAGCCAGTGAGGAGCCTTACACCCTGGGTCAGTCTCTGACCTCACCTGGCGTGGCTTCTCATTTGTCCCTGCAGTGGCAAAACGCAAGTCCCTCTTTGATGATAAAGGAGTGGAGATTGAGGAACTAACGTATATCATCAAACAGGTGAGTGGCTAGCCACTGGTCAGATGGTTTCTTTCCTTGCCCATGGCCACGGAAGCCCAGAGAAGGTTCCTAGAGCCAGCCTCCAGTGTCCTGAGTTACCTACACTTGCAAAGAACTGTGCTGGGCACACTCGTGAGGGAGGAGCCCTTTGTCCGGGCTTATTGTTTAGAAGAGGTATCCACCCTGTCAGCTCCTACTTCAGTGAGTGTGAAGCACATGGTACAGAAAAGATCTTTCAGGAAGGTCAGTGAGATTCCTTGGGGCTTCTGGGAAGGGTTATACAAGGGGGTACACCCCAAAAAAATCCCTCCCCACCCCAAAGCTATGTATTTTTTTTGGTTTTTACAAAACAACCTTATCACCATCCAAGTATTCTCCATTTACATTTACTATAAATGTCAAATCTGCGATTCCATTCTTGGAAACATTTTTCAAACTCATCTTGCTGGATGGCTGCCATGAACCCCAAATGCACTACAAGTAGACGTTTTCATCTGTTTGGGAAGTTGACGGAAATATTAAATTTCACCCCTTTGAAAAAAAACAACACTGTACACTTGGGTTTTCCCCAGAGTGCTGTCCTTCTAAGCTGTGTTCAACATCACAACAGTGTCTGCGGCATTTTCCCCACAAAATTTCACAGCCATACGCACTTCGCTTAGATTGGCATCCCAAAAAGTGAGGTTCAAGCAAAACCTCACTGCTTTCATGGGCAAATTCACTGTGACCAGAGAGAAATGTCCCAGGTGACACCACCGGGTGCACTGACTCAGAGCAAGTTGTTCGAGCAGGAAAAAGGCGTACCATGAAAGCTTTATTCTGCTTCTGGGGGGTACCCCTTGTATAGTGGATATAAAACTGATTTCACTGTTGGAAAGCATGGTGGGAGACTGAGGAAACAGACTCTCCAGCAGCAAGGCTTAAAAGTGGGGGTGGTGGTGTCCAAGGTTCAGACTTCCTTCCAACTTTGGCTCCACTGTCCTCTGCTTGGAGCCCTGCCCTCACTGTCCAGTCCCCCAAACTCGATTCTCTTCCTTCCTTCGTTCTGTCTTCTTTCCCCCTAATACTCTCCAGAATTACTTTGTTTATTATGCTGATTGTTTGCCTCTGCTTCTGCCTCCCTATCCTAACTTCCCCCAACAAGGTAAGAAGGTAAAAATAGAATTACCATAAAGGAAGAGTCTTTAACCGCTTCCTTTTTCCAGAGACATAGCCTGAGTGTCTGTCTAACAAAGTCAAACCTAGAACATGGACATTCCTGAGCACCTAATTGTCCTAGTGCAGAACCTGTACACAGACCAGGAGGCAATCCTTCAGACACGCACGGTCTAAGCTTCATGGTGTAAGATCGGGAAAGCTGAGGGGAAAAAGCAAACCGGAAAGGTGTGGCTCAGGATTATATCGTTCCCATACTTACTCAGTCTATGTGCTGCAGGTAGACTAGTGAGGAAGAATTTGGCATCAGGCTGGGAGGAAGACGCATTCATTCACAGAGTGTATTATGCAGATGTGAGACCAGTAGTCAGTACTTAACACAGCCCTGGTAGCCATAACCCTGTTAGTGATGTATCATCAATTCTAACCTCTATTGCCTGTGGTTATCATCTCATTTTGGATGGAGTTCTCTGTTACAGGATTAAGGTCAGATGTATTGTCTCCACCCTAGAAAGAGGTGTGAATCAAGTCACCAACTTTTGTTTCTGGCTGGTCTGTGGTCTGCAGAAAGATGAAAAACTGCACCTCTGTATTAGAATGGATCCAATCAGAAGCAGGAACACAGAAATCCCAGGACCATCGGAAGAAGAGCAGTCAGGGAGCACTCTGAGATCTCTGCCAATAGGCACCGGATGCTGCGGCACAGAGACCTTGGGACAGAGCCGAGCGAGGAGCCAGGCCGAGACCATAATACGGAACAGAGGAGCAGGGCCCACGAGGAGACTCAGGCAGAACAGTGGACTGGCTTCCTGCATGGACCACGGGGCTGAGCCCTGGAGAGACTTGGCTGATGGCTGAGGGGAGGTGTGGCATCGGACCCGTGATTGTAGCTTTGATTTTTTTTCTGACCTGAGTTGGGATGATAGCCTGTTACCTTCTCAACTAAAACCCGATTCATGGTGAGTATTGTCACGGGAGGAACCATTGGCGCCCAAGTAAAGAAGGGTGGAGGGTGGAGGCACGTCTGATGTCTGCATCCCGACCGTCACTGTGGCCCCCGTTCCACGGTGAGATGCTGCACGTTGCTCACTTCAAAGTGACCACACACTTCCGCCTTTATTATGGATTACAATTCGCTGTCAAGAAAAATCCTCACCACTGGAAATCGGACCCGTAAACATTGAAAAATGAAGAAAAGATTGAAGTTGTCAAGGATTTTATTTTACTGGACTCCACAGTCAACATACATTAAAAAAGTCCAGACATCAAATGATATATCCCACTGGATAAATCTGCAGAAGGCCTCTTTAGAGTGCTAAAAAACAAAGATGCCACTGAGGACTAAGGTGCCCCTGACCCAGGCCATGGCATCTTCATGGCCTCGTGCACGTGCGCGCTGGACCGCGAACAAGGAAGAAGAAAGATGGGCGATGCCTTTGAACGGAGGTGTTGGCTGTGAATGCTGAACATACCAGGCACTGCGTGGAGGATGAACAAATCTGCCCAGGAAAAGTACAGCCCGCCCGCCTGCCCCTCGGAAGCATGGATGTGGAGACTTCATCGCATGTACCTTGCACATGTTATCATGTGGGACATCATGCTTGGTACAGTAGAAGTCAGCAAGAAATCTGAAGACCTCCGTGAGAGGGGTTAACCTAGTGGGTTTCAGACGCAGCAGCAGTTGTCAGGACGGTGCAGTGTGCTCCCTTCTGTTAGGTGAAGGGACTTCAGAAAGTGGAAATATTCTATTTTAATCCCGTTTTCTCCTACAAACTTCTTGAAAGTAGACTCACAGGGTCACTATGATTTGGAAGTAACTCGGTGACACCTAGCAGCAGTAATATACAGCAGGCGCTCCGTGGGTGTTAGCCAGGGGTGGGGTCACCCTAGACACCTTGGGCCTCAAAGGGAATCTTAGGATATTGTGCCATGGAACATGGACAGGGCAGAAGAGCGGCAGCCAGGGGAGGGCTGCTGTGTTGTCCATTCCACAGATGGTGGCAGAGGCCCACGGGCAGGCCTCTTCAAGAGGGACTGAGCTGGCCCTCACTATTGGGGCATCGCGTCGGCCTGTAAGAACCAGCTTCCTGGATTCAGGCAGATCCCTTGTCCATTACTTATGTTGTGACCTTGAGTGACCATCTAGCTATTCTGGGTTCCCATCCTTTTATAAGTAAAAGTCAATATTTTTTTCTTTTAATCATTTTATTGGGGCCTCGTACAATTCTTGTCACAATCCATCCATCCACCCGTTGTGTCAAGCACATTTGTACATTTGTTGCCATCATCATTCTCAAAACTTTTGCTTTCTACTTGAGCCCTTAATATCTGCTGCTCATTTTCCCCTTCCCTCCTCACTCTCCCCTACCTCATGAACCCTTCCTAATTCATAAATTATTATTTCGTCATGTTACACTGTCTGACGTCTCCCCCCCCCCCTCTTCTCTGCTGTCCCTCCCCCAGGGAGGAGGCTATATGTAGATTCCTGTAATCAGTTCCCCTTCTCTACCCAACACTCCCTCCACCCTCCAGGCACCGCCACTCTCACCACTGGTCCTGAAGGAGTCATCTGTCCTGGATTCCCTGTGTTTCCAGTTGCTGTCTGTGCCTATGTACATCCTCTGGTCTAGCTAGATTTTTAAGGTAGAATTGGGATCATGATAGTGACGGGGAGGAAGCATGTAAGAACTGGAGGAAAGTTATATGTTTCATCGTTGCTACCCTGCACCCTGACTGCCTCATCTCCTCCCCACAACCCTTCAGTAAGGGGGTGTCCGGTTGGCTACCATTGGGCTTTGAGTCTCCACTCTGCACTCACCCACATTTTCAATGGTATGATTTTTGTTCCTTGATGGTTTGATACCTGAACCCTTCGACAGCTCATGGTCACACAGGCTGGTGTGCTTCTTCCCTGTGGGCTTTGTTGCATCTGAACTAGATGGCCACTTGTTTACCTTCAAGCCTCCAAGACCCCAGGCAGTATTGTTTATACTGGAGTATAAGCTGAATTTTTCAGCACATTTTAAATGCAGTTGTTGCAAAATTAGGTGCCTTGGCTGACCTTTGGGTCGGCTTGTACTCTACATACGGTACCTACATAGTAGAGGTACTGCAAGGACGCATTTGCTTATTTTTTCAATCCCTCCCATTACTGAGAGTCTTCTTGTGCTAGAATTTAGTAATTTAGATAACATACAAGTAAAATGAAAAACAAACAAACCCAGCTCAGGTAGTGGTAAATTCTATGGAAGAAGTAAACAGAGTACGTTTCTGCGAGCGAAGGCAGCTGTACTCACCACTGCCGTTGAGTGGATTGTGACTCCGACAGAGAGATCCTGTAGGACACAGTAGAATTGCTCTACAGCCGTGGTTCTCAGCCTGTGGGTCGCGACCCCTTTAGGGTCAAATGACCTTTTCACAGGGGTCGCCGTATTCATCACAGTAGCAAAATGACAGCGATGAAGGAGCAACGAGAATAATTTTATGGTTGGGGTCCCCACCACATGAGGAACACGTATAAAGGGTCGAGGCATGAGGAAGGTGGAGAACCACTGCTCTTGATTCTTGAGACGAGGACTCTTCACGGGTGCAGGCAGTCTCACTCTCTGGTGGGTTTGAACTGTCAACCTTGTGATTAGCCTCTGCCAGTAAGGCTCCTAGGGTTGCTTTAGGTGGGTGATTGAGGCTAGCCTGGCTGAAGAAGGCACTGGAGACCTGTCGGGGAGAGGAAGACACACGGATATGGCCCGGTTGGCCTGGCTGTGACACTAATTCATTGTGGGTGGTTTCACTCTTGCCATCCTTGTTAAAAAGCATTCCAGACAACCCCCTTCCCTTTTCCTGGGTAGGACCCAGGTGATTTGTTGGTCAGCACGCTCTGGCCCGGCGATTGGCCTTTAGCAACGTCTTTAGCCATGAGCATAGCCCTACAGAGTGGAGGAGGGAGGGCGGTGGGATGGAGAGGAAACCAAGTCAGTCCTTTACAAAGGAGTGAGGACTTGTTTCCCCTTTCTCACCATTCTCAGCAGTGACTGAGAGCACACTCCGGAACATCCATGTTGGGAAATCCCAGCAGGCCCTTCCAGTCTGAGGGCGATACCTGCCTTTCTGCTAGCAGCTTCTCCTCTGCCTCCCTGCCAGAGATGTCCCTTATGAGCAAGCCAGTGGCTGAGGGCCCTGGCTGATGCTGAGTGTTTGCATTGTCTCTTCCACCAGGACATCAATAGCCTCAACAAACAGATTGCCCAGCTTCAAGATTTTGTGAGGGCCAAGGGCAGCCAGAGTGGCCGGCACTTGCAGACCCATTCTAACACCATCGTGGTCTCCTTGCAGGTGAGCTAGAGCTGGGAGGGAGGGCGACATTGGGGAGGCAGGTGTTCCCACCTCTGGCTGATCGCTTCACTCTCTCCTAGTCCAAGCTGGCCTCCATGTCCAACAACTTCAAGTCGGTTTTGGAAGTAAGGACAGAGGTGAGAAGAATCTCTGGTGGGGGGGGGCGGTTTAGGGCCTTGGCGGGGGGTGATGGGAAAGAGGGCACATGGGGGGGGGGCGTGGGCAAGAGAGTCGTGGAGCCACCAGGAAGGATCTTCTCAGCATGGCCCCTTCCCAGAGGCCTCGGGACTCCGTTTCTCTCCCGACCCTAGAATCTGAAACAGCAGAAGAACCGGCGGGAGCAGTTCTCTCAGGCCCCCGTGTCAACCCTGCCGCTTGCCCGAAACCACCTGGGTAAGTCGCAGGCAGTCGGGAAGCCCTTGGCAGGCAAGGCCTCGCCGTGATTCTGCTTGCAGCGTCCTCGGGGCAGATGTCCACGGGAGGGTGGAGAAGCCCGCAGAGGGCTCCGTCCCGGCCATGCACATGTCAGTAGGCGCTTTCACTCAGAGCCACATGTGGTTCCCACTTGGGGAGCGGACTCCGGGAAGTCGCAGAAGAATGGCAATAGCTGACATTGTGTGTGTGCTTGCTTTAACTGTAGCCCTCACTTGACCCTCGTCAGCCCCCATTCAGAAAGCTTCTCCTACCATCCCTTGTTTGACAGATGAGGGAACTGAGGCTCACTGGGATGAAATGGTGTGCCCAGGGTCACCAGGCTCGTCCATGGCCGAGCTGACCTTCAGCTCCAGAGCCATGGCCTCCGAGCCGAGCCTACATTTAACCACTAAGATATGCTGCTTCTTTCCTCCCCCAGGGGGTGGTCCTGTGGTTTTGGGGGCGGAGCCAAGTGCCTCTGGGGATGTGGCCATCGACATGATGGACTCTCGGACCAGCCAGCAGCTGCAGCTCATTGACGAGCAGGTACCCAGGCTCCGAGCTCGGGAGCGAGTCACTCAGCTTTCCCACATGCAGGGGGGCAGCTCCTCTTCCGTCCTCCATGGCCCATAAGTGGGGGGCCTGTGACGGAGGCCGCGTGGAGCACTCACTGTGGTCTTGTGTTCTCTGCTCCCCTGTAGGATTCCTACATCCAGAGCCGAGCAGACACCATGCAGAACATCGAGTCTACAATTGTTGAGCTGGGCTCCATCTTCCAGCAGTTGGCACACATGGTTAAGGAACAGGAGGAAACCATTCAGAGGTGAGACGCTCCCCCTCTCCAGGCAAAGGAGCCTTCTCTTCCCTGCAGCTTGGCATCCTGTCAGTCCCCAGGGACAGCTCCACCTGCTGCGTCCACTCAGCAGGTTTTTGGAGGCTCTTTTCCATGGCAGGCATCGCTGTAGGCGCAGGGATACAGCCGTGGCTGGACCAGGAAAGTCTGTCTGGGGGGAAGCCAGCCCCTCACAGGTTAAGTAAGCACAATGGTGTGGTTGACAAATATGAAGATTATAGTAAGTCATAGAGAATGAGAGAGAGAGAGAGGGGAGAGTCAGACACACTTCATGGCAGCCTGCTCACCTGTATGGCCATTATCTCAACAGCCAGATCCACGCACAGCACGAGAGGGCAGGGGAGAGAGCTGGAGAGAGAACAATTGATTGATAACTAAGGCTGATCTATCTTTGGGGGTGTGCGTGTCTCCTGATTACAGGTAAAGATATATATCACAGGAAGAGGATGTATCATGGGCAAGACGAGCAGTAGGAGGGGATAGACAATGGGCTTAAGTGTAACAGGAAGGGGATGAGCTACGGGTGTGCACATGATAGGAGGGGAGGGACTAGGGGTGTACATGTGACAAGATGGGCAGACCCTAGATTCATGGTGGTGGCCTAACCTTGGTCACCCTTGAGTGGGCTTGACCTAGCTGGGCTCTCCTTCAGGGAAACAGACTGTCTGCTTCTGAAGGGAGAAAGAATCAACCATGTGCTCACTTTAAGGAGGCACAGCTTTAGGGGAGAAACCATGGAAACGATAGACAACCGCAGGAACATGCACTCAGACTATGTCTCCAACTACCAGAGTGACGCTCTTCCTGCCCTGGAATACTGGTCTTCCAGATTCCCTCCGTACCAGTCGGGGTGTAAGTCCCAGACGTATTTCCCTCAGTGCTCGTACCCCACATTCCCCCTCTCCGTATGATGCTTAAGATCTAATGGTGCCACAGGGGCAACATGGTCTCTCTTCACATCTCTCAGCTTCCTATAGAAGCGGCACGAGACCGCGAGCATCAGAGTTATAATGATAAACAACACAGTCAGACTGGAACTTCAGCGATGAGAGATGCTTTGAACCCAGCTCACAGGTCCAACCCTTCCATGCCATCCGCCAATTGTTTAATCATATCAGAGCCAGGGGACCCCTCGAGCCTGTCTTTGAACATATATAGAAAATATCCTTTTTTAGCTGGTCAACATCTAATGAAATGTTTCCCTTAAACCCTTGCAATTGTTTTCCAATCAGATCCCAATCATGCAATGTCTTATATGGGTAAGGAGTTATGCAAAGATCCAGTTACATTCCAATCACATTTTTTTAAAAACATTTTATTAGGGACTCATACAACTCTTATCACAATCCATACATACATCAGTTGTGTAAAGCACATCTGTACATTCTTTACCCTCATCATTTTCAAAGCATTTGCTCTCCACTTAAGCCCTTTGCATCAGGCCAATCACATTTCAACATTAATTGAGAAGTCCAAAATCTTGATCTTTCAGCAAAAGAAGAGTCTGTTGTAACAGTCCAGTCACTGTTGAATAAAGTGTTCCATTGTGATAGAGTCCAGAGTGTCCCTTAGACAGCGTCAGCAATGGAAGACCTAGCTCAGCAGGCAGCGATCGCCATTCTCAGGAATCTGCGAGGTCTTGGTGTTTTGAGTAACTTCAGTAGCAGGACAGGGTCAGGTCACAACATCAGCTTCCCTCCTTCTGGGCCTTGCTGGCTGAAGAGGAACCCACCTATCTCCTTTGCCTGTAAAAACATAAATAGCCCTCCCTTTGGGTGTCAGCAACTTGGAAACAGAATCATGGTTAAGATTGGGTGGTCTATTCGTCTCCTCTTTGTCCATCTTTCTCCAAACATGGTTGCATCCTTCTAAGGCGGGGAGTCCACCAGCTTTATTCTGCAAAAACAAATGGATGGCCCTTTCTCCAGGTGATAATGGACCGGGATCCCAAACACGATTCCCATCTTCCTGGGACTGCTTACTGTCAGCTTTCTCTGTGGAAGTGAAAATGTGTTTATCTGCCCTAATTTTGTTAGAAATTTTAGTAAGGAGAAAATTTTTTCATTGAAAAATGACCAAATGAAATGCGTCACACATAAGATTTCTCTTCTTCCCCCTTCTGTTCTAACAATGCAAAAATTAAAGTACTGCTAGCAATCTCACTTAATTTGCTAGGTTTTGAGCCAGTAAAACTGTTGCAGGCAGCTAAGTTTGGCATATATTTTGGAGAGACAACCTGGGAGAAATCTTTGTTTCCTACATCTCTCGTACACTGTTTGTAGCGTATGTATGGAACTGGGTAGGGAGGGAGGGGGCAGCCATTAAAAAGAATTGGAGAGAGAATTCAGGTAGTGAGGGTTGCTCAGAGAATTCAAGCAGGTGGCATAGTAAGAAAGTACCTAAGTCGGTAGAGGAGATGGGGTGCGAGAGGGATCCAGTCAAGCAGAAGGGAGAGTGGTGGGTGGTAGGAGCAGCTGGAGCAAGGGCCTTAGGTAGGACAACCTTGCTGTCTTCTGGAATCGAGAAGCCAGTGTAGCTACAAAGAGGTGAATAGGGACAAAGAGGGAGGGAGGCAGGGGCCAGGGCACACAAAACTTAGCAATAAAGTCACTGCAGGCATCTGGCCACCAATGGGAAGGCTTCACTCTGGAGCTCCTGCTACTGCAAGAGGCATTTTCTGTTGTGCTGTTCTCTGGCTCTGGCTTGCTTTCTCTCTGTGAGTCAGAAGAGGGTACCGCTATGGATGAAAGAGACAGCCATCCCTGCCGTTGTGATATTTCTAATTTAGTAAGAGAATACATATGTACTTCTTAAAGTATAACGAATATGTTTCCTAGTGTGCTGCTGTTGGGTGCCATTGAGTCAAGCAACCATATGTGCAACGGAACAAAGCACTCCCCAGGCCCGCGCCTCCCTCGTGCTCCTTGCTGTGTTTGAGCCCATTGTCACAGCCGCTGTGTCAGCCCCTCTTACTGAGCGTGTTCTCTTTCACTGACATGGCTTTATCGAGCGTGCTGTCCATCTGGCTGGCCCCTCCAAGGGACCTGCCCAAAGCCGCGGAACTCAGTCTTGCTACCTCAGCTTCTGAGGAGCGTGCGGGCTGCACGACTCCTCCTGGCAGCTCAGGGCACGCGGTCCTTCCTCTGCCATGCAGGGTCTGGCCACTAGTCTCCGCGTCGTCGGCATCCAAAGGCGTTCACTCTCCAGTCTTCCTTATTCCTGGCCGAGCTTTTCATCTGCGTGGAAGGTGGTTGAAACTACCATGGGTTTTACCGAGAGCAGGTTAGTCCTCCGAGGGCACCACACTTGTTTCTCCCCATGTAGCCTGGGATTGCTGGATGGTTCGGTCGTGATGAGTTTTGGTTTCTTTCTCTGGACGCAGAGTGTCCATGGTGAAGCATTAGTCTTTGGTCTTTAGCAGGAAGTATGTAAAGTCCTCTCTGCTCTCAGCAGGTGAGGTGGTGTCCTACGTGAGAAGCGCTGTAGATAAAAGTAGGATAAGGTCCACTTGACTAGCAGCACTGGATTTGGAGGGGCAAATTAGAATTTTCAGTAGGATGGGGTACAAGAGTCACTGTGGTCCTATCAGGAAACAAGGGGACACTTCATGGTGTCAAATCAGGAAACGCACGTGCCAGAGCTGCGCTGCGTCCTTTCACCATCCTTAAGATAACCTGGACCATAAGGGACACAGCCTAAGGCTTAGAGGAAGGCCCATTGACAACCTGGGATAAGCAAAGGACACCACTTGGCTGTACACAGAGGACCTGAAGCACTTCTGCTGAAGTTAAAAGACAGCGGCCTTCGGTACAGATTACACCTCAACCCTCAGAAATGGACTGACAAGTAACAAAGATACACAAGGAAAAGATGGAAATTATCCAGGTGTCATTTTCCTTGGATCCAGAATCAGTTCCCATGAAAACAGCAATCAATACTGTTAACCAAGGATGTGAAGGACTTACCTAATGGCAGTTCTGGAACAGTGCTGACATTGGTTAAAGAAGACTGAAGGGCAAGATGCGGCATGGGTATGGATTAGAAGCGTTAACTGTTGTTAAGATTCCAATACCGCCTCATTCGATCCACAGATTCAACACAGTCATGATCAAAATTCCAACCGCCACCTTTACTGAAGTAGGAAAATCAATGCTCAACTTTATGTGAATGGCAAGAAGTCTTGAGCAACTAAAACAATGTTAAAAGAAAAAGTAGAAGAGCCCATCCTGCTGATTTTCAAATACACTATGCAGCTACAGTAATCAAAGCAGCCTGGCTCTGGTATAACAGTAGCTATCAGACACACGGGAGAGGCGGGAGAGCCCAGGGGTGCCTCGTTTGGGCAGCGATGCTAATAAGTCCATTCAGTGGAGAAACAAGACTCCTCAATGGACTTGCTGGGAAAATTGGACTTTCACGTGCAGAAAATTGAAACAGGATTGTATCTCATAGCATAGACTAAAAATTCAAAATGGAATGAAGACTTAAATGTGCAAACGAAAGCTATACAAATCTGTGAACCATAAATAATGTCAACATTGTCAGGGCCAACTTTCGACAGTGGATTATCTAACATGCACAATAGCAAAAGCCACACACGAGCCTTACAAAAATGGAACACTTGCTCGTGAGACTTGTTCTCCAGTGTTCGTTGCAGCAGTGTTCACAATAAAATGTCCTGTGTGCACTCATAGTGGATCGCCGCTCAGCCATTGGACAAAGAATGAAGCTTGGTACACGGCCGTAGCATGGGCAGCACTTGAAGAAACGCTGAGAACGTGTTCCCTGAAGGACAAATACCGGATGACTTCACACAGAATACGAAAAGGGACCAGAGGATGGCATCGATTAAGGCGAGCTCTGTGCACCCGATTGCTGTCAGTAGGTTGTACGCCTGTAAATAGTTGTGTACGCAGATGTTGCATTTTTCTTCCCAAGCTACTTTACTAAGAGCTAAGCTAGATAATCCTACCATTCCATAGTTGAGTCACATCAAGCAGCCTCATACAGTTGCTGCCAAAATCAGTTTCATAACATTCTCTGCCCTCTCACACTCCTTGATAGCAGCTCCCCTGTGTCCTCTCTCCCCACCCCCCAGGGAGCGGTGTTTTGAATGGTGGTGGTAGAGATGTCTGGCCGCTGAACTTCCCCAGCCAAAAGGAGAAACAGCAGAGTCAATAGCCCAAGGCTAATTCCTGAGGTTGAGGTCAAATATCCTTCCTCTGTCCAGCCTTCTTTTTTTTTTTAATCGTTTTATTAGGGGCTCATACAACTCTTATCACAATCCATACATACATCAATTGTGTCAAGCACATTTGTACATTCACTCCCCTCATCATTCTCAAAACATTTGCTCTCCACTTAAGCCCCTGGCATCAGGTTCTCATTTTTCCCCTCCCTCCCTGCTCTCCCCTCCCTCATTTACCCTTGATAATTTATAAATTATTATTTTGTCATATCTTGCCCTGTCTGACGTCTCCCTTCACCCACTTTTCTCTTGTCTGTCCCCAAGGGAGGAGATCACATGGAGATCCTTGTAGTCGGGTCCCCCTTTCCAACCCACCTTCCCTCTACATTCCCAGTGTCGCCACTCACATCACTGGTCCCGAAGGGATCACCTGCCCTGGATTTCCTGTGTTTCCAGTTCCTATCTGTACCAGTCTCCATCCTCTGGTCTAGCCAGACAGGGTGCAGGGTAGCAACGATGAAAAATACAACTTTCCTCTAGTTCCTAAATGCTTCCACCCCCCACTATCATGATCCCAATTCTCCAGCCTTTCCCAGTGTTGACAACCATGCCAGTCTCGACTTCAGCGTTGGCTTCAGTAACTGGCTGAGTCAGTAAGCTAGCTCTGCCAAGAAGTGCCAGGAGTAGCCCCACTCCACTACCAAGCCTCCTGCCAAAGCACTTGGCTTACTTGCTCTGTGGGTTGGGAAGGCCACCAAGCTATTTCCTGTCAGTTTCTGCTGCCACCCTTTCTCTGTTACTTCTCACTATCCCCGCTCTTGTGGAATTTTTCTCTCTGGCTCCTGGGTCTAGGAGGTTCTCAGCACAGGTAGCCTGCTTCCAAAGGAAAATAGCTCTATTTTCTTGTTGGTATGGAACTCTCCTCTCCCCTCTGCTCTGGGATTGGCTCCCGTTTAAGCCTAGCAGAGGGCAGACTAACCGATCTCCCGTGTTTCATGCACGCCTATTTGCATGGCCCCTTGGGAACCGGGATGCCATCCATGCACCCTATGTGCACTATTAGCAAGTTGTCCAGCCCCTTCCAGCGTCCCCCAAAGTAGTTGCTGCAGCTGTTTAAATACAGCTAAGCACCTCAGGACTGGGATTCCTTCGTTTGAAGGTTGAGTTAGGGTTATGGCTTCACGATCCACCCCCATTAACCGGCTCGTAATGGCGAGTGCTTCTGTTCTACCTTCTGCTTCCTTACACAGTGTCTAGGGCAGCGGTTCTCAACCTTCCTGGTGCCGTGACCCTTTCATACAGTTCCTCATGTGGTGGTGACACCCCCCCCCCCAACCATAACATTGTTTTCGTTGCTACTTCATCGCTGTCATTTTGTTACTGTGATGAATCCAGTGACCCCTGTGAAAGGGTCGTTGGACTCCCAAAGGGGTCGCGGCCCGCAGGTTGAGAACCACTGGTCTCCGGTCTTCAAGGCCTAAGAATTGGTCTCTCTTCACTCGGAGGAACAGGAAGCAGGAAAGCCAAGGAAAGGAGGAAGCTGCACATGGAATGGCTAACTTCTGTCATAAACAGTTGTCTCCTTGGCCTTGAGTCCAGAAGAACTGGATGGTGTCTAGTTGTTATTACTGAACATTTTGAGCAGAGATTCCAGACGAATCCTGATTAAGAGGGAGGAAATAAGGAACAGAATTTCAAATGCCTGCAGACTCTTAAATTTCATAGAGGATGGAGAAACCTGTGAAACCTGTCCTGAGGTAATCTTCAGACCTTAAACCCAAAATATTTCCTGAAGCCTTAAAACTGAACAGTAGTTGAGCTTAGCTGTTGATGAAGGTCTGTATTTAGCATGCGGCTCTTTTAAGAAATATCTATGTGGGATCAAGGGCAACTGGAATGCTTAGGGAGCTGTGGATGTATAATCACGAAGGAGGAACAACTCAGGAAGGGGGGATGAGAACGACCATAGAAACGGAAGAGTGTAATCAGTGACATTAAATTGGACACGTAATATTGGTGTTTTCCTGTATAAACCACAAAACAACATTTAGAAAAAGCAAAGAGACGTGCTGCATGGGCCAGATCTTCTACCACAGAACTTTAAAAAATGTCGAGGCCAAGATGTCATCCTGAGGACGAAGGTGCGCCTGACCGGAGCTGTGGTACTCCCACCTGCCTCTTACTGGAAGGGAAAGCCGCACCGCGACCACGGACGGGACGGCCAGAGCAGACGGGCGGCATCTGATTGTGGCAAGCCTACTGACCGCACCAGGGACTGCCAGAGAAGACGCAGGCGTGTCTTGGAGGAAGCAGAGTCAGAAATGCCCATCAGTACGGATGGGGGGAACTTCGTCTCCCTTAGGACGTGTTATCAGATGGGCCGGCCCCTGGAGAAGGGCATCATGCTTGGTAGAAAGCAGCAAAAAGAAATAGAGGAAGATCCTCAGGGAGATGGATGGACACAGCGGCTGCACTAGAAATGGTGACACTTCAACTTGTGACAACGGCACACAGCCAGGCGGGAGGGGGGCTGTGGTGCAGAACGGACAGGGCGGCTCGTAACAAGAGCAGGAGGCAGCTGTGAGTCGGAGAGGCATGTCGGTGGAGTTGGACTTGAAGGCTTGGTGTCTGAGTTACCTAGTACTGCTGTTAGATACCATATATACTCGTGTATAAGCCAGGGCTTTCAACACACTTGTAAAGCAACTTTTGTGGTAAAATTAGGTGCCTCGGCTGATATTCGGGTCAGCTTATACTCGAGTATATGTGGTAAAGACTCAAGTGGGTGCCTTTAAGGGCCAGAAGTTGATTTCCTCATAATTCTGGAGGTTAAGAGTCTGAATTAGGGTCTTCTTTGTTGGTAGCCCCCAGGACTTCTTTGGTGTTCCTTGGCTTGTAGACGGGCCTAGTGTGCCCTCTCCTGGGCGGTGCCCTGGCCTTGATGCCGATGCTGCTCCTTCTGCGGCTCAGAAAGGTTAGGTTTAGGGGTGAGGACCGGCTTGCGGTCAGGCTGCCGCATTACACGTTAGGTGCTTGCATCGCATTAGATTGCGTCCACCGGATAGAGGTTAGGAGCGCGACCCTTGTGTGGGGGTGGGGCACACTTTCCTCTGGAATACTCGATAAGGAAATGGGTACAAAAACAAGGCCACGCACTGAGTTCTGAGTTTGGGATTGAAGTCTCCGTCCTGGGAGGAAGCTAAGGAGGGTCACAGCTGGTGAAGGAGAAAGAATCAGAAACTCGGTATCGGAGGAGCCAAGAAAAGAAAATGAAATGGAGCAAAGATTGATCAGCTGTGAGACGTTGTGCTGATACCACCAAGCAAGCCGGAAGCTGGGAATTCCAGGGGCATGTGCACAAGCACGTTTACGGCGTTGTTCCTGCTAGGCGGCAGGGTCACTGCCATGGTGGGTGGTAGAACCGCCCCTATGGGTCACTGACACTGTAACTCCTCTGGGGAGTAGAGGACCCACCCACGGTGCCCCCGAGGTTCCTCCAGAGTTGGTTCCCGTGTGCCTTCTGCTTTGGGTTCCTCAGTTCCTCCTTTCTTGTTTCCTTCTGAACCAGTTAAGAACATTTCTCTAGCGTTCCATTTTCACTTGTCGGAGCTTTGGGGGCAGAGCGGGTGCGTGTTGGGATGTTAACCACAAGGCCCGCCGTGGTTAACGAATGAATGAGCGGTTTTCTGATAGGACCTGCTATCCGGTCCGTGTCCAGTCTGTTCCCAGTTTCCCCTAAGCTGCTTTTTAATAGCTTACGAAAACAAGAAGTGAGAAGTGGACTAACTTTTGTGACCGACGCCTGCTCATCCTCTTGTAGACTGGTTGGCACTTCTTCGGGGGGGGGGGGGGCGGGAAATTGAGACTTACTACTCCCAGAAAGAGTTGCTGTCTTCATGTGGATTAGGTGCCAATAAAAATGTTGGGGGGGGGGGGAATTCATCTCAGAAACCGACCGGGGCTCTGAGATTCTGCTCTGAGCTATGTAGGTCCCTGTAAGTCAGAGTGGACTCAGTGGCAGTGAATTTGTTTTGTTGTTTTTTTTTCCCTGAGTTTTGTTTTAAGTTTTGCTGTTGTTTTTATTCCCTCTATCTTTAGGTGGTTGCTCTAGGGATGACTGCATTATTAATTTTTACTGTCTAGTTAAAGCTCAAATCGAGCTACTCCTTTGTATAAAACGGAAGAACTTTCAGCCCTTTTTTCCCTCCTCTGTGGTGGTTCCATCTAGATATTTTATAAGTCTCGTAGTAGACACTTTTTTTTTTCATTCTAGTCAATAGAATCTAGATTCTAAGAATATATCAACAAAATAATGCCTTCTCCCTAACTCTGTGCAGTAAATTTTTTGTTTTAAAATGAACTATTCTAAAGAAAGGTGGGAAAGAGATCATCTTTTATTTCTTCACATATTTACCATATCCAAGTTCAGCAAGTTTCCAAAATCTGTTAAGTCCATCTGGTGAGCTTTTTCTGGTCAAAATGTGTCAATGTCAAAAATTCCACTTGTTTCTCTTTCTACAGTTTCTGATTCTCTGGTGACCAGCGCGATGATATTCGCTGCCAGCAGTCCTTGTGTGCTCTCTCCCCACGGCTGGTCAGGGTGGGGTTTGCCCCCACCCCGCTGTCGCTCGTAAATGTGGGTCATGGGTGGATTTCGCGGGTGTGGGCCGATGGCAATGGCAAGCAAAATCTGTGAGACAGGATCGAGATCCTGGGCTTCTGTCAGCGTTCCTCTGGCGTGTGGGTATTTTTGTTTCAGCAGGCAGTTTCCTTGGCCGAACTGAGGTAGCTGTTTATTCTAGCTTCTCTGTGGGCTATCGTGGTGCTCCTGGGAGCTTGCCAAGCATCGCCAGAAGCACAATATCAGGCAGCGAGGCTTGGCCAGTACATTGCATGACCGAGATGAAGTGGGCGTCATTGAGGGATGCCAGCAAACACTTGGGGGAGTGGAGTTTGGAGAGAGGACTCAGACAGTGGAATAGACCCCTTTCTAGCCATCAATCCCATGCCCACTCAGTGACCCGATAGGACAGGGCAGAGGTGCCCCTTGGAGTTTCCGAGCCCGTCACTGTTTCCGGGAGCAGAAAACCCCGTCTTCTCCCTTGGCTCACCGGGTAATTTCAAACTGCCGACCTTGCAGAGCACAGCCCAGTGTGTCACCCCTATGATGCCAGGGCTCCCTCGGGGAAGCAGACTAGCTGGTGGGAAATGAGGAGATTTTTCAAATTTGGACTCCAGGGACCCCTTTCTTAAGGTCGAGAAGGCAATGATAAGAGACGGCGGGTTCCGGCCCAGAGCCCAGTGAAGTGAGTCCCACACAGTGTTGGGGTTTGTATGAGTTTAATAGTTAACGTTTACCTCTGCTGCTGTGTGTGCAGTGTGCTGGGGCCTTATGATGAAAGAGTTTGTGATATGGTGACCATATGGTGACCACAGTGGACCACAGAGTTACAAAGTGTGAGCATACACTCCTGGGGCGGGGGGAGCCGCGGGGAATGGTGCCCGTGGACTTGGCCCACACAGGGGCTCCACAGACGCTGCATCTGTTTGAAAGCGCAGCCCCTGCGGCGTGCAGGAAAGCAGAGCCCACAGCAGGAGGCATGCCTGTGTCGTTAAGACCACAGTCCGTGGCTTCCCGTGGGCTCGTGGTTCAGGTGGTGCAGCCCTACCCGTGTGGACAAGTGCTCGGGGTCGCAGGTCCACAGTTCAGTATCAGAGGACCGTTTAACCGCGGCCGGTGCTCCACCTGGGCACCCCTCCCCGCACCCCTGCCCCACTGCCAAGTCTGTTTTAATGTGGCTCTCTGAGAGGGTGTGGGGAGGGGTTTCTATCAAGAGAGCGCTCCTGTATCAACGGTATGAACTGCAGCTCTTCCTAGTCCGGCTGCAGAGAGCCGTACTTAGCACCTACTGCTTTCAGAGGATGTCGCTCTTGCAGCAGTTTGCAGCAGGGCTGGCCCAGGAGCGTTGTTGCTGTTTGTAATTCTTCCTTGCTGGGACCCCTGTGGACGGGGGTTTACTGACCCCTTCTAGTGCAGTGTTTGAGGACATTCCCAGTGGTAGCTCCTCTCACGTCCACCCAGCTGCCCCTGCCACGCCCCTGGGAAACGCAGTCCAGTTACTGCCTCTGTAGGGTTACCTCTCCTGGACTTCATGTCCAGAGAAACAGACAAAATAGAATCAAAAAGCCAAAAAAAACCACCTCAATCTGAAGAAGAAAAATAAAGCGAACTAGGAAAAAGTGGAACACATTTAAAGTGGGTCAAAGGGGAGGTAGGTGGAAGGCTGAGGTGCTAACGTTTTAACCCAACTGAAACCCAAACTCACTGCCATCTAATGGACGCCGGATGCCTGGTCATCACAGCCCTGGAGGACTGGGTAGCACTGTCCCTGTGGGCCAGCCTGTCACTGCTCACGTGAGTGGAAAGCCCCGTCTTCCTGCGAGTGGCCGGCAGTGATGAGAACAGTGTCAGAGGAGAGGAAGGGGGCCCACTGCAGCCTGAGGATGTGGCTTGAAGAGGGGAGTCCCGGGCGTTCTGTGCCGGGGATGGAGGACGGCGGGCTCTGTGGTCCAGGCCCTTGAGGACGGGGGTGTGGCAGTGCCAGTGCTCCCGAGCCCAGTCTTCTCAGTCAGGCAGAAGGAGAGGAGCTCTGGGGCGTTGAGGACTTCCTGGGTTGGTTGACACACTCCTGTCCACTGGCTCTCACCCTCTGGCCAGGCCCTATCCTGGTTGATCTTTATTCGCCACAGCACCCAGAGCGACTGTGCCATCTCGTGCCTACTGCTCCATGGCTGTGTGGGTCAGGGGAAACTGGGCCAGCACCGCCGTTCCTGCATAGCAGGTTCCCAGCACCTCACCTCTGACCCTGAGCCAGACAAGGAAAGCAGGTCCCCAGCCTCACACTCAGAGGTTCTGTGTTCACAGGTGTGAGTGGAGCGGGCTGCCAGGAATTCGTAGATCTTTTTTGTACAAGCTCAGGAGGAGAGTCTGATGGCCAGCAGGTTTGGGAACCACTAACTGAAAGGATGTTTGTTTCTCGAGCTAATGCACACTAAGCAGGAGTCCCTGTGTGGCCTAACCTAACATGCTCACCTGTGGACTCCCTGCCTACCACTCCGAACTCACCAGAGACGCTTTGGAAGAAGGGGGTCAGCTTCTGGAGGGCCCAGCTGGGCACACACACTCAGGGCCGAGTGGACTCTCGAGCATGGCCTGGGTGTGCAGGCGTCTGGGGCCGGAATCGGGAGAGCCAGCTGAGTCTCCTGTGACCCAGCTGAGGCTGAGTGAACCTCTGGCAGGGTCAGGCCCTGGAGGCTAGAGCTCCTCAGACGCCGGTGTATTTTGAATATTAGAACGTGGGAGAGCCAGTGGAGCAGAATCAGAGTCCATACGCGAGTCTGTTTCCAAATGCACGTGTTTAAACTTGGAGGACGTGTTCGATTCCATCCTCGTCTCCCTCGGGGAAGTGTCCATCCTAAGCTGTTGTCTTCCGGGTCAGTGTCCATCTGTTTGTGGGCGTCCCTAACATCTGTCGCTGTGAGGTAGCCTCACTAGGGCTGCGGACGGGGCGGGGGGGGGGGGGAGGGCGCTCAGTCTGTTAGGGAAGCCAGCTGACTGATAGAGCAGGAAGCTCACATTCACAGCTCACTCTGATAAAGGCAGGGAGGGAGAAGGGTGAGGGACCTGAGGATAGGCCCCTCTCATTGATGGGGGCAGGGGCTTTCCCAGAACGGATGCCAGCCAAACACTCAGGGAGCATGCCAGCGAAGGGGAACAAAAGGGAAAATGCAGTTCAGAAATGAGATTGTGCATTCCAGGAGGGTGGACAGCGAGGCCGTGGGCATGGTGAGAGACAGGGCTGGAGGTGGAGGGGGCAGGGGCAGCTCACCATGCCCTGTACCACAGTAGGAAGTTTAGACACCAGAGGAAGTGGACTGGAGTTGGGGCTAGTTCAGGACATGCTGTGCGGCAGACTTCCTGGGACGGTCACGTGGCATTGGACGCAGAAGAGAGGCTGAGCTAGAGGCCAGGAATTGAGAGTCAGAGAGACCTGGTGAAATTGTAAGCATGGAGGAGACGCCTCAGGTTCTGTGGGATGAGTGAGAAAAGGGACAGGACAGCTTCCCACCCAACCCCAGTTCACACAGCATACGATTCAGTAGTTGAGTCACATCAGGAAGAGTGAGATGTGAGAGCATTTTCTTCATTCTTGAGCTTAATCGTTATTAGCTCCCCGTTTCCCCCCATCCTCGCCGGCCATACCCACAAAGAACCATGCATCCAGTTACTGTCTCTCTAGATTTACCTGTCCCGCCTTTCATCTGCAGAAAACATTAAAAGCAAAACAAAGAACAAACAGTAACAAAGTAACAATAAAAACCTCAACTGAAAAGAAAGCAGAAAACGCGGAACACTAGAGGGAATTTAGGATGGAACGTAAGGGAAATCAGGCGATAAGGTGTAGAATGTTAACCCCACTGCATCTGCATGTCATCTACATGTCAGCAAGGCTCTTCACCACCCTGGGCTACAGGCAGAGGGCATTCAAGAGCGGCTGACTCCTCATGTATAACCCTGCCCTGTTTTTTAATCTGAAACCATTTTAGAATGGGTCAAAAGGGAGATCCAGTGACAAGCGATTCCATTTTAATGTGGCCAAGTTTGCCATAATTGACTTTAAAATCTTCTCTGTCTGGTAGCCAAGTTCTTAATGACCCTCGGCTATGATCAGGAGTTTCCCCGAGACTTACTCCATGTGTGGACCCTGCTAATGTCTTTTGGGCTTCCACTGTCCGGGATAACCTTTTCCTAGACTAAATTTTGGAAGTACCGTACATTGCCAGGCCTTTCTACCTGTTCTTTTTTTCTTTGTTAAATCATTTTATTGGGGGCTCGTACAGCTCTTATCACAATCCATCCATCCATCCATCCATCCATCCATTGTGTCAAGCACATTTGTACATTTGTTGCCGTCATCATTCTCAAAACACTTGCCTTCTACTGGAGGCCTTGGTATCAGCTCCTCATTTTTATGCCCCCTCCCCGTACCCCCTTCCTCATGAACCCTTGATAATTTATAAATTATTATTATTTTGTAATGTCTTACACTGTCCGATGTCTCCCTCCACCTACTTTTCTGTTATCCGTCCCACAAGGAGGGGCCTATATGTAGATCCTTGTGATCGGTTCCCCCTTTCTACCCCCCCCCCCATTTTCCCCTTTCCCTCCTGGAATTGCTACTCATTATTGGTCCTGCAGGGTTTAACTGTCCTGGAATCCCTGTGTTTCCAGTTTTTATCTGTACCAGTGTACATCCTCTGATCTAGCTAGATTTATAAGGTAGAATTGGGATCATGATAGTGGGGGGTGAGGGGAGGAAGCATTAAAGAACTAGAGAAAAGTTGTAGGTTTCATCGGTGCTACACTGCACCCTGACTGGCTCATCTCCACACAACCCTTCTGTAAGGGGATGTCCAGTTGCCTAACAGATGGGCTTTGGGGCTCCACTCCACATGCCCCCTCATTCACAGTGATGATGTTTTGTTCTTTGATGCCTGATACCTGATCCCTTCGACATCTCGTGATCACACAGGCTGGGGTGTGCTTCTTCCATGTGGGCTTTGTTGCTTCTGAGCTAGATAGATGCTTGTTTATCTTCAAGCCTTTAAGACCCCAGACACTATATCTTTTGATAGCCAGAATCCATCAACTTTCTTCACCACACTTGCATATGCATCTGCTTTGTCTTCAGCTATCGTGTTGGGAAGGTGAGCTTCACGGAGTGTCGCTTTAATAGAACAAAGTGTTCTTGCATTGAAGGAGCACTTGAGTAGAAGCCCAATGCTCATCTGCTACCTTAATACTAATTAAAGAGACCTTGAACTATTTACAGCCTTTTTTGTTGTTGTTTTGTTTTTCTTTATTTTGCTCTGTCTTGCTTTTTGTGCATAATATTATCTTCAGGTCTATTTAGATAAGATAGGCAGGATAAACAGTCTGGAGGAAAAACAACCGGACCAATGGCTCTGGGGGACATGGGAGGCGGGGGGGGGGGCAGGGAAAGGAAGTGGGTGTTAGCAAACCCAGGGACAAGGGAACTAAAATCGATGGTGAGGAGGGTGTAGAAGGCCTGGTAGGGCTTGATCAAGGGCAATGTAACCGAGAGGAATTACTGAAACCCAAATGAAGGCCGAGCATGATGGTGGGACAAGAGGAAAGTCAAAGGAAATAGAGGAAAGAACTAGGAGGCAAAGGGCATTTATGGAGGTCTAAGTACAGGCATGCACATATGTAAATATATTTCCATATGACAGTGGGGAAATAGATCTATATGCGTAGACTTATAGGTTTAGTATGAAGGTTGCAGGTGGATATTGGACCTCCATTCAAATCGGTTCTTGGGAGGTTCTTGAAAGTCAGGTGGGATAGATCCAAGGTCGTCGACAAGTTTTCCGTTTCTTCAGCTTTGTCCTAGACCTACTGTGAGCGAGTGAGGCGGGTCTGCCCCACAGCCGGCCCCTGAGCTGATACAGAGCTTCTCCACGGTGTCTTCCCACTGCTGTAGTCAGCTTGATTTCTGTGTATTCCATCTGGGGAAGTCCGTGTGTAGGTGTTGTTGAAAAATGGTATTTGCTGCGAACAAGTCGTTGGTTTCCCAAAGTGTATTCATGCAATCTCCAGCCTCATTTCTGTTACCAAGCCCGTGTTTTCCCACTACTGGTCCTTCCTCCTGGTGACCACCAGTGATTGTCAGTGCTTCGTGACTGAACTTTGGGTCAATTTCTGACTGAAGTCCGTAGCTTTTGTGATTGTTGCCTAAATTTGAATAATAGTTGTTGTGATTGGATTTCCTTGAAGTTGAAGAGATAGGATCTTCCTACCAACAGCATTGTACTTCATGATGGGATTTGCAGGATCCTCTTGGATAATGAATGCCGGGCCATTCCTCTTGATCGTGTTATTCCGGACAGAGTAAATCCAAAGCTTGTCTCGGCCAGTGCCGGTCCATTTCAGCTTCCCAGTGCCTGGGGTGTCGAGCTGTGTGCATTCCGTCTCATTGTGACCACTTCCAATGTCCTCAGGTCATACTGTGCACATTCCAAGTTCTAATCGTTGGCAGATTTTTGCAGCTGCTTTTCCTGCCCTCGAATCAGTCACCATCAGCCAATAAAGATCCAGAAGACTTTACCCCCCCCCGCCCCCCAGTTTTTACCCAACTTGTGTAACCATGAGCCACCCCCCTCTAAGAATCAGCTCCCCTGCAGCCACATTTCCCATGCCCTGAGTCTCCAGGGGCCCGTCCTCTGGGGAGTATCCATCGCCCAAACCCAGAGGCAGTTCTGCTCTGTCCTGTAGGGCCGGACTGCTGTGAGTCAACTCGGAGGCAGTGGTGCATTGAAACCTGACTTGGGATAAGAAAACAAAAGTACCCACATGGAGAAATGGAATTCTAGCCCTGTGCTGGGAAGCCTGGGACCTTAGAGAGCCTCTCCAACATCAAGTGGGACTGCCGTACAAGCCAGGCTCTGTGTGTGAAACTCTGAGCTATATTAGCCCTACCGTTCTTGAGACGGTTCCTTAGGACCTGGGGGCTCTGGCAGCCGCTGGCCCTCCGCCTCTCCCCCCAGAGTGCTTGGGAGGCTCCAGCAGGTTCCTCCGTGCTCCCAGCTCACAAAGGCCTCGCTGTTCCAGGGACTTGTTGGCAAAGATCAGAAGTTCTGTTTGGTCGCCTTTCGCGGTGCAAGTTGACTAGAAAAGACCTTTAGCTAGCTCGCTCTGTCTCTCTCTGTCTGTCTCTCTGTCTCTCTGTCTGTCTCTCTCTCAAAGGGGCGCCTTCCCTGCTGAGAACTCCTGCAGGGAGTCAAGTCTGATTCGCTGCCCTGAAGCCAGCCCCGGCTGTCTGAGATTTGCCAGCCTTTCTAGTGTCGGTGTCGTTTGCATGCGTTTGTTTGCCACTTGTTTCTTCATTCTGATTTCCCCTTGCTGCTCCACCTGCTTTAACACGACAGCTGCACCTTGCAGCTGAGGCTGCCGACAGGGATCTGCTGACTCCTGTTGCTGGTGTTGCTAAGGGCCCTGGAGCTGGCTGTCGCTCACAGGGACCCCGCCTACAACAAAACACCCACAGGCCCTGCACCGTCTCCACGGCTGCTCGTAGTGCGAGCCCACTACCGCAGCCACGGTGTCGTCCATCTTGCCTGAGGCCGCCTCTTTGTCACTGCCCGTCTGCTTGACCGAGCGTGATGTCCTTCTGCAGGGCCCAGCCTCTCCTGATGCTGTGTCCAAAGCGCATGAGCACGTTTACCCTGTGCGGTGCTTCATGTGAACTCCTGACTGCTGCTTCCGGGAGCACTGATTGTGGATCCAAGCACCACACATCCCGACAACTTCCGTCTTCTGTCAGATTATCATGCTGTTACCTGTTGGTCCATGTGTTAGTCCAGGTAGAGTAGAGAAACAAATTCATAGGCACTCATATGTGTATAAGAAAGAGCTTTTTTATTAAAAAAAATCTTTTAATTGGGGGCTCACACAACTCTTACCACAATCCATACATGCATCCATTGTGTCAAGCACACTAGCACATTTGTTGCCTTCATCATTCTCAAAACATTTGCTTTCTGCTTGAGCCCTCGGTATCAGCTCCTCATCCCCCATGAGCCCTTGATAATTTATAAATTATTATTATTTTGCCATGTCTTACACTATCTGACATTTCCCTTCACTCCTTTTCTGTTGTCCGTTCCCCAGGGAGGGGTTATATGTAGATCCTTGTAATCGGTTCCCCTTTTTACCCCACCTTCCTGGTTTCGCCACTCTCACCCCTGGCCCTGCAGGGTTCATCTGTCCTGGATTCCCTGTGTTTCCAGTTCCTATCTGTAAAGAAAAAGCTTTATATATAAGATCAGTTGAATACTGAGAAGACATCCCAGCCCAGTCCAGATCGAGTCCATAAGTCTAATATTAGCCCATATGTCAGATACCAATTTATAAAGCCCTCTCCAGACTCACCAGAGACCTGCAATGACACCAAATGCAGGACAGTTTCAGGACAGTGGGTGGGAAGTCTTGTGGGTCCAGTGGCATTGGCAGCATCTTGGCACTGGCAGGGGTCTCCATGTGGCTTCTCCAGTTCCCAGGGCATGGGGTCTATCAGCGTAGTGCCATGTGTCTTCTCCGTAGAGAGTGAGCAGATAAGAGTGTGTCTCCTGCCTCAAAGGAGGATAATCAGGATCTCCCAGAATGCTCAGGAGAAGGCCATGCCCACACAGAGGCCTCATTGGCTGTATCCTGGCTAGGCTCCACCCCTACACTCTTAATCCTCAAATTGACACCAGATTATGTAACTACCACAGTCCAGTCCGGCTGTGAGGATTTTGGTTTTTTTTTAACAATGAGTTTGTAATCTATACTGAAGCCTGCAATCCTCAATCTTCTTCAGCAAGTGCTTCAAGTCCTCCTCACTTTCAGCAAGCAGGGTTGTGTCATCTTCACACCGAAGGTGGGTACTAAGCCTTCCACCAACCCGGATGCCACGCTCTTGTTCATATAATCCAGCTTCTCTGATGATTGGCTCAGCGTGCAGACTGAATAAAGATCATGAGAGGATACCACCCTGATGTACACCTTTCCTGTTCTCTCAACTGCCTCCATCCAGGCACAAGTTCCCCAGGAGCACAATGTCGTGTTCTAGGGTTCCCACTCGTCTCAAGGGTATCCATCGTTTGGTAGGATCCGCACAGGCACGTGCCCTGACACAGTCAAGAAAGCACAAGTACACATCTTTCTGGTCCTCGTTGCTTTGAGCCAAGACGCTTCTGACCTCAGCAATGGTTATCCCCGCTCCGTATCTTCCTCGTCATCCAGACCACACCTCTGGCAGGTCCCGTCCATGTGCTGCTGTGACCGATGGTCTTCAGCAAAATGGTGCTTGCGTGCGCTGTCGACGATATTGTACTATAATTTGAGCCTTCTTCAGAGTCACAAACATGGATCTCTTCCAGTTGGCCAAGTAGCTGCCTTCCAAATTTTTTGGCATAGACCAGTGCTTCCAGTGCTTCGTCAGCTTGCTGAAACCTTTCAGTTGGCGTCCATCAATGCCTACAATCCTCTCAGTGCCATCGTTCTTGCTCGGGGCTGCCTCTTGGAATGGCTTAACGTCCATGAGTTTTGGGGGTTGTTTAGGATAATGCTCTGTGTATTCTTTCCTTCTTCTTGGTACTTCCTACATCGTTCTATTTTTTGCCCTTAGAATCTTTAAAGATTGCAACTCGAGGCTTGTTTTTGCTTTTTTTAAAATTTTTTTATTGTTTTTGCTTTTTTTCCTTGAGTTCTTTCCGTTTCGGATCTGCTGAGCGTGTTCATCCCTTTTGGATCTCTAATTCTAGGTCCTTGCACGTTTCGCTCTGTTTGGCTTTGTCGTCCAGAGCTGCCCTCTGAAATGTTCTATTCCAGTCTGACCTCCAGCGTGCTTCCCGTTGCTTTAGATGAAGAGCAAGCTTCAGAATCTCTCTTGACACCCACTTCCATCTTTTCCTTCTTCTGTGTCTTTTGAATGACCTTTTGCTTCATGAAGGTCCTCCCCCAGATCATCAGGTCTCCTGTCATCTTTGCATCAAATCTGATTTTTCCCCGTTTTTTTTTCTTCCGCCCAATGGTTTTATTGGCATAAGATTCACCAAGGTGACACTTCAGCAGTTCCGTCACATCAAGAAGAGCCGCACACTCATCACCACAAGATTCACACTTTGTACATTCCAAGTTCTGATCCTTAGCAGACTTTCCTAGCCGTTTCTTCTTACCCGAGCCACACGCCACCGGCCAGTGAAGATCCAGAGGACTTTACTCCCCCAGGCTTCAGTCCATCCATGTCCCCAGGGTGTGCCCCTCCTCTTAGGTCACATCCGCAGTCTCTCCCGACCCGAAGGGCCCATCCCCGGCACTGCCTGGCACATGGCCTGCTCCCACTCGTGAAGCTCAGACGTATCTGCCAGTGCTCCAGAGCTGCTCATAGGACCCTCGGCGGCTGCGTCCCTGAAGTAGGAGGCCCATCCCATCTTCGTTGTGTGTGCTGAGTCTGGAAGCTCTGCTGAAATCTGTTCCCTCTGGGTGAACCTGCCCTGGAATACCAGTGACACAGCTTCCGGCATCACAGCGACACACAAGCCACCGCAGTAGGACAGACTGACCAGGCTAGCGGTGACTTTCTTTACTAGTGGAGCTAAATGATTGTTTCATTTTAAGAAGACCTCAAGGGGATGTTTTGGTTTCCAGCTTAAAGTTTTGCTCGGGGCTGTAGTTTTAGGGGTTCATCCCCTCTCGATAGCTCTAGGAAGGCTGGAGTCAAAGAGAATTTGACACTCTGTTTCACAGTTTCTCCCCTTTGATCAGTGTTCAATGGGATCATTGAGCAATTGATTGAAGGATATACAAATAGTGGCAGGGCACCATTCAGGCCTTCGAGTCCGATGGCCAAGGAGACAAGTAGCCGTTCATTCCCTGTCCCCCTCCTGTGCCAACTCATTCTTCTGCTGCTCTAAGGGAAGAGAGACCAGATGTGGTGCCTTACACAGCTCCATGCCCAACTCCATGCGAGCGTTGAAGAACTTAGGCACCGCCCTGCTAGCAGGTTGAACAGAAGCACTGACTAACCACTTTTGAGGCCAATTAACTGGGCTGCCTCCTGAAACCCTGACTCTGAACCTCCAAGCCAAGGAAGCTGCTCTTGGGAGGTGTCCAAATGTACTAAAGCAGCCTCAACAGCTGCTCTCCTTGTTGTTGGTATAAATATGTGGCTCACACGCCTTTGGCCAGCTCGGTTTTCCACAGGTGTACAACATAGTAACAGCCATTACAATACCCGGCTATGCAGACCTACCTTTCACCCGTGCATGTTTTCCCCGCCCTCCGTATCCATGCATGTCCATCCAACTACATTCTTTGCAGTCAAGTGTCCTACTAATGTTCTCTCTCCTCCTGGCCCATCCCCTAGGATCGACGAGAATGTGCTGGGAGCCCAGCTGGACGTGGAGGCTGCCCACTCAGAGATCCTGAAGTACTTCCAGTCCGTCACCTCCAACCGGTGGCTCATGGTCAAAATCTTCCTCATCCTCATTGTCTTCTTCATCATCTTTGTGGTCTTCCTTGCCTGAGCCCTGTCTGCTCTCAGGCACTCCACCGGGGCTTCTGGGAAGGCAGGCGGCCTGTGCTGTCACTGAGCCTGGGCAAGGTGTGGGGAGAAAGGCCCTTTTCCCTGGAACTGCTGAGAATGGCCACTGCCCCTCGGACCCCTGGCCCCTGGCTTGCCTCTGGCCATCCTGCCCTTCCTCACCGCCTACGGCCCATGAAATGTACACGGTTCTGGATTTGGACTGTGCTGTGAAGTGGTGAGAAGGGAGCAGAGGCCAGCTGGGGGCAGTGGGAGAGGCCGCCTCCACCTGGAGTTTTTATAAACCCTTCCCAGCTTCCCCCAAAGGAACTTCGGCAGCGAGGGGAAATGATGCCTTCCTGAGCCGGAGGACAGGAAGATAACTGCCCCCCACCCCCACCCCCACCCCGGGACCAACCCTCCATCTTTCTTCTTCCTCTCCACCATGTGAGGCAGGGGGCCCTGAGCCCCTCTGCTGCCGGCACAGCCCCCACCACTGGCTGCTGGTGACTCTCAACCTGCCAAATGCGCTGCAGCCCAGTTCCCCCCAATTACAGCAAGACTCAGCCTCACGCGCGCCATGTCATCATTTCTGGGTGGGAGCGTCGAAGGGCCCAGGCAGCCCGTAGGGTAAGACACCACCGCTCAGGATTGGAACTCAGCTCCCTGCCCCAAGCAGCTCCCGGGGCTGACCCTGGCAGCCTCTGAGCTCTGTCTGTGCACACGGCTGCCTCCAGGCCAGAGAGAACCCGGTGCAGCAGCCCCTGCTAGCCTGGAAGCTTCCTTCAGAAAAGGGAGCTGGAGTGCGGAGTGGGTGATCAGTGGCGCCTCCAGGACAATCTCAGGTGGCGTGTGGACTGGGCTCTTCTGCACCTGCCAGCCCTTTGACCCCAGTTGTGCTTGCAGCTGGATGTGGCAGGAGCTTGCCTACTGCCAGTAGCTGGGGGTGAAGAGGAGCGTGTGTTCCCAGGTCCAGCGGGTGCTCTTGGGCTCCTCCCAACCCCCTCGCTAAATCCAAGCCAGTCCCAGGAGAACAGAAGAGAAGCCTGCCCAGATGCCCACCTGCCCAGGAGGCGCATGAGCTGGTTTGGCTTCCAGACCAGTGTCCACAACCACACCCTTCAGAGGCCACAGGTGACCCTCTTTCACATCCCCAAAAGAAATTCCCAGTGCTTCTGAGGCTTAGGGGCGTCTGATGCTTCCCCTGCCTGTCATTGTAAGATTTCCTCTCTCAGGGCCCCTCCCAGGAGCCCCAGTGGCGAAGTGGTTAAAGCCCTTGGCTGTTAACCAGAAAGTTGATGGTTTCACCCCAGCAGCTGCCCCAGGGAGAAAGGTGTGGTTTCCTCCATGAAGCCCCCGTGGGCCATTCTATTCAGTTTATCAGCCCGTGAGTGAGGGTTGATTTGATGGAAGTGGGTTAACTTTTGAGTTTAGCTTCTCAGGAAGTGCCCTTGTCCCCTCCCTGCCCAGTTGCCACATGACGTGGGCCAAGCACCAGGTACAGGTGGGGGCAGGGATGATAGGAGCGATTGCGCACCAAAACTGGAGGACACACAGGTGAGCTCCTTTGACAGCTGATTGCAATTCATAGCGGCCCTCTAGAGCAGGGGCTAACTGCCCCCCTGAGGGTTTCAGAGAATGTCTGTAGGAGTAGGCAGCCTCGTCTTTGCCCTCAGGAGCAGCGCATGGGTTCGAACCACTGACCTGTGGTTAGTAGCAGTGCTTAACCCACCTCTTACAGGCTAACTTTCCAGGATGGCTTAGGGGTAAATTTTCAGTATCTAGCGAGTTCCTCGGTCCTAGGCCAAGAACTGGAGACCAAGCCTTGAGCTAAATTGTGGTGCCTGCCCCTAAACATTCTGTATTTCTACTACTATTTATACTTATTATCTTTCGTGGTTAGGAACACGATGGGTGGAAAAAGCAGGGCTTAATGTCCGCGGCTGCTTGGGGGCCAAGCTGGGGCTTCTCAACAGGCCGGCTGCATCCCCTTAGAGGTCGTCGAACGCCCCCCCCCCCTCGGTGTTAGGGCTGGAGCAGTCGTGGGCGGTGGGCGGTGGGCGGGCGGCTGCGGTGGCTGGGAGAGGGGGCGGGAGGCGTTCCTGCCCGACATCAAAGAGGCCGCTGGAGCCGGCGGGGAGGGGCGTGGAGGAGAGCGGGGAGGGGCGTGGAGGAGCGGGCCCCGCCCCCGCCGCGTCCGCCCGCGCGCGCATGCGCCGTGCCGAGGCCCCGCCCCCACCTGGAGACGTAGGCGGTGCGCGACGAACTTCTCCAGATAAAAGCGGCCGCGCCGGGCGGACGGGGCGATTGGGCCTGGACGCCTGCGTGTGGCCGGAGGGTTGGCGGCGTCGCGGCCGGCGCCCGGGCGTCGAGTTCCTCGCTGCGCCATGGCTGACGAGGGGAAGTCCTACAACGGTCAGTGCGGGCCCTGGGGCGCCGCGGCGGGCGGGCGGCGGGCGGGCGGCGGGCGGCTGGGCCTAGGCCGCGGCGCCGGGAGGAGGCCGCGAGGGGCCCGGCGTCCGCGGGGAGGGCGCGGCCGAGCGGGTCGGGGGCGAGCGGCCCCGGAAGGAAGACCCCCGCCGGACTCGAGGCTGTGGGCGCCGGAGCGGCTCGCGCGGGCGCCTCTGAACGTTGTGGGTGGTTGCCGCCTGTCAGTTGGGTTTGGCGGCCGGACGCTGGCGTTCCGGCGACTCGGTGCCCTGCCCGCCGCCGCGTCCGGCCGGTGCGCCTGGTGGCCTTGCCTGCGGTTGGAGGGACGCGCTCCGACGTCGCACACCCCTCCCGACCCCGCCGCGAGCCCGGGGCTGCGGGCGCCGTCCGGTGCGGGGCTCACAGCCGGCACAGCCGCCGGGCCCCTCCGGATTCGGCCGTGCCCAGCGGGAGGGCCTGCCTTGGGATCGTCGCTGTGGTGAGGTCGCCCGGATCCGACCTGCCGAGCTCCTGAAGGGGGTGTGTGTGCAAGCGAGAGGCGCCCAGGCCGCGCCTGTCACTCCGAGCCTCGCCCCCTCCCCGGGCCTCGCGGGGTTGGTTTGCAGGGTACTAGGCGGGTGGGAGCCCTTTCCCGAGGTCGGGGCCCGTTTTTAAGACGCTGCCCCTGCCCATCTGGATGCTGGCGGAGGGGGCGGTGGGGAGTGTCATATCCCGGAGGCCCCTCCGAAGCCTCTTTGTCAGGCTTGGTCCGCCACCTCCCCTCCTGCTGCGGCTGCAGCCCGTGTCTGGGGTCCCCCGAGCGAGCATACCTGCCTCTACCGACGGGAGCCAAATGCACACGTGCGGGAACCCGCACATTGCCCTTAAAAACCTTGTTTTATTTAAAAATGAATGGTTGCTGAAGGGATGCGATCCTGTGTGTTTGCATGAAGCCGCTGGTGTTTAGCCTCATTTGAGAGATGGGCTTGCCAGTTTGTCAGCACCGCTTGGGTGGGTCAGAGAGACAATCTCCACCTCCTTGTGTTTTACGTTTGATGTTTAAGCCTTTGTTTTGATTACTGAGATAATTCTCTCACGAATGGAACCCATTCCGTGGGGTTAATATGCAGTTTACGTGTGTGTGACTTACGTTTATCAGTAGAGATAAGTATACCATGGGGAGAATTTGGAGATTAGAAGGCTGAGAAGAAAATGAATTAGGATATATATTTGTTTGACTAAACGAGAAAAAAAGTCTGCAAAAATGGTGGACAGCCAATAGAAACTCTTTATGTAAATTTAGTTGAGAAAAATGGAAATGGCATCACAGTGGTGAGTCCCGTAACCCTAATGTTAAAGGAATTGTAAGCAAAGGGATTGGAGGACTCTTCCAGAACTGCAGCTTGACCGTTGGGTTTGGTAAATTGATCTTATTTGTGGTGGGCATTTGGCAGAAGTGCAGTGTGACTGAAGACAGATGAGACGTGCTGATTGCTCAGGTGTGGCGTATGCGGCCATAGTTGGGGGGCACTGAGCTGTTGAGAGAACACAAGTCAGGTGGCTCTCTGGGGTCTGATTTCTATCCCGTTGGACTTTGGAGATCCCCACATTGCTTCTCTCCGCAGTGCCAAATTCTCCTTCCCTTTTCAAAAGTCCTGCGCGGTCTTCCCAGACCTTTCCCCTGAAGCTGACCTCTCTAAGCTCTGTCACCTTCTGATCTGTGCTCCTGTGCCCTATTCCAGAGCATGATGACCGAGTTAGTGTCCCCCGAAGAAGGAAAGGCCGGGGTCCTTTCCGGTGGCAGGGGAACCGTCGGTCTGGAAGAGGCGGTTCTGGTATCCGCTCTGCCCGCCTTGAGGAAGATGATGGCGATGTGGCAATGACTGATGCTCAGGATGGTCCCCGAGTACGATAGTACGTAAGCAGGTGGTCTGGTGGGAGGGCAGCAGCTCCTGGAGGGTGCAGCTCCCCAACTGGCCCGAGACTGTGCGGAGATTTCTAAAGAGCCATGTCCACACTTAGGGACTTCCTTCTCTCTCCTTCCTCCCAGCAATCCCTACGTGACCCGACCCAACCGTCGAGTTAATAACTGGCATGAACGAGACAGAATCCATGTCACTGTGCGACGAGACCGAGCTCCTCCTGAGAGGGGGGTGGCCGGCCCCAGCCAGGATGGAACCATGAAGAACTGGTTCAAGATTACAGTGAGTGCCTTGGATGACGGTCTAGATGAGACAGGACTGGTCTCTGGGAGATGGGGTTACTGTTTATTCCACGAAGTCAGCCTTTGCAGCTGCTTACAGTCAGGTATCTATTCTTACCTCTAAGAGTCAGTGTCTTAGAACACAAGAGGCCTGTTAGGGACCAGGCCCGCTGGGGCACTTAAGGGAAGCCAGCAGCTGTGGTTGGGAGCTGGGGGGACTCCAAGATAGCTCCATTGCCTCCAGCCCAGGTGGGAGGGGTGTCCCTGGTGTTCCTTGGAGACAGGTGACGTCTGCAGGATGTCTTGGAGCTTTTAGAGTCAGACATGGAATGGCCAAGGGAAGGGGACAGTGGCAGCTGATGCTGAAGGGAGGGGCTGTGGTGGGGCCTTTGCCTTCTTCCCTGGTATTTTTTTCCCCTTTCGCCCTTTTCTCTTTCCTCCTCCTCTTGTGGAATGGAAAGGGTCAGTAGAAAGTATGGAGGTTCATGTTCGACAGTACTTGTCTAATTGTCCCTGTAGCTCTTTGAAGCATGGCAGGAGATCTAGCTAGGGCTGTGTCCGTTCTGCCCCTTACCTGTGCCTCACCATCCTCTCCTCTTCCCACATCCAGATCCCTTATGGTAGGAAGTATGACAAGACATGGCTGCTGAGCTCCATTCAGAACAAGTGCAGTGTCCCCTTCACGCCCATCGAGGTAAGCTGAGGCCTCTGTGTCCAGGCTGCCTGGGCACCCCAGGGAGAGGGTGGAGGGGCCGGCTGGCCCACAGGGCTCTGAGCTCACAGGCTGGCGCTCTTGCTTCCTGTCTTGCAGTTCCATTACGAGAACATGCGGGCCCAGTTTTTCGTGCAGGACTCAAGCACTGCCTCCGCCTTAAAGGCGGTCAACTACAAGATCATGGACCGGGAGAACCGGCGGGTATGTGCAGGGACGGGACGGGGAGGACGACACAGGAGGGCTGGCGGTTGGCACTGGACTCGGGGCTCAGCCTGCCCTTGTTGGCTTGCCTGCAGATCTCGATCATCATCAACCCCTCAGCCCCGCCCCAGACGGTGCTGAATGAGCTGAAGCCGGAACAAGTAGAGCAGCTAAAGGTGAGGGCCATAGCCCAGCATGTTTGCCCAGGCCATGCCTCGTCCCACTCTGCCCACAGTCAGCCCCTGTTCCCCTCCTTAACGCTCCTCTCCTCTGTAGCTGGTCATGAGCAAAAGATACGACGGCTCCCAGCAAGCCCTGGACCTCAAAGGCCTGCGCACCGACCCAGGTAGGGCTGCTGGCCCTGTTTGCCCACTGTGGAGGCAGGGCGGGCTGGCTCAAGGAGGCAGCTTTGAGAATGGCTAGTGCTGGCCTGGGTTTGCCCTCTCAGGGTAATGTCCCCTTCTGCTTGGCCTCCTGCAGATTTGGTGGCCCAGAATATTGATGTTGTCCTGAACCGCCGAAGCTGTATGGTGGCTTCCTTGCGAATCATTGAAGAGAACATTCCGGAGGTGAGGCCTGGCTCTGTATGTAGCCTGGGGAAGAAGGATGGGGCCAAGGGGGGTCGGGGGCAGCACTCCCTCACTGAGCCACTTTCTCTAAACTCTTCTCTCCTCCCAGCTGCTGTCTTTGAACTTGAGCAACAATCGGCTCTTCCGGCTGGATGACCTTTCTAACATTGTGCAGAAGGCTCCCAATCTCAAGATCCTGAACCTTTCTGGGAATGAGGTGGGACCTGGGAGCTGGTTTGAGGGGAGAGGGCAGAAGGGCCTACTTGGGGGCAGGGGAATTCCCTGTGGGCGGGCCAGCTCCCTGTCTCAACCTGTGTGTCACCCACTACTCACCCCCTCCCGGCAGTTGAAAACAGACCACGAGTTGGACAGAATCAAAGGGCTGAAGCTGGAAGAGCTCTGGCTGGACGGCAACCCCCTGTGCAACAACTTCTGCGACCAGTCCACTTACATCAGGTGAGTGGGGGCTCCGCCTGCCCTCCTGGGGGCCTTGGGCCCCTGGGAGGCTGAGTTTTGCACCCTGAGCAGTGACCGTTGGCAGCAGACGTGCAGCCCTGAGCTGGAACCACCTATCCCTTAGGACACCCCCACCTCCTCCTTGTCCCCAACTCCCTGCTCTGCCCTCAGGCCTCCTGTCCTCTCTTCTGTCTGCCTGTTGGCCTGGCTCTGTGGCCTCTTCCTTCCCGCCTGCACACAGCCCTTTCCAGATGTCCCTGCCCCCTTGACCCAAGATGATGGCACCTCCGTCCCTTGCTGTGACCAAGGGTGGCATGTCCACACTCCAGATGTGAGGTTGCCTGTGCCAAGAGCCAGTGCCCTTGAGCTGTGAAAGCCCTCTGGACCCGGGGCTTTCCCACTTGTGTCGTGTGCTAGCCCCTCTTGCCTGTATGCCAAGAGGGGGCCCTTCCTTGTGGCCACAGAGCTGAGACTGTTGCCTGGGCTTTCTTGTCTATCCTGATGAGCCCCGCCTCCAGGGCACCAGTCCGTGCCCTCTGTCTCTCTCGGCCAATGCTGTGAGCTGGGCCCTCCTGCAGAGGAAACCTGGGTTCCCCGAGACCAGTGAGCAGAGCCGGGGTCCCGCCAGCTGGCGAGGGAATCCCAAGGCAGCTGCTGGGCGTGGAGGCCGTGGGGGCCTAAGCTAGCAAGGAGACAGCACTGCCGCTGTGGGGCAACGCCCCCCTCTCACCTCACACTGCACAGCACCCTGCTTGGCCCCGGAGGAGGGCTGGTTAGCCAGAGACGGGTAAGATTCCTCAGGGAAGGAACAACCTAAGACAGGCACAGCCGCAGAGGGGCCATCAGGAGAGAACGCGGGGGCCAACAGAGGTGAGGCACAGACCCTCGCCCCCCCCAACTTAGCAGCCAGTCTGACCCCTCACTTCTGAGGGTGGTCTCCTGCCCCCATGGCTGTTTCGTTTCCCACGCCCACCTCCCAGCGGGACCCAGGTAGCAGGTAGAGACCAGGCCAGCAGCATCTGCCCATGTGCCACAGCCGTGATTTGTTCCCCAACGCTCCTTGGACCTCGGGGGCATGGGACAGCTGAAGGAAGGGGCTGTGTCAGGGTTCCTCGGCCCTGTTTCCATCTTGTTTCCTAAGTGCCTCCTTCCGTGTAGTTCCTGCTCTCTTCGCCCTCTTCCTTTTTCTCTGCTCTCCTCTGTCTCTCTCTCAATCTCAATCCTGCTTCCAGTCGGCCTTTTTTGCCACCTTCTTTTCCTCCTCTGGCCTCCCCTCTTCCCGAGCCCTGCCTTACCTGTCTCCCTGCCCCCACATCTTGTGCCATCCCTGTGGTGTGTCCTGGTTTTGGCCCAGGCCAGACCTGGCAGAACTGATGGACACCTGGTGAGGCAGCGGCGCCCCTGGGCTCCTACCCCATTCCCTCCTCCCGGGGCTGCACAGGTGAGTAGGTGGAAGGTAAGGGGGGCAGGCAGAGGGAGGCGGGCCTGGCTTAAAGCCTGGGCTCGGGGAAAATTAAAAAAATAGTCTGGGTTCGGGTGCTGTTCCTGCGGCGCTCAGGGTCAAGCAGAGAGACAGTCAGCCTTCAAGGCAGTCCTTTCTGGATGCCCCGGACTGGGCGGGCAGGAGCCCAAGGGCTATTCTCCCTGGGCTTAGAGGCTAGGGTGGCGGCTGAGCCAGCCTGGCCGGGCTGGGCTCTGAAGCCTGGGTGGGGGGGCGAGCGGCCAGACTGGGCTGCCCCTTGGGTGTTGATGTATTTGCTCCGAGAGCAGCCCAGGAGGCACGCTGGCTCTGAAGCCTCACTCACTTCTGTCCCATTCTTGACAGCGCCGTTCGAGAGCGATTCCCCAAGTTACTACGCCTGGTAAGTGTGTTTCAAACTCTTTCTCTAGTACAGCCTCTCCCACCGGCCAGTGTCTGCCTTTTGTGCCCCTTCCTTCATCTGGGGACATGGGCCCTTTTGAGAATCTGGCAGGTGCCCCACACCTTTGACCCTTGACCTTTGAGTTCCCACCAGTAACTCCTCAACCCATTATGGTTTGGGTTTACATGGTCAATTTCCACTCCCTCCCCTCCCCCCAGGATGGTCATGAGTTACCACCACCCATTGCCTTTGATGTCGAACCCCCTACGACGCTACCTCCTTGCAAGGTAAGCCGTGTAGGACCAGACTGTATGGTGGGTACAAGTGGGTGGAGAGCGGCCAGCCTGTGCCTGACTGCCTGCACCTGTTTCCAGGGAAGCTACTTGGGAAGTGAGAGCCTGAAGAACCTGGTCCTGCACTTCCTGCAGCAGTAGGTTTCTGGGGCCCTGAGCTGGGAGGGGGCTAGGTAGGACCCCTGGTGGGGGTGTGGTTGGTAGCAGGGTCCAAGAGAGCAGCTGGGAACAACCAGCCACTTTACAAGTTTCTACTCCGTAAGAAACCCACAAGCGCTGCTCCCCTCTGCCCTGTACGTCGCTGTAAGTCCGAATTGACTCCTGACCGCAGCACCGGGACTCACCCTTTGGGTCTCCAACAGGTACTATGCAATTTATGACTCTGGAGACCGGCAGGGCCTCTTGGATGCCTACCATGACGGGGCTTGCTGTTCCCTGAGCATTCCCTTCACGCCCCAGAACCCTAGCCGGTGAGTATGCCACCCCAGGCCTCCTCTGGACCACCTGCCTGCCAGCAGCCCCGCCCACCTCTGACTGCTCCACCCCCGTGGTTTTCCCACAGAAGTAGCTTGTCCGAGTACTTCAAGGACAGCAGGAACGTGAAGAAACTCAAAGACCCTAGTAAGTGTGTGCTGCCAGCCAAGGTGTGTGGGAGGCAAGGGCTGAGTGTGGAGCTCAGTCCTGAACTCGGGTCCCTTTGCCCCACAGGCTTACGGTTCCGGCTACTAAAGCACACACGCCTCAACGTGGTCGCCTTCCTCAACGAACTACCCAAGACGCAACACGACATCAACTCATTCGTGGTAGATATAAGCGCCCAGACGGTGAGCTTCTGCTCGGGGTCCAGGGATGAGGGTGGGGGGCGAGGTGGGGGCTGCTGAGGGGTCGAGGTGCTGACTGGGCAGCCTGCATGGACCTGATGGGCATTTTCCTGCAGAGCACGTTGCTGTGTTTCTCCGTCAATGGCGTCTTCAAGGAAGGTGAGTGGTTTGTCACTCTTCGGGAGCCTGCAGAGTGGGCCGTCCCCACTGCCCACTGCCCCTCAGAGTCTAAAGAGCGCCTTTTAAAGCACCTGGCTCCGAGGGCTTGACCCCTACTGTGCGCCCCCGCCTGGCCCGCTGGTCCTGTGTCACATAAGCCCCTGCTGGAGAAGCAGTTACAAGCCTGACCACCTCTGTCCCATTGTAGTGGACGGCAAGTCTCGGGATTCTTTGCGAGCCTTCTCCAGGACCTTCATCGCCGTCCCCGCCAGCAACTCGGGGTAAATGTGGGGTCCCAGTTGGAGTGTCTCACCAGCAGTGGAAGGCAGAGGTGGAAGCAGGCCTTGGGGGGGCGGGGGGTTTGGAACTTCAGAAAGGCGCGAGGCAAGGTGGGGGTTCAGAGCCATGGCTCCCGAGTGAAATCTTCTGGGTTTTCGCCCCGGTCCAGTGATCTCCGCTATGGGGCGGTGGGGAGATTGTCATGTGAAAAGGGGTATAACGTATTCACCGTCCCTGCCGATGTGAGGCGTGGTCCATCCAAGAACTGTTTCTGGGTTGTGGAAGATGATCCCACAAAATTTCAGGGGAGGTGGGTGGGGAGGACTTAGATTCTGAAAGTACTTGAGTGCGGGGAGAGAGTCCGCAGCAATGACGGGGAGGGCGGGCGGGCGGGCTGGAGGTGGAGGCCCAGCTCTAATGTGCTGCTTGTTCCCAAGGCTGTGCATCGTCAATGACGAGCTGTTTGTGCGGAATGCCAGCCCCGAAGAGATCCAAAGAGCTTTCGCCATGCCTGCCCCCACCCCTTCCTCCAGCCCAGTGCCCACCCTCTCCCCTGAGCAACAGGAAATGTTGCAAGCCTTCTCCACCCAGTCCGGCATGAACCTCGAGTGGTCCCAGAAGTGAGTACTGGGCCTGAGAGGCAGGGGGTAAACTGAGGTAGGGCTAGTGATGCCCAGGGGAGAACGTCAGAAATCTTGAAGGCTGGCTTTGTTGTTAAGATAAAGGCATCATGAGCCTAACACAAGAGCCCGAATGAAGTTCCTTCCACATGCTCCCACGCAACCCCATGCTCTCCCCCTAAAGCTCTCCCCCTAAAACTCGCACTTGGGTTTCCTCTTCACGTGTGCAAACTACCTCATGCCCCAGGCGGGGGTGGGGGGGTGGGGGTGGGGGGGCTGTTTGCGATCGCCTTTGCTACAGTGTGGCCTCCTCCCCACACCAGGTGCCTTCAGGACAACGAATGGGACTACAGCAGATCCGCACAGGTCTTCACTCAGCTCAAGGTAGGTGCCCGGTGGCAGGGGCGGCCTGTGGCCCTTGAAGGCCAGGTAGCAAGAGGTGGTCGGGCAGGCTGACCTCCCCTTTCCCTGCAGGCTGAAGGCAAGATCCCGGAAGTGGCGTTCATGAAGTGACTCCGTTCCCAGAAGCCTTCTGTAAATAGCCCTTGATGTCTTCGTCTGTCTCGCCAAGACTGGGGCCTGTCGCCTCCCGCCACCTGTGACTGTGACTGACTGACGGTGGAGGGGTGGCAGCCGCATCCCTCTCCTGCCTTCTGGAAGACTTCCGGGAGATTGAGCCTCAGTGGTGCCAGGAAGCCAAAGCTTACTTTGTAGAACTGACACTAAATTGCCCGAAGGACTTAGGTGCTTTGTGTATTGCCCCCAGACTTTTTAAGATAAATAAGTGCTACTGTATCCGTGTGCCCAGGCTGCAGTGCTCGCTTCCTTCCTCCCTCCCCCACCGGGGGCGCTGCGCCGCCGCGGCCGAGGGGAAGGGGCGGGGCGTCGGCCGGAAGTCCCGCCCGGGAGGGCGGAGCCCAGCGGCCATGGCGGCGCCCGGGCGGCGAGGGGCCCTGTGGCTGCTCGCGCGCCGCGCCCTGTGCGCCGGCCCGGCCCGGGACGTGCTGCTGTTCGAGCACGAGCGCGGCCGCTTCCTCGCCGTCCTCGGGCTCTTCTGCGCCGGCCAGGGCGTCTTCTGGGCCTCGCTCGCGGTGGCCGCCGTGGCCCGCCCCCCGGCCGCCGAGACCCCGCAGACCCAGGGCCCGGGCCGCTCGGCGCTCCGCTCGGCGCTGTGGCGCTACGGCTTGGCCGCCGGCTGCGGCGCCGTGGGTAAGGGGCCGGCCGGGGACGCGGAGACCCGGGGGGGGGTCCTCGAGCGCCCTCCTCCTGGGGGGGGCCCGGGGGGGGGGGCTGCCGCGAGCGCGCCTCACCCCGCCTGTGCTCTCCCTGCAGGGACCCTGGTGCTTGGCGCTGGCCTCCTCTTCTCGGTGCGCTCCGTGCGCTCCGTGGTGCTGCGGGCCGGCGGCCGGCAGGTGACCCTCACCACGCACGCCCCCTTTGGCTTGGGGGCCCACTTCACGGTTCCCCTGAACCAGGTCTCCTGCATGGCCCATCGGGGTGAAGTCCCTGCCATGTTGCCCCTGAAGGTCAAAGGTCGGCGCTTCTATTTCCTCTTAGACAAAGCCGGATACTTCCCCAACACAAAGCTCTTTGACAATACTGTGGGTGCCTACCGGAACTTGTAAGGGCCACCCACGCACGCCTGGTCCGGGAGACGAGCGGGACGGCAGGGATGGGTGAACAGCTGGGGTCACGCAAAGGTACCAGAGATCCTGGGCAGAAAATAAAGGCATGAGCCTCGCAGGTTCTCCCAAAGAGGAGGCTGGCGGTACCCAAGTTTTCATCCCTGTCTGTCGCCATCACACCATCCTTCCTGCCCCCCGAGCGGTTATCACCAGCAAGTGGGCACGACCACGACGGAAGAAAAAGTCCTATATTGTGGTACACAAACGGCCAAGGGCAAAGAGGTATCTGCTTCCCTCCGGAGGAACCCAGGCTCCTGGCACAGTGCGGGTGAGGGGAAAGCAAAGCGGACGAGAGGCGCTTGGGTCCTGGGTCTTCACCGGCAAGGAGTGCCAGTCACACTTCAGGAGTGAGGAAGGTGACTCCCAAAGAGAGCGTCCGTCTCAGAGCTCCACTCGGGGTCCCCCTTCTCCAGAGGCCGGAATGGGGTGGCTTCCAGCTTCCACTGCAGGCCTTGGAGCACCAGGACCACACACCACAGCACCAGGTTCACCCAAGAGGAGACCTGGGGGGAGGGGGGGGGAAGGGGGTAAAACGTGGGGAGTGAGGAGCGAAGGCCCCTCCCACCAGCCCTTCCCACCACCCATCCACTGCAGTGCCTGGTAAGCTAGCATCCTTTCAGCTCGCTTAGGGCGGTCTCCATCCCCACTAGGGCTTTCATGTCCCAGGGTCTCACTTCAGCATTATGTAGATTGGAGTAAAACTGCAAGGCGGTTCCAGGGGGTGTCCATGAGATTTTCTGGGCTTCCTGGCAGCTGTGAGGCCAAAGAGTCAGTTAATAAGAAAGGGAAGGGCAGGGGGAAGGATGAGTTTATAGGCCCCTAAGCAATGGAAGTACATGCTACAGCACTGCCCCTGCCCCTCCGCCCCTGCATAGGAGAGGCGGCGGGGAGTCCCGGGCAGGATGCCCACACCCCACCTCCTGTTACCTAGCTACAATCTTCAGGGAGACAATGGAGTTGCAAAGAGAACTGGTGCCAAACCGGAGAATACAAGCCGACACCAAGATCAGGAAGATGGCCACGACTGAGAAGGCCAATGAGAAGCGGAGCCCCATGCGGCCTCTGGGGAAGAGGGGTTGGGGGGAGAGGGCATGGGGTTGAGATGGGCCTCTTCCCACCTCACTCACCCCACCCCTCAGAGCGAGCCAGTCACCTGCGGGAGTCCTCGATGCAGCTGCTGTAGACCCAGAAGAGCAGAAGCAGGAGGCAGTAGAGGGCCAGGAGGCCAGAGGCCCCTGCCACAAAGTAACAGAGGGATGGGGCCGAAGGATGCGCTAAGGCCAACGAGGAGCCATTCTGGGTGGCCACGCCGTACAGGGGGCAGCTGCCGCCGAAGGAGCCCTGCGGGAAGAGGAGGCTGAGACCCGACTTGAGCTCAGTGCAGGCCCGCCGCAGCTGGTGAGGATCACCTAGGCCAGGGCCACCCCCTGCAATCAGGGGTGCTCTCAGCTCTGGGTCAGGTGGCTCTGTGTAGAGGGGATACAAGTTTGCAGGGACCACAGATAAAACCATAAACCCTGGCCCTGAGCAATATCGTCTCTGAGGTTTGTTTTCCAGTCGGAAACAGGTCTAGCAGCGCCTATGACATGGATGAAATGACTCCATGCGTGCATGACAACATGTTTATTAACAAGATGGCCTGGCGGGGGCACGCCCCGCAACATCGCCACTGCACGACACTTTCTCCTGGGCGCAAGGCAAGGGTTTCCCATCCGAAGGAAGTAGGCGAGGCGTCTGGAGAGCGAGGAGGCAGCGCTCCCGGCAAGAGACCGGCGCCCCAGCCCGCCCGCCCCGTCCCCGCACCTGGGTCCGGGTCAGCGCCGCGGCCGCCACGGCCCCGCACAGGAAGGCGGCGGCGAAGAGCGCCAGCTCGGCGCGCTGCGGCCAGGAGAGCGCCATGGCCTCCCAGGACCAGGAAGCGGCGCCGCGCAGGCCCCGCCCTCCGGCGCGGCGACGCCACTTCCGGGGCGGGGCGAGCGGGCGGGGCTCAGAGCGGCAGGTAGAGCGAGTAGTCGGCGAGCGCCCAGCGGCGCGCCGGGCGGGCCGTGCGGCCGATCATGGGCAGCTTCTGCACGTAGCGCGAGGCCGGGCCCGGGCCCGGCGGCGCGGGGAAGGCCGTCTGGAAGAGGCGCCCGCGGCAGCGCCGGCCCGTCTGCCGCCCGGCGATCAGGAAGCGGAAGTAGGGCGCGCAGCGCGGGGCGAAGCGGCTCTTCTGGAAGACGTCCCGGGGACCGGCGCCCGGGCCCTGCTGCCTGGGCGCCCCCCGCGCCCGGTGCACGCGCGGCAGCGGCCGGTTCTCGGCGGGGGCGCAGGGCGCCGAGGCCGACGGGGGCCCTCCGCCCGCGCCCCGGGGGCTCTCGTCGCCCTGCGGGCTGACCATGGCGCTGGCCGTCAGCTGCGGCATCTTCCGCACCGAGTCCGGGGCGGCCGCCGGCTCCTTCTTGTCCCCGGGTGGCCGCGGGGCGCTGGGCGCGGGCTGGCCAGTGCCAAAGCGGGTGGCCAAGCTGTCGCCAAAGAAGGCGTAGAGTTCTCGATAGGTGTCCGCCAGGGTCACCGACTGGGATGCCTCCTCCGGCCCCGCGCTGCCGGGTGGCAGCAGGAGGCCCACCCCAAAGCCGGGCTCCGCCGTGGCGCCCGAGGGCGGCTCCTGCAGGAGGAGGCTGTCCCAGGGCAGGTCGTCGGGGCAGCGGCCCCCCCTGCCCGCCAGGCCGCCCCTGCTGGCCTCGGCAGCCTTCATCTTCAGCAGTCTCTCCACGGCCACCTGCAAGAGCGGTGCAAAGAGGGTCTCCAAGCGCGCCAGGAGCCCGCGGAGTCGGGGTGGGGGTGGGGTGGGTGGCACTCACCAGAATGGCTCCATAGACTTTGTGCCCATCTGCCTTTACTTGGGCATTGGACACTGAGTAGTCGTCCAACACTGCCTGGAGGTTTGTCCAGTAGGTGGACAAATGAGGGTACAGGACCCGTTCCACTGCCTGGAAGGGAGGGAAGGAAGGAATATTGACCCTGCGGAGCTCCCGGCACCAGTAACCAGTGGGAATTGATGCCAGCGCAACTTGGGCCCTTTGCCAAAGACTGAACATAAGGTAGGGCACAAAGACGGGCTCACTCTCCGTGATGGGGAGGCCAAGGATTAAGGGAGCACACTGCTACCCTATGCACCCCAGAGGCCAGTACAGTCCCACTTAGCTGTGGACAGAGACACCGCCTACACCTGGCCCCTAAGTAGGTAACTTTAATTCCCGTGATGAATTTAGGGGAGAACAGGCACAGAGCTTACTCAAACCTGGCCCCGAAGCAGTGGACTAGGTTCTCAACAAGGATACAGCCCTAGGAAAATGTAACTGCTGACTCAGAGAGAGGATAAACTGGGGAGACATGGTAACAGTAGTTACAAAGTAATTACAAAGTAGTTACAAAGTAATGAAACAGTAGCTACAAAGCTGCTGAACTAGAAGTTACAAATCTAGCCCCAAAGGAAACAGGCCACAGTTATGTCAGGTCTACAGACGCTGCTCTGAAGACCAGCTCCACGTGGAAAGTGCCAGTCGCCCCGCCCTAGGCAGGCCAGCGTAAGCCTGCTACTGAAGCCAAACATGGATTGCGTAAGGGGAGAACATTTACTGATAATTGGCTTCACTTCTTTCAAAGCTTTCAGAAAACCCCAACCACTTATTAAAGATACATTTATCCTAATAAAAGCTCACCGCTTCTAAAAATAATACAGCAACAGAGCAAGTTGAATTTTCCCTACAAATGTAAAGCCAGGTACTCTCTACACAGGTGTGATTAACCACGTTAAATGAAACCTCAAATTCAAAAGTTCATTTGATAGTCAATGAATGAAGCACACAAGGTGACACAAGTTCTTACTCTGCCTGCCGACGGCCATCTGTGAGGCAGGCCACCAGCACGTCTACAAAGGGAGGTGACATCATTGTCCTGCTATCATATCCAAGTAGCCCTCGCTGGGGGTGAGGGGTGAGGCAGTAGGTCAGAGAAGAGGAAAAATAGACCTGTCTGTATTTGTATGTCTTAGGGTCATCTGTTAAAAACTCAGAAATGCAAATGTTATTTGTTAAGGAAGATCGCAAAGTAGCTGGATCTAAGAATAACAGACAAAAGTCAACTGCCTTTCTGAAAACCAACAAGATCCAAGAGCGTGATCAGGAGACACCGTTACTGCAGAATCAAAGAGGAGGAAGACTCCAGGAGGAAGGTTCTCCTGGGCGGGGAAGACAGCTAAGACCTAAAAAAATGAGGCTTGAAATATTGACATCCGTTCTCTCCGAAACGGATCTAATAAAATCCCTATCATTCCAATTAAACTCTTGGCAGCAGCGAGCAGCATGTACCCCAGGTCCCCAAAGGGGCCAAGTCCAGGTGTGTGGCCTGCTGTATTTATTCACAAGCACATCATCTGATTGCCTCACCCAAACTCAAGTGGACTGCCATCTCATCAACTGAACTCTCAGATAATCTTTACAAACAGCAAAAAAGCTTCGCGAACCGATTACAGGGATCTACATATAACCTCCCTGGGGGACGGACAACAGAAAAGTGGGTGAAGGGAGACTTCGGACAGTATAAGATATGACAAAATAATTTATAAATTATCAAGGGTTCATGAGGGAGGGGAGAGAGGGGGGGGAATAGGTTCCTACAGAGAAAGCCAAGTTGTTCCTGGGCCCCAAGCGTGGGAGCAAGCGCGTCCTGTGCTCGTGATGAAGGAACTACGGACATGACCGGAGGGGCACACCCACCTTCCAGCCCAGGGCGTGCAGCCCCACCACGGCCCCATAGTGGGAGCAGAGTGGGCGCACTGGGTCGGCCAGCACCTTCTGCAGGGAGAGCAGGATCTGCTGGTAGAGGCCACTGACGAGGTCGCCATGGGTCCTGTGGGAGGAGCAGTCACTCAGGGGCGGGGCTAAGTGGAAGAGGCTGTCTGCCCCAGAATGACTGGCTGCAGAAACCCAGCCCGCAGCACCAGTTGGAGAGTCTGAGGTGCAGAGAGGGGTTTCCTGCCTTCTGGGCACCCAGCCTCAATCCTGGAGGCCTCACTCCAGCGCCCCCCCCCCCACTGCAACCAGTCTGCCCTGGTTCAGCCCCAGGCCAGCGGCTACCAGAAGATGTGGCTGAGTAGGAGGGCAGCCCCGTCACGCAGAGTCCAGTGGTCATTCAGGGGGTTGATCGAAGCGGCTAGTGGCTCCAGGACACAGTAGAGGACACTGCCCACCAGGGAGCGCACGTAGGGCCCCAAGCAGAGGTGTGGATTCCGAACGAGGCTCCGGGCCACCTGCAGAAGCCGGTGCAGCTGCTCCAGGTCATGGCTCACAGATTTCACCTGTGGGTAGAAGTTCTGCACTGAGGGGTGCGAAGCTGTGGGCAGGAGCTGTTCCTCCGAGGCCTTGGCCAGGCAGACTGCTGGGCTCCTGCCCTCACAAACCCTTCCCTGCCCCCCCTAAGGCAGCCACTTACCCCGCTGACCACGTACACAAAGTAGGGCAGCAGTGCGGCGATCTTGGAGTTGGTCTGCAGGTCTTGAAGAGCGATCTGTGAAGGAAGGGCCCGGCTTCAGGGACTGTCTACCCATATGGGAAACTGAGGACCACGGAGAGAATGTATGCAGCCAAATTCTCTACGCTGGAAACTGAGTTTGGAAGGCCCACTCTGGTAGAGGAAGGTTCTTCAGATTTGTGAGTTAGAGTTGACTCTTAGTCACATTCTGCGGACTGAAAATCACCCCACGATATCTCCCCATTGTAGGAGCACATGGGGGCTCGCTCTGCAGCCTGAAGGCCATCTGCACCTAAGAACATACAAATCCTACTGTGCTCCTCTGCAGGAGCAGTGGACCTCTGCCTGCCCCGAGCCTGGTCGTGGGCTACTAACACCTTCAACCCCCGAGCTCAGGGATATCTAAGGTTAAGACGCTGCCCACCCTGTTCCATGTGGGATTGACAGGGCTTGCGTGTCTCAGGACTATATAAGCCTGTGGAAGAACCCATTCGAGCTCTTTCTTTTTCCTGATTCCTGGAAAGGTGAGCACACTGCGTGCTCGGTCTACTATTTTCCCTCAGTGACACCGCCATTCCTCGGGATCTGTGGAAAACGGAACTGGGAAGAGAGTGTATGCAACAAATTCTCTGTGCTCGTACTGTAAGGAGGCTGGGAAGCTGGGGCTTCACGGTAGTAAGTTTGAGATGCTGCCGGTTACATTTTCTGAAGTAAAAGTTATTCCCCACGATGGACCCCTCCCCAGTAATAATACCAGCCGGGCAAGCACATGGCTGCCACTCTACATGCTTCAAGGGCAACTGCCTGTGGGTTGTGTCCCTCCACTGAGAGCAGTCAGACCCCTTGTCCCTCCCACCCTCACAAGGGCGCACTCTTTCTGAGCAGGATCATAGACTGTGCCCCTGGAGAAGAGCTCAGGGACACTGAGGCTCAAGCCCACTCAGCGACAACCAGAGTTAGGCCACCTTCTTAACTCCAAGACCCACCCATCTTGTTACATCCAAGGGGGTACCCCCGACACACATTTTTTCAAAGCTATGTACTCATATTCTCCATTAGACTTGATACTCTTGTCAGATCTGTGATCCCATCCTTGGAAACATTTCTCAAATTCATCTGTTGGGGTGGCTGACGGCATCTCATTTTTTTTCTCACCTCTTCTGCATTGTCAAATCACTGTCCTTTCATGTCCCTCTTCATTCCCGGAAACAAAAAGAAGTCCCATGGAGTGAGGTCAGGTGAGTAAGGTACATGCAGCAAGAGGCACGCTGTTGTTTCCAAAAACTGGCGCACTGAGATGGCTGCGTGAGCAGGTGCATTGTTGTGGTGGCAAAACCAGTCTCCCTTCTGCCACACATCAGGCCTTTTTGTCAAACACTATTATGCAATCATTTCAGAACCTCTAAAGAGAAGCTTGATTTCAGTCTGGCCAGGTGGGACTCCAAATGCACTATCTCCCTTACATCAGAAAAACAAATGAGCACCCTTTTTGACCTTGGATTTCACTCTGAGTTTGTTATGGGTGAGGGGATAATTGGTGATGGCATCTTCCACTGGCTCACTGTTGTTTGCTTTCACCTTGTTAAGAAAGACATCATGTGAAGAACACAGCTTTCCTCCAGATCCTAAATGCTTCCTCCCCACAACTACCATGATCCGAATTCTACCTTGCAGGACTGGATAGGGCAGAGGTTGTACACTGGTGCATACGGGAGCTGGAGGCACAGGGAATCCATGGTGGATGATACCTTCAGGACTAGGGGTGTGAGGGGCGATGTTGGGAGAGTGGAGGGTGAGTGGGCTGGAAAAGGGGTACTGATTACAAGGATCCACATGTGACCTCCTCCCTGGGAGACAAGACGGCAGAGAAGGGGGTGAAGGGAGACTCCGGATAGGACAAGATATGACAAAATAACAATCTATAAATTATCAAGGGCTCATGAGGGAGGGGGAGCGGAGAGGGAGGGGGAAAAAAAGAGGACCTGATGCAAAGGGCTTAAGTGGAGAGCAAATGCTTTGAAAATTATTAGGGCAAAGAATGTATGGATGTGCTTTATACAATTGATGTATGTATATGTATGGATTGTGATAAGAGTTGTATGAGCCCCTAATAAAATATTTTAAAAAAATTTTTTTAAAGCAAGGGAAAAAAAATCTGCAGCCTCCTAATCCTAGGGTGCAGGTCTCCTGTGTGCTATGGAGTCAGTGAGTCGGAATCAACCTGCTGGCAGGGGTTTGGTTTGGGTTAAAATGCATTTTAGTTTATAAATAAGGTGGGGGGGGGGTGTTGGTAGTTCTATAGGAAAGTCTCCCTTTCGACTTGTTGCATTGTTGTTATAAATGTGCATTTCTTAAAAATAAATAAATAAATAGATGTGCATCTCTGCTAAGGGGCCCCAGGCGTACAGGCAAATGGCAATCATTACGTTACAGGCTGGCGGCTAGAGCCCAGCCCCACAGCTCCACGCAGGAAAGGCCTGGCACCCTGCTGGTGTAGTCTGAGCCCAGAAAACCCCGTGGAACGTTCTGCTCTGAGAGAGGAAGTCAGGCACCACAGATGCGAACACACACCTCCTACAGACACTCCCAAGTGTTTTACATACACGGTGGGGCTTCAGAGGGACCCTGAGGAAAACTGAGGAGAAGATCATGGAGTTTTTGAAGCCCCTTGTATGTGCTGAATATGCTGTGGAGACTGCCAGCACTGTCTCGGGGGCAGGATGGCCAGAATACGTCGTAGAGCCAGGATAACGAGACTTCACACGAACTGAAGTGTCTGGACAGGCTGTCAGGAAGGACCAGTCCGTGGACAGTCCGGACAGGGGCCATCAGGCAAGAGGTAAAGCAGAGGAGCAGCGGGAAAAAGCAACACCACAAGAATGAAGACAACGATCTAAGGCGACGGTGGTGGTGACTGTACAACTGTTGATGTGCAGGTGGGAGACGTGCAGGTAGATGTGCAGGTGGGAGACGTGCAGGTAGATGTGCAGGTGGGAGATGTGCAGGGAGATGTGCAGGTGGGAGATGTGCAGGTGGGAGACGTGCAGGTGGGAGACGTGCAGGTGGGAGACGTGCAGGTGGGAGATGTGCAGGTGGGAGATGTGCAGGTAGATGTGCAGGTGGGAGATGTGCAGGGAGATGTGCAGGTGGGAGATGTGCAGGTAGATGTGCAGATGGGCGATGTGCAGGGAGATGTGCAGGTAGGAGATGTGCTGGTGGGAGATGTGCAGGTGGGAGATGTGCTGGTGGGAGATGTGCAGGTGGGAGATGTGCAGGGAGATGTGCAGGTGGGAGATGTGCAGGTGGGAGATGTGCAGGTAGGAGATGTGTCTGGTGGGAGACATGCCTGGTAGGAGATGTGCATTATATGCCAATGACTACCGTAAAAAAGGAAGACCTCACCAAGCTGGCCTGCCACAGTGGCTGCAACCATAGGCAGCAGTGGACACAGGCCCGGACAGTTGTCCGTCCTTCCCTTGTACAAGAAGCCACCCTGTGTCAGAACGGACCAGGCGGCAGCCGACAGCTAGTGTTACTTTTATACACAGAAAAACTGACAAGAAAAGTAACAGAGTATGACCATCTTGGGTCTGAAGCTCCACCACTGACGAACTGCCCCCAACTCTCAGGGTAAAGACTCCACGCCACGCCACCTTGAGGCAGAGCTCAGGCTGGTGAGGAAAGGCTCCGCTCCCAGCGCCTGGCCCTAGACCCAGACGCCCCCCTGACTGGGGACAGGAGGCAAGTTTCAAAGGCAGGAACATTGGACAGCAGCGGCACGCTGCCTCTTGCCAAGGCGGCAGCAGTGAGCCATGTGAGGGGAGGAGAGGACAAACCTGCAACCAAAAAGAGCCAACCACCCGGCCAGACCTCATCTGACCCTGGGCAGAAGGGCACAGTCCAGGGGCTACCCGGCAGTCCTGCTGAGGCCCACTGCAGGGGCTGGTCTGAGACCCATCCTGGCTGACTCCCTCTCCTTCCCAGTCTAGGCCAGCAGAAGCCACACTGTCTCCACCCGCCTGGCTCCAGACCAGAGATGTGGGGGCTCGAGGATCGGTCCTGTCCCAGAGACTGCTGCGCAGTCCACTCCCCAGGGGGCCCAGTTCCTGCTGGAGCACGAAGGAAGGGGTGTCGGGATGGGAAGGAGGGTTTTCCCCCAACAACCAGTCGGTCACGTGTGGACTGTGGAAGCTGGCCCCGCTCACCTTCATCAGCTGAGGGTCATCTCCCAGCACGGCCCAAGTCACTTGCTGATAGTACTTGAGAAGATCATCCGTTAGGGAGGACACGGCGCTGGGCACTGCGACAGGGTGGGCTGAGATGGGCGGGATTGGAAGAGGGGGCCTCGCCCCGCCTCCCCTGTGATCCCCATTCCCACAGGCTAGACTCAGCCTTCCCTGGAGCGAGTCCTCAACTGGCTGCCGGGACTTCAGGTCCGGCCTCTACACCCTGCTCCATGATTAGTTACAGGTCTGGGTGCCCATCTCTGACACCGAGGGCCCTGGGCAGGCACAGGGCAGACACCACTGTTCCTTGCCAGCAGGCCAATTCTAACAGCGACCTCACAGTGCTGAGTAGCGCTGGCCCCTGGGGTTTCCCAGGCCGCAAACTATGCGGAGGACGGACGGTGCGGGCCTGAGCAGGGTTTCCTCCTGTGGTGCATGAGGTCGCTGGGTGGAAACCAACTAGACAGCACCTCACAACACACTGTGGAAGCCGAGGGTCACATCTTCCTCCCAGATGGGCTCGTGGGCCCCACTGTCAGCTTTTCCCCGACAAACACCTAGCCACCAGGGCTCCTGGGGTTCCGGCTTTCAGCACTGCCCACCCCCCCCACCCCCCCGCTTGTTCTCTGAGACTAACTCTTCACAGGAGCAGAGAGCTTCATCTCTGATGGATCTGAAGCACCGATCGTGTGGTTAGCTGGACAGCGCCACCAGGGCAGGTGAGGATGCATCCCCGCTTGGCCTCTTACCTGATCCCTGAGGCGCCAGGTTCCCTTTGCCATCCAGATAGGAGACGTGAACTGACCAGAGCAGAGAAGAGGGGTCAGCCTGGGGTCCTGCCCCTGGAAGCACCACCCATCCCCCCAAGTCTAGTCCCAGGAGGTCCTGCCCCACCGCCCGCCAGCCCACGGCCACTCTCTGTACCACCACTCCCTTGGCCTGGCAGCTACCTCTCACGGCTGTCTCCGCACAGCCTATAGGGATGCTGGGGGTCAGGGCCAGCTCCACCAGGTTCACCTCTCGGTCTTCAGGGAAGGAGAGCTCACCCTCCCTGGCTGGGCGCAGGGGCAGGGCCTCCTGGGATCCGTAGCCACAAACAGCCTGAGGGGAAAGGAGGAGGAGGGCAGCCTGAAGCCCAGGAGCCCACAGGCTGGGCTGCTGTGCTTAAGGGGCTTCTGGAGGTCCTGAGGTAGGGGGTCGGGGTCACCGCTGGGAATGTGGCTGGTGCAGCCAGGTGTGTCGGGTCTGGGGACAAAAGGGTCCCTCCTGACACCACAGTAGGGCTTCTGTCTTGTCCCACCCTAGGCTGTTGGCCTGCCTCCCCCCCCTCCCCCAAAACAGCTTTGGTCAGCGGCCTCCCTGAGAAAAGCCCCTCTTCAGGTAGCTGTCCCTAACCTCCTAACTCTTGTGGCCCTCTGGGCCAACTGAGCGCCTGCCCCGCCCTGTCCTGCCCCGCAGCACCCCGCCCTGCTGCCCCTGGGAAGTCCTGTGCCAGCCCCACTCACCTCCACACTGCTCCACCTCAGGGCCCTGTTGAAGTCCTCAACTGTCAGCTTCCGCCGCCGGGTGTGCTTCATGAACTGGGAGCTATTCTGAGAGGGGAGGAGAGACCAGACAAGACCGAGTGAGTCCGCGGGCAGGGAGCAGGCCAGGCGCAGGCTGCCACTATCCCAGCACCAACAGCCTCTGCTTCTCATCAGCAGACAGGAACGTGCACCTCCCTGGCCTGCCAGGGGCTGCTGGGAGGGGCCCTGAGAACAGGGGCAGCAGAGGAACTGGTGGAGGCAGGCATGCAGGAAACGCCTCTGCCTCACGCTTGTTTCCCGTGGGCTCCCTCAAAGACAGAGGCGGCGCGCCGTAAACCGCTGAGTGAACCAGGGTGGGAGGTGATTGGCACAAAGACCGATCTTGGTGCCAGGGCTCCCCGGAGGCTGGCGGAGCTGTACCTGCGTGGCCTCTCGGAGGCGGTAGCACACATCCTCCGCCAGCAGGGCAGCCACCTCGTCACTCAGCTCGAGGCCCGTGCTCTCTGCCATGAGCCGGATGGACTCCCGGGGAATCTCCACAAACCGCCGCTCTTCCCGCTCCGACATGGCCCCGACGGTGCTGGGAGGGAGAGGGAAAGCTTGACAAGCCCAGAAGGCTCGACTCCCCCTGGAGCAGAGGGCGCGGGGCCCAGAGCTGAAAGCCAGCTGGCCAGCAGGCCCTGATTCGAGAGAAAAGGCCTGGCCCTGGTGTTCCCCGAGTTCGGCCCCCCACCTTCACCAGTCACCTTGTGAACCTGCCCTATGTCCTCCTCCATCTGTGGGAGCCCCAGTGTCCTAAGTCTGGGCCAAGGCTTCCAACCCACCCCCCACCTCAGGGCTGCTCTCCAGACACAGGGAGATGATGTAGGAGAACTTCAAGGACTAGAACACACACACACACACACACACACACACACACACACCCAATACACCCACACCAATGGAGACAGCAGCGTCTTCAACACCATACAATCCCTCCTCCCTGCTCCAGCCAGAACCGACCAGGCTGCCCTGCAAACACTTTGACCCTGACGACAGACCCCACCCCACAGCCTTCGGTCCTTCCCAAACCAGCAAACTCGCTGCCATCGGGTCCAAGCCGGCCCCAGTGACCCTGGAGAACGGGGTAGACCTGCTCCGGTGGGTTTCCGAGACTGTAACTCCTATGTCTTCCCCCCTCACACCTTCCCCACTGCTCGAGAATCCCCTGGCCCTGCATTCTGCATCTGATCCCAAGTCCCACAGGGCTTCTTCCCTAGAAGACACCCACCACCTTGCTGGCTCTGCCGTAGGCCCCTCCAGTGTCCTCTGGCCTTGCCTGATTCCCCCCAGCCTACTCCCAAGTCCTCTCTTCTACCAGGACAGCTCTTCGCTCTGTCCCCTCTTGCCCCTGAGCCTGCTGGACCTGGGTCTTCATGGGAGCCTGCTCTTCCCAGTGTGCCTGCAAGACCAGTATTAACTAAGCCGTCATGAAAACGCTTTCACGGGTAGCCCCTAGCTCAAAAGCCTTCAATACTTGCCCTCTGCTGATAAAGAAGGAAGCTGGTTTGTCCTCAAAGTCCACAGAGCTTGGGAGAAAGCCAGAAGCCACCCAAACCTGCAGCTGATGACCACCAGCCACCAAGCATGGGAAGCTCATGAGATAGCTCTGCCCAGAAGCCTCTGAGGTTGCCCAGGCTTCCAAAGCCTCCCTCCACACCCCGTGCGTTGTGGCTCCAGTTCATGCTACCTACCCTGGGCCACAGGCAAGGCCGGCTGGGGTCACTAATGGCCTCCAGGTCCTCAGCAACCCAGCTGGCCTTTCTGCGGCCCTCTTGCCACGGGCCATCACCAGTGGGATAAAGAACACTTCCGAGGGCAGCAGGGCTGCCGGCGTTCCCGTCCATTCAGAGCCCTCTGCTCTCCCTGCTCACCAAGCCCTTTGTCGAGTGAACTGCCCACCCCAGCTCTGCAAGAGCTGCTCAGACGCCAGCCACTTTCTCCGGGAAGCCATCCCACACCTCTGCTGTCCCTGTATTTGCCTCCAGGGTCATTTATCTCAGTCTGCAGGGGCGTCCCTCCTCACTGACTGCAAGCTCCACGCGGTCCTCACCTTTGCATCCCCAGCATCCAGCGTGGCGTCAGCACATCGCCCGGTCAGGTGACCACAGACTGCAAGAAGGGAGGGCAGCGGCTATGGTTACTGTGGGTTTCCCGCCTGAGCGTGGGCACGCAGCACTTAGAAGCGCCTCAGCCGGCCTCCTCATTTGACTCCTACCCTGAGAGGGTCCATTTCGAACGAATGCGGGGAGTCCAGTATTAAGCACTCAGTGGCTAAGCAAAGTCCCAGCCATTTCTCAGGAGAAAGCGCTGACGGGCGGCTTCTGAAACGGCTAGGGGATTCCCAGCCCAACGCTAACCAGGCCTGCACCATCCTCATCCTCACCAGCGTGGCTATGTGTGAGCCCACTGTGTTGGGTTGTCTCGCTGAGGGCCATCGCAGGTTCCCCCTGCCCCTCCACTGTACCAAGCACGGTGCCCATCTCCTGGGTCCCGCCTAACCACACTTTCAAAGAATGTGCCATGAAGTCTCCCCATCCTTGCTGCTAAGGAGCATGCTGGCTCCATTTCTTCCCAGACTTGTCCGTCCTGCTGACCTGTTCCCTGTTCTTCAACACCAGACTCCCTTCTGCTCGCCCTCCTTCACTATCCAGCTTCTGCCCGCCTAAGTGGGAACTGAAAACGCCATGACTCGGGTGGGGGACACCTCGGCTCTGAAAGTGACATCTTTGTGGAAGTTTTTTTTAGCACTTGGGGAGAGATCTTTTGTAGCAAATTGGCCCAAGGCAATCCGTCTTTTGATTCCAGGGGCCCATTAAGATAATGTGGGTGAAGGGAGACCATGGGCAGTGTAAGATAAGAAATAATACAATATATAATTGATGGAGGACACACGAGGGAGGGAGGGTGGGGGAAAAGAGAAGCTCATACCAAGTGCTCAAGTAGAAAATGGCTTGGAAATGACGATGACAACGTATGTACAAATATACGTGATACAACTGATGGATGAAATGTTGTAAGAGTTGTATGAGCCCAATAAAGTGATTTTAAAAAGAAAATAAAAATATAAACAAAATAAAACAACTATAAAAGTAAAAGGATACAAAGATATAAATTAAATATATATATATAACAGCCTGGGGATCTCTTGTGGGGCGGTTCTTTCTCTGTCCTAAGTCAGGATGGACTCTAGCAACCAACTCAGCGCCTCTCAGAAGCAGCACTTGGTTAGATGCTCAGCGGCCAAGCGCGGGTCGGTGGGCAGTGGGCGTGCACCCAGAGCTGCCCTGAAAGCAATCCCCGGGAAGCCACTTCTGAACAAGAGATCCGGGAAGACCCCGCGGAGCCACGAGGGCGTCCAGGAGGAGGAATCAAACACCACCGCAACGGTCGTTTGCAGGCTTGTCTCACGGGCGAGGAGATCAACGCTCAGGGAGAGGCTGGAGGGCTCCTTGCAGCGCATCCCGTGAGCAGTGAGCCCGTCCTCCGCACGCTGCTCCCGACTCCGGGCTGCTGCAGGCCCGGCGCAGCGACCCCCCTACTCTAGCCCTCCGACGGAGAGGGGTTCAGCGCCGGTTTCCTCCTCTAAAAACAGGGCATCAAGCCAGTCCTACCCCCCCAACACCCCTGGCCAGATCGGACGTTACACGCCGAAATAAAACCAAACTCATTGCCACCGGTCGATCCCGACTCAGGGGGACCCCGCCGAACGCAGACGCGCCCCACCCACGGGGGTTCTTTGCAACGCGACCTTCTTCACGGAGGGCCACTGCCAGGTCTTGCTCCCGCGGCGCCGCTAGTGGGTCCCAACAGCCAAGCTTGGGGTTTGCAGCCAGCGCTCAGCCAAGCTTGGGGTTTGCAGCCAGCGCTTAACCCAGCGCGCCAGCGGGGCTGGCTCGCGCGCCCAACACACCCACGAAGCGCAGGCTCCGCCCAAGCCTCCCGCCGCGCAGGCCCGGCCGCCGCCGCTCGGACCAGGAGGCGTGGGAACCGACCCGGGAGAGCCGCGCTCGTCGCCGACCGGAGGGGGCGGGGAGGAAGGAGGAAGGGGCGCGGTCACGTGAAGGAAGGGGGCGGGCCCACCGCGCGGGCTCAACGGCCCGGGAGACGCAGGCGCGGCGGAAGGCGCGTCCCCGGGCCCGGAGCGGGCCTGCTCACCTGAGGGCGCCCCCGCGGCGTAGACGGCTCCCGACACGCAGGCGGCCCCCGCCGGGCAGGTCCGCAGCTCCCAATTCCCTCTCTCCGCGGCCGGGCCCCGCCCTCCACGAGCACAGCCAATCGGCAGGCCCCGGGGAAGGTTGCCGCCCCCTGCGGGAGGCTGCTCTCAAACGTGATTGGGCTGTGCCGACCCCACCCACCCGGCGCCGGGGTCACGTGACGCCGAGCGGGCTCGCTCCTTAAAGCGACAGTTCTTCAGTTGGTGCGCCTGGATCTGTGCGCTTTGGAGGTGCGTTGCGCAGCCACGTTTGCTCCCGGGAGGGAGGCGGCTTCAGGATCCTCACCATTCCCAGTTTCCTAGCACTCGCATTGACGCGACTGACGCGAAGCATTGCGCTTTAGTGCCTGGCTTCGTTTTCCTGCTGAACTCGCCAACGTGCCGTGCCACTCCACGTTCCTAAAAGGATGGATGAGGCCCCGGGGCAGGCAGAATCCAGACCCGGACGCTGTGCAAACGCCAGGCCCTCGTTGCTGTTAGGGACTGTCGAGTGGGTTACCACTCCTAGCGACCCTAACACGGCCGCGTCCTGCACCTGCTTCGCAATTGTTCTGGTGTGAGCCCATGGTTGCAACCTCGGTGTCAATCCATTTTGCTGAGGGCCGTTCTTTTTGGCTGCGCCTCTAGTTTACCAAACATGATGCCCTTCTCTAGGGACTGGTCTCTCCTGACATGTCCAAAGAACTTGAGACAAGTCTGGCCATCCTGGCTGAACTCTACAAGACAGACTTGTTGGTTCGTTTGACAGGGTACGGTACTTCCAATATTCTTCACTAGCGCCAGAACTCAAATGGATCGATTCTTCTTTCGTCTTCCTTATTCAGTATCCAACTTCCACATACATAGGAGGTGATGGAAAATTCCATGGCTTGGGTCAGGCATTCCTCAGTCCTCAAATGAGTATCCTTGCTTTTTAACACTTTAAAGAAGTCTTGTGCAGCAAGCTCGGCTTCTCTGAACATCGTACTTGGTTCTTCCCACTCTATCCAGTGAGCCACATAGAAGCCCTTCCCTGCCTCACACACTTCCTTGCTCCGGGCAAGTTAGCCAATCACATTTTTCCCGTGCCCCTGATGGGATAAGAATTACCCGAGTTCTTGAGGTGAGGTCCAGGCACTATGCAGCGGCCAGAACTGTTAGGTAGCTAGCATCAGGGATTGGGAAGTCCATTGACGCATGCCCAGGAGAGCCAGCATAGGACAAAGCTGGATTTTCCCGCAGGTGGGCACGGATGGGCTTTACACCTGGAGCAGCCCACCTGGGCCAGGTGATTGCAATTCTGCCAATGGGATCGACCTGGGGTCATTCACCACACCTCCCCCGGGAATCCTTGAAAAGGCAGGAACCGGGATGGAGAGGGGGCTTGTCTTGTTTTGGCTTGTCTGGTTTTTTGGAGGAAAACTTGGGAGAGAGATCTTTGCGTGACCCTGAGCAGTCTCTGCCAGGCCACAAGGTCAAAAGGAATCTTATGGGTGCCGCGTAAAACCTGAAGCTTCTTTTAACTCTCATTAAATTCACATGGATCACGAGCCCGGCTTCAGCGTGAATTCGTTCTCATGTGGAGCCAAGGACCGAGGTTGGAATTTAGCCAGGAGAGAGACCTTACAGAACCAATCATATGGCAACCAACTGAAAAGGAGGGGGAAAGAAAACAAAGAGACATGGGTAGCGGGGGACAGGGCACTAACCCACCCAAGGGGAGGATATTGTTTATATCTCCACAAGAGAGGGAGATAAGACCAGACTTGAACCCAGTGCGCCAAGACCTGAATGCGACATACCAGCATGAAGCAGGGAACCAACAGAGGTCTGCAGGGTGGCCTCAATCCCAGCTATGCAGAACCCGCACCCGCCCCAGAAGAATGCACTGCAGAGTTCAGCACTGAAGCTACACCTTAGGAAGAAGGGCGCATCTGATCAGAGCACACAGGAGCAAACGAAGAGGGAAGGAGAGAGAGTGGAGCACATTCTCGTCCACAAAGCCCCAAGGATGATATTCCTCCAGTGTTCAGAGAGGACCATGGGGCCGGCCCCATGAGACATAACATCCCTCACTAATCCATAACACTATGGGGGACAACACTGGAGACACAGTGCGGGAATTGTGCCTGATCCAACCCCACCGCACTAGGGAGAAATGCTAAGGGCCTGCAACAGAACAGGAAGGAGAGCCAAGCAATGAAGTCCCCGAAGAATACCAAAAATAGACTTTAGGGCCAGGGCGTGGAACCCCATCACACTTCACTGGGAAACACTCATAAAGGTCAACAAACAGACCTGAAGCTATTTATAGACTTTTCTTTGTTGTTTGTTTTCTTTTGTTTTTGTGCTTATTGTTTTGCATGTCTAGATAAGATAGGCAGGATAAACGATCTTGGAGGAGAAAACAATGGGCTCCACAGTTCAGTGGGAGACACAGGAGAGGGGGAGTCGGGGAAAGGAAGGGAGGTGACAACTAACCCAGGGACAAGGGAACAGCAAGTGATCTAAACTGGGTGAGGAGGGTGTAGGATGACTGGTGGGGCTTGATCAAGTAGAATGTAGCCAAGAGGAATTACTCAAACCTGAATGAAGGCTGAGCATGATAGAGGGACAAGAGGAAAGTAAAAGGAAAAAGAGGAAAGAATTAGGAGGCAAAGGGCATTTATAGAAATCTAAGTACATTGGGGCAGGGAATGTATGGATGTGCTTTATACAATTGATGTATGTATATGTATGGATTGTGATAAGAGTTGTATGAGCCCCTAATAAAATGTAAAAAAAGAAAAGAGGAGAAAAAAAATGATTAGGGCAAAAAATGTACAGATGTGCTTTATACAATTGATGTATGTATATGTATGAACTGTGATAAGAGTTGTATGAGCCCCAATAAATTGTTTAAAAAAAGAAATCTAAGTACAGACATGTATATATGTAATATATTTATGCATAGCAAGAGATAGACCTATGTACATATATAAACATTAAGTATTAAAGTAGACAGACATCGCTGAAGACAAAGCGGGTGCATAAACAATTGTGGTAAAGAAAGCTGATGGTGCCTGGCTATCAAAAGATACAGCATCTGGGGTCTTAAAGGGTTGAAGATAAACAAGTGGCTGTGAGGGGAGAATCTGTGGGAACAATATTTAAAGCAGGATCATGAACTTGGACTTTCCCTCTAACTTACCAAAGTGGAGGCTTCCCTACCGTGGAATATGAGCTTTCCAGCTTCCGTGTTATGAGTTAGGGAACAGAGTCCTCGTCCTGTTCCCCTCAGTGTCAGTTTTGCACACGGTGGCTAGGGGAACTCCCCCAAACGTGGACTGTGCAGAGGTGGTATGGGGGAGTGGTGCCCGTGGTTTCCACTGGAAAACCCATGGCACAGAAGTGATCTTGTGACTGGGAGCTGGGTGACACTCAAGGAAAGGGGTCTGGGTGGATGATAAACCTGGAACTCACAAGAATATCTCAACCAGAAAAATTTATATGCTAAACAGAACGACAGTGCTTGGTGACACATCAAGAGGCCTGCGTGGAAGGGTGAGGGAAGGGCCTGACTCAGCCCAGGAACGCTGCAAGGGAAGGGACAGGAACCACATTTGTTTCCCCATGCCTTTCTGTTGGGGTTTCTAAAGTTCAGCGTGCACGACATCTAAGTCTAGCTGCTGCTTGGCTGTGGGGGACTGCCCTGGGCACTGCTGAACATCCCAGACCTGCACCCACTAGAAACCAGTAGCACCCCCCCACCCACTCCAAGTTGTGACAAACAAAAATGTTCCCAGACACTGACAGGCGTCTCAGGGAGTGCAGGGGCTTGCAAGGAGGCGAGACCACGCTGATTGAGGACCACTGCTTCATATCCACTCCATCATCATCAACAGTTGCATGTCTATTATGGTGCAGGCTGTGTGAGCCACTTGTACATGATCTGACTGTCCCAGCAGCCACTGAGGCGGTTTTAAGCCCGTTTCAGAATAAAAAAGCATTAAGTCTGTTTCTAGCCAATCCCGCGCTTTCCATGACACCGCTCTGCTTGCCAACGAAGTCAGGGCAAGCTGCAAAATGAGGGCCACTGCACTGAGACTGGACAGCTGGACAGTACGCAGATTGGTGAAGGGCATTTTAAGGTGGGCCAATAGCACTGCCAAGGGGCTTGTCTGCTTCATCTTGTGGTCATCTCATAAGTCAACAGGGTTGGGTCTGTTTCCTAGCCATGAGCCCTTGCCCACCTGGAAGACAGGTGAGTCAGCAGGTGATCGAGGAGCAAATCCAGGGTTCTCCTGTTGTTTATGGGAGAGCCCTGGTGGCGGAGCGGATCCCCAGCTGGGTGACAAACTTGCAAGGTCAGCAGTGTGGCTCCATCAGCTGCTCCCTGGGAGAAGGATTTCTACTCCCATCGAGGTTTACAGTCTTGAGAACCTGCCAGGGCAGTTCTACTCGGCCCTATGGGGTCATTATGAGTCAGAATGGACCCATGGCTGTGTGTGTGTGTGTGGTTTATGTGCCCATCCCAGGAAGGGCTGTGTCGGGAGCCCAACACCTCCTCTTCCCTCTGGCCGAGGTAGGCCCCTTGGTTAGTTTCAAAGGCAGGGACTGCGGGGACACTCCGGGACTAGATGGTAGCACGGGCTAAAAGCCAGACTTCCTGCCTTCCCTTCAAGGAGGTCAACGTCTGTCTGCCCTTGGCAACTGGCCTAGTCGGATGGCTGCGTGGCTGAGGTCTCAGGCCTAACCCTGCTGCCTCTTTGAACAGGAAAGGAGGAGACAACACGTCTGTGGCAACGTGGAGCCATTTATGAAAACACAGAGTCAGAAAGGTCGCAGAGTGGCAGCTACGCTCCAAGCAGAGCCAGGCGTCTTCTGGACTGCATGGAGCCTTCTGACTTTTGCCCCCAGAGCAGAGATCCTGAGCTTCCGCACAACTCGGGATATACGGCAGTCCTGCTTCCTCCATGAGGACTGACAAGGCTGGGGGGCCACCGTGCTCAGCTTACAAGTCCTGTGAGAACAGGAAAAGTGCATGAGTGGGCCCGGAGCGTGGCCCCCCTCTGTGGGCTCCCCATGCCAAGGGACACGTGCCCTGGGTCTCCTGAGCAGAGGGCGTGAGAGTTGCCAGGGCACCAACCCCACAGCGCCCCCCCATCTCAGGTGGCAGCCCCTGCAGGCATGCCAGGCACTCACCCAGGTAATCGTCCATCAGGGAGCCAATAGCAAACTGCAAGAGAGAAGGTACAACAGAGATTAAGTCAAGGGGGTCAGACCTACAGAGACAGCAAGTAAAATAAGGGTTCCTCAGGGTAGTGTGGGGGCAGGGAGCTAAAGCCAAAGAGTTCAAGAAGGAAGAGAATGTTTTGAAACTGATTGGGGGAGCAACTGGACAGGAGTGCTTCGTGTGACTGAACTACGGAAAGCTCGGACCTCTGTATGAGGTTTTGGAGAAGATAAATAAAAGGAGGGCCCAGGCATGCCCCTGTGTCACTCCCCCATCACCCCTCTGCCCGCAAGAACACTAAGCCCTCAGGAACGCTAGAGGGAAGGCACCCGGAGCTCCCGGCTCTGACCCGCACGGCAGGGAGGCAACCCGGACACTCACAATGTCGTTCTTGTCCACCCGGGTGCCCACGATCTTCAAACGGATCTCGTCATCCTGCTGAATCACAATGTCCTGGAGAGAAGTCAGGACCGTGAGGTCAGGAGCCACCCCACCCCGGGCCTGGGCTCTACCTCCCTCCGGGCGGCTCTTCCTGCTCCCCTCCCTTCTGCCACAGCCCCCTCCTGCCCACTCGCCCACTCACCTCGTCCACAGTTTTGTAGCATGGCGGGTTTGAGTTGGGCACAAATTCCATCTCCGAAGGGATGGACTGAAAGGGAAGTGAGGGAGCTCAGCAGTTTATAGACAGAAGCTTCAACAGATGGACAGGGGCGTCTGAGAGCTGCCCCACCCGCCTCGATGCTGGGCCCGCTAGACTTACATGTCTAGAGATGAAGCACGACATGGGTCCAATTTCTGTGAAGAGTCCCACCTGGAGGGGAAGTGAGTGATTGATCAGTTTTCTTATCTTGTCCCCTCAGGTCTCTTCCACGGCCCACCCGTCTCAAGTCTTTGTGTCTCTTTTTTTAATCATTTTATTAGGGGCTCACACAACTCTTATCACAATCCATACATACATCAATTGTGTCAAGCACATCTATACATTCATTGCCCTCATCATTCTCAAAACATTTGCTCTCCACTTAAGCCCCTGGCATCAGGTCCTTTTTCCCCTCCCTCCCGGCTCCCCCCTCCCTCAGGAGCCCTTGATGATTTATAAATTATTATTTTGTCGTCTTTGTGTCTTTAAACCACTCTACAACATCGTGTTCGTGTGCACACTGCCTTTGTGCTGTTTTTTGTCGTTTAAATCTTTCACTTGAAGCAAATCATAGTCACCAAGAGCTGGGGCCTGGGGCTTGTCAGTCCTGGCTTTGGACATCACGTTTCCACTGGCTGTGACCACAACATGTAGTTTCCCTACGACTGAGCTTCTACCAGGGTGTGGGGAGGAATAAAGGCCTCAGCCCCTTGGGGTCCTTTCGGCGTTATCCCCCACCCCACCCCCACCCCCCTTCCTGGGAGCTATTCAATCAAGCAGGCTACTATCCTAGTAACTATCACCACTAACTAACAGGTGCCCCAGAGGGCTGGGCAGGAGGGCCATTTCATGTGGCAGGGAGGAGACAGAATGAATAACCCAGTGAAGACAATTAGCAAGTGGCGTCAGGGCCCAAATCTTCCGAACCCCGATCTTCAACCCCGATCTTCGGAAAGGCCAGTCCGCTGCCTCCCCAAGGTTCTGTCTCACCTTGTTGACCTGTGTGACGATGGCATCCACGACCTCCCCTTTAAAGGGCCGGAACACAATGGCCTTGTACTTAACAGGGTAGAGGACAAAACCTCGGCCAGGCTGGATCACCCCAGCACCAATATTGTCTATGGTGGTGACAGCAATGACAAAGCCGTACCTTCGAAGAGGGTGAGAAAGACACTGTGAGTGGAAGAACCTCGGAAGCTACCTGCAAACAAACCACTGAGCTGGGCAGGGCAGGGCAGCCCTGTCCCCAGAATGAATGACCAGGCGGGAAGAGAGGGGAGCAGCTCTAAGACACCATTAAGGCTGCAGTTCTTGAAAGGAGCCCGAGGGTGGAGGGGGTGCAGTGGGCTCAACATTGGGATGCTGACAGCAAGTTTGGAGGTTCACATCCATCAGTGGTGCGAGGGAGAAAGATGCCTGGTCCCACTGACAGTCTGGGAAACCTTAAGAGCAGTTCTACCCTGTCCTATAGGGTTGTTAGAAGTCAGAAGTGACTTAACTGCAGTGGGTTTGTGGGCTGGACAGTATAGAGCCAAGACAGGGAGAAAGATGGTGTCTGAAACTCACAGGGACTCTTCTACCCTGTCCTGTGGGGTTGGTAGTAAGTTTGTTGGTTTGTTTTATAGCTCCATTTCTCCACCAGGGGTCTTCTTTTTGATCCAAGAGACCTCAAACATCAGGATGCCTCAGCATCGCTGAAGAGAAACTCACTACATTCCCAGAGGGGCGCTTCTACTCTGTCCTATAAAGCCAGTAAGAGTCAGAATGGATTCAAGGGCTGTGGATTCTGGCCGTGAGTCTAGATTCTGTAAGGTCAGAATCCAGCATGTTCCAGAAGCACCCAGGTGATTCTCCTAATGAAGGGCCAGGACTTGCACTGTCCTGAACTCAGGCCCAGCCCATTTGCATACATCACCTGCTCCGCAGAGCCCAGGGAAAGATAAGCACCAGGCCTTTCCTGCTATCCGCCTTCAAAGTCTGTCTGCTTTGTCCTGGTCATTCATCCCTTCACAAACATCCAGGGAGGCCCAAGAAGTGTCCCGTCAGGTCCCTGGGTACAAACCAAACCCCGAGCCTAACTCATAGCAACCAGCTAAGGTAGACTAGAACTGCTCCTTGACCAGTTGTGGAGACTGTGGATCTGCCCTGGGCACGGCGGGGAGGGGGTAACCTGCAGAGAACACGGCTTAGGCTGTGTGCTCCCGCACGGGCTCGGGCACGCGGCAGGAGCTGAGGAAATAGGTACATAATGCAGCCATCTCAGCGGAACGCAGAACAAAGCCCATTATCCACGTTGGCAACGGACCCAACAGGCAAAGGACTGGCCGGGTCGCCCGGGAGGGTTGGGGGGCTTCGCAAAGCGGGTGGCCGGCCGCGGTTGGGGCGAGGACGGCAGACGCAGGAAACAATCAGGGGGCGCGGAGCGCGCGGCTCTTACTTGCCGGTGCAGGTCCCCTCCACCTCGGTGAAGAGCTTCTGCTTCACCGTGTTGAGAAGATTGGGGCCGAAGTAGCGCGGGTGCAGCAGGATCTCGTGCTCCAGGGAGATCTGGGGGGGACGGGGGTGGGATGGTGACCCGCGTAGGGGCGGCGGGGGTGTGGGGGCGAAAGGTGGACCCCGCCGCCGCTCTACCCAGGCCCCCACCCGGCGCCGAGCTCACGTGGTAGAACATCTTCCCCAGGAGCAGTGACAGCCGCGCCGACCGCCGCAGAGCCGCGGGCTACTCCGGAGCCGCCGGAAACACACGCACGCCTATCTCACCTCACTTCCGGTCTGCCCGCGCGCAGACCCCGCCCCTCCACGCATCTGATTGGGTGTCGCGGTCCGCGACCGGAAGCTCCCCCGCTCTGCTCCGCCCAGAATCGGACCGGAGCGCCCGCTTCTGAGGACCGTCGTTGCCCCGACGTCCCATTCATTGGCGCGGAGGTGGCGTCGGGCGGGTGAGACGGCCAACTTGGACTTGGCCGAAAGGGAGACAAAGGTGAATACAAGAAGCTTGCTGAGGAGAGGCTCCCGGAAGACGGAGAAAAGAAATTTGGAAAATGAGTCCCGCCCGTCCAGCGGGAACTTTTGCCGCGTATGGACGACTACAAGGCGGCCCTGGAATCCAAGCTTGGAAGACAGTTGTCCTTACCAAGACCACCCACAGTCTGAGTTGGGAGCATATTACTGCAGGGTCCGCGAGTGCGTGGTGCCTGAAGGACGCCATCAACTTCCAGGGTCACGTCGGTGGAAAGAAACGTCAGCGACACCTGGGCTGTCTGTGCCAGTGGAAGGGACCACCCTGGGCCAGCGGGAGGAACGCTTTGAAGTCAGCAACAAGAAGCTGGAAGATTGTGGGGAGGAGATGAACCAGGCAGGGTGCAGGGTAGCAACGGTAGCAACGATGAAACATATAACTTTCCTCTAGTTCTTGAATGCTTCCAACCCCCCCCCCCCACTATCATGATCCCAATACTACCTTGCAAATCTGGCTAGACCAGAGGATGTACATTGGTACAGATAGGAACTGAAAACACAGAGAATCCAGGACAGATGACTCCTCCAGAACCAGTGATGAGAGTGGCGATGCCTGGAGGGTGGATAGAATGTGGGGTAGAAAGTGGGAACTGATTACAGGAATCTCCATGTAGCCTCCTCCCTGGGGGAGGGACATCAGAGAAGAGGGCAGGGGGAGATGTCACAGTGTAATATATGACGAAATAATAATATATGAATGATGAAGGGTTCATGAGGTAGGGGGGAGTGGGGAGGGAGGGGGAAATGAGCATCAGATATTAAGGGCTCAAGTAGGAGGCAAATGTTTTGAGAATGATGATGGCAACAAATGTACATATGTTCTTGGCGCAATGGATATATGTATGGATTGTGATAAGAATTGTACAAGCCCCCAATAATTTTTTTTTAATGCTGGAAGAGAAGCAGAAAGATGGTGATTTCGAGGGAAGGATAAAGGAGCTGAGAGGCGAGGAGGAAACAGCCAACACCTCCAGGAAAGAGAAACAGAAGAAGAAAATAGAAAATGAGGCCTGAGGAGGACTTGACATCGGAGGAGGAAGAGGAGATGGCAGCTGTGGTGGGCTTCTCTGGCCTTGGTTCTCCCAGGAGGAGTTCATGAGGCTTTCGATGCTTGGCCCTTGGCTGGGCCTCATTTGTATGTGTGGAGGTCATGTCTTTTGGGGACACTTGGGGAACGTCCAAATGAGTGGCCAGGGCTGAAGGGTGGAACTTTGTGATTTCTCTCTTCATTCTGAAAAGTCACAGAACCTCTGACCATCTGAATTCCCAATAAGGCAAAACCTCCCTTAGAAGGCTGCTTTCCCAAACTCCCCCTGCATCTACCCTTCCACAGCTGCCCAGCCCCATCGTCTGAGCATTCGGTTTGTCCTGTGCTCAGCCATTGTTTGAACTTTGACCTCTGGTCAGCCTGCAGCAGCAGGGTTTTCTAAATCCTCCAGTTTCCAGTTGGTGGCATGTCCTTAGCCCAGTCCCTCTCCCCATCCTTGTGCTTCTCTAGCCCCTTGTGCATGCATTTGTACGTCTGCCTGGGTCTGTGTGTGTGCGCACACACACACCTGAGCTAAAACCCTAGAGTGTGGCTGCCCTGAAGCTTGATGGTTGCATCTTCTTCAGACATTTGACAGGCGTGCTTCTTCCAAGACCGTTGTGTTCCTTCTCCTAGGAGTTCTTAGTTTGTTCAAATTCTGGGTCGACATCCTAGTGCAAAGGCATCCATGCTTTGTCCTTCCTTGTTCTTTATGCAGCTTTCAGATGCCTATGAGACTCCTGAACATGCCAACCCCATGGCTTCTTGTCAGGTGAGCCTTAGTCTCCAAGAGAACGTTTCTGCTTTTTGACATTTTAAAAAGGTTTCTGGAAGCAGATTTGTCCAATGGACTGTGATTTGGTTTCGTGATTTCTCCTTCCATGGGTGTTGATTCTGGATCCAAATAAAATGAAACCCTTGACGACTTCGATGGGTCCTCCCCGCCTCTGTTTGTGATCATGCTGTCTGTGGGGTCTGTTGTGAGGACTCTGATGTCGAGGTGTAACTCATACTGAAGGCTGTGGTCTTTTTTTTTTTAATTAATTTATTTATTTATTTTAACAATTTATTGGGGCTGATACAATTCTTTTCACAGTTCATACATATACATACATCAATTGTATAAAGCACATCTGTACAGTCTTTGCCCTAATCATTTTTTTCTTCTCTTTTCTTCTTTTACATTTTATTAGGGACTCAAACAACTCTTACCACAATCCATACATATACATACATCAATTGTATAAAGCACATCCATACATTCCCTGCCCCAATCATTCTCAAGGCATTTGCTCTCCACTTAAGCCCCTTGCATCAGGTCCTAAGGCTGTGGTCTTTGATCTTCATCAGGAAGTGCTTCAAGTCCTCCTCACTCGAACCGAGGAAAGATGTTTCATCTGCATGTCTCAGGTTGTCATCTGTCCCCCTCTAATCCTGATGCTACCTCCGTCTTCATATAATCCAACTTCTTGTATGACTTGATCATACAAACCCAGGTTGAACAAAGGTGGTGGAAGGAGACAAGGCTTATGGGAACCCGGCAGTTTCCCTTTGTTCTGTTGCAATGATTGTCTCTTGGCATACGGTTGGACAGGTTCCACATGAGCACAGTTAACTGCCCTGGAATTCCCAGGCCTTGCAGTGTTGCTCATAACTTGTTGAATGCCTTTGCTGAGTCAGTGTAACAGATAACGATCTTCCTGGTCTTCTCTGCTTTTGACTAAGATCCACCTGACTCTAGTAACATTCCTTACTGTCCTGCTGTTCTTCCAGGTTCTGTTCTTCAGTTTGCGTTGCCAATTCCTCCAACAGTCAGAACAACCCTGCCCCCCAAAGGGCATTTATAGGGGTCCAAATACGGGCATGTACAAATGCAAATATATTTATATATGATGATGGAGAAATAGATCTATATGCATCTATTTATAGGTCTAGTATTAAGGCAGCAAATGGACATGGGGCCTCTACTCAACTAATCCCTCATTGCAAGAACACTGTTCTATTAAACTGGCATTCCATGATGCTCACTCTCCCAACACTGATCGCTGAAGCCAAAGCGGGTGAACAAGCACATGTGGTGAAGAAAGCTGATGGTGCCCTGCTATCAAAAGATACAGCATCTAGAGTCTTAAAGGCTTCAAGGTAAACAAGCAGCCATCTGGCTTAGAAGCAACAAAGCCCACATGGAAGAAGCACACCAGCCTGTGTGATCATGAGGTGTCGATGGGATCAGGTATCAGGCATCAAAGAACACAAGTCATATCATTGCAAATGAGGGTGAGTGCAGAGTGGGGATGCAAAGCCCATCTGTAGGCAACTAGTCATCCCCTTATAGAAGGGTCTCAGGGAGGAAACCAGTCAGGGTGCAGTGTACCACTGATGAAACATACAACTTCCTTCTAGTTCTCTAATGCTTCCTGCCCCCGCCCCTCCACTATCATGATCCCAATTCTGCCTTACAAATCTGGCTAGACAAGGATGTACACTGGTACAGATAGGAACTGGAAACACAGGGAATCCAGGACAAATGATCCCTTCAGGACCATGCTGAGTGACTATACTGGGAGGGTGAAGGGAAGGTAGGATAGAAAGGGGAAACCGATTAAAAGGATCTAAATATACCCCCTCCCTGGGGAACGGACAACAGAAAAGTGGGTGAAGGGAGACGGACAATATAAGACATGACAAAGTAATAATTTATAATTTATCAAGGGTCCCTGAAGGAGGGGGGAAATGAGGAACTGATACCAAGGGCTCAAGTAGAAAGCAAATGTTTTGAGAATGATGATGGCAACAAATGTATAAATGTGCTTGACACAATGAATGTATGTATGGACTGTGATAAGTCATATCTCCCAATAAAATGATTTTTTTTAAAAAAAGAATAACTCTGCCCCCAACTACCATAAGTCTTAATCCTCTGAATATTCCAGTTACCCTGACAACCACTTTGGGGAGACTCCAGGAAAATGAATGTATAAAATGGCAAGTGATGTTTCTTTGAAGATGGATAGCCAAATTCAAATGCAGTCTGAGTCTTATGAGCTGTGTGAACTTGGGCAAGATATTCGCTGACGGAACATCTAGAATTCGAGGAAATTATAGCCTTAGTATACCGCCTAGCACTCAAGCCATTGCTCTACAGCGGCAGTTCTCAACCTGTGAGTCGCGACCCTGTGGGAGTCAACCCTTTCACAGAAGTCGCCCGATTCTCACAGTAGCAAAGTGACAGTGATGAAGTAGCAATGACAATAATGTTATGGTTGGGGGTCACCAGCACATGAGGAACTGTGTGAAAGAGTGGCGGCATGAGGAAGGTTGAGAACCATTGCTCTACAGTGATTCTGATTCATGTTGATCCTTCAGAACAGAGTACAACTGCCCCACAGGGTTTCCACGGCGGTCATCTATACAGAACCAGGCTTCCCACCTTTCTTAGAGTGCCTGGAGGTTTTGCTAGAGTTGTCTTACTTCTTCCACTTTCAAAGGGGGAATGAGAATTAATATCAGCATCCCAGAACTGGTTCCTATAAAGTGGAGGCCAGGCATCTTCCCTCAACCTTTTTGCCAATTTTGGGAGCAACCATTCCTCTCAGAGTACTTCTCTGCTGGGTCAATAATTCATTATTTTGGCTACAGAGCTCACAGGCACTACTCATAATTATGGAGTCTATAAGGGGAGCAACAGGTTATAATTCAGGATCAAGGATCATTCAGAATACAATTCTTCAATAAGGACAGCTTTTGGCCCCTCAAGACTCTTAAACCAGATTAGCCTTGGATCTGCTCAGGCAAGTGCTACAAAGCTCTTGAGCTCCCCCAGGAAGTGCCTAGAGGCACCCCACTCCTCCGGTAGGCCTCAGTTGGACACCACTTGGGTCTTCTTTCACTTCGTGTGTTGGTGACTCTAGCTCTGTTCACCAGCAAGCCTGCTGCTGAATGGTGCTCAGCTTTCTCACTGTGTGTGCCCCATCTCTTGCCAGCCTCCTTGTCCTGCTGTCTCTGATTCACCTTCTCACTCTCTCCAGTGTCACAACGTGCTCTCTGGGTCTCCTGAGTCTAGGCCGGGTCTCAGCACAGAGATTCAGGGTTCAAAGGGCCCCCCACCTCCACCCTGTTTGCCTCCTCGAATGATTTCTTTTAAGCCTAATAGCATGACAAAACTGACCCGATTCTCTCATTAGGGTACCATCTTATTTGCATCACCAATCCCTCTGATGGTATGCAAGCCCCTCATTAGCCTGGCCCCACCCTGTCATTTGGCAGGAGTTATAAGATCCAGAAGGCAATCCCATTGCACCATCATTCAAAACATTGACCTGTTGGTTAGCCGAGCACCTCACCATTGTGGCTCCTGGCTAGCACTTGTCAGATGCTAAATAGATATTTTTCTAACACCTAATTCATAGCCACTTAGAAGCAAGACGGAAGACAGTTATAGGACCATGCGGTGGTTACATAATTTCATGTCAACTTGGAGTTCTATAAAAGTGAAGGGGGTGATATTCAACCTTTCAATCAGGTTACAGCCTGATGGGACCTCCTTGTGGGCGTGGCCTTCTCATAAGGACGACCCTGGGAACCTCCCCTTCGCTCTCTCTCTCCTTTCACCTTCCTGCTGGCTGACCCCGATTGCTGCCAGGGCCCTGGAGGTGTCCACTGCCATTGGATCCACATGACTCTCTACCCACCAACCTGTGGTCATCCTGCATTCTGCAACATTGCTTGTAACTGTGAGGCTGAAGAGGGACTTATGGACTAGTATCGCACTTATAGACTTGAGTTGGCAGGGGCTGAGATGTTTTCCAGATGTATAATTAACTCTTGATATAAAACTCTTATACATAATGGGTGTCACAGGATCTGTTTCCCTTGTCAGTCTGGCCTCACAGACCATAAAAGCCTGCTCTAAGGGTGAGATTTCCATTCCACATTTCTCTCATGTGCCATGAGAGAAAGATGGGGTTTTTTACTCCCGTGAAGAGTTATGACCATGACATGTAGACAAAGTGCTAATAAAACTTCTGGGGAGGGGAGTAAGGAGTTACAATCTCAGAAACTCATAGGGGGGGCTTGTACCTGACCTACAGGCTCATATGAGTCAGAATCAACTTGACATCAGTGAGTTTTTTCATGTGTCTTATCTGTCTATGCTAGTTTTAAACCATCCCTCTATAACTTTTTTTTTTAACTTGCCTGAATGATGTTCTAAAAAATATGCCATGATATTCTTTCACTCTATGTACCTCAGGGTGACACAGAATCACACTGTTATGTAGCCCAGTTTTGAGAAACAAAGCCACCAAATTGCACCCTGCTTAATAGTGCTCCTGGGCTGCTGCTGTTGGTAAGATAGACATAGAGTCAATTCTGACGCATGGGATCCCATGTATGCAGAGTAGACCTGTATTCTATAGGGCTTTTAAAAATCATCTTATTGGGGGCTCATACAACTCTTATCACAATCTATCCATACATCCATTGTGTCAAGCACATTTGTACATTCTTTGCCATCATCATTCTCTAAACATTTGCTCTGCACTTAAGCCGTTGGCATCGGCTCCTCATTTTCCCCCCTCCCTCCCTGCAACTCCCTCCCTTATGAACTCTTGATAATTCATAAATGATTACTTACACTGTCATATCTTACCCCCAATAAAATGATTTTTAAAGTGCCATTTGTGCATATTCACATCAGTCCCAAGGACTAGGCAGCCCTTGACCTTGGAGCAATCTGTTTTGAGACTCCAGCGCTAGGTGAGACACTCAGGCAGGGGAAAGGATGCAGCATGTCCCTGGGGGCAATGGAGCCCTCATGCTGGGAACTCTCCCCAGCTCCTCCAACCCCCCACTCCCACCCCATCTTGCCTGATAAGACTCCCCACTGGTATGCCTTCTGGTTATGGTCAATGGGTAACTGTAAGGATGAGTCATTGTCTCAGTTTGGTGAGTCACTGCAGTGAATGATCAAACCTGTCAGGGATCGTGAGAGCCAGCAGAGAGTATGGCTTGTGCCTATTTGGCAGGGACTACAGAGGCCTAGGAGTTAGGTGGCTGGCATCAGAATGTGAAAGTGGAAACGTGGGGGTAGGGTTTTCTTCATTTTTTGGCAATGGATCTTTGTATTGTTCGCTTTAAGTCACACCTACAACATCATTTCATTCTTTTAAACGTGCATACCTAGTTTCCCCCTGGAAACCCTGGTGGCTTGTGGGTTATGTGTTGGGGTGGCTAATGGCAAGGTCAGCAGTTTGAAACCACCAGCTGCTCCACGGAAGAAAGATGAGGTTTTCTACTCCTGTGAAGATTCGGAGTCTCGGAAACCCAAAGGGGAAGTTCTCCTCACTATGAGTCAGAAAACAACTCAATGGTTTTTCCTTGTTTTAGTTTCCCCAACGCCATTTGTTGAAAAGATTCGGCTTTCCCTCTTTCATGGTCTGACATTATTGGGGCTTCAAAACATTCAAGGTGGTACTGGTGCAAGCTTAAAGGAAAGTTGTTTTCTCTGCTCAACTGAGAACAACAAAGCTGGGAGCCAGGCTTACCAGGGGGGAAATACATGAAAAATGATGTAGCTATTACACAGTATGCCACATTGCTTCTCAGCCTTTTGGCTAAGATCAATTGTAGTGCAATATGACACATGGTTCAATATTAACTGGATGTGAGATTGAGCCTCTGGGTGTGGGCCAAGGGAAATGCCTCAAAATACCTGAACTTGGAATATCCAGCCTTTCTTAACCTGTTTTAATGCGAGAAAATGGAGTTGAAATACAAGATTCCGCTCCTCCGCTATGAACTTTTTGAAGCCTCCTCATGCATGTGAGGGTTTGTCTGGGCTCTCTATTCACCACCGGTCCATATGTCTAGCCTTATGCCAGTACCACACTGTTTTGATGACAGTAGCTTTGTACTGAGTTCTAAAAGTGGGAAGTCTGAATTTAGATGGGTGTTTTGCTGCTGGACATTTGGAAGGAATTGCACGGAATCTCTTTGTGTACTACTTACTGGTATGTCCCGTAGGGTAGCCACAAACTTGGTGGCTGATTCTCTGACTGGCGCAAGATGGTTACCAATGTTACCAGAGGAGAGACTCAGTGGCCTGGGTCTCTTTCACCCACCACACTACCTACACACATCCACCTTGTTCGGTACTCAAGTCTTCCCTCAGATCTAACTAGATTTAGGGGCAATTCTTTGTACTAATTAGGGATATGCAAGCCACTCTGTTTCAGCTTCAGTATATTGTGTCCACTCTTCCAAGTGATACAATGTTACCTGTATTAGGAATTGAAGCTAATGACCTATCTGAGGGAGGTAGAGACCTTCAGGAGACAGCTACAGTTCAGAGCGTGTGTCTGATACTCGTGGTTACAGGTCTAGGGCTCCGGCTTCTTGGGTCCCAGGCCCGGGCCGATGTGCTGACCCTGCAGATGTAGTGACGCCACTCGAGGCTCCCCAGCTCAGCTCCCGAAACCTCCCCGCCCGGGCCCTCGGGTGGACTCAGGTAGCTCGAGACACTCAGCCAATCCAAAGGGGCACCGAGGCAAAGGAGGCGGGACGAAGAAGAAAAGTTTAGGACAGGACCATTAACCAATCCAACGCCGAGGTTCCGGAGCCGTGGCCGCGGGCACGCATGGAACGCCAGTCAGAGCGAGGGGCGGGTTCGTAGACCGTGGACCAATGGGCGACGGGAAAAGGCGAGCGTGAGCCAATTGAAACTGAGGAGGTGGAAGAGGGCGGAGTTCTCCCGGTGGGTGCGTGGTGGTGGGAGAGGGCTCGGCTTTCTCCGCTAATTCCCACCCGAGCACTCCTTAGCTCCTGGGATGCGAGAGGGAGAGGCCCAAGGAGTTCCTGGGAATGGGCGTAAACACATCCCCGGAAAAGGTCTGAGGGCGAAAGAGACTCGTCCTCGGAGGAGCTGCTGGAAGCTACCGGGTGGGCATCGAGAAGGCGGAGGCTGGCCAGGGGTGGGACTTCCGGGGGCGTGGCTTTCCCGACGGGGGCGGTTCGTGGTACTAAGGTTAGGCCGGGGGGGCGGAGCTAGCTGGAGACCACTTCGAGGGACCTAGGAAAAAGAAGGGGAGTAACGTAACTGACCTTCCTGGGGACGGGAAGGTGTGCAGAGGCCTTGGGGTGGCATGTTGCGGGCTGATGCTAAGGTCGCTGGGGCGGTTACCTGGCCTAACCCACTGCCCCCTCTTCCCAGGAAGGCACCCGCGGGGATCTTGCTAGGGCCCCTTCCCTTCGGGGGCATGCAATGGAGTTCCCAGAGCACAGCCAGCAGCTTCTCCAGAGCCTCCGGGAGCAACGTTCCCAGGGCTTCCTTTGTGACTGCACCGTGATGGTGGGCAGCACCCAGTTCCTAGCCCACCGGGCCGTGCTGGCCTCCTGCAGCCCTTTCTTCCAGCTTTTCTACAAGGAGCGGGAACTGGACAAGAGGGACCTGGTGTGTATCCACAACGAGATTGTCACGGCGCCCGCCTTTGGGCTGCTGCTGGACTTCATGTATGCAGGCCAGCTGGCCCTGTGGGGGGAGACCCCCGTGGAGGATGTGTTGGCAGCCGCCAGCTACTTGCACATGAACGACATCGTCAAGGTGTGTAAGCGTCGGCTGCAGGCCCGGGCCCTGGCAGAGGCCGATAGTACCAAGAAGGAGGAGGAGACCAGCCCGCACACCCCGAGCTTGGAGTTTCTGTCCAGTAGCTCCCATGGCTTCCAGCCTGCCTTGGCTTCTGCGGAGACATCGGGCCACTGGGGCAAAGGGGACTGGAAAGGGCCTGCTGCCCCCTCACCGACTGTCCATCCTCCAGATGAGCTCTCAGTGACTGGTGGGGCTGACACCACACAGCCTGGCATGGAAGTGGACTCCCCGCATCTCCGGGCACCTCCCCCGCCGCCGGGGGCTGAGGTGGCACTTGCCAGCCCCAGTAGCTCCACAGAGACCCTTCCTGCCAACTACTACTCCCCGGGCCTCACAACCGTTTCAGCAGAGCCCTTGGCTCCGCTTCACATGGGGCCTGAGAGTCTGAGGGTGGTGGAAACGAGGGGTGCTGGAGGGCCACTGCAAGGCTACTATACCCCGGCCCCAGCCCCCACCCCCACCCCCGCCCCTGTCCCTGCTGCAGCACCAGATGCACCCCAGGCCCCAGCCGAAGCTGAGCTGGTTCAGGTGAAAGTAGAAGCTATTGTGATCTCGGATGAGGAGCCTGAGGTGGCAGAAGAACAGCCTCGGGGCCCTGGGGAACTTTTCGCATCTGGAGGTGCCGTGTTTGGGGGACGGCCTCCCCAGCCAGAGGCTTTTGAGGAGCCCGGGCCAGCAGGATTGGCAGAGGTGGGGCCGAGTGACCAGTACTTGCCCTCTGACCTTCACCTGCCCTACCATCTGCTGCCAGGGCCCGGGCAGTATCACCGAGCGCTGGTGACCTCGCCCCTGCCCACGCCCCCCGGCCTGCACGAGCCAGTTTTCATTCCTTCCGAGTATGAAGCAGCCCCCGGAAGCTTCGGGGTCTTCACGGAGGATGTTCCCACCTGCAAGACGTGTGGTAAGACCTTCTCCTGTTCTTACACGCTTCGGCGACACGCCACGGTACACACGAGGGAGCGGCCCTACGAGTGCCGCTACTGTCTGCGCAGATACACGCAGTCAGGGGACCTCTACCGCCACATCCGCAAGGCCCACAACGAGGAGCTGGCCAAGCGCAGCAAACCGGACCCAGAAGCTGGCCCCCTGTTCAGCAGTGGGCAGCCTCTCCCCGGCTCCCCTACATCAGACAGACAGAGCGGTGCTGGCGGAGGGCCACCCAAGGATTTTGTACTTGTCCCCCCAAATTAACATGGGGGTGGGGGTGAAAGTAAGAGCAGCTACGAGGCCTGCTTGGACCAGCTTTTGGGGGGAACAGCGCAGAACGCTGGGGGCACTCTGGCTGGGAGGACAGGCCGGTGGAGACACCCTGTCTTTTCCCTCCAGCTTAAGAGCACAGGACTGCGTGGGCAGAGCTCTTTCCACGGGGTCCCTGGGACTTCTGCTGCAGTGTGTTCGTTCACGTCTCACCCTGCACCTGGACCATAAAGCCAAGTGGAAGTGGCCTTCTTTGAACTGGTGTTGGCTGGTTTTTTCTGCAACACCTGTGCACGCCCCTTGACTTCTGTCTTCCTCCTCCTATCTCTCTCTCTCTCTCTCTTTCCAGGAAGCTGACATCCTTAGGAGCGGGCTTCACAAAATTCACAGAGCCAAAAAAAAAAAAATCCATGATCTTTTCTTTCCATGTTTCCACACACTTCTTTGAAGCGCCCCTCGTCCGTGGGATTGGGGTGAAGGTCAGGTTGCTTCTGAGCAAAAGCAGGAGAGGAGGGAACATCTTGGACCAACCTGGTTGATCCCCATCTGCCGTGGCTGAGCTCCTTGGGGCCAAGCTGTGTCGGGTGCATCATAGCTTCACTCCATCAATAACTTTGAGATAAGACTCCACTCCTTTCTTTTTCACTTTCTCCTCTTTTTGAATTAATATTTCTTAATGACAAGCAAATTTGAGACTCTGGATAAGCCCTTCCTTGCTCACTTAGTTAAAAGCCAGGAGTTGAACCCTCTGACTTTCGACTCCCAACACCTTGTACGCTGGGCTGGCTGAAAAGTTTGTTGATGTCCATTCACAGAGAACAGGAGGTAGTTTTTAGCCTGTGTGGCTGTGTTCTCGTGGTCCATCACCTGGGTTTCCCACAGAAAGAAAACCGCTGGTGGGTTCTTTGAACGACATACTGCACCGAGGACTAGCCATGTCTGTCTGCGCGGTGGACATGCGAACTGAGGTCTCTAAGTGGAGGAGAAACTGAAAAGCAAGGGACTAAACCCCATGGCAGTCTATTTCGGGGGGGAGGTTGAGGGCCCGTGGCAGTATAGAAATGACAGGTGCTATGGGGGAGTAAGGGATCCCTAGAGCCACTGGTTTTAAGTGCTGAGCTGCCCATCCAAAGGTTGTGGTCCATACACACCAGCCCATTTGGGGGAGCAAAGACCTGGTAGAGACTGCCTGGAAGAGCCCCCAGGGCAGTGCTATGGGGCTGCAATGGGTCAGAATCTACGTACAGGCCTACGACAATACCGTGGACCAGTGGCAGCCCCTGGGTGTTGCCAAGGGTCGTGGTGCTCAGCAGTTGACTAAAAGGTTTGAGTCCACCCAGAGACAGCACCTTCACGTGGAAGAAAGGCTTGGTCACCTACTTGTGGGAGAAAAAAAAAATCAAACCAGCTGTGGAAAACCCTGTGGAGCCCCGTTCTATCCTGATGTGCATGAGGTCACGAGTCAGAGTCAACTCTCCTCTTAAGTACATAATCTCCCTGTGACTGTAACTCAACACTTCCTGGTCAAGATTAAGGTCCCAAATCCCAGGGGATGGGTCTTCATGGTTCCTCTAGGGCTAGGGCCATGCCCTCCTTGTCAAAGTGGGATGGCCAAGAACCTAGAGAGGTGATTGCTGACCCAAGACCACTCGGAGTATTGACAGGGGAAACCCCTGAGAAATGGAGGGGGGATTTGGGACGCTGACGTGGGATGCGTAAACAAAAAGCTGTAGGACTGTTCGAGGGCCGGGCTCCATGCCTGTGGGCAAGAGTGGTCATCTAGAATCAAGGAGAGGGCTTCCTCCAAGGCCTTCTCTCTGACCCCCAGGAACTGAGTGTCAAGAAGGCCAAAGGCTGCCAACGCAAAGGAATGTTCAGAATCCTGCATGGTGAGATCTGCACAGCAACCTGAGATGATTACCTTATGGGAAGGAGACAGCTGGGCAGCGGACACTGACCCTCTGACCAAAGCACGCTCCTTAGTGAGGGAGGACATCAGAGAAAGCAAACGATGAGTCAGCATGTTCGCTGGTGAATGAACTCGGTGCCTTTCACTCTCCTTACATCAGAAAAGCCTTCTGACTTACTTTCTTATTTATGCAAAGCCGACTCCCTTTCCAATAGCCGCTCGTCTGTGCAGCCACATGGCTGAAAGCATCGGTGAGACGAGGAGAAATCCCGAGTACACTTTTTCCAAACTCTTCCAAGAGATACAATCAAGATCTCTGTAAGCACCAGTTACGTTTCGAAATGTGAATTTTTATGCCGTGTATTAAAAAAAGACTGGTTGCCTCAAAATTAAGACTTTCTAAGACCAAGACATAACAGATACCTGTGCCTAAGATGTATAGGTCCTGCCGGCTCTGTGCGGTCTTGGGAACATTGTGTGTGGTCAGGTCATGACCACGTGCAGTATTTCTTCTCTGGAAAAGCTGCAGCTGCCCAAGCCATGGGCAGGGCTTCCTTCTGCTGAGCACGAGGTCACTGTGGGTCGGAACTGACTCACGGCACACAGTAGCAGTGGTTCCCCAGTCTGGATTTGATTGTATCCCCTTGGCCTCATTTAACACGTTCCTCAAAAGGTTCACTTAAAAATAAACGGATGCTCAAACAAACATACTCTATAGCTTCCATCTTGACTCTGTGGTAGAACAGGGAGGATGTCGTTCAGACAAAATGATGAAGGCGGGAATGTGAATTTGGGAAACACTTTCCTATAGTCCTCTAGGTGCCGACATATGAGCTTCCACAGCCACCTCGAATCCTTTCTCTCATACAAAATCTTCAAATGCTACGGAAAATAGCAAGGACTGATAGTGTATGGCATCTACGGCCACAAATCCCCACGCAAAAGACTCCAGTACCTGTGGCTGATTCTCTGGGTTGTGGATTTTCCAGATCTCCCCCAGACCCCATCACGTGTCCTCCTCCTCCTCACGAAGCTCTCCACGAGAAGGACAAAGGCACACCTGCTTGAGGGAGACTCCTGCTGAGCCAAGGCCACATCAGACCTGCAGCCACAGCCCATGCAGCCTCCAGAGTTTAGTTTGATTTGTGTCAAAGGGACCAAAGCAGGCACGGCCTTCTTCCTCAGTGTTTTCCTCCTCTGGAAGGACTGGGACGCCTGCAAGGTACAGGGGTCAGGAAATGAACCACTTGTGAAGTATCCTGGTGGCGTAGGGGTTACATGTTGGGCTGCTAACTGTAAGGTTAGCAGTCAGAAGCCCCCGGCTGCTCCACAGGGAAAAAGATGAGGCGATCTACTCCCATAGTGTATAGCCTCAGAAATCCACGGGTGCCAGCTGCCCTGTCCCATGGGGTCGCTATGAGTTAGAATAGACTCAGGGCAGTGAGTTTGGTTTGGATGATGGGCTTGTTTCTAGAAGACTTGGCAGCTTGTCTGTGTGTGTGTGTGTGTGAGAGAGAGAGAGAAATGAGTATACTACAGGTAGATGCAGACTGAAAATGAGAATGTGTACGTGAGTGGCTTTGGGGCCCGAGGGCTGAAGGGTCATGAATGCTTAAATACTGGACTCGTGAGGTACTTGAGATAAAATTGTTTAATGGAAAAATAAATAGGTTTATTTATGATCAGAATGCCAACGGCAGAGACGAGAGAGTCCCAAGAGAAACAATGGGGCGCACACTTTGCAGGAGGACAAAAGAAGCGCCATGTGTGACTAGCCAGGAGGATCGGGAAGTACAGTGTAACCACAGATGGGTAAGGGATAGCCAGGGATTTTATTCTCATAAGACTTGGGCCCGATGTATAATATTTTAGCATCACCAAAAAATAAGAGTCCGAGGTTTGTGGCCCGTATCACTTTGGCTCTGGGCATCTGAGGAAATGAAGCAAGACACTGCTGTCCACCTATCTTTGCTATTCTCGCCTCCACTACCTTTGCTCCTCGGTATATAAGTAGATGTGAAGAGAGCTACCAATCAAACCTAGGCCATGGTAGGGCTTTGTCCCTCATGGAGGACCAGGGCTGCTGAATGTTTTCTGGTCAAGGTTCTAATAAAAACATTTCCCAGGAAACATTCTGGTGAAAACGTTTCCCAAGGTAAAAACGCTCCAGTATAACATGTATTGAAAGCTGTACAAAGCTGCAGCTGGAGACGCAAAAGGAACAGGTGTGTGTAAAGATAAGGGAGTCTGTGAAGAACTGGGGGCAACAGACAGCCACGTGGGGCAGAGGTACAGGGTGTATGTCTCTTGCTGAGGCTCGGGTCTTCCCTCGACGGATCTTTAACGGTCCGCCCACGTTCAAGTGCAGGGGCATCTTCTCTGTTAGCCAAACATGCCCAGGTAAAGCTGCTTCTCCTTCCGATGGTAGCTGCTGAGCTCCGACTGTGTCATCTGGAGGTACCGCCGGACATTGGCATCTTGAAAGAGGATGGAGAAGGCAATCAGAGACGGGGAAGGGAAAGATTGTTATCACATTGCTACTTTGTCCTGGCTCTCTGAGACATGAATACATCACAGCTCTCCTATGCAAGAGTAAATCGCATTTAATAATGCTCCTGAATTTTAAAATCTTTTCTATAAGAGTCTCATCAGGGCCTTATAGTCAAATGGCATAACGGGTCCACAAAGAAAGTGGCCTGCGTCCTCCTTTAGTGAGTGTGGGGTCTTCAAACCACACAAGTGGCCAACCATTGGTCTCTTCCCATCAGGGACTCAAGGAAACAATTAGTCAAAAGGCTTACCAAACGACAGGACCCACAGCTTCCACTAGCTTGAGACCAGAGGAACTAGATGGTGCCCAACTACCACTACCGTCTACTCCGAGGATCAGCGCCCAGTAGAAGGTCCCGGGCAGAGTAGGAGACAAAACGTAGGAGCAAAATTCAAACTCACAAGGGGGGAAAAAACCCACCAGGCTTACAGGCCTGAGAGAGACTGATGGCAAACCCCCCCAACCGTCCAACTGTCAACCTCGGACACACTTCAAACCTGGAACTGAATGCACTCCCAGATCCCCTTTCAGCCAAACAGACACCTGTAAAGCGAACAGTAACTGATCTCCTCCTCAGAACACTCCACCCCTGAGACTGAAGGGCAGCCCGTGCCAAAAACACAGCTTCAAAGGCAGGAAGGGGTGGGACGGGGGCAGGTGGAACAAGCGGAGAGTGCTGGTACAATGGGAGTGGGTGAGCGGGGTCCGAAACTGACACCAGGAGACAAAGTGTGTCTAGATGGTTGCCTGGGAGATGAATTTGCTGTCATCGTGAATTGTAAATCACAAGGGATTATTATTATTTTTAAATAGACTGGAAGCTGACTTTTAAAAGGGCTGTTTGAAGCAAAAGGCATGCCAGCAGAGCCCCTCAGGATGCTCTCCTCACGGGCGGCCATGGACTTGTGCACGGGAGCTGGCTCAGCAGTCCACAGGGACGAGTAGTTACGGTTTGCCTTATTCAGCGAGGCATTCTGTGAGAGGCTGCGGCCAGGCTGCAAGTTTGGGACGTTCTGCTCTGGCACCCAGTGGCTGCTCTAAGTCAGAAGGTAACGAGGGAGGTAGTTCTCAGTGCTGAGCCAACCGACACCGAGAAGAATCTGTCATTCTCTTTGCAAACGGCTTTTTGCCTTGGCAACGAAGCACCAAGCCTCGACTTCCAGCTCCGTCAGCCTGCCCCTAGCTCATTCCTGGGTTAGCAAAGCTACAGGCTGGCACCACAGCTCAGGCACCAGGGAGGGCAGCCCATCCCGGAATCCTCAGTCATTCCCGATCAACGGGGCGGCATTTGCCCAGGGCAGGGCTCCGGCCAGTGCTTTATTTTGTATTATTATCTTTAAACGGTGTGAATGATGAGTTGGGTGAAAGTTTATAGAGCAGGTCAGTTTTCCATTCAACCTGTCACACCCGTTTTGTTTCATCTCACTGATCACAGGCCACACGGTGCCACATCATCTGTCCCACCTCCTCCCCGTGTTTCCTGTGTCCATTCCTCCTTCATCCCTCACCACTGCATGCAACCGGGGCTGGCCCAGAGGACCCAGGGGCAAGGTTGGCCAGGGGTAGGCCTGCTTTCAGCCTCCCACCATCTTCTGGTGGCGCAGGGTGGCCAGGGATCCCCCTCTCCACCCTCCCTATCAGGGAGCCTGGCACTCAGGTCCAGATTGTGGTCTGGAGTTGGCGCACTGGGCCTGAGTGCAGACAACACCTCCCCACCAGCCCCCTCCCCCAGTGCCCTAGTGCCTACTCAGAATGTCTCGAACGCCACCATCACCTCTGGGCTACCAGGTGGGTGGAGCGGGTGGGGGCAGGATGGGAGCAGGGTGTGCCCCTTGCTGCTGCAGGATGAGCCCGGAGTGAGGAAGTCAGAAGCCCCCCTGGGCCCCTTGTCCAGCCCATGCGTGGTCTGAGTTTTTGCTCAAGGAAGGAAGTGCACACAGGCTGGTGCGTTACCTGTAGGTTGCCCATAGGTCCAACACAACCCGGAGAGTGGCTGTATCACACAGGTGTGCACGCACACACACAGGTTACACACTAACGTTTCTGGAGAAGAGTCCACTAACACTGCAGCTTCACAGGAGTGGGAGATCTCTGCCCACCGTGCATCTTGTGACACTTTTGGAATTGGGAACTGTGCCCACGAATCCCCAAGTCAAACCACTCAACACATTGAAAAAGCGCAAAAAGATAACCTCCTCCCCCTCACATACACTGCTGGTCATTAGCTGCCAACTAGTCGATGCTGACTCCTAACAATCCTCCAGGACAGGGCAGAACTGGCCTGTGGGCTTCCAAGGCTGCAACTCTTTACAGGAGTGGAAAGCGCATCTCTCTCCCACAGAGCAGCTGGTGGTTTTGAACTGCTGACCTTGAAGTCCACAGCCCAATGTGGAACCCACTCCGCCACCAGAGCTCCGTAACTCCAGCCCCGGAGGGCTGTTTCCTTGGTCCGCATGGTGTTTCAGCTCCCTCCCCTCTCACCTTTCGGCTGTCTGTTGACGGCAGCCACGAGGTAGTGCCGAGCCTGGTCATAGTCCTGCAGATGGAAGGAGGCCACTCCAGCCCGGTACAAGGCCTTGGCATTATCAGGCTGTCGTTCCAGAACTTTCTGACTATATTCCTTGACTCGTTCGTAGTTCACAGGCTCCATCTGAAGAAGGCAGGCTAGTGGGGCCAAATGAAAGGGAGAAGAGGTTCCGTACACAGTCAGTCCCACGGGACCAGCTGAGCGCAGGGTGCAACATGGCACGAAATCGACAACCTTCACACCTTCAACCAATACTCACTGTCTCCCACATGCCAGACTCAGCCAGGCACTGGGGATGCCCTGCAAACCCAAACCAAACTCCCCGCCACCAAGGCGAGTCTGACTCTGAGGGACGTTACAGGACAGAGCAGGAGCCCTGTGGGTCTCCAAGACTGCAAATCTTCACGGCAGTGAACGTCTTGTCTTCCCCGCAGGTCTGGCTGGTAGTTTCTAGGCTTGGTTTGCATCTCCTCTGCAGCGCCCCTAAGTGGTCATATGGCTCACAGTTCAAGTGGTGCACTGCCATCTAGTCAATTCTGACTCAGTGACCCTGCTGGACCGCTGTGGCAGTTAGGGTTTATGTCCACTTGCACTGGGGTAGGGGTGGAATCTAACCTGTCAATCAGGTCACTGTGTGAAGAGGCCTCTTGGGAGATGGGGGTCTTTTTATCAGCCAGAAACTGGGAACGTCCTTCCGTCTTCTCTCTCCGCCCCTTTGCCTTCCTGTTGGCTGGGCCTGAGCCTGCTTCCCTAAGGCCAGCAGTTCAAACCAAGCAACCACTGCACAGGAGGACGATGCGGCTTTCCGCTCCTGTAAAGGTTTGCCGCCTCAGAAGCCCACAGAGGCAGTTCTACTCCCTCCCACAGGGTATCTCTGAGTCAAAACCAACTCGATGGCAGTGAGGTTCATCCACCATCACTATTTAACATGTTCCATACGTTACTTCATTTGTTTATTGTCTGTCCAGCTCTCTGACTTAAATGTGAACTCCAAGAGCACAGGGATCTTTTTGCTTTATTATATTGTTGGCTCCTCAACGCACAGCCATCAGTTGTTGAACGAACTGAAACATTGGCAACTGCCCAAGCCCAACCCAACCCAACCAACGTAGAGCTGACTCCAACTCCTGGAGGGACAGTACAGGCCGAGCTGAACTGTCCCCTAGTGTCGCTCAGGCTAGCCTCTTTACAGGAACAACTAACATCATGATAAGTGGGAGATATTGGGGTTTCATCTGACTTGAACCCACAAGGTCAGTGGAAACAGCAGACATGAAACAACTGAAAGAAATAAATCAGGAGTACACACATTGGCACAGATAAGAGCTATCGACGCATGGAATCCAAGACAGATAAATCCCTCAGGAACTGTAGTGGGAGTAGGGATATCATGAGGGTAGGGGGGGCCGTAGGGGCGGGGAGGGGGATAAAAGGGGAACCCATCACAAGGTTGGATATATAGCCCCCCCCCCACAGGGGGATGAATAACAGCAATGTGGGTGAAGGGAGACGACAGTACAAGATACGGAATAACAATAATAATAATGCATAATTAATTGGTCAAGGATCCACGAGGTTAGGGAGGGGGGCGCAGGGGAGCTGATACCAGGGGCTCAAGTAGAAAGAAAATGCTTTGGAAATATTGATGGCAACATATGTACAAGTGCGCTTAATGCATTTGAGTGATGGATTGTTCAAAGAGTTGTACGAGCCCCCTAATAAAATGATTAATAAGACAAGAAAGAGAGCAATCAAACGATGCACTATGCTGGGCAAACCTGCTGCGACAGACCTCCATAAAGTGTTTGAAAGCAACTACAGCACCTTGAAGAGTAAGGTGTGCCCGACCCAAGCCATGGCATTTCCAAGCACTTCATCTACATGCAAACGCTGGGCGGCACAGCAGGAAGACCAATGAGGCTCGGATGCTGGTGAGTTATAATGTTGGCAGGGAAGACTGGGTGGATGCCGTGGACTGCCAGAACAATGAACAAACCTGTCTTGGAGGCAACATTGGCAGATTGCTCCCGAGAAGCGCGTTTGGCAAGAGTTGGTCACGTTACCAGGAGGGACCAGTCTCCGGACAAGGAAGGACATCATCCTCGGGAAAGTAGGTCAGGAAAAAAGCGGCCCTTCCATGAGGTGGGTTGGCCCAGTAGTTGCAACAGTGTGAGCCTAGCAATCACTATGATGACCTGGAACTGCTGTAGTCACTGGGGTCCTTCTCTTATACACAGGGGCACTAGGAGTCTGAACTCTTTCAGGGACACCAAACACCGCCGCCGCCTGTACCCGAGCTGACTCCCGAGCCTTTCGGTGAGCCGCCTTTCACGAGAACAAGTACTGCCTTTGCTATTTGACTCCAACAGTCCTATGCGCCGATGGACTACACCTTGTAGACATGAGGCAGGTGTTCATCTAGCCATAGCTAATGAGTCCTGTAATGAGAGTATGTCACGCTTTAAAATTACCACTGACCCAGAGATCGAATGGTGCATTGCCCTGGGTGACCTTTCGCAGAGCAAGGCTGTCTCTCTGAGAGCTGAGGGGCACCTGACCCAAGCCACGGCACTTTCCATGGCTGCAGATGCCTGCGACAGTTGGACACCGAATAGGGAAGACCGAAGAAGACTCGGTGCATTTGAATGATGGGGCCGGTGAAGAATCCGCAAAGTACTGTGGACCGTCAGAAGGACAAGCACATCTGTGATGGAAGGAGGACAGCCAGAGTGCTCCTTAGAGGGCAGGATGGTGAGACTTCGCCTCAGACACTTGATCAGGAGAGACCAGGGCCTGGAAAAGAACATCGTGCTTGGTAGAGTAGAGAGACAGCGAGCCAGAGGAAAAGCGTCGGCAAGACAGAGTCACAGTGTCTGCAGAGAAACGCAGCGCTTGCTGAGGAGGGTACAGGGCCAGGCAGTGTTTTGCTGTGTGGCACACTGACAGCATTGTTAGGAGTCAGAACCAACTTGACAGCACCTAGTTAGTTACGAAGCTGTCCTTATCAGCAGCTGTTAAAAGCAGCATTGGGAAGTGTACACAGGACACTTTTAATCATGTTGATGGCCCCCACCTTGGACTCTTAAGCATTTTTACTGTCCTGCAAAGGCATCTCATCAACTCTGCTTAATCTACTTGCCACAGAACTGGTCTAAGAAGCCTCTCATCAGCGGAATCATTTCAGCTATACGAACTCTGGCATCCATCTCTCCACCCACAGTCAGCCTGCGAAACAAGGACAGTGGGCACGCCGCCTAGCAACCAAATCTCTTGTCTGGTGGAGTTGGGAAGAATGGTGCCCAGCTCAAAGAGGATGGCAGCTCTTGCCACTTTTGAAGGTGCAGTGAGATCTAGACTAAGCCAAACCCACGGCTGCCAAGCGGATTCTTTTGTTGTTGTTATTTTAAATCATTTTACTGGGGGCTCTTACAATTCTGATCACCATCTGTCCATACCTCATTTGTACATAGGTTGCCATCCTCATTTACAAAACATTTTCTTTCTACTTTTGAGCCCTTGGTATCAGCTCATTTTTACCCCTCCTGAGGTGGACATTTTTTACAGAAGCAGACTGCCACAGCTTTCTCCCTTAGAGCAGCTGGTGAGTCCGAACTGCTGACCTTTCTGTCAGCAGTGACCACTACACCAGGGCTCCTAGCGGCCCTCGAGGATTCACTTCACTTCAGGTCACAGTCTAGCGCAGCGGTTCTCAACCTGTGGTCCTGACCCCTTTGGGGTCACACTATTCATCACAGTAGCAAAATGACAGTGATGTAGCAACGAAAATAATTTTATGGTTGGGGGTCACCAGAAAACGAGGAACTGTACGAAAGGGTGGAGGCATTAGGAAGGTGGAGACCCACTGGTCTTGCGGTTATCAGAGTTAGGAGGAGGAAAATAAGGTAAAGCTATTCAAGACATCAAATACAGATAGCTTACCTGACCAACTGAAGCGATAACATCTCTCCCACTTATTAAATTTCCCTTCAAGAAACCCTACCCTAACCATGCTTGCAGTACTTTTTCCTGAAGTGTGCCTAACTCCTTAAAGGAGTGGTATTGTGAAGTTCAGTTTGATGGGAGGGCATATTCTGCTCAGAAATACCACCTCAGGATCTCCGAAGGTGGGGTTGTGTTTTAACAAGGCTTAGACAACGTTTGAGGAGGAGACCTGGGGGCGCAGTGCCTGCAAAGCTCCAGGTACTCATTTCTAAACCACCAGCTCATCAGGAGGAAGAAGGGGCTTTCTACTCCCATAAAGCGTGACAGTTTGGGACTCTGCCAGGGGCAGTTCTCCCCTGTCCTATAGGGTCACGATGAGTCGACGGGGACTCGGGGCTGTTCATCTGTATTTTTTTTTTTTGCGGGGGTGGGGGGGTTAAGTTTGAGAAGCACTGACCTGTAGAAACCCGCTGAAAGCCCAATGCATTGGAGAGATTCCAAATGCGTGTCAGGAAAACGATTTAAAAAAAATGTTTTCCCCCAATGTCCACAGATGGTCTGCTCCACCCCACACACCCTTGCGTCCCGTTCTTACCGGCTAGATTGTTGTAGCAGTCTGTCTGGGTGCAATGCAGAATATTTTCTTGTTCGGGTGTGAGGGCCGGGCCCTGGGGTCCTAGGTTAGGTATTGGGGAGGGCAGGCTTGGGTCCAGCCCCCGGAGCTGTAGCAGAGCTCGATGGTACCTACTCACGGCATCCCGGTACTTCCCTTCGCGGTAGCGCTGATTCCCTTCCTCCTTGTACAGCTGAGCCTCCTGCAGGCGCCTCTCCATAAGTCCTCCTACAGAATTGAGGCGTCAGAAGAGCCGAGTGGCGCTCCAGACGGTGGGCGCCACAGAATCGATTTTGGAAAGCAGGAAATTGCCCTACTCCGGGAGGGTCTGTCTGCCTTCTTCTCTCGGCGGCCTTTTTCCTGTCTCCAGAAATGCAGAAGACTAATTAGGAAAGGCTTTGGGGAGGGGAGAGCTAAAGATGAAATGATGGATAAAAGGGAGATTACGGGTGCAGAGATTCCTGAAAGGTCCTACGGAATTGCAGCGGGCGAGGAACACAGCTGAGTTTGCTTCCTCCCTTTTTAATTTTTATTTTTGGACTAGCAGCCCTGGTAGTGCCGTGGCTTAAGCTCTTGGTTGCGAACCAAAAGGTCAGCGGTTCGAACCCACCAGTCGTCCTGCCGGAGACCGACGTAGAAGATCTGCAGCCTCGGAAACCCACTGAGACGATTCTATCCTACTCGGCCGGTTACGTTGTCCCCGAATGGGAATCTACTGGAAGGTTTGGTTGAGTTCTTTTGGACACACCCTCCCCTGACCTGGAAGTGGAAGGAAGTAGGCGGGACGAGGGATTAAAAACAAGAGAGCGTGCCTCCTTCTTTGCCCTTCATTTATGCTTCTTCAGCAAGCATTTAGCACTGATGAGAATGCGCTCTGGGCGCCTGACCCACAGGTAGCAACTCAGTAGCAACCTAGTTGCAAGTCCAAGTCCTCCCCCAGCGCCGCAGCCCGGAAGTCTACTGAACTTGGCGTACGGCGAGAGCACGGAGACAAAAGGGCCCGTTTTCCCGACAGTTTAGTATCTAAAGGGTCGCACTTCTTGCGTCACGGCGCCCAATCCAAACCGGTCCTGGAAAAGTAGCTCCGCAGAAGTGGCTCCTCCTCTCCAACCTGCCCGACGCGTCAAGCCGAAAAAGTCCCCGCGCACCTCAGCCAATTGGAAAAATCCCGGACGATGACAGACAGCCAATCAGAACGGCATCTCACTATTCAAGCTGGCCAATGAGAGAGCTGAATGGCGGAGTCGGGACGTCTGTTGCTAGGCAGAAGCGGAGGCCTTGAGGGAAGAGCGTCTATGGGCTCCCGTGTTCCAAGGTTCTGGAGCGTCCTATTGTTTACGAAGCGGACAAACCATTGCTTGGTGGGCGTTTGTGGTGCAACAGAGCCCCTTATGACGTTTTTCCAAAACGAGTGGGAAACAGAAATCAGTTAATTTCTAGCAGCTGCTGCGAGCATAGTCCTTAGGCGACAGGGACGAGCAAGCAAACTCTCAGAGTGCAGTAGGACGTCGGACTGGAGTAGGGTCACTGAGGGAGTGGGAGAGGCGTCTGCGCAGAAACCCCGGCAGGAGCACGGAAAAAAGCAGGCGCGCGCACTCTTCCGTGCTACGAGGCACTTGAGCCGCAGCCAGCCCGTCCCTCCTCGGTCGCCGGTGCGGCTGCGCGGTAAAAAAAACACCGCCGGCGATTGGCCGAGGAGGTGCTAGGGGGCGGGAAGAGCGAGCCCGCGTCCTCCGCCCGCGCCCGGAGTAGGGGAGCCCGGGGGCGCAGGACGACAACCCGTTCTCCGTGGCGTGGTCGAGCTCCGCGGGCGCCAAGGGGGAGGGGAGAAGGCCGGCGACACCAACACTGCGTCGCGGAGGCTGCGCGCGGCCCTCACTGCGTGCGTGCGTGCGTGCGTGCGTGCGCTCGCCCGCGCGGGCTCCGGGCCGGCGCGCGAGGCGGAGGCGGGCGGCGGCGGCGGCGCCTGCGCAGTCGGGCTCGGCCGACGGTTCGCAGGGGAGGAGGCGGCGGGAGGCGGAGGAGGCGGCGGCGGCGATGGAGGTGAAGCGGCTGAAAGTGACCGAGCTGCGGTCCGAGCTGCAGCGCCGGGGCCTGGACTCGCGCGGCCTCAAGGTGGATCTGGCGCAGCGGCTTCAGGAGGCGCTGGACGCCGAGATGCTCGAGGACGAGGCCGGCGGGGTCGGCGCCGGGCCCGGCGGGGCCTGCAAGGCGGAGCCTCGGCCTGTGGCCGCGTCGGGCGGCGGCCCGGGCGGGGACGAGGAGGACGAGGAGGAGGAGGACGAGGAGGAGGAGGACGAAGAGGCCCTGCTGGAGGACGACGACGAGGACGAAGAGCCACCCCCTGCCAAGGCTTCGGAGCTGGCCGCGCAGCCGCCGCCGGAGCCCCCTGAGGAGGCAGCCGGAGAGGCCTCGGAGGAGCCCGAGGCTTCCGAGCAGCCGGCGGAGGCCACGGCCGGGTCAGGTGGGGTCAATGGTGGCGAAGAGCCGGGCACCGGCAAGGGGGAAGAAGACGAGCCCGAGGAGCGGAGCGGGGACGAGGCGCCGGGATCGGAGGCGCCGGGTGACAAGGCCGCAGAGGAACCGGGTGAGGAGCTGGCAGCGGAGCAGCCGGGCTCCAAACTGCTGGGTGCGCCCCTGATCCTGCACCCCGCCCAGGTTCTTGTCCGCCCGCAAGTGCGAGGTCCCCATTGCCACTGGTGGGACGCCCCAGGGGAGGTGGTCTAAAGCCCCTCCCGGCCTTGCGGGGCGGTCTGGCCCCGATCTCAGCCCGAGGGGGCTTCTCCTCCCTCACCTGGTTCCTTGGTGCCAGTGAGTGGAAGCCAGTGGGTCTGCATGCGATCCGCGCGCTACCTGTGGAGCGGTCTGCTTATACGACCTTTGTGCGCGCGGGGACGCACTGGGGACCGGGACAGCCAGCCCCACAGTTGGAGGCGAAGGCCTCTGGGCTCCCTGGCTGTTGGCTTCCCCCCCCCCCCCCCGCAGTGAAAATATTAAGCAATAAGCGCCGACTGTCAAAGTCCACTCCGGGGCGCAAAGCGCATTGCTAGGGGGTTGAGCCCCGCGGGGAAGTCGCCCAAGGGAACCTTGCTCACCTGGCTTGAGCAGCAGGGGCCCCGACAGGTCCGGGCGTGTGAGGGTGTCGGGTTTAAGCCACAGGAGAAAGTTTAAGGTTCCTGAGCGAGAGCTTTCGCTGGGTTGGCCCCTTTAACTTTACTCGTGACTCTTCCCACCCAGTGGTTGGATGGGCGCATTTGTAGATGGCTTGCAACTTGGGCTGGCGTCTGAGACTTCGGACTCCCGGCCCCAATCCCTCACTCCCACTTACTGAACGGAAATGACAGCTGGGCGCTGGTGGGTTCTTGGGGCCACCGTGTAGGAGCGTCTGGAGTTGCCCGAGAGCGATAGTGACTTTCTTTCTTGAAGTCCTGGGCTGATCAGAGGCCATCCATACCAATACCTTGTTAGGGGCTCAGCCAACTCCCTGATTGCCTTCATTTTCTGTAGATTATGTTGTTTTGTTTTTGCTTTATTATTGGGGTGGGGTGGGGCACAGGAGGGTTGCTCCTGCATTCCACAGTATAATTGGAACCCACTGGAGGACAGTCACATGCAACTTGCCGGTGGTTTGTCCCCTGCCCTGGAGCAAAAGTCCCATTACATAACGGTTGTGTTCCTTTTATCCAAATAGCAGGTAGTCAAAACGACCAGGGAGAGCAGGCTGCTTTAAGGAAAGAATTGTTAAAAACTCTCTGAGGGTCACCAAAGGCAAACACAAGGCAATATGCCTGGGCAGATTCCCCCTCAGAAACAATGTTGCCAAATGTGTTAACAACACCTTTGGGCCCCAAATAATGTGCAGTCTTATTTATGGGTCTCTTGTGACCGGCATGGTTTTGCCCTCGCAACTTTCGGTGAATGCCCACAATAAAAATAATAGCTTTGGGTCACGCACCAGAATCCATCCGCTTTAGAAGCCAGGCCAGGAGTGTGCGTTTTGAAGATGGAAAGATACAGCCTTAAATATATATATACATATATTTGGAGACTTCTTTATCACGAAGCTGTGGAAGTGATGGAAAATAGGAGTTAGGTGCGAACTGCTCCAATCCAGAGCTGACCATCAAAATTCAAGGAACCTGTCACTTCACAGGTTTTTGTGTTGGCTTTGTTCGTGTGTGTGTGTGTGTGTGTCTGTGTGTTTTAAGTTTTAGATTTAAGACGTAGAGGCTATTCCGTTTTATGTTGTACTGATGGGGGAGTCTGCGGATTTGACCTGATTTGAGCTGATGACAGTAGATTGCACGTGTTAGCCAGTTTACCTCCTGTGTTGACTCATCAGCCTGTGACGCCCAAGTGCTTTTTCTTTCACATAAAATCCCAGCCAATGGCAGGAGGGCAGCCTTGGCAACCCAGTCGTTTGGGGGACCTTAGTGGGAACAACCCTGCCGTTCTGAGGAGACACAGACTCAGACACCTCCTCTCCCCCCCGCCCGCCCCTTTTAGTTTCTTCCCATTCTGAGCAGATCCTGCACTCCCGTACCCCAACCGCTGATTTTCTCTCCCTCCTTTTTGTAGGAGATGACCAAGATAGTGAAAAGTCAAAACCAGCAGGCTCAGATGGTGAGCGGCGGGGGGTAAAGAGACAGCGGGATGAGAAGGATGAACATGGTCGAGCTTACTATGAATTCCGAGAGGAGGCTTACCACAGCCGGTGAGGGAGCCCGCCCCTTTCACGGACGGGAGGGTCTGCTCTGCTTTCGGTGGACCTAATGGCGACTGGAAAGTCTGGAAAGAGGGTGGCATGCGAAACGGAACAGGCTCTGAGAGGGCCACCTTGTAGGACTAATCGACCCTGGAGCGTTCCCGTTTCCCCCCTCACTGGTTGAAAGCTGTGCGCTGGGATTTTATATTCACCGCTAGTTCAAAACAGGCGCCGCTCGGAGGAGAGGGCCGCAGTGACACTGTCTTTGCTTCTCCCCCCTGTGTGTAGCTCAAAGTCCCCGCCACCCCCTGAAGAAGAGACAAAAGATGAGGAGGAAGATGAGACACTGGTGAACCTGGACACGTGTATGTAAAAAGCCGGCAGGCGGGGGAATTCTTCCAGAACCCTCCCCGCTGCGTGGTCTTAGAGACCGCAAACTCAGCGGTTTGAGCCTTAGCAAGTGGGAAGCTGGCCTCCCATCCTTGACAACCAGGCACGTTTGGGCTCCGCTGGGCGCTGTTCCGGGCGGGACACTGGAGTGGACCGATCGATGGCTTCTTTCTTAACAGATACCTCGGATCTCCATTTCCAAGTGAGCAAAGACCGCTGTGGAGGGCAGCCGCTGTTCTCCGAGAAGTTCCCCACCCTTTGGTCTGGGGGGAGGAGTACTTACGGCATCACAAAGGGCAAAGTCTGCTTTGAAGCCAAGGTAGTATGTTCAGCTCATTGAGACCCTTCATCGCGTGGTCTGTACACGGGACCCTCGTCTGCCTGTATCTCTAAGCTTTTAGCAATAGTTTTGGCCGTAAACCAAGGAGCTAGACTCCCGTTGCTCTGCTTGGACCCACATGACAGTAGTTACTTGGACATTGGACGGCGCTGCCCGTCTCTAACTCAAGACGTTTGCCCCTTCTCTGGGCAGAGGGTCTGAGCATTCCTTTTCTCACCTTGGCCAGGTGACCCAGAATCTCCCCATGAAAGAAGGCTGCACAGAGGTTTCGCTCCTTCGAGTTGGGTGGTCTGTTGATTTTTCTCACCCACAACTTGGTAAAATGATTTTTTTTTAAAATTTCCTCATGAATGCCTGCTACCCTGTTGCTTGCTCCGTGGAGCCCTGCGGGTTTCCGCAACTCACCTGTCGACTCGACTCTTGCAGGCGAGGATGAGTTCTCGTATGGTTTTGATGGACGAGCGCTGAAGGCAGAAAACGGGCAGTTTGAAGAGTTTGGCCAGACGTTTGGGGAGAACGATGTCATTGGCTGCTTTGCTGTAAGTCCTCCTGCCGGTGGTGGGCGGAGAACCAGGAGTGCCCAGAGAGGGCAGTTTGGTCGTCCTTCCCGTCCTGCGCTGCTTGCTCAGTACTGTGGTGGAGCAGCCCCAAGGGAGCGAGCCTGTGAGATTGGACCCGCCGTAGACCCTGCTCGCCCATAAGTGCTCTTGTCCTTTGTCATTGTAGAATTTTGACACTGAAGAAGTAGAGCTCTCCTTCTCCAAGAACGGGGAAGACCTAGGTGTGGCATTCCGGATCAACAAGGAAGCCCTGGCCGACCGGGCCCTCCTCCCCCATGTCCTGTGTAAAAATTGTGTTGTAGAGTTAAACTTTGGTCAGAAGGAGGAGGCCTTCTTCCCACCACCAGAAGCGTTTGTGTTCATCCACGCTGTGCCTGTGGAGGAGCGGGTGCGCACGGCCGTCCCCCCCAAGACCATAGAGGAGTGTGAGGTATGCCAGGCAGCACATGGAGATGCCCTGCCTCTAGCCTGCAGGGGGCGGAGGGCGGCCCGCTCTCCCACCTCCTCTCCCGCAAGCTGACCTGGGGCCAAGGAGAGGGGCCCTCACCCACTTTGCCTTGCACCCCTGCTCCTGCCCACCTGCAGGTGATCTTGATGGTGGGGCTCCCTGCATCTGGAAAGACCCAGTGGGCACTGAAATTCGCAAAAGAGAACCCTGAGAAGAGATACAACGTTCTGGGAGCAGAGACTGTGCTCAGGCAAATGAGGGTGAGTCTCTGAGGGGGTGTTTGTTGTGGACATTCCACGAAACTCGGAGGCACGCTGGTTTGTCGGGGTCACAGGACAAGGGCCCCGGCACAGCCACAGAGTGGGCATGGCCTCGTGCCCCGTGCTGTCTCTCCTGCCCTGGTCCCGGACTGAGCCCGGGATAGGGACGAGTGGATGGGTAGTTCCCGTGGCACTTTGAGAGGTGGCCGGTCACAGTGACAGTTGGGCTTTAACTTGCTGCCTAATGTGCGTCATCTTCACTTCCTCTCAATCTCGACAGATGAAGGGGCCCGAGGAACCAGAGATGGACCCCAAAAGTCGAGACCTTTTGGTTCAGCAAGCCTCCCAGTGCCTTAGTAAGCTGGTTCAGATCGCTTCCCGGACAAAGAGAAACTTCATTCTGGACCAGGTATCTAAAGCCCGGTTTTACAGGCGGTCCAAAGGTGAACTGCGGCACTTGGCAGCCTCAATTTAATCTGGCGTTGAAGCTGTCAGCGTGGCGCACAGAGGTAGAGCGAGGCCAAGTGAAGGCGCAGATCCAGCTGCCTGGTTGTAACCCACTTGATTGGGTGCTGTGGGCGTGGTGCTTGCCTGAATGCAAGTACTCCTCGTTAATGTTTGTGGATTCCGACGCCAAAACGGATGAGAGGGGACCCGGGAAGGGGCAGTGGAGGCTTGTGGGATAGCTAGCTCCACCACTTGATCCGTCTGTGGCCGTGGCATCCCTTAACCGCCCTGAGCCTCGATTCTCCGGCCATAGCTGACCCCTCTACGTACGCGTCAGGCTGCTACTGAGGGTGTACCCAGAGATCTGCGTTGGTGCTGAGAGCTACTCGAGGCTGTGAGTTGCAGCTGAGCAGTGACTTTCATTTCATGGTCAGTTCCTAAAAGGTGTGTTCTCGCTCCGCCTCCAGTGTAACGTGTACAGCTCCGGCCAGCGGCGGAAGTTGCTGCTGTTCAAGACCTTCGCTCGCAAAGTGGTGGTGGTCGTCCCCAACGAGGAGGACTGGAAGAAGAGGCTGGAGCTGAGGAAGGAAGTGGAAGGAGACGACGTGCCCGAGTCCATAATGCTCGAGATGAAAGGTGGGCTAGACGTCCACACACGGGGCCTCTCAGCACCTGGGGTGATCCTCTGCCTGGCAGTGTCAATGGGAAGAGCGGCTTCATGGGCGGGAGGAGTGCTTGCAGAGAGACTGGAGAAGCAGGCACGTCTCACACTTACTGTGGATCAGGTCCAGAAGGAGAAGGTGGACTTCAGGGGCCATGAACACTCAAGGGAGTGGTTCGCCTCCTCCCCTGCTCGTAATTGCTGGGTCGATGTGCATGCCTTGTTTCCTCCTGGCTCACCACTGGCCTACGCATAAGGAGCCCTCGTGGTACTGTCGGGTGAGGTGCTGGGCTGCCAGCCGCTAGGTCGCCAGTTCAGACCCACCAGCCACTTTGTAGGAGAAATAGGAAGCTGACCACTCCCGTAAAGATGGCTAGCCTCAACGGAGACAGACTCGGCTGGATAGCAGTGGGTTTGGCTTTAGGGAAAGCCTTGCATGCGGGGCTGCTAACTTGTGACCCCGAGGGCAATCCAAGGGACAGAAGAAGGCTTTCTACCCCTGTATCTCATCGCCTTCCAGCAGGGCGGTCGAGCCCCGTCCTGAAAGGATCGCTGAGTTTCATGGACTTGACGGCAGCGAGTGTTGGGGAGCAGAGCATGGTGGGCAGGAGGGGCTGCAGTAAATGACACTAAGGCCTACCGTCTTGGGATTCGTGTTCTCGAGGGGGAGACTACTCCACGCTGAAATGCCGTTGCGATGAATGAGCACGTTGGTTTATCTTACTTTATTTTTCACTATCTTGTGTGGCCACCTGTGGTTTTGTTGTGTTGTGCATCTGGCTGAAGTAGGAAAATCTCTGGGAAGTACCAAGCCTGAGCGGAGCAAGGTGCACACGGCACAGTTGACTGTCTTGGTTGACCCAGCTTCCTGCTGTTCTCGTGGAACATGGCTTCCCTGCCCCACTCCCCACCCCTTCTGCTGTCCTTAAGGGCTGGGCACCTTACCTGCTCTCTCGTCTGCTGGTTCTTTGAGCTCTGGAGAGTCCCAGGTGGTGGGGCTGGCTCCCCATCTGAGAGCTGGAGCCTCGGCGTTCACTCGGCACAAACGGTGCCAGTTCTGTTCAGACACTCCAGGCTTTAAAGATCAGGGCTGCTCAGACTCCTCTGAGAACCCCGAAAGCCCACGGAACTGAATCTCACTGGAGCTCAGGCCCTGATGCAGAAGCGGGCAAAGTGGCCCGTGGAGAGTGGGGTGGGACAGCTTCCCCGCATTTGCTTTATTTTCCACCCCTCCTTATGCAGAGGAGGAAGCATTGGCAGGCCTGGGCCAGATCTTCACTGAGTCTGAGACCAAAACTCTCTTTGTTACTTTGAGCCTCTGGCTGCCTGCTTCTCTCCTGATAAGAAACCCAAGCCCCGTTCTCCCTCCCTTGTTAGGGATCGCTTGAGCACTGGCACAGCTAGCCGCAGTTTGCAGCTTGGCCTCTGCTTGGGGCTGTTCCAGGTAGGGGACGGTGGTGGTGGAGAAGGTGAACTGGATGGGCGCGGGGCGTGAGGCCAGCTCGGGGTGTGCGAGGTGCTGGCTGGCCGCGCACGCCTCAGGCCCACACGCTGCTTCTCTCTTCCTCTCGCAGCCAACTTCTCTCTGCCTGAAAAATGTGACTACATGGACGAAGTGACCTACGGCGAGCTGGGGAAGGAGGAAGCCCAGCCCATCGTCACCAAGTACAAGGAGGAGGCCAGGAAGCTACTGCCGCCCTCCGAGAAGCGGACTAACCGCCGCAACAACCGTAACAAGCGCAACCGGCAGAACCGAAGCCGAGGCCAAGGCTATGGTAAGTCCTGGGACCTGACCTGCCAGCTCCCGGCCTCCGTCTCTTCTCAGGGCCAGGTCAGCGCCTTCTCTGTAGAGCCGAGGCCGCCCGTGTCCTTGACCCTTCATGCGCTTCCCGCCACCTGAAGTGGAGGGCCGGGCGAAGCCTTCTCATCTGTCTAGCTTTGGGGTGACCTAGGGCTCCCCCACACCACTGGCCTAGTCCCGCTGAAGAATCTGCAAGGAAGATGAACGCTCATGTTGAATCTTAAGTTGTCTTGCTGCTCTGTGGCCCGGAGCAGTCAGTGCGTGTGAGATTCAGTCACTCGTTGGACTGACTCTGGCATAAGATGGAATGACGTTCTGGCTCACAGAGCAAGTTAATGGCCACTGCTGGAATGAACCCCTGACCCCACCCCAGCCCAAATGCCTTCGTTTGGTGGTTAAACCTTCAATATGTATCTACGCTGCCCTTTTAAAAATGCATGTGTGCACACACGTGTACACGCCTTAACAAAACCATCCCTGAGCGGTGCTAGGCCATGGCCGTAGGTGCTGGGATCGCCAACATTGGCCCTCAAGAGCTCAGGGCAAGTGTCTACGAGGCTGGGGCCGGAGCGCCTGGCAGCCTGTGCAAGTGTGGCTGCAGTTTGAACCCGGTGTCTGCCATCCTAAATGCCTTGAAGGGCTTGGGCTATTCCCAACCGAGGGGACAGGGGTTTCTCCTGTCCCTCTGCTCTCCCCCCCCCAGACTTTTTAAACCTGCCTTAGCTGGTTGCTTTTGGCTCCGGCTTGTAGATCAGCTGGAGCCCGGACCCCACCCCCATCAGCTGTCTGAGCGCGCTCCCCATTTCTCTTGCAGTGGGCGGGCAGCGCCGAGGCTACGACAACCGGGGCTACGGGCAGCAGTACTGGGGGCAGTCTGGAAACAGAGGGGTGAGTGCCCTCTCCGCTCCGCCCTCTGGGCTGTGATGGCCGTGGCTATTGGCTTGGGGAGCAGAGTGGCTTGGGCTGTTCTCTAAGGCTTAGGGTTTGGCCCGTTGGATGTATTTCCCCTGAAAGACTTCCTTGAGGGGAAAGCCAGTGTGTGATTCCAAGCTGCGCTGTGTCTCATTTAGGAGGGGGTCGCAGTGGGGCGAGACATGAAGGAAATGCCCCCTCTCCCTCCTTCCTCAGGGTTACCGTCATTTCTACGATCGCTACCGGGGGGACTCGGACCGATACTATGGGCGAGATTACGAGTACAACAGATACAGAGACTATTACAGACAGTACAATCGGGACGTGAGTATCCGGGTGAGGGGACCCGCCTCCCCAGCCTCAGCCCCGCCCTGGCTGCCAGTGATGGGGTCCCCTCTCTTCTAGTGGCAGGGCTACTACTACCACCACCCCCAGGACAGAGACCGGTACTACAGGAACTACTACGGCTACCAGGGGTACCGGTGAAGCTGCGAAGCTGAATCTCTGGGGGGGCCAGGCACCTCCGAAAACACAACCAAGGAAAACAGGGGCTGTCGGGGTGGGGCTGAGCTGCCATGGAGGGGTGGGGTTGGGGGGGAGGGTGTGCAAGCAGGGGGGGGAGGTGGAAACCAAACAACAACAAAAAAAAACTGTACATTTTTTTTAAAGTTTGTTGAAAAAAATATTGTCTTATTCTATAAAACATTTCAAACCTAGTTAGATATTTGTAATCAAAAACAAAAAAACAAACAAAAAAAAACATTTGCGCGGGAAAACGGCACTCAGGACTGCCTGCCCCGCAGCCTGCAGTCGGACAGGACGAGAATGGAAAATGTCACCCTTGCGACCTTCTGAGGCAGGTGGCCAGAGGAGGTGAGGTGGGAGGCTTCCGCATAGCAGGAGCAGGCACAGGGTGAGAGTTTGTGACCGGGGCAGCGAAAATAAATGATTGGCTCTTATCAATCACTTGCACCAACTAACAGTTTGTATTTTCTTTGCCGACCTTTCCCTTTTGGGATATGTGGTCTGGTGGGCTGGGAGGCCAGCGTGTTGTCCCCTCTCCGCTGCTCTGTGCTCTGGCTGAGGCGGAGGCTGCTGGTCTCTGGCTCTATCACCAAGGATTCTCAGGCCAAGGGGAACTCTGAAGGTGCTGTTAATGGTAGAACCGAGTAGCTTTGCCCTTCTCTGTCCCCAGCAATGAGTGGTCTGCAGATGGGGGGGGCGGGAGGGCGTGGTTGCAGCTTTCGGCTTGCTGACGTGGGCTGTGGGTCTCTGGTCTCTGGCTCCCGGGGTTGAGGCAGGCTGGGGGATTCGGCAGTCATCTGCCGGAGCGGCTGTCCTTGGGGTGCAAGGGAAGGGCCGTTTCTCAGGGGTTCTGCTCAGAGACGCAGCAGGCGGTGTACATAGGTGGATCCTGTGGTGTGGGCTGCCAGGCCCAGGTGCTGAGACATGGCAGTTATTTTATACAGTACAGAGGGCAAGTGGCCCTGGCTGGGGATTTTGATACACAGGTAGAGAATTGGTAGAAAAGGGAAGGGGGGTGGGGGGAAAGGCAGCTCAGTGGGGCTGCTGGAATTGGGGGAGGTGCGGGTGTGAGCGAGCATGTGTGTCGGTGTGTGCATGAGAGGGGTACCCCCTGCTGGCTTCTTGAGACGGGATTCCTTCCAGGGTGCTTTCCCTCTGTGTCCCCGAGAGGCCTCTGGCCTAGTGCCGTGAGACTTCCGTTTGAGATAGTTTGGTTGGTAACTTTACCACACTCCTTCCCGTTGTGGGCAGGCAGCTTCAGGGTGTAGGGCTTCAGATCTCGGGTGGGACACGGAAATGCTGTTTCAATACTTGGCTTCCATTTGCATTCATCTTCCGGCTCAGCTTGGTGTCGGCCAAGAGCTTTCTCAGCAAGCACCACTTGGGGCAGCAGTGCCCAGCCAGAGACAGCGCTCTGGGCCTGGAAAATGCAGTGCTCTGTCCCACTTTTAGCACCTCTCTCCCCCTCCCTCCCACTGCCCTGCCCTGAAGGCCTCCTCTGGATGCACAGGTTCTCCTGGCCGCAGTCTCCCGACCTGTCAGGACATACCCTTCTGCGCCTCGCTACCTCTGACCCCAAGGCTGGGATGGGGTATGGATTGAGGCAGGCTGGCAGGAGATGAGTTTGCTTGCTGCAGCGCCATCCAGTGGATTTGCGTGTGGCAGGGGGTGAAGCGATTGCATGGACTTTTCTGTAACCCACACACTTTCTATTGTTGCTGTTGTTATTGGGGAAGCTTTGCTCGTAGGGTCCAGGCAGCAGACAGGCCCACGCACATTCCCCGAGGACAGCTGATGTCGTCATCAGACCTCTGCATCCCCAGGGCTGAGGACAGTTCACCCTGTCAGGTGTGTGGTTGGCCAGCAGATCGTGTCGGACAAGGCAGGACCGCTGGGGCCCTCGAGGGCAGGGGCCTGACGTTCACGCCCATCAGGGTTTGTGGGATGCACTTGCTGTTCACTTTTGACACTAGAAATTCATCTTTGTTCTTTTTTTTTAAGAGGAAAAAAAAAGCTGTCTTTCTAGGCAGGTGGAGAATACACTGCCCCCTCATTGCTTCAAACCCAGAGCTTACTCACAACAGTAGCTGTTGGGTCTGTCTGTGTGTCTGTCTTTATGATGGGGGTGAAAAACAACAGAACAGTGTTGGGGGGGGCGGGGTGCAGATTATGCTGAGGGATTCCTAGCTTCGTTTTCCTTAGAAGACTTGTTTAGTGTTTTATCAGATGTCTCTTGGCAGTTGTTTGTAGAAGGAAAAGCTTGTGAGAACAACACACACACACACACACACACGATGCCTGTAAATGTTTTTACGAAACTTGTAAAGCATTCTTGGAAGTGGCCAGTAAAGAGGGGAAAAAAAAGGGTTTTACCACTTAGAAACAAAAAAATGTAATGTGTCATTGTTTGCATCTGTAACTCCTCCCGCCCTCCCCCACCACATTTGGCGATAATTGTGGGCACAGTCTCTTCCAGTTTTAGAATAAATAACCATGTGGACTGAATTCATCCTCTCCTGTGGCTGCACTGACTGGGCTGGAGTGTGTCCCTGGGGGCCCGGTGGGGTGGCTGCGTTTGAGTTTTGTGTCCTTGCTGCATTCTCCGGTTGCACAGGGTCCAGCCAAGGACGGCTTTCTTCCCGGCATGATGCAGGGCCCTGCTTACTAGGCTCCCCCTGGGCAGGCACAGTCGTGGACGTCGGGTCTCTAGAGCTTGTGCACGCTAAGAACAAGAAAACAACAGCTCCCGGCCTCTGTCCTGGATCTGCTCCATATACTGTACCGAAACGCATTGGCTGCTTGGAATTAATCATAAGGTTCCATTTATTGGACCAGATAAGTTTCTTCAGGAGTAGTTACTATGGATGAGGAAAAGCCCGTTCATGTAACGAACGCTGTTTGAGTCATTTCCAGGTTACTTTGCAGAGTGATGGGAGGGTGAACTGAACAGCCGAGTAATAGCATCCAGTTGGTCCTCAGCAGGGCTCCTCAAACTTTTCAAACGGGGCCAGTTCACTGTCCCTCAGACCGTTGGAGGACCGGACTATAGTTTAAAAAACAACTATGAACAAATTCCTATGCTCACTGCACATATCTTATTTGGAAGTAAACAAAAAAGGGCAGAAATACCTGGTGGACCAGATAAGTGTCCTCGGCGGGCCATATGTTGCCTGCGGGCTGTAGTTTGAGGGCGCCTGGTCCTCAGGGTAACGGGGTGCCACCAGTTCTTGGCACCCACTGTTGTGAAGGTGAGGGAGAGCTCCCTTGTGTACGTGCCCTAGATCCAGAACTCGGGTTAAAGCTGTGGATCCTGACGGCTGTTGTTGAGGTGGGCGTCTGCCCGTTCCCTGGACGCCCAAATCACCGCTCTGGTGTTAATCACGGTTACCTTGGGGTCATTTATTGGTAGCTGATGCCTTGTCGCTAGTGGCCCCAAGCCCCCTGTCCCTCAACTCAAGCTGCAGCTATTCACCCCAAGATGAGTGTGAACCTTTGAGCCTGCAGGAAAATTGAGCAGGGGTGGGGGCGGGGGTGGTTTTAAATCTAACATCAAGGTGAGAGTTACTGATCACATTTGCCTTTTTACCAAGCCATTTGGAAATGTTCACATCCTGACGGGTGCCTAACATTGATAGCTGTCAGGGAAGCCAGTCCCTAACATCACCATGAGTCCGCAGGCACAATTGTATAGCGATGATATATAAAGATTACAGTAAGGTCGTAGAGAGAGAGTAAAATGAAGGAGTCCGACACATGTCATGTCGCATGCTCAGCTCAGAGAGGAGCACCAGGGAGAGGGAGCAGGGAAGGAGGGCTGGGGAGGGGCACAGGAGACCGCATCTTTACTGGGGCTATTTGTAGGTAGCTATAAGACATGCATATTCAGTAGTTACATCCATCACAAGCTGGGTGGTGACCACAGTAAAGTCTCTGAGCTCAGGTGAGGAAACCCAGTACCAGCATTGGAGGAAGACATGAAGGGGGAATGGGTGCCTCTCTTGGAGGAGATAATCAGGGAATGCCTGCCTCTACAGGGAGACAGAATCAACCAACCCTGTGCTCATCACTTGAAGGCAGCAGAGCTGAGGGGAGAATCTGTGGGAATGACATTTGTTAGTCTCCCACAGACACTAGGAAGAGTCGGCTCTGCGACCTGCTATGTAGCATGCTGGCCTTTCTTTATAAGCAGATGTGGAACCAGGCTTCATTAAGTATGCGAGGGCCTACTAGGTTACCAGACATTGACAGGGTGGGGAGATTGAAACAGACCCTCTCTTTCTGGGGGGTTCCACAGATGCTAAGGAGGAAATGCCCCTGGAACAGAGGGAGGGCAGGTGTCCGCCTCAGGAAAGAGAGATGCCAAGTGGCTTTATCTCTAGGAAAAGGGGTAAGGGCACAGAAATTTCATCAGCAGCTGACAAACTGCTATTCCTGACCATGCCCCCAAGTTCACTGGACACATCTATGGGGTCAGAGTGCCCCTGGGAAGGATTTCTGAGAGTTCATGTTTACGGAGCTGACCACATCACCTCTCCTGATGGGTTTCCCCTGCTGACCCGTGTTAGTACAGCCCAAATGTCTCGTCCCCAGCCCTGTAGTTCTCTTGGCTCCTCTAGTCCAGGGGTCCTCAAGCTTTTTAAACGGGGCCAGTTCACTGTCCCTCAGACCGTTGGAGGGTATGACTATAGTTGTTTAAAAAACAAACATCTGAACAAATTCCGATGCAGACGGCACATATCTTATTTTGAAATAAACAAAACACGGCAGAAACACCCGGCAGGCTGGATAAATGTCGTTGGCCAGCTGCATGTGGCCCCCAGGCCGTAGTTGGAGGACCCCTGCTCTAGTCTATGTCATCTTTGGGAAAGCTGGAAATGAGGTGCGACTTTTAACACAGGTCAGCCCTGCCCCAACCCTGGCAGGGAAGCATCCCCCCTCCCCCCAAAAAAAAGACCAGGCACTTCTTCCCCGAAAGTTGGGCCCCAGACAGGACCCTGGTCCCACTTCTGATGAATTCACCCTTAGAAGAAACATCTTCTAAGAGGCATGCTGGGGCATGTTATCAGGAGAGCGCAGTAAAATAGAAAACAGCACGACTGTTGAGTCAATTCTGACTCCTGGCAAGCCTGTAGGACAGGGTGGCACTGCCCCCTGTGAGTGTCAGACAATCACTGTACGGGGTTGGAAGCTCGGTAGTGGTAACGTGGAAGGGCAGACCAAAAAAAAGGACCCTCTGTATGATGGTTTGATTCGGGGCTGCAACACTGGGCTCAAACAGTGTTGAGGATGGCGAACTTGGGGCTGCTGAGTCACCCGCCTTGGGGGCACCCTACAAAAAACTTCCATGAAAGACTCCCGGTGGTGCTGGTTCGAATACACACATCACTGAGGTCCCGTTCAAATCTGCTCAGTGAAGTCTTTTTTTAATCATTTTATTGGGGCCTCCCACAACTCTTCACAATCTATACGCCGCCCATCCTGTCAAGCACATCTGTACATATGTTGCCCTCATCATTCTCAAAGAAAAGTCTTAGAGAGACCAGGCGGCACACTGGATTAAGTTGCCAACGGCTGGCCGTTGGAACCTGACAAAGATTAGAGAGAAAGGGGGACATGTCCACCGAATGCCTACGCTAAACAAAGATTCGCTGGCCATGCCGCTATAAAGGGGTTGGAAAGAAGTCAGGTACACATTAGTCACCTCTGGGGACCACCCAAAGCCGGGCGTGCGCAGACCAAGGTCACCTACGCACAGGTGGAGGTCAACGTGGACCCGCCCACTGCCTCACCTGTGCACCTGAACTCGGCCACAGAGCGCACCGGCTAATACCCTCAACCACCGGCTCCAGTGGGCGTAAGGAGGAGATTAAAAGCAGACAGCAGACCCAGCTGTGTCCCTCCACCTGGTCTGTGAACTCCTCATTTCCCACGTGTTTCTTCCTGCGCTCCCCTGAAGGGGCCCTTTTCAGCGGCCTTGCACATTACCTGAGACGGAAAGGTGCTAAAAGTTACTTGGATTTTAAGCAGTGCTTCTGCGATGTGATTCTTTCTGCGTCGCGGAGAGCCGGAAAAAAACCATCCCCGGCAACGGGGCAACCCCACCAAGCCGGTCGCTGGGTGGGGTTTTGAAGGCACGCTTGGGCTCCCCGCTGTCCCGGGCAGGCCCCCCGCCGTCCATCTGCTCCGTGACACCTAAGGGCCCCCCAGCGCTGCAGAAAGGACGCCGCACCCCGCAAGGGTGGTGGGCGCTCTGAGCGCAGACCCCTGAGCCGCCTCGGCGGCGCCAGCTCCGGGGAGACCCAACGCCAAGGGTGCCCCAAGGTGAGCGGGGCTGGAGGTGGAAGGAGGCGGTACTCCGCCCGGGGGCGACCGTCCCAAAGGGATCCCCAGTTTCAAGACCCACGCTGCGGGCGCCGGGCTCGCCCCCCTTCCGCGGGGCGAGGACCGCGTCCAGGCGCCGGGGCGCGGGCACGGGTTTGGGGAGCGGGCCGGCGGCCATTTTGAGAGCAGATAGATCAGGGAGGCGAGGATATCGGGGAACCCCGGGGGCCGCCATTTTGAGATCGGGGGGCGGTAGGGAGACGCGGGTGTCGGGGTCGCCCATGCTGGCGCGCGTCCCCTGGCCGCGGCCGTCTTGGAAAAGGAGCCGCCGTGGGCGCGGCCACCCTGGCAATGACACCTCCCCCTTCCGCTGTCATTGGAGCCCAGCCCCTCCTCTCCCTCGCTCCGGGGGGGCCGTGCCCCTCCCCAAAGCTGCCCCCCACGGTCTGCGCTCCCCGTGCGCGCGCGCGCGCGCGAGGTCGCTCGGCTCCGTCGCCTCTGCGTCTGGGCAAGGGTAACCTCACCTTCTCCTGCACCCAACACGCTCCCCCGCCTCGCCATCCTCCCGCCGTCCTGGCCTCCGGGACCTGCGCCCCGGGGTGTGGGACGCCTTCCCTGCGCACCCACCTCCAACTCTATTGCCGTCGCCGGTCTCGGCGCCCCCACCCCATCCCCACCCAGCAAGGACGCTAACAGGGAGCCGGTCTCTGCGACGGACGCTGGGTGACTTTATTCTGCAAATGGCTTTACCTTCCCCATAGCTCCAGGTGAGACAGAGCAGACCCCGGCCCGGCCCTCTCGCCAGTGAGTGATCGGGTCCCAGAGGGGAAGCAGGCAGGGCGGTGGCAGAGTCTGACGGGGTGGGGTGGAGGGTGGGGGACGCTTCTGTTGGGTCAAGCAAAGGGCGCCCCACATGATGGAGTCCTTGGGGTGGCCGACCGACCGAGAGGTGAGGGGGCGCCTTGTGCTTCAGATAACCTGTTGGGGCGGGGCACGGATTAGGGGTGGGGTGTGGGAGCCTCGGGGTGTACTCAGGACACCACCGACTGGCAAAGGGGACTGGGCAGCTCAGAGGAGGGCACAGAAGAACTTCTTCTCCCGGAAGGGGTTCTCCGAAGTGGGCACGGGGGTGATGAGGGGGTCCTCACAGGCGTGGGCATCACAGTACGTCATCAGGTCTGCTGCCGCCTTGGACACCTGGGGTGGGGGCGCAGGCAGGAGGGCGCTGGTCGCGTTAGCCAACATGTCTGAAGGGGCTGCAGTCTCCCTCCCCAACTGGGTTCTCTTGGGCCACCCTTCACTCACCGAGGTGATGCCCACTCTGAGAGGCCCTATGGGACAGGGCAGGACTGCCCCTGTGAGTTTCCTTGGAGACTAACTCTTCAGAGGAGTAGAAAACCCCATCTTTCCGCCTCGGAGCGGTTGGTGGTTTCCAACTGCTGACCTTGTGGATCACAGCCCAACTCATAACCACTACCCACCAGGGCCCCTCTTGGCCACCCTTAGGGGCTCCTTCAGACAATCTTCCCTCCCCGCCCGCCAAGGCCGGGGACAGCTAGCTCTCCACACAAACTGGGACCCATCCCGGAGCTGGGGAGCTCGGGAAGAAAGCACGTCTTCCTAACCTGAGGCCTGGCCCATGAATGGCCCTGAGGGTCCCACCCACCTTTATCCGGCACAAACTGGCTTCAATTTTCAGCTGCTCCACCATCTTGCGGGCTTGCCCGATGCTCATGGTGCTGTTCACAGGGGCCTCTCCTTTCATCCTGGGGGGGCAAGGGGGAGCACAGTGCAAGGGTTCCTCAAGGTTCCACCTAAAGACACTCCCCCCTCCCCATTCCATGCTCGCTCTTCACCAACCTCTCCAAGGCTGGGTCAGATGCCCTGCTGTCTTGTCCCCTTTTATCGCCACCCACCTCCAGAGACCCTTCCCATGTCCCAGGGATGGATGAATGCTCCCCCAGCCTCACATGCTCCCAGACCACAGATCTTAAACACTCAAGAAATTGAAGGCTTCTCAGCCTTTCAAGCCGTGTGTGCATGTGTGTGTGTGTGTTTCTCCCCAGCTGTGAAATTCTCTCCCAGAAAGAACCCCACCCCGATCAGGATCAGGAAGGTCCATCCTCCCCACCTGCCCCGCTGGAACCCCAGGGAGAGAAAAGCAGGCTGCTCCCTGCTGACCTGAGTCCAGTCCACAGGCGGTGGCGGCGGCGGCCTTGGAGTGTAGGGTCAGTGGGGCTGGGTCGGCGCACCAAAGCCTTGTGCCTGATGGGTGCCCCACCCTGCCGGGCGTTGCAGTCGGAAGTAGCTGACGCAGCCGCAGACCACCCTGGGGAGGGTCCAGCCAGAGTTCTGCGGGGCGAGTGTCGGGTTTTTGTAGCTCAGCTCCAGCTCTGTCCGCTCGGCTGGTACCTGAAGGATGAAGGATGCTGGAAGGAGCTGCATAGACCCTGGAGCATACCAACTGCCTGGCCAGTGGGGGTGCCTGGGTACTGCCTGCAGCCCCTGCGGGTGGCGTGCACCCCCACCCATACGCCCGACTGTCTCTCTACCTGCCCCTCCCCCATTGCAGGCATTCCGAGTCCCCGGCTTGAGCCAAAAGGAGCGGAGGCCGAGGCCGGCTCCCCCCCTCAAATGGGGTGGTCTCGGCCGGCCTGTGACAGCCCCGCAGTGGAGTGGGCAGGCGGTGGCAGGGGACCCTGCTCATTTGAAAATCTGACATCAGAGGGCCAGTAGCCCCTCTCCCCTCCTCCCCCGCCTCCTCCGACACAGCCTCTCGCATCCGCATCTCCCTTGCTCTCGCAGGGCCTCTCCAGACCCCACATGCAGGAAAATGTGAGGCGCTACAGGTATCAGCTTGGCGATCGTCACCTCACGGGTCTAGCCACGGTGACTGGAGTGGAAGGGGCAGCGGAGCAGCTCCAGGAAGATGGCCAACGAGCCGGCAGACCAGAGGGACGCAGGGGAAGCCAGGGAAGAAGAGGTAAATGTGGGGAGACGAGATCCAGGGATGGGAGAAAGAGGGGAGAGGGGGTGGGGGAGGTAGGGTCCAGTGGGTGCTGGTGGAAATCACCGGCGGGCTTCCCCGGGAGGGGGCACATTTCCAACAGGTCATCTCCCAGGCCTGCAGCGGCGGTGAGCTTAGTGCTGGGGGTGGGGGTGTCACCAGCAGAGCCCCGATCTCTGAAGGACCTTATGGGGGTGATGTCACAGGCGCACACACAGCCAGCTAGGCGCTGCGACCGCGTTGTACTGAGCGCAAATGCCCAGAGGGTTTCTGAGGCTGTCGCCTTTCACACTGCCCCATCTGTCGCCCGCAAAGCAGCTGGCTGCTGGGTTTTGAAGCGCGGGCAGCCCAGTCTTGGCCACGGCGCCCCGGGGCTCCTGTCGAAGGGACCTGCGCCAAACCCGAAAGGTCTGCTCCGTTAAGACCTGCGGCAGATAACGTGCTGTGGGGACTCTGAGGAAGGGAGACTGCATCCCGTTGGGGTCAGAGGGCCGGGATGACGCATCGGGAACACGAAGCGACAAAGCACCGGGTGGCAAGACCGGTCCGCCCGCTGCGACGCTCTGGGCTGCTGCGCCGCCGCCGCGGGCCGCGAACCGCGGGCCAAGGCTTCCGGGGTGACGGGCGCGGGGAGGCGGGCCCGTGGGCTGCGGCATGCCCTTTGGTGCCCGTAACCGCGGGGTAACCGGCCGAAGCGAGAGACCAACTAACTGCAAAGAGGGTGAAAAGGCCGCCGCCAACCCTGGGCCCACTCCGGTCCCGCCCCCGGTGCCCGCCCAGCCACGCCCTCCGGCGGAGGCCCCGCCCCCAGACCTTCAAAGGCAACCGACGGAAGGGGCGGGGATTTCAGGAGGGAGAGCGGAGGCCCCGCCCCCATGCCTTCTAAGGCAGCCGGCGGAAAGGGCGGGGCTTTCGGGGAGGAAAAGCGGAGGCCCCGCCCCCCATGCCTTCTAAGGCAGCCGGCGGAAAGGGCGGGGCTTTCGGGGAGGAAAAGCGGAGGCCCCGCCCCCATGCCTTCTAAGGCAGCCGGCGGAAAGGGCGGGGCTTTCGGGAGGAGGAAGAGCGGCCTGCTGGTTGCCCTGGCAGCGCGTGAGGCTGGTGAGTCGGAGCCCCGTCGGCCGGCGAGCTGGTCTCCTTGGTGGCGCGGTTGGGTGGGGGCTCCGGTCGCGGCGGTGGCCGTTGGCTGCAGGAGGCCCTCTTCCTCGCGTGGGGCTCAGCCCCGCCACGGAGCGAGCGCTGACAAATTCCCCGTTCCCGACTGGGGGAAGGCAGGGGGGACAGGCCATTGCGACCGCGTTGAGGCTGCTGGGTTTGAGTTCGCCCGTGCGACCCGGGCCAGGTCGTGCATCCTCCCGGTGCCTCCGCTCCCCGGATCTGGGTACACTCGGCCTCGCGTGCGTGAAAGCCTCCTAGACGAATTGGCAGGTGCGCCGACCCCCTGCGGGTGTTACACATTTTGTAATGCTGTGTAGGCGGATCCAGGTGGCTTGTCCCGGGATCGGTGTTTGGAGGAGTGCAGCCGGGGAGCTAGGGCCCCAGGGGCTAAGGGCGCCCCTTTGAAAGGGTAACTGAGCTTATAACAAGGGCTTAAGCAGAAAACGTCTTGGAAAGAGCAACGTATGTATCAAATATACTTGATACACTTGATGTATGGAATGTTATAAGAGCTATGAGAGCCCCCAATAAAATGATGGAGGGGAAGAAAAACATTTTTAAAGGTGAACTGGCCGAGGGGGAGCCTTTTGGAGAAAGGCTAGGTGCTGCCATGACTCTGCTTTTCTCCTCAAAGCCAGTCCAGCCAGCCAGCGTGTCCTTTTTCCCCACCTGCTGGGAGAAAGGGGTTACCCTTTCCTCCTCTATCTTTCCAGGAGCCACCAGCTGCCACACCCCATGGCCTGGGGTGGCATCCCGGTGTCAGAGCCGCTAGGAACAACAACGCAAGGGCTGAACCTGGGGCCAGGCCCCCTGTTCTGCCGGCCATGGGCAATGACCCGCCAGTGCCCGCCTTACTGTGGGCCCAGGACGTGGGCTACATCTTAGCAAGCCGCGCCCGCAAGCTGCTGCTACAGTTTGGGGTGCTCTTCTGCACCGTCCTGCTCCTGCTCTGGGTGTCTGTGTTCCTCTATGGCTCCTTCTATTACTCTTACATGCCGACAGTCAGCCACCTCAGCCCCGTTCATTTCTACTACAGGTGAGTCTCGTCCCGAGCGACAGTGTTTCCCTTTAACTGCGCAAGGTAGAATTTTGGGTTTTGTTTTTCATGAGGCAACTTTTTTTCTTTGCTGTGGGGTGGGGTGGTGGTGGAGCCCCGGTGGCATAGTGGCTAAGTGTGGGGCTGCGATCCACATGGTCCACAGTGTGAAACCACCAGCAGCTCCTTGGCAGGAGGACTTTCTACTCCCATAAACAGTGACCATCATCTCAGAAACGCACAGAGGGCTCACTGAGAGTCAGCATGGACTCCGTGGCAGTGAGAAAGAGAGTCAGTCAGAGAACTTTGAAAGGAATGTATTTTAAAAAGCATCCTTTTGCATTTCATGCCAGTGTGAGATTTTGAGGCAACTCAACCTCTTGGGTCATCTCAGAACTAAACTGGTCATCAGCAGGTATGAGCAAAGTGGCCCTTGCCCTTAATCCCTCTCCCACCCCCAGGATCCTGCTGAACAGTGGAGAGTGGGGAAACACACAGTGACTAGGCTTATTCCCTGAGCCCTCGGTGGCTTCCCACTGCACACACGCTGTCTCTGGGATCATCAGCAGCTGCGCATGAGGGCATGGTCAGCAATGATTCAGAGTCTCATCTTTTCTGACTCAAAATCCAGGGCCATGAGCTGTGGTTTCCAAGGAAGGCAGAGCATCTTCCTCTTAGAGGGCGTGGGTCTTACAAAAGCTGGGGCCCTCCGTGTCGTAACTATCCATGTGCATGCACACGCACATCAATGTGCAGGTCTGCCCACAATTTGAAGGCGTTTGTGCCTCATAAAAGACATCTGTAGGCCTCCTCGGAGACTGTTCTCAAAAGGCCAAGACAGCCGAATTTAAATCTTCTAGGGGCAGGGACCTAGGACCCTGCACTTTTGTTCATCCAGCTCCCCATCTGGTCTTTGGAGAAACTGAAGTACACACCATCCAACTAGGAGTGCATGGATTCCCATCGGAGGGAATGTGCTGGGAGGCGGGCTGGGGTCGAGGGCCCAGGGGAGACCTCGGAGTCCAAGGGGCAGTACGGGAAGGACAAAAGGAGGGGTGCAGCAAGCGCGGTGACAGCAGACTCTCATCCCTGTTCTCCTGTAGGACCGACTGTGATTCCTCCACGCCCTCGCTCTGCTCCTTCCCCGTTGCCAACGTCTCGCTGGCGAAGAATGGACGTGACCGAGTGAGTAGGGGAGCTGGGGAGAGATCTCCTGAGACCGGAGCGTTGATGGCTCGAGGTGGCTCTGAAGCACAAGAATGACTAGAGATACTAGGAAGACGGCTTTTAGGAAAGGAGGTTGAAGAAGCAGTGACAGGCTAAGGAAGTTGTGTCCGCTGGCCTCCTCTGGGGAAGAGGGTGGAGGCTGTCTTCTCACATTGTGTTAGGCAGGTCAGGGTCATCAGCTGAGCCGGGCAGGGTGTTTTCATTTTTATGTCATGATCAGATCGTATCTTCTCGTGTTTGGGGTGAACGCTTACACCGCCGATTAGGTTCCCCCAGAGCAGTTTCCATGCATAGTGTCTGGGTGACCCCAGCTCCACTTTCCGCCACGTGTCACAACCTCGTAACTCCTTTCTGGCGGTCCCCTTTTCAAAAAAAGCAAGTGATTCCATTCCAACCCGACGCCATCCACCCAAGGATTTTGAAAACTTGGAGACTGAGGAAACGGGGGCAAGTTTGTCTGGCCTGCACTGCAGAGTGCTGTGCCGGACCACAATGTGTTTTCTACATTGAGCCTTTGGTATCAGCTCCTCTTTTCCCCCTCCTTGCCCTACCTTCCTGCCTTTGTGACCCCTTGATAAAGTATAAATTATGATTATTTTCATATCTTATACTGTCTGGTGGCTCCCTTCACCCATGTTTCTGTTATTCACCCCCCTCTGTGGGAGGGGGGAGGTTATTCTTATACTTAACGTTATCAGCTCCCCATTCCCCACCTCTCCCAACCTCCCATGAAATATTCCCAAGGAACCATTAATCCAGTTACTATCTCTATAGATTTCCTATCCTGGGTTTCATACACTAATGTTTTAACACTAATGTTTTAATGTGCTTTACAAAGTAGTGCCCGTTTCTTATGAACTATTGTATACGCGGCACCATTTTAATACCATAATAGGCTTTATAGGGGTTGACTCTTACTTGGGGGTGGTTCACGACTGCAGGTTGTGAGCCGACCTTTGTGACCTGGGGACTTCCATGCAGGTAACTGGGTGGCCACGTGCCCTGTGAGGTCCTTCTTACCTCCAGGTAGTCACATGCCATCAAGGAAATTCACACCAGGATGGATGATGGGCCCCAAATGGCAGAGTTCCGGGTAGCATTCCAAGACAGAGATCTGTCATTGTGGTGCTGGAATTTGGAGTGTTCTTAAATACTGTTCCCTAAAGACATTGAACCAGTATGCTTCTTGGGACTCAATGTCATAAACTGATAACAGTAATAGTAATTACAGATGGTCTCTGTTGGGAGAGGGGCTTGGAAATACAGCCCTAGGGCATCTGTATCTGGGGGGAGGCTGTGTGGAGGTACTGCCCATTGTCATGCATGGAGATAAGTGAGCCAAGGGAGGGAGCCCTGAACCTGAGGTGCAAAGGAGAGGAGGTGCAGCCCAGGGCCCTGAAAATTCGCGCTGGTTGAGACCCTACATACCCTTCAGTGGATAAAGTAGCACATCTGTGTGGAAGTAGAAGACGTGATCCCTGCTCTCAGATTGGCTAGAGATTGGCGAACTGTATGCTCTGGTGGCAGAGTGGTTCCTCGTTGGGCTGCTAGTCACAAGGTCAGCAGTTCAACACCACCAGTCGCTCCGAGCGAGACAGAGGAGGCTTTCTACCCCTGTAAAGAGTTAGACAGTCTTGGAAAACCCCGGGGCCATTCTCCTCTGCCCTCCAGGGTCACTGTGAGCTGGAATTGACTCAGCGGCTGTGCGTGTGAGTTTTGGTTTGGTTTTGAGTAAGTGGTAAGAAGCAGATTCTGCATCCCAGAGGAATTTGTGAGGACAAGTGAGGCCAGTGCTGGCCGAGATGGTGGGCGGCCTCCATGGGAAGGGGGGCCTGCAAAGGGAGTGTGTTCAGGAAGGGCGAGTGTTGTGTGGGAGGGAGGAAGAAACAGAACAGAGGCATGGGCTCCGAGAAGATGTGGCATCAGATCCTGTGAAGCCCCTCACTTGAGCTGATCCATAGTTATTTATTTAAACGGAATCACCTATTTCCCTAACTATATAACAGTCTTATTTAAAATGAACACTAACAAGCCATGCCCTACTAGCAAATGAAGGCCCCGAAAGCTGTGCCCCCTCCACGTCACTGAGCCGCCCCCAGCCCCCACCTTGAGGAGGCAGCTCTTCCCGGGCCCTGTTTTGAGTGCCTTCCAACCTGAAGGGCTCGTCTTAGGCTCTGTCACCATCCAGTGTTCGGCTGTTTTTCATAATCTTTCGTTTTCCACAAGTAGTACACCACCTCCTCCTCCCTAGTCTGCCTTAACTTGGAAGCTCCCCTGAAGCCTGTCTCTGTGGGCGACCCGGCTGGAGTTGGAAACACATCGCAGCAGTACACAGACTGTGACCACAGTGGGGCAAAGGGAGAGGCAAGCTGCAGGCGTTTAAAATACACAGAGCAGCTCAGCTGTCACCCACGGGGAGTCCTCTTTAGTATTGTCACAGGGTTGTGCGACCATCCCCACCGTGAACTTGAGAACATCTCACCACCCCCAGAAGAAAGCTTGTCCTTGTGACCAGTCACCCCCCCCAATGTCCCCCCCCACCCCTTCCTACCTAGAGAACGACTTCGTTTCATATCTGAAAGGACAGCTGCCCTGGAGCCACAGGGCCTCTACCACCACCTCTCGGAATCCCGTCTGTTCAGAGGGGTGCAGTCTGAGAATGAGCCTGCCATCAGGAGCCCCGTCACCATCACCGGGTGGTCTGGCACCTCTGCCCTCGAGATCAGCTGTGCTCAGGCTCTGCTGTGCCCAGGTCCTGACCAGGGAGCTGGCTGGCTCTGGGCGAGGGCGCTATCTCACAGCGTTTGGTTTAACCCTCTCCTCATTGGTGAAAAGCAAACGCTCTGCCATCCACCCACCCACTGGGATTTTTCTGTCACCTGAACAGAGGAAACTAGGAGGCATCTGGTAGCACGTCTGCCACCTTTTTGAGAGGGACCCCGGAGAAGGCTTCCGGCAGAGCCTCGGGATTCTAAGGAGGGAGGGGCTCGGGTGACCATGACTGCGAGAGCCGCCCAGAGCCAGCTGGGAAGACTGTGTTAATTAACAGCCTCCGCGAGGCCAGGCTGGGTCCCAGGGGACGGCCTCGCCAGCACACCATCTGAGCCACTGATGGCCCAGTTGGCAACGCGGCCACGGTGCACAGTTGAGAAAGGGAGACAGGCCACAGAGGTTCCCAGAGCAGCGCTGTCCCTCAGAATCGGGGTGGGAAGGACACACCGCACAGCGTGAGACGGACAGCCGCTCCCAAAAGGAGTGGCATTTGCACATCGCGCCCTCCCGGGGGCTTGAGGTCATCTCCAAGTTACCTACCATCCGTTCATGCCATGTACATGCTAGGGGGACAGATGGTACCTGACGCTCCGTCCTCAAGCCTCTGAGAGACCTCTTTGACCTGCTCCCCGCCCCCTGGCAGTTTGGATGTGAGGTTGGCCTGGGGAGGACGTGCACCTGCACACCAGGAGGGGGCAGCACCTCCCTTGGCAGAGAGATGGCCAGGCCGGTCAGGGGCTGGGGGGTGGGGGGGGCGGAGGCGGCAGCCCGGGTTGTGGACAGGCATGCAGCCAGGTGCAGTTCTCAGTCAGTGGTTCCCATGAGCGGTGCAGCGGTGCGGGCTCCCCTGGCAGGTGCTGATGTACGGGCAGCCCTATCGGATTACCCTGGAACTGGACCTGCCAGAGTCCCCGGTGAACCAGGACCTGGGCATGTTCCTGGTCACCATTTCATGCTACACCCGAGGCGGCCGTGTCATCTCGACCTCCTCACGCTCCGTAAGTGTCGGGGCGGGGGGGAGGGGGGCCTGGCACAGAGGGCGGGCACAGAGAATGATACAGGCAGACGGCAGAGCCCCTGCCTCAGGTCAGGCCTTAGGGAGACAGCCCGTCCCAAGCCGGCCGCACGTGCCAGGCGACCCCAGTTAGCAGGGCGGGCGCCCGGCTCCTCCGGGCACAGTTTGCAGGGACACACTGTTCTCTGACAGCCCCAGGGGTGAGCCCCGGCTCAGCCAGCCAAGCTGCTCAGTGATGTTTCCCAAAAGGTTGATCCCAAGACTAGTCTGGCCTCCGTGGGTCGAAGCAAAATGCTTGCTGACACGAGCTCACCCCAGGCCAGTTGATCTCGACTCATCGGCCCTCCAGGACGGCGGAGAACTGCCCTCCAGGGTCACTGGCACGTCGTCTTTGTGGACGCAGACGGCCACCTCGTTCTCACGTGGAGTGGACACGGGAGACTTGAACAGCCAACCCCTAGGGTGGGCAGCCCAGCTCTCTGACCACTGAGCTCGTGAGCAGCACGTAGCGGGTTTTTCGGGTCAGATTCCATTCTCCGGTGAATGGTCCATGGACGCACATCGTCCAACGTCCCTGACGAAAAGACAGGGACACACAAGACATCAACGATGCAGAGGGAGGGAGGGAGAGTCCATCCTCAGTTGAAGGAAGTGTTAGTGGGCAGGGCGCCCGGGGGCTGCAGAGCAGAGGCAGGCCCGTGCCCAGCCTAGGGAGCTTTCTCTGCAGAGAAGCCTGTGCTGCCTTGGAATGGAGCACTCTGTTCTGGCTGGAAGGGAGGCTCCTGAAGCACTGGGCGGGGTACCTGCCCTCACCCCCTCGCTCCGGGCCTGGCAGGTGATGCTGCATTACCGCTCAGACCTGCTGCAGACGCTCGGCACACTGGCCTTCTCCAGCTTCCTGCTGCTGGGCTTTGCCGAGCAGAAGCAGCTCCTGGAGGTGGAGTTCTACTCCGACTACAGAGAGAACTCGGTGAGCCGGGGAGGGGCGGGGCAGCGCCTCCTCACCAGTCGGGCACCTAACTCGGGGTGCCGCAGGGAGGGACAGCACCAGAGGGGACAGCTGGGCCTGAGGCTGCCCTGCGCCCCGTCTTGCAGTACGTGCCCACCACTGGCGTGTTGATCGAGGTCCACAGCAAGCGCATCCAGATGTACGGCGCCTACCTCCGCATCCATGCCCACTTCACAGGGCTCAGGTGAGCTAGGCGGGCACGAGGGCACTGCCATTCCAGTTAATGCCGACTCAACGCAACCCCATCGAGGCTGTGTGTGTGTGTGTGTGTGTGTGTGTGTGTGTGTGTGTGTGTGTGTACGAGGCTCTCTTCTCTCAGCAACAATGACAGTCGGAAGCCCACGGGCAGTTCTCCTCAGTCCTGTATGGTCACTGTGAGTCAGAATCGCCACGATGGCAGAGTTTGAGTTTGAAATCTCTAAGGGAGCAGGTGGATTCGGCCGCATCTCGTGGTTAGCAGCCCAGCGCGTGCGTGGTCCCCAGTGACCCTGGGCTCCTAGAGGCCTGGGTTCAAGGAGGAGGAGGAGGAGGAACAGCAGGACACATCTCACCCTTGTCAACGAGCCAACTGACTGGACCGGTGGAGCCTGCCACCCCGGGGTTCTCTGAAGCCTGGGAGCACAGAGGCCACTCTTACAGGACCCCTCGCAGCCCCCAGACAGCGTGACACAGAACACCTCCTGTCCCCCGAGACCCCTGTGCACAAAGCAAGCATCTGCTTGAGCCCCAGCCTGGGGATGAGAAGGTGGTAGGGGGGCAAGGAGCCAGGTGAGTGGAAACAGACCAACCAGGATGGAAGTAGCAGAAAGCACAGCCCGTGTCTCTGAATACCGCAGCAAGGGAAGGGCCAGAAGGCACAATGCACGGCGATGAGCGATGAAGACGACCGTGAAGTCTCGGGACGAGAAGGACGGGAGAGAGAATGCAATAAAGGAGCCAGACACCTTGTATGGTAGCGTGCTCACCCCACCTCCTCTCGAGGGACCACGGGGAACTGGGAGAAGAAGTGAGAGAGCCGTTACTAACGTGGGATCTTTATAGGTAGCCTTGAGACATGCATATTCAGTAGTTCCATGCGTCACATTAAGGGTCCCTGAGCTCACAGGTGAGGAAACCTAAGGGGGCCTGGGTGTCACGGCAGGAAGCAAACAAAAGGATCATGTCTGCATCCATAGGGAGAGCGAATCAGGCAGGTGCTCACTTTAAGGCACGTAGCTGTTAAGGGGAGACTCCGTGGGAATGATTTTTAAAGCAGGATCATGTACCTGAACCTTACCTCTAACGTAACCAAAGTGGAGGCTTCCTACCGTGGACTCGTGCCCTCTCTGTGAAGCAAGATGTCCTTCTCAGGGACTCTCCTGACCACATGCTCAGAGCAGGTGAGACACAGCGCCCCATCCCTGCCTCTACGGAGCTCCCTGGCTGCACATCTTGCAAGGCAGATCCGCCTCATGTGGAAAGTATTCAGTGAGAACCTAATCGAAGTAAAGCAGTTCCAAAACCACAATACTAAAAAAGAAAAAGAAGCTGCTCTGTGGGCCCCACTGTGGGCCAGCTGAGCCAGGTTCCGTCAGGTCCCACATCTGGGCAGCAGGATGACCTTGTCTGACACTGTGCCGGCCGCCAGTGTGACAAGGGTGCTCCTGAATGACTCGGCCCCCAGGGCTCAGGATGGCTCTGGACAGCAGCGGTGGAGGCTGCTGCATGGCTCTGCGGTGCCCAGCGGGCCCCCTGGTTGTATTAGCCCCCTGTGCAGCGAGTTGGGCCGCGATCTGCAAGGCGGCAGGGAGGTTTTGATTGAGCTCAGCCCCACCTCTGGGCTCTGGTAACTGGCAGCAGGGAGGCGCCTTGCCCATGAGAAGGCTGGTGCCCGCCGTCCCTGCCACCTCTCTCCTTGTCCTCCCTCCGGCCCAGGTACCTGCTGTACAACTTCCCGATGACCTGCGCCTTCGTGGGCGTGGCCAGCAACTTCACCTTCCTCAGTGTCATCGTGCTCTTCAGCTACATGCAGTGGGTCTGGGGCGGCATCTGGCCCCGACACCGCCTCTCCCTGCAGGTTGCACCCCGTCCTCCTTGCCCTCCATGAAGTGGGCGGGGGGCCGGGGACGAGGGCAAGGGTCACCGAGAGGGAGTCCGTCTCAACCGTTCCCTGGCGTCTCGTCCCCAGGTTAATATCCGGAAAAGAGACAATCCCGGGAAGGGGCAGAGGGCCTCCACCCATCGGCAGCCAGGTAAGGGTGCCGGTGCCGGGGGAGGCAGGTGGGGCCAAGCAAACAGGCTGAAGGAAAGGCCGGAGGGGAGCAGGTGGGCAGCACTGCCACCCTAGCCCTGGGCTGCCCTCTGTCTGCCTGGCAGGTGCAGAGCCCCCAGGCCGGGAGGTGCTGGCCCAGTCCGAGGGCACAGAGCATGGGGAGTGTGCTGAGGACCCCACAAGCCCAGGTAAGGTGCCGCCGCTGAGACCCTGCCGCCCAGGCCCCTTAGCCTGCCGGGGGCCCTCTCCAGGTGTGACATCCTAGCCTCCTGTCCCTGCAGGGGGTCGGCTGCCCCCAAAGGAGGAACCAGAGCAGCAGCCCCCGCGAGGAGAGGCTGAACTGGAGCAGGAGGCCGGTGATGGTGAGGGCACCCGCCCTGGGCAGAGCGGGGTGGGGGGGGGTGGCTGAGCCTGGAGCACTCACTTGGGGGCCTGGGCATGGACGTGTTGTGCCCCCACCCCCACCCCACTCTCTTGTCTGTGATTCAGGCTCCTGGGAAGATGCGGCCCTGCTAATGGATGTCAACCTGCCTGGCCAGGCATCCGCCCCTGCCCCGGAGACTCTGGGCAGCTCCGAGCCCCCTGGGGCCATGCTCCGCCAGCGCTCCACCTGCTCCAGCTCTTGAAGAGTAGAATGCAGATGCCTCACATTCCAGCACTTTCTTCTACCCAATAAACTATTTCCTTACTCTGCCTCTGGTGCATTCAGGGCCGTGATGTGAGGAAACCCTGTGCTCGCCAGCCCCTCTGAAACAGGTTCTCTGTCAGGGGCCACCGAGGGGGAAGGCCTCCCAAACCCTGGGCAGTTTTAGGCACAGGGCTCTCGGCGCTTGTGCAGCCCCAGGAGAGAGCCTGTCCTGACCACCTCTGCCAGGCTTCCGGCCTTCCTCAAAACCCCCACCGCTCTCTGGAGAGGGGACCGCACAGGGGCCAATCGAGGGCTGAAATCCATCCTGGGACCCCTCCCTCTCGCTGCTGTCCATCGGGGGGGCAGGAGGCAAGAAATGACAGCCACACGTGCTGTCTGATTTTTACAGAAGCAGCGTTTTGTAGCCCGGGCCCTGGGCCTTCCACAGCTGTCTCCTTGCCGCTACCAGCCCAGCCTCCCCGACCTCACGTTCCCTCCCCCACCCCTCTCCCGTGACTCCAGCCTCAGGATTCCCCACTTGGCTGGCTGCCTCCACCTTCTGGCCGCCCCCACCTTTTCAGAACCCAGGCGTCCCGGCCTCCAGAAGAGGCCTGGCCTACATGTGGCTTCCAGATCCCTGGCCCCGTGACATGACTCAGGCCCTAGGAAGAGACCAGCCCCCCTCACCAGGGAGTTGGGTAGAGGGAGGGGGCTCGGCGATGACATCACGGCTGAAGGGTATAAAGCTTTTCGAGGCAAGTGCGTACCGAAATTGAAGACACAACCCCAGGGCGCAGCTGTGAGAGCCCCACGTCCTCCTGGCCGCCCGTCGCGGGACATCAATCCCCCTGGTGAGGGGCTGCTGAGGCCAGGCGGGAGCTGCGGGGAGGTGGTGGCTAGGGAGGGCCAGGCCCTCTTGGGCAGGATGGGCACACATAACAGGTGGGGAGGATGGCGTCCAGCACGCTCGTTTCCTCCCGTTCCACCTCTCCTTCCTGTCTCACATTGCCCTTTTTTCTCTTTTCTGGCCGGGATGTATCACATCTGTCACCAATTGGTGTTTATTTTACTTGGATCTCTTTTCTGGGTGGCCACAGAGACAGACGCATGCCACCTTTCCGCCCAGAGCTCAGTCCAATGGTGGCCCCCTCTTCTTGCTTCTCATTAACTGGGGGTACCGCTTCACGCATCCCTGGTCTGGAATTCCTTTCTTTGCTGCGTCCGTCAGTCCATCTGTCCCGTGTGTGTGATTCCTTTCTGTGTCCATGGCTGACATGAGCGTGTGTCCGGGTCTCCGTCCCTCCTCTTTCCGGCTCCCCGGGTGGCCCCCAGTTGTCGTTCCCGTGAGCCTGAGCGGCACGCCAGCATGCCCTCTTTCCTTCTTTGCAGCCGCCATGCCGGGCCCCTCCTATCAACTGTGGCTCCTGGCTGTTGCCTGCTCCTTGGTCCCCAGAGCTCAGCCCTTGACTCTTCAAGACTTTGAGAGCAGGGAGGAAAAAGAGACACCGATCCCAACCTCGTGGCCTGACCCCGTGCCTGTCCTGTGTGACTATGACCGCTGCCGCCACCTGCAGGTGCCCTGCAAGGAGCTGCAGAAGGCTGGGCCCCAAGCCTGCCTGTGCCCGGGCCTCTCCAGCCCGAACCAGCCACCAGACCCACCGCGCCTGGGAGAGGTATTCAGGGTGGCCGAGGAAGGTCGTGCTGTGGTCCACTGGTGTGCACCCGCCTCCCCGGTCCACCAGTACCGGATGCTGCTTTGGGAAGGCCGTGGGGCTCCGCAGATGGGGACCCCCCTCAACAATACGGTCCGCCGGGCAGAACTGAAGGGCCTGGCACCTGGGGGCACTTACATGGTGTGTGTGGTGGCCTTCAATCAGGCTGGGGAAAGCACCGTGCCCGTGGCCCAGGATGGGGAGAGCCTGGTGGGGCCCGACTTCCCGCCCTTCGGGCCCTGCAACCGCTTCACCATGCCCCCCAGGCCGCGCAGCCTGCTCCACACGGCCGTGGGCGTGGGCACGGGCTTGGCCCTGCTCAGCTGTGCAGCCCTGGTCTGGCACTTCTGCCTACGGGACCGCTGGGGCTGTCCTCGCAGACAGGCTGCCACCGCCCACGTGGTTCTGAAGCCAAGCCCGGCCGTCCCATCTGCAGAGCTCAGCCCAGATGGGGGACCAACTGGGATGGCCTCTGCGGCTGGGGAGCACTAGGCTGGGCCCTGAGTTAGCGCCCAGCCAGCCCCACCCGGTTCCACACTCTGGAAACCTCTTTAGGTCCCCGCACTTGCCCTTTTGCTTCCAGCTGAGATGGACAAAAAAGACCAGAGGGGAGGAAAAAGCACCCCAAACAACAACCAGCAAGCCACAAGCCTGTTGACTCACGGTGACCCCACGGGCCGCAGAGGAGAGCTCCGTCCCCAAGGGTCTCCCAGGCCTGCTCGCGCTGAGCTGCACACTCTGGCTGCTAGCCTGAGAGGCTGGTGTTTCCAACCCCACCAGGAAAAAGATGAGGCTGGGGGCTCCTGGAAACCCAGGCGGCTCGGTGGTCACACACTGGGCAGCGAGCGGTCTGCAAGGTCCCGTCGGCAGTTTGCAGCTGCCAGGTGCTCGGAGGCCAGGCGCTCTTCGCAAGAGACAGGGCTTTCTTCTCTGGGAAAGAGTGACGTTCTCTGAAACTCACGGGGCAGTCCTGTCCCAAGAGGGCACTGACTCGATGGCAGGGAGAGACGCACTCCCATAAAGATGCACCCATCCAGGAAACCTTCTCTTGGGTTGCTCCCAGCCGGAATGGGCTCTGTGGCCGTGGGGATCTGAGTTAAGCAGAGCGCCTGACCTTTCTTCTGCGTCACTCCCAGGTGGATTGAAATTGCCAGCTTTCAGTAAGTAGCTAGAACCAACCCATTTCCCCCCATTCAGGGACCTGACCAGACAAGCAGGGGTCAGCAGGTTTTTGTTGTTGTTTTAAAGAGTCGAATATTAAGTAATTTAGGCTTTTGCATCTAAGAGGATAGAACCAAGGCTATTGTGCAGGGACTTACATATAGTTATTTAAAATGTAACCATTTTTAACCTGGAAAACTCACGCTCAGCTTGTTGGCCTTACTAGGTGCAGCCTCCTGTCTGAGAAGGGTCTGCCTGTGGGTCATAAAATTTTTTCCCACCTTTGTCTCCCCCAAATAGATGCTTAACCTGAAACTGTTTGCCAGCAGGGTGGGAGGTCGTATGCTTAGAGATATTCTCCCTGAAGGCAATCAGCCATCCAGAGCAGTCAGACCCTATTGTTTAACCTCACCCCCCCCAGACGGGGCTCCCTCCCTGCTGTTAAGGGCAGTGGGTTCCTTTCCATAGAAAGTATAGAATAGGTAACCAAAATTCAGAATGTTCTAGTTTTGCACCCAGAAATTCTACTTCTAGAAATTAATTCTGAACAAATAGCAATTACAAACCATGCAAAAAGAATGGCGCCTTGAATATAACTATAAATCCTGCTGACTGGAGTTTCGGGAACTGAACGCTCAACTAATCAATAAATAGAAATTGATAGATTTAAAAAAAAGAAAGTCTGGAATAAATCAAGTCTCCAGCTCAAGGACAATCAAGGTTATGCTCCATCTTGAATTGACGATCCGCTCATCTTGTTACACATACCCCTTGCTCCCCCTCTTCCTATTGCCTGTGCACCCCTAGATCGATCGTCCCCCTCCCATTACTGTCCTGCCTTTGCTAAAACCGCTTCCTGTGACGGAAGTCGTTACCTGTAATCAGGGAGCTTGCACCCCCCGCCCCCCCCAGGTATACAGAAGCTTTGGTGAGAAATAAATCTCGTCCTATGTGCTCCTCTGGTCCCTGGGTCCCATGTGGACCACCAAGCGGGGCTGAGGTAAGCATGCTACCATGAAATGTGTCCGACTCCTTCATTTTACTCTCTCTCCTATCTCTTGTTCTCTATGACTTTACTGTCATCTTTATCTATCACAGCTGTACAATTGCGCCTGCCGGACCTGTGAGTTGTTAGGGGCTGCTACCCTGACATCTGCCACTGGGGGGGGGGGGGGGGCTTCAGTGGGATTTTGATAATAAGCTGCTGCAGGATGGGAATAGAGTACCCAGACCACCTCCTCCTCTTGCCTCCCCACCCCCCCACCCCACCAGTTCTTCAGGATGAGCACACCTGATTTAAAGCCCACCTGTGTCTGAGGGTAGAGAGAAAGAGGGGTGAAAGGGGAAGCATTGCTGTTAATCAAAACACTAGAAATGTAACATTTAAGTTTAGTGTGTTGGAAATCCCAAATGTCACAGCCTCCTGCAAAGCAGTAAAACTTCCTTTTAAGCTTAATCAGTAGGGATGTTCTGCCTCAGCTTAGTTGTAAATGAGGCCATTAAGATAAGCAGCCAGGCCCAAAACATCCCCTAATAAGATGAACAATGGAGTGAGGCTTGGGGGGTGGGGGGAGATGGTGCTTTGGGATACAGATAATTGTTTCCTACGATTATTACGATCATTACAAAACATTGTTTGGCGTGGCTGATTCTTGGATTCCTGTGATCACTATAAAACCTTCTTGTTGTTTTGTTTTGACACATAGTTTAGGTTTTCTAATTTGCTAGATTTTCACTGGGCTTGTGTAGCGGGAGCAAACTCTGTTTCCTTCTGTCTCCGCCTGCAGAATAAACTTTTTTCAGTCAACCTAGTCTCTGTCTTTGGCTGAAAAAGGCAGGCAATCCTGGACCCTTATTCCTGGCACCGGGAAGACCAGGATTGCCTGAGCCACCATTGGCGGTGCAAACTTGGGGTTACTCGCACAGCTTGGGGGGAAAAAGATGAGGGAAAATTCTTTTGACACTTCTTGATATGACTGAACTATTGAATGGTGTGCCGTCTGGATTATGTGCTCATCAAATGGTTTGAGGAGAAAAGTTAGTAAAACGATTTGAGAATTAAAAAAGCGATACCAGATGTTTTTGTGTTTATTGTACACATCCAGTCAATATTAAAGGAAGCTTACAAAACCTTGCATGACGGTTTTCCCATTCCTTAATGAGGAGTCACGGGGCTGGTCCATCTTCAGCAGAGAGTAAGCCGTCAATAGTTACTAAATAACCAGGGTGCCAGTTGACAGTCAGGAGCTCTCAGGCATCTGGGCCTGGAAGGGGTGAACAAACTGGATGACTTGAGGAAGGGGCGGGGAGAAAGCCTTAGAGAAACTCCTGGGCATCCTTGGGAAAGATTGTGAACCTTAGTCCTCAGCCAATGAGGCCCAGGCAGAGGCGGGCTTTTGCAAACTAGGGTATAAAGCCGCTTTCAGGGGCGCTCGGAGGCGCGTCTCCTCCACTTTGGCCAGATTTGTTTTGGGGCTCGGGTGCCTGGTTTTACAGAATGGAATAACAGCTAACTAACGTGAGTACAGATTGGATTTCTTGAGTGGCCCTTGGTTAAAATGCCGTGATTGCCCTTGATGAGCTCAGATGGGAAAGGCAGTCCACTCCAGTTCTTTGGAGAGAGGCCCCACATCAGGGGTTTATACTGATTTCCCTGTTACTGAGAAGAACCAGTATGGTGTCTGGGGCTTCGACGATGGTTTTCACACTTTTTCTCACACGTCTGTATGTCAGATACCACAGGCAAACTTTTGGATGTATGTAAATCAACTGAAAACGCATTTGTGCGATTGAGTTGTTTCCCGTGGGACAGGGTAGAACACATCCACATCCGCCCAATGAGTTTGCAAGACTGTAGTTTCTTTATGGGAGTAGAAAGCCTCACCTTTCTCCTAGGGAGCAGCCCGTGGTTTCAAACTGCTGATCTTGTGGCCAGCTGCCTAATGCTGACCCACTATGCCCCCAGGGCTCCCATGCAATGAACTAGGGCTACAAAAATATGCTTTGTGCTGCTGCATTAACAAAGCAAAGAAAAAAAAGATAAAAATCAAACCTATTACTAGCTAGATCAGTGGTTCTCAACCTTCCTAATGCTGTGACTCTTTCATACAGTTCCTTATGTGGTGGTGACCCACAACGTTAAAATTATTTTTGTTGCTACTTCATCACTGTAATTTTGCTACTATTGTGAATCGGGTGACCCCTGTGAAGGGGTCTTTCAACCCCCAAAGGGGTCGTGACCCACAGGCTGAGAACCGCTAATCTAGATTCCAAATCAGGGGGCCCCCATGAGGTGTGACCCATTGTTGTTGTTGTTGTCATCTATAGAGAGAGATCACCAAGCCTTTTTCCCTCCACGCCCCTATGGGACTTATTATTAGACCTTTGCTGTTGATGATGATGAGGATACCTTTGCTCAGGTTCCTTTTACTCACTTCTGATTCAGAGCAACCGTCTGGACAACAGAACAAACCCTGTCCAGCTGTGCACCAGCCTCACCATCTTCCGTGGGTGTTTGGACGCACTCTCGAAGCCACTGTGTCAATCCTTTCCATTCAGTGTCTTCCTCTGGTCTCGCCCTGTACTTTACCAAGCCTGCGGTCCTTCTGCAGGGGCTGGTTCCTCCTGGTCACATGGCCAAAGGATGTGAGATGATGTCTCGCCCCCACTTAATTCTAGTCTGAATCCAAGAACAGATAGTTCTTATCACTTGGCCCTGCTTGATACTCTGTGGGATATAAAAGACCTCCCCAGCTCGTCTCCCCCAAATATATGTCAGCCCTAGGACACTGCTTGCAACTCATGGTAAATGATTGTCAAGTTCTCTCCCGGAAGGCACCAGCCACCCAGCGCAAGTAGACCCTATCCTCTGTCCCATCACAGGTGGGGCTCACTCCCTGCTGTTAAGGACAGGGGAGTGCTCTCTCTGGAAAGCTTAGAGTAAATCAAGTCTCCAGCTCAAGGGCAATCAGGGTTAGGCCATCATCATGAATCTAGGATCCACCCATCTTGTCACATGCATACCCTTAATCCCTCCTCTTCCCATAGCGTGTGCACCCCTAGAATGCCCCCCTTTCATGACTGTATCACTTACAGTGCAACTCCTTCCTGCGACGTATGTCTTTACCTGTAATTAGGGGGCTTGCATGCCCCCAAAAGATACATAAGACTTGGTTAGAAATAAATCTCTCTGTATGGACTGTGATAAGAGTTGTATGAGCCCCTAATAAAACGTTTAAAAAAAAAAAGAAAGAAATCTCTCTTCTCCCCTCTCCTCTTCCCACACTGTGCATGGACCTGGCTGGTGAGATCATGGCCATCTAGTTGGTGAGCCTGCTGCCACGAAATGTATCTGACTCCTTGATTATCTATCTATCTATCTATCTATTTATTGCGATCCAAGTGAGTTTTATGAAAGAAGCAGCTTCAGGTTTTACAGTAAATGGACCACAAGCCGGACAGAGTCCGTGGCCTCGTTGTGGGATTCTGTCGCCTTTATTTGACCTTCTCTTCTATCTTCCATCTCTCTTACTCTCTATGACTTTACTATTATATATATATATATATATATATATACTGTGAGTGGGTGGTTTCCCCCACAATTCTCATCTTCATGAAGAGATCACTGAAGATAAGGGGCTACAGCAAAGTATGATGAAGAAAGTGGCCGGTGGCGATTCATTAGAATAGTGTCTGGGATCTAAAGTCTTGTATTGAAACAAGCAACCATCTAAATGAGCTGTCAACTAAGTCCACATCTGTGGGGGTACCCAGCCCCCCACAACTAATCACAGGTTCGGAAGGTGCAATTGTATGGTTAAGATAAAGATCCTAGTAAAGTCCTAGAGAAGTAGGAGAGATTGGAGAGAGAGAGAGAGAGTAACATGAAGAAGTCAGACACATTTCATGGTGGCATGGTCAGCTCTGCTCCTCTTGGTAATACACGTGGAGGTGGGGGACACGAGGGCAGGAGAGAGCTTTCGTGAGATTTTATTTCTAACCAAAGCTTATATATCTTTGGGGGCATGCAAGCCTCCTGATTACAGATAACAATGTACGTCATGAGAAGGGGCTGTAACACAGGCAATACAAGCAATAGGAGGGGGGTGACCTAGGGGTATACCCGCAATACTAAAGGGAGGGAATAGGGGTACATATGTGGCAAGATCGGTGGACCCTAGACTCAATATATTAGTCTAACCTTGGTCATCCTTGAGTGGTCCTGGGCTTTCCTTCGGGCTCTCCTTCAAGGGAGCAATGTCAGAAGGGGGTGGGCCCCCTACTTAGGGTGAGTCAGACGACATACACAGTCTGGTTGCTCTAGACACCCTTAAAGAGAGTAACCTCCGACCTACTTTCAATGACCTAGTGTACAGTCATTTACCATGTGTGGCAAGCAGCCTCTTGGGTTTGGCAAATATTTGGGGGAGATAACTTGGGAGAAATCTTTCTGTTTCCCACAATTTCCACTTTTGTTTTATATATTAAATTCAAAAGAACTACAGTGGCTACACGGTTATTTCCCACACATTGCAAGCGGCCAAGGCAAATTTAATGACCAAATCAATACAGCTAAGCCCAAAACTCAGGCTTACAGCAAACACTTTGAATCCAGGCAACGGGAGACAAAGTCCCCGTATCCCCACCTGCGATGGGAGGAATTGTCTGAGAGGGGCTGGGCGCCGCGGCAGGAAGAGAGAGCACATAGAAACGTCTGCTTTTATAGGGAGACAGTATCACCCATGTGCTCACTTTAATGCGGCACAGCTTTAAGGGGAGACACTGTGGAAAATGACAGACTACTGCAGGAACATGCACTCAGACTATGTCTCCAACTACCAGAGTGGTGGTCTTCCTGCCCTGGAATACTGGTCTTCCAGATTCCCTCCGTACCAGTCGGGGTGTAAGTCCCAGACGTATTTCCCTCAGTGCTCGTACCCCACATTCCCCCTCTCCGTATGATGTTTAAGATCTAATGGTGCCACAGGGGCAACATGGTCTCTTTTCACATCTCTCAGCTTCCTATAGAAGCGGCACGAGACCGCGAGCATCAAAGTTATAATGATAAACAACACAGTCAGACTGGAACTTCAGCGATGAGATGCTTTGAACCCAGCTCACAGGTCCAACCCTTCCATGCCATACTCCAATTGTTTAATCATATCAGAGCCAGGGGACGCCTCGAGCCTGTCTTTGAACATATATATAGAAAATATCCTTTTTTAGCTGGTCAACATCTAATGAAATGTTTCCCTTAAACCCTTGCAATTGTTTTCTTTTCTTTCTTTCTTTCTTTTTTTTTTTTTTTTACCAACGAAACAGACTCTCGCTCTTTATTTCTCTTTCTTTTTTTTTCATGTGCAAATGTTTTCTAATCAAATCCCAGTCATGCAATGTCTTATTATATGGGTAAGGAGTTATACAAAGATCAGTTACATTCGAGGAGTGCGGAGTGGGGACCCAAAGCCCATCTGTTGGCCATTGCAGATCCCCTTACAGAAGTGTTGCGGGGAGGAGCCGAGCCAGTCAGGGTGCACTGCGGCAACTATGAAACATACAACTTTCCTCTAGTTCCTAAATGCCTCCTCCCCCCACTATCATGATTCCACTTCTACCTTACAAATCCGGCTAGACCAGAGGATGTGCACTGGTACAGATAGGAACTGAAAACAGGGAATCCAAGACAGATAATCCCTTAAGGACCAGTGATAAAAGTGGGGATACCTGGAGGGTGGAGGGAGGGTTGGGTAGAAAGGGGGAACCGATTACAAGGCTCTACATAGAGCCTCCTCCCTGGGGGGTGGACAACAGAAAAGTGGGTGAAGGGAGATGTCGGAGAGTGTAAGATATGACAAAATAATAATTTATAAATTATCAAGGATTCATGAGGGAGGGGGCAGCGGGGAGGGAAGGGGGAAAAATGAGGAGCTGATGCCAGGGGTTTAAGTGGAGAGCAAATGTTTTGAGAACGATGAGAGTAACGAATGTACAAATGTGCTTTATACAATTGATACATGTATGGTTTGTGATGAGTTGTATGAGTTGCCAATAAAATGGTTTAAAAAATCTGTTACATTCCTATCATATTTCAGCACTAATTGATAAGTCCAAAATCTTGATCTTTTAGCAAAAGAACAGTCTGTTGTAATAGTCCAGTCACTATTGTATAAAGTGTTCCGTTGTGATAGAGTCCTGAGTGTCCCTTAGACAGCATCAGCAATGGAAGACCTAGTTCAGCAGGCAGCGATCGCCATTCTCAGGAATCTGCCAGGTCTTCTTGACATTTTGAATAACTTCAGTAAAAGGAGAGGGTTAGGTCACGGCATCAGTTTCCCTTCTTTTTTTCTGGGATTTGCTGGCTGCAGAGAAATCCACCTATTTCCTTTGCCTGTGAAAACAAGCCAATAAAAAAAAAAGAAAGAAAGAAAACAAGCCAATAGCCCCTCCCTTTGGGGTGTCAGCAACCTGGAAACAAAATCATGGTCACCAGTGGGTTGTTTCTCCATCTCTTTCGTGTCCTTCATCTTCCTCCAAAAGTGGTTGTGTCCTTCTAAGGGGAGCCCAGCAGCTTTATTCTGCAAAAACATAAATGGATGGCCCTTTCTCCAGGTGATAAATGGATCTGGATCCCACACACGATTCTCATCTTCCTGGGACTTCTTAGGACCAGTTTTTTCTGTAGAAGTGAAAATGTGTTTACCTGCCTTAATTTTGCTACAAGCTTTTAGTGAGGAGAAAAATTTGGGAGTTAAAATGACCAAATGAAATGTGTCACACATAGGATTGTTCTTCTCCCCCCTCCCCCTCCTGACAATGCAGATTTCAAAGCACTGCTGGCAATCTCAGTTAACTTGCCAGGTTTTGAACCAGTATAACTAGTTAGAGTTTATTGTCATGTGGATTTTGGCTCTTCCTCTCAGAGTATCCAGAGAGCTAATTGTGAGAACTTCTTTCCACACTCAGATTGATTTGAAAGTCTGAAAAAATTCTTGATAAATTCGTTCAGGTGTAAAAAAAAAATGTGTTCAGGTGTTTGTTTTTTAATTGTTTTATTAGGGGCTCATACAGCTCTTATCACAATCACATAACAAACTCATCACGTTTTATTAGGGCCTCATAAAACTCTTACACAATCCACAATTGTGTAAAGCACATTTGTACATTCATTGCCCTCATCATTCTCAAAACATTTGCTCTCCACTTAAGCCCCTGGCATCAGCTCATTTTTTCCCTTCCCTCTCCACTCCCCCCTCCCTCATCAACCCTGGATAATTTATAAATTATTATTTTGTCTTATCTTGCCCTGTCCGACATCTCCCTTCACCCACTCTTCTGTTGTCCGTCCCCCAGGGAGGAGGTCACATGTAGATCCTTGTAATTGGTTCCCCCTTTCCAACCCTCCCTGCCCCCACCCTCCCAGTGTCGCCACTCACACCACTGGTCCTGAAGGGATCATCCGCCCTGGATTCCCTGTTTCCAGTTCCTATCTTTACTAGTGTACATCCTCTGGTCTAGCCGTATTTTTAAGGTAGAATTGGGCTCATGATAGTGGGGAGAGGAATCATTTAAGAACTAGAGGAAAGTTGTATGTTTCACTGTTGCTACCCTGCACCCTGACTGGCTGGTCTCCTCCCTGTGGCCCTTCAGTAAGGGGGTGTCCAGTTGCCTACAGATGGGCTTTGGGTCTCCAGTCTGCACTCACCCTCATTTACAATGTTAAGATTTTTGTTTTTTTGATGCCTAATACTTGATCCCTTAGACACCTCATGATCACACAGGCTGGTGTGCTTCTTCCATGTGGGCTTTGTTGCTTCTGAGCTAGATGGCCGCTTGTTTACCTTCAAGCCTTTAAGACCCCAGACACTATATCTTTTGATAGCCAGGCAACATCAGCTTTCTTCACATTTGCTTATGCACCACTTTGTCTTCAGCGATGGTGTCAAGAAGGTGAACATCATAGAATGCCAATTTAATAGAAGAAAGTATTCTTGCATTGAGGGAGTACTTGAGTGGAGGCCCAATGTCCTTCATACTGAATACTAAACCTATACATATATGCACATAGATCTATTTCCCCATCCTCATACATAAATATATTTACATATGCACATGCCTTTATTTAGACCTCTCGGAATGCTCTTTAGCTCCTAGCTCTTTTTCCTTTGACTTTCCTCTTGTCCCACTATCATGCTCAATCTTCATTTTGTTTTTTCAGCTGTTTTTGAACTAACTTACCAATTTTTTCTCTAAGTCTACCAATAAGGTTACAGGTTCAATCAAGCCGTGTTGCACTTGTCTTTTTACACGGTAGGACTTTACCATCTTGCAATGTTCTGTCTTGGTTAACTTCTCTTTCTCTTCATGCTGGATTTATGGGAAGTTAGTGGGCGGGTCTTAGGCCCTCCTGAATGCCCTAAGTAAATGACCCGATATCCAGATCTGAAAAACCTTTTTCCTTCAATGTCTAATTCCATGTGGAGGTGCTGTTGATTCCCCACAACAGCATTCCAAAAGACCACTTGATTTATAGGATGGTCAGACTTCTCAAGTACTTTTTCCTGATAGGTACAAATTTTTATTCTAGAAATACAAGGAAGCAAAAATTGGCTTAAGTGATCTTCCTTCTTTATAAACTCATATCAGATTTAATCACTGCCTTAATTTCTTGATAATTCTGATCAGTAATTCCAGCAACAATCTGAACACTTTGAGAATTTAGGCTGGACTTTCCTAATAAACATTCCGTAGTTCTTTTAGGTAGTGGACCCCAAGTACCGCTCTTAATAATTTCTGGTTCCATGACGGCTTTGGCTTCACCTCCTAACTTTGAATAACTCTAGTATCCATTTGAATTCTGAGTACTTCGATTAAGTCTTCCTGATAAAAACTGTATTACTCTTTCAATAAGAGGCTCCGGCTTTTAGAATCAACAAACTGCTGTGAAGGTGCCTGTACCTTCCCTGGTTAGCCACTTCCTGCAGCGAGAACAGAAGCTGGGCTTGCGCAAGTTTGGTCAGGTCTGGTCTCCTGCTGTGGGGCTGGGCGATACCTGCGCTTTCTAAGATTTTCCTCCATCCGGCAGGCAGACACCTTGCCTTCCATTCTTTGCTGGGTGGGGTCTATATCAGGCTCCAATTTCTATTTCTCTGCTGGGAAGCGTTTGCTAATGACAGTCCTTTTCTGCTGAATCTTGAGCGACATTGACGTACCCAATGTGTTCCCTTCCTACAGCGGGTACAAAGGTTGGTGTATTAGACAGGGTTCTCTAGAGAAACAAACCAGATTGCCAGTAATTATATATAAATATATTTATAAAGATAGATATATAGTACAAGAAATGAACCGTTAAATTATATATAGATAATACAAGAAATTAACAGTTAGATGATAAAGCAGTGAGACACTAGCAGTCCTTTAAGGCTTGAGAGCCGCCAGTTGCCAGTCCCCTTCTGTAGAGAGAGCTGGGCTATATATACCCAGGCAGCAAACAGCAAGGCAGGTCCCCAACTGTCATCAACTGTCAGTCCCCAGCTCCAGAGACGAACATTCCAATTGTGTGGGCTTAAAGGGACCTCAACTTACAGCGACACAGTCCACAGGCTAGGCATCCCACAGGTAGTGTGCCCCTTTAAACTGAGGCACAGAACAAGCAAGTTGAGGCTCACCGAGCCATTTATCCCTCTGCCTTTCAGTTAATCCTACTTGTGTTTATCGGCCAGGCTGGCACAATAAACTACCGCAGCTGCATACTTTAAACCGGAACTCGGTGGTCCTGGCCCATGCTCTGGCGCAGGTCAGTTTGCTTTTCGACTTTGCCTCTATTTTCTGCGCTAGTGTTCTGGACTGGTATATCTGTAAACAACTTCCTGAACTTCATCTTTGGTGTTAGCCCTCTGTTTGCGTTTCTTTGGAGCCAATCTCTCTACCTCCAGCACTGGCTTGCTTAATTGCTTTACCATCTCCAGTCTTTTCTACATTAAATTCTAGCAGGGAGCAGATGCTTTTAATATTATTTCCCCTTCTGAATCAGGCTTAGTTTTCTCACCTTTGTTTAAAATCTTTACATCTGTTTAAAACCCATTCTGCTTGCCTTTCACCTGATTTAACTTTGGCTATCTCAAAGGCTTCTCAGGACTCTGCTGGTTCTGTTTCTTTGCTTTCTCTACCTGTGAAAGCAAGGGAGCTTCCTGGGATTGTTTAATCCCGATGCTGACTCATGGCCACCCTATAGGGCAGGGTAGACAGTCCCTGTGAGTTTCTGAGACTGTCACTCTCCACGGGCGTGGAAAGCCTCATCTTTCTCCCACGGAGCAGCGGGTGGTTTTAAACTGCTAAGGATACCTGAAATTAGATTAAAAGAAAAAAAAAAAGGCAGTCCCTTGTGTCGCCAGCTTCTCTTCAGTTGAGAGAGATGGTGAATTAACACAGGTGATCTTTCTGAATCTTGTAACAGGCTAACAGAAGTAATGCGGAATGCATTCCTTGGTGAACCAACATCTTCTAAGTCCATTAGAAGTGAAAGAGTCCAATAGATTTTCATGGAACCGTATTAAAAAGTATCACTAAAACTACCCTTAGCCAAGTTGGTTGTTGTATCAAAGGTATACACTCAGTTCTCTGGAATGATCTTACAATCTATTCCTCCTGAACCCCAAAGTACCCCTGAAGTCTTCAAGTCAGCCTGTCTGCCTGAGAGGGGTGCCAATGGTCGTACAGCTCGAAGAACAGAATCAGTATCCCGGAACTGCACACCCAGAAACTGTTTCCCTATGCATGCTCTCAACGAAGTAAAACTCGAAAAATCTTCCTTTTACAAAAAAAAAGGAAAGAGAGAAAAAGGAGTCCCATGAAGTGTAACCATTCCCTTACTGGGCTTCAGAACCCGAGGTACCAGTCAGAATGGACTGATGGCGGGGGGTTGGGGCTGGGTTTAGAACATGTTGCTCAGAATGGATTTGTGATCTACACACTTGTTCTCCCTGGCAGTCAACACCTTGCGCTTTCCCATGGAATTCCCGTGTTGCTTCAGCGTGCCTCCCTTCAGGAATTGAAGAATGGCGGCCCGCTAGCTCATTATTCCAGACGAGCAGGCTGCACTTTCATTCTCACGCACCCTTCCCCACCATCGTTCCAGGAAATAGGATGATCTTTCCACGGCTTCTGAATGGTTTGCAGGGGCCCTGGTGGTGCGGTGGTTGATGTATCTTGCTGCTAACTGCACTGCATGGTCAGTCGTTTGAAATCATCCGCTGCTCCCAAGGAGAAAGATGAGGCTTTCTACTCCTACGGTGAGCTGGTCTGAAGAACCCACAGGGTCAGTTCTAGCCTGTCCTACAGGGTCACCATGCGGCGGACTCGACTCCACAGCAGGGAGTCACTGTTTGAAATGCCTCCTAGGGAACTGGGCTGAGATTTGGGCCTCAGTTGCCCAACTGCAGAGCCGATACTCGTCACGCTTCCAGAGAAGGGCGGTGGCTGAGTGTTTTTTTTAACTGTTTAGTGATTGCGCACTTTCTAGCTTGGAATAACATTTATAAATGCTATTTATTCCCTTCTGACCTGAAATAAACGATCTCATCTGTGTCAGTTTCCAGTAACTCAGACCTATTCTGCAATAATTACTGTGACGATGAAACATGAGTTAATTCTATAAAAGTCTCTAAAGCCTAGTTGATTGTCAACAGCAGGGCTCTGGCTCCTCATAGCCCAGGAGAGGGAGCTTCATTTTGTAGCAGGCACTGGATGCTTCGAAGATGATTAAAAAAACCCTCCATTTTCAGGGAGGAAAATGAGCCCCCACGGTGGAAGGCAAGAGGAGCCCTGGTGGTGTAGTGGTGACGAGGGGGCTGCGAGCAGTACAAGCCACCAGCTGCTTCATGTGAGAGAGATGAGGCTTTCTACTCTCGTACACAGGGGCCAGTTCTACCCTGTCCGGCAGGGTCACTCCAAGTCGGCATCGATTCAATAGCGATAGGGCTGAAGGCAGGGAGCTCTGGTGGTTTTCTGCTCCTGTGGAGAGTGACATTCTGAGATCCGCAGTGGGCAGCTCTACTCCGTTCCACAGGGCCAGGCAGGGTTTTTCTCTGTCGTACAGGTCATCCTGAGTCAAAGCAGGATTGATGGCAACCAACCACCTTGACAGATTGACCTGTCTAGATGGTGTTGGTAGGCTCAACAATGCCATCTGGTCAGTAGGCACTCATGGGCACAGTTCCAGATGAGGGCAATGAATGTACAAGGGTGCTTTACACAACTGATGTATGTATGGATTTTGAGAAGAGTTGCATGAGCCCCTAATCAAATGTTAAAAAAAAAAAAGTCCAACTACTCCTTAAGGCAGTGGTTCCCCACCTTCCAAATGTTGAGACCCTTTAATAAAGTTCCTCATGTGGTGGTGAGCCCCAATCATTAAATTATTTTCGTTGCTACTTCATATTGTCATTTTGCTACTGTTATGAATCGGGCGACCCCTGTGAAAGCTCGTTCAACACCCCCCTCCCCAAAAGGTGTCCAGACCCACAGGATCAGAACCGTTGAATTAAGGTTTTCTTTTCAGGTGCAGTGAGCCTCGTTTTTCGTGGATGGCCCTGCAGCCAGCAGCATCCAACTGGAAACCCCCGGGAGGAGGGTAATGGAGTGAAGACTAAGGGGGGGGGGGCGGGGGCAGGCCTGCTGGTGAAGGCAGGCTTTCCACAGAGAACGCAAACTTGAGGGAAAAAAAAAAAGATTCCAGGGCGTTCACCGAATGCCTTCATCAACATTTCTCTAAAAGGCAGGGCATCCCAGAGGGACTCGCGGGTGCGAAGGCCAAAAACAAAGAGGGGGATCAGTTTTGCTAGGGGCCCAAGTTACCTCATGCGGAGGAGAGGAAAATGTGAACTGACCACTGCCACTGACGACACGCAGTGCCCTCCGCGGAAGCCACCGCCACCTCTGGCGAGCGTCCTGGGCGCCGGGGAGAGAGGACCGCGGTGTGGGGTCCGACCTGCGACCTGCAAAGTTCTTCCTGGCAGCGGGGGGTGTGGTGGGGGGGTGGCTGGAGCCCCCACGAGAGCACGAGCGGCTCTGAGTAAGCACATTTCTACGATTCCTGCTAAATGCTGCCCCCGCTCCCAATAAAAAAAAAGCCCAGGCGCCAGATGCCTTCTGACTTCTCAGAAGCGGGTGAGGTAGTGCCGAGTCCTGGCACCGGCTTCACGCCGCCCACGGCTGGCTTTCCAGCGCGCGCCGACCTCTCTCGCCGCGGCCGCCGCCCAGCGCCCCTCCTCCTGCACGCACGCAGCACGCACCACGCAGCACGCACCACGCAGCACGCACGCAGCACGCACCACGCACGCACGCACGCGCGCCGCCCCAGCCGCCGCCGGCCCCGGCACGTGCTTTATGGCTCCCCGCAGCACCCGTCCGCGGGCGCTCCCACGTGACCCAAACAGATTCGGGCACTTCCGCCTCCGCTCGGCTTTCTCCTCGGCGCGGTCCACGGCGAGTCCGCAGCCGGCGGGGTGAGCCCTCGGCCGGCCCGCGCAGCTGGCGGGCGGCGTTGGGTGCGGCCAGGCGGTCGCCCCTCGCTGACCCGGCCCGCCCGCCCTCTCGCTCTCTCAGGACCCCGCGGAGTCGGCGCCATGGCGGAGCTGACGGCTCTGGAGAGTCTCATCGAGATGGGCTTCCCCAGGGGACGCGCGTAAGGGAGTCCCCCCTGGCCGCAGCCCTCGCGGGGTGGTGGGGGGTGCGTTGGGGCGCACTTCTGCCCGGCCTTCCCCAGCCCGGCCCCCGCCCCGCGTCCCGGTCTGCCCAGCACCGAGGCTCATGGGCACCAGTCACGGTGTTTGTCGCCCCCAGGGAGAAGGCGCTGACCCTCACGGGAAACCAGGGCATCGAGGCTGCCATGGACTGGTGAGTACTCGGACCGCGCGGGCGGGGGGGCGGGGGCGGGGGGGCACCTGAGGGCGAGGGGGGACCTTGGACCCCAGCTTGATCACCCCTGACTTTTCCCTGCCAGGCTGATGGAGCACGAAGAGGACCCCGATGTGGACGAGCCTCTAGTGACTCCCCTTGGACACGTCCTGGGAGCGGAACCCACCCCTTCCGAGCCAAGTGGCCCTGAAGGTCCAGACTGGAGGGCATGTTGTGGTTGATCCCTCAGGAGGGCCGCGGGAGAATCCGAAGGGGTAATGATACACAGGTGCCTTCTTTGTAGGACCAGGGTCGACGGTGGAAGAAAAACCGGGCCTGAGTGAAGAGGAGAGACAGGAACAGACCAAGAGGTACAGTCAGGAGCAAGCCTGCACGTCTGGGGGCCATCAGGGGCCACCACCCCGCATCACACACGTCTGGTGCAAGCACCTTGGACTTTTCTCGTCCCCCTCTTCGTTTTTTCTCTTGTCTTCTTCCTGTTTCTTACTTTCACCTGTCTTGGGACAGTTCCCAGCTTTCGTTCTCCAAGTCCCTTGTTAGAAACTCCACCGCCCCTCCCGGTGTCCTGAACGCTTTCCTTGCTGTGTAACCCAGGATGATGGAGTTGATGGCCCAGAAGCAACGGGAGCGTGAAGAGAGAGAGGAGCGGGAGGCGTTGGAACGGGAACGGCAGCGCAGGAGACAAGGGCAGGAGTTGTCTGCGGCTCGACAGCGGCTCCAGGAAGACGAGATGCGCCGGGCTGCTGAGGAGCGGAGGAAGGAGAAGGCGGAAGAGTTAGCAGCCAGGTCGGCCAGGTCATGGGGATGTCGAGCGGGCTTGACAGCTGCGAGGACTCAAGATCTGCGTTGCCAACGGCTGACCTTTCTTCCTTTCTGCCGTGCAGACAAAGGGTTCGAGAAAAGATTGAGCGGGACAAAGCCGAGCGCGCCAAGAAGGTGAGGATCGCCTTCTCTGTGGTGGCGGCTTTCGAAGGGGAAGGTGGGCTTGTGCGGGACTTACTTCTCGGAGAGTGCGTGCGTGCCTGATGAAGTATTTGGCTTTGTCCTCTAGTATGGTGGTGCGATGGGCTCTCAGCCTTCCCCGTCTGCCACAGAGACGGGCCCTGTTCCCTCTTCGCCCAGCCAGGAGCCCCCGACCAAGCGGGAGTATGACCAGTGTCGCATACAGGTACTGATTCGGCTTCCCTGCTTATTCCTGGGACTCCTTCCCTGGTCCGTAAGGTGCATTTTTTCAGTGAGGGCCTTTCCGCCAAACCTCTCCCTTCTTTGTAAATGGCTTTTGAAATCCTACCTCTTCCACTGGAGGCCAGAGATCGGATTTCACTTCCTCCAGTCTTGCTTAAATCCATCCCTCTTACTCAGCAATTCCTCCAGGACTTGTTCATAAGTGTTTTTGTTTTTTTTTAATTTTGTGTAGCACAGAGTTATTTTGGGATAATGCCTCTGTCCGGTCCGGATACTTTTCTGTACTCTTGCCATCTTTCTCTGGGAACTTGGAGTCTTTATTTTCTTCAACATGTAGCAAGGCAGGACATACGTGGCTGCCCCTTCGGTGCTGTAAATTAGAACAACACGGGTCCCACTCTCTCCAGGAAGGAGGGGCCTGCTTTAGCTTCGTTCCCCCATCCTTGGGGCCCCTCACTCAGTTTTGACTGCTACAGCACTGCACCGCTTCCGGCTTCTCTAGGTCAGACTGCCCGACGGGACCTCGCTGACCCAGACGTTTCGTGCCAGGGAACAGCTGGCTGCAGTGAGGCTGTACGTGGAGCTCCACCGGGGGGATGATCCTGGAGGGGACCAGGACCCTGTGCAGTTGCTCAGCGGCTTCCCCCGAAGGGCCTTCTCCGAAGCTGACATGGAGCGCCCTCTCCAGGACCTGGGTATGGCACGTGGGGCCCTGGGGCGGACTGGGCATGGCAGGGACTTCAGGTAAAGGACCTTTGGAGATGGTGTTTGGCCAGGAAGTTTAGGGACAAAGAGCAGCCATGCTTGTGACTCAAGCCTGTTTCCTTCCATCTTCTAGGACTTGTGCCTTCTGCCGTCCTCATTGTGGCCAAAAAATGTCCCAGTTGAGGGGGCTTTGTCCCACCGCCCACCCCTCTGACCTCTTCATGTTTGATAAAGCACTGACATCCTCTTCCTAATAAAGAGACGCCGAGTTCCGCATATGCTTCACTCTGTCCTGAATGGCGGGAGGAAGGGGCAAAGGGACAGCATTGGGAGCATTCTCGCGTGCATCTTCCGTTTCCAAGAGCCTGGGTTGTATCTGTTGGCAGGTGGGGGTGCTGGAGGGCGGGGGAGCACCCTGGCTGGTACCCTTTGCTACTATGAGTAGTAACTTGAAAATCCAGGTTCCATCACTTAACTAGCTGTGCATCTGGACTGCTTTCAGTCCAGTCTTTTGGTTCCTTGGTCAAACTGAGCCAACAGTACCCGTTCCTTAACATTGTTCTGAGGGTTAAGTAAGCTGGTAAAAGGTGCCTTGGCACGGTGCCAAGCACCCAATAGGTGTTCACTAGTAAAAGGGGATTTAAAAAACATGTTTTTGTTGTTGTGACTAGACTGAAAGTGAGCTGGGTTTCCAGTCAATTCACACATTTTGGTTTGTGACATGAATTACAGTTCCTCCAATGGAACAGTCCCTTTCCTACTTCTTTCCTATGCGTACCATTACCACTCCTTCCCCAGGGCTTCCCCTGCCTGGCTGAGCTTTATCCTGGATACATGCCACCATGGGAGCCCATGTGGTTGGTTGATCCAGGAAGTGGGTCCCAGGTGGTAGCTTAGAGGGTTAAAGGGTGACTAGAGGCCATCACCCCCGAGCTTTCACCAGTCTCTGTTCAGACCAGGACGCCTCATCTTTGACTTTGAAATTTTCTTCTACTTTTTCAGCACTTATAGCCCAGCCCCATCTCACTCTGGTCTCAAGGTAGTGAGATTGACATGGCCCATTAGGTCTTTGGACTAATTCTTCCTGTGTCTGATTTTCTTCATGCTAATTCGTTTCAGATGGGGAGAGGTCAGGTGTTGTGCCTCATGGGATTTTCTTTTCATTGTGGCCGCCCCCACAGATGGCCATGGCAAGGGGGGACATTAGGGTGATCTCTGCCAATGTGCCTCTCCTGCTCCAAGATGACCATTAAACACATCACAACCACTGCCCTTTCCTGTTACCAACGGCAGCACAGTACCCACTGCTTTATCCAAGGGGACTTCAAGAAATCCACGGGAAGATGGAATGAAAATAATGGAATTTTTCTGACTTTCCCCCCCAAAGCCTCCATATATGTATTCACAAAGACAGAAAGGCACTCATCTAAGTGTGGGTACAGGTCTCCCATTTTAGAGATCGGGACACCTGCCCAGGGTGATAGATAATAGCTAGCAGGTAGAGCCCACACACACCTGGGAAGCCTCTGACTTTTGAGGTCCAGTTCCTGGTCACCACATTCCTCTGGGGTAGCCTCTCCTTGTTGCCTGTCACTGGGCCCTCAGACTCCCTCAAACAGCACCTGACTTCTAGGCTCAAGAAAGATCACACTGTGTATGTGGCTTGTGGCTTCCGGCTCCTCCATCCAGCCTATCCCTTAGCCCTCAGGAGCTGACCTCTCCTCTGGGATTCCTTGCCAGGCCCCAGGCACCCTCTCCCAGAGACCACACACAGGTTAGGTGGCTTCTAGCTCCTCCATCCAGGGACTGGCAACAGCACCAGGGCTCACAGCTGGATTTAAATCTCGGGGTTGTCCTGCTTGGTTTCATAGTCTCACTCGATGTCTTGATTTAATAAAAACAGCCCATTCCCCAATGAAAGCTTGCTTAGAACCACAAGGTATAAGAACCAAAAGAGTGGAGTGGGTTGGTTGACTTGGGCGTGGGACTGTGGATCTCACTGCTCAATCTAGTCACTCAGTGTCACCTCTAACAGGCCCTAAGAAGTCACAGATTGGAAACTTTAATAAGGGGAAACCATGACAATTAAGAAACCCCCCAAAACCCTACCTATAATAGCTTTGTGCCAAACACTAGATTTATTTTTTTACTACATTTATTTTCAAGTTAACTTTTATAATAACCCCCAACTTGGTTTTATAACTTGCAGGGGGTAAAAAACAACAACAAAATCCTCATTACTCTTGCCTGGCTAAATCAACTTAAGCCGGTTTAACCAGCGGTCAAATGCCAGAGGGCATCGTGGTACCAGAGCCAGCTGCCCCTTGGGAAACCTTGTAGGGTTGGAGGAACCCAGAGCTCCCCCACACAGCCGTTTTTCCAGATGCATCGGTGTTCAAGAATGCCCCTGGGTAACGTGCCTGGCAAACAGGCAACTTGACTACCTAGCGGTTTGAAAATCGGGTCCACGCGCACTGGGCTCCAGCCTCACACACGGGCGGGCCAAGAGCGACCGTAATGACACTTTCCCATGAAGTACCGACCCCCACGCTACCTAGGCATTTCCAGGCCCAAGCCGCATTCTGTAGATGAGCGAAGGTGATTTATTGGTTTTGGTTCGTCACCTCCGAACCCGGCTTCCATCCCGTCCTGGAGATGGAACTTAAAGCGCAAGTCAGTGCAGGGCCGAGGACAAGCTCGCTGGATGGCAGGTCCCGGGCCCCGGAGCAGCGTCCCGGGCCGCCCTCTCTGCCGGGCCCCCGAATGCGAATGTCGCCTGGACGCACTGGGAAGCTGCTGACTTCGGGGCTCAGGCCCTGGCCACCACACCGCTGCACGGTGGCCCACCGCGGAGGTGCCAGCGTCCACAGGGGCCAGTGCGGGCTCATGCCGACCTCCTGCCGCCGCCGCCGTCTTCCATCCAGTTCTTCCTCCAGGCCACGTTCTCCTGGGTGGCCGCCGCCTGCTGCAGCGTCGCCAGCAGCAGCTCCTTGGTCCTGGCGGCCTCAGCCCTGCGCCGCGGGTCCTGCTCCGGGAGCTCCTGTGGGCACAGCCGCGAGGTTTACAGTCCCGATGCCCGCCCCCGGCGCTCTCCGCCCGCCTGCCCCACTCCCGGACTCCCACTTGCTCTCACCTGGAGTAGCGCGTGTGTCTTCTGCTCGCCCGGGGGCACGAGGGCAAAGAGCGCGGCGCCCACCCCAGCTCCCACGCCCAGCAAAACGCCCACGGCCAGCCCTTTGCGCAGGACCTCCATTGTGGCCTGCGGGATCAGCCAGGCGTGCTCCCGCTCCTCCCGCAGCCTAGAAGGGTAGCCACCGCCTCGCTGCCGCAAAGGCTAGAGCGGCCCGTACGGGCACCATAGAGAAAGGGCGCAGGGTAGAGCGGCCCTTACGGGGCACCATAGAGAAGGGGCGGGCCAGAGAGGGCCTGACTCGCCAAACGTTTGGAACCTAGCGTGCGTGCGTGCGTGCGTGCGTGCGTGCGTGCGTGCGTGCGTGCGTGCGTGCGTGCGTTCCTAGCGGCACAATCTGAAGCTTTGTCTTCCGGGAGAAAGTGCTGGCAGTGAGGGCGGGGCGCAGCACCCTGCGTCCTGGGACCTCTAATAGACCAGTGTTTGGCTCTCCCGTAGAAATGTCCGTAGCGTCCTGCGGTAACCTGGGCGTTTTCTGGACAGAACTATCGCATATTTACACGTCAGTCGGCTGACAAGCCCCTACGTCTCCACTCCCTGCCCAAGTTTCCCTCAAGCTCTTCAACTCTTGGACGGAAGCATAGAAAACCCCACACCCTCCAGTCGATTACAACTCTTTTAAAAGAAAATCATTTTCTTGGGGACTTACACAACTCTTATCACAAGCCATCCATCCACCCATTGCGTCAAGCACATTTGTACATTCGTTGCCATCATCCTTCTCAAAACATTTGCTTTCTACTTGAGCCCTTGGTATCAGCTCCTCATTGTCCCCTCCTTCCCTTTCCCTCATGAACCCTTCATAAATTATTGTCATCGATTCCAACTCTTAACGACCCCATAGGGCAGAGTATGTCCCATCCATCGGGTGTCAGGCTGCAAATGTTTACTGAAACAATACTGCCACATCTTTTTTTCCTGGGAGCAGCTGGTGGGCTACAGCTTTGTTAACAGTTGAGCCACTTTAGCCACCGTGCCACCAAAGCCTACATAGAGGGGAAAACTCACCTCTTTACTTTTTTTTTTTCGTTTCAAATACCGGTTATATTCCCCCACCCCCCTTGGTGTCTTGTTTTAGTTTTAAATGTTGAAAGCATGAAAACTTCATTTCTTTTGATTTTTAAATGGATGACATGCCATCTATCAAATTTTGTTTGAAAAAAGAAAAGAAAAAAATTTGTTTGGAGAAGAAAATGCCTTATGATTCTGGGCAAGTCCCTTCTCTAAGCTTCGGTTTCTGCGTCTAAAAATGGGTCAAAGTAAACATGTCTCATCGTTGTAAGATGGTTAACTTTATAAACCATTTAAAACAAACAGAAACAACTTATTTCTCCTTAAAGTACAATCACAGCACACATGCCAACTTGGGAGACCCAAGAAACTAAGGAATCAGGATACTCTAATTTCACGATCAAAACTTTTCACTCCCAAGAATTCGTATGTGTCCTTCTGGTCTAGGAAATGAGTGTAAAAATAAATCTCCGGTCCCACCTCTTGGGTATTGTCCCTCCACGAGTATAGGTGTAATCCCCTAGCACGTTATCAAACTATCCTCAGACGTGATGAAGGGGCCAGGCTCCAAAGAAGATTAACGGAGCCTGTAGGGTACATTGGGCAGGTTGTTGTGAGGAAGATGGGCCTTGGCCCAGGGATAACTCAGGATCTCCCAGGAATCTAGAATCGCAGGCTGACTAACCACCTCAGGAAGGACAGAGATGACAGAGGTTGAAGGTCACCAAGAGGTTCAGGTTAGTATTTCATCACCCTCCTCCCACTGCTGGTTTGTCCCCCAACTTTGCCCAAGCTCCTGCTGTCCCTGTTCAGGTTGAGTCTCCAAAGCCCCGCCTGCCCTCCAGTGTGGTCGAAGCCTCAGAGGTCAGCAAAGAGTGGGGAGCTCGAATGGTCCCAGGAGCTACTGCTACTGGATGATGGTGAAGATGCTGAAGCCTTCTTCCAGGACCAAAATGAAGAGCCAGGTGAGGGAGGCAGCTGCTTTAGTGGGGGCTGTTATGACCTGGGTGTGTGGGCAGAGCAATTCTGGGTAGACCAACCTAGAAAAGTTACTTGTCCCTGCATGTAGCAGTGCTAGGCACACCAATGGAACGCTGGTGGTATAATGGGTTATGCATAGACCTGCTAACCACAAGGCCAGTGGTTCAAGCCCACCAGCTGCTCCAGAGAGACGAGTCTATTTACTCCTATAAAGACTTTCAGAAACTCAAGAGGATAGTTCTACCCTGTCCCATAGGGCCAACTATGAGACGAGCAACTTGATTACAGTGAGGCACGCAGTAGGGGCTCAGCAAACATACTGGAGATTAGATCTAAAAACTGGAAACATCAAGGTAGTGGGCAACATTAGAGGGCATGTTGGTATCAGAATGGGGACCATCCTGGTTTTTAATTTTTTAAAATATTGTGTCATTAGCTGGGGGGAGGGCGGAATTACACTCAATGTCACTCCTTCCCAGGCTTCCCCCACGTTACAGAAGCTACATCTCCTGAGTAGCTGAGTTCTCTGAACAGCCCGGTAAGGGGAATCTCTCCGAGAAGCCCAACGGTCTTGTTCTCACCCCTGTAATAGTCTTGAAAAACAACCACAATCATTGTATAACCTTAGGAACATTTTTCTGAACTCTTTAACACCCCTCCCTCCCAGGGTGGGCTTGGAACCCGCTGGAGCCCAGGTCACCCCTAAAAAACGTTTCACCCAGGATTCAGCTGGGGGCAGGAGCAGGAAGCAGAAGCTACCTCCTGAATCCGTGAAGGGTCTGGTGCCTACATAAGTTTGGGGGGCTTTTCTTGCCCCTTGCCTCCCAGTGGCTTTGATGTTAAGTGCAGTCCTCTCTAAAAAATACTTCATCAGAACCTTTGATGAACCCCCCTACCCATCACCTCACAATGTTCCCTTTGGACGATGAGGGTGTTTGGTGGCTCATTGGGCCCATAACCTCAAGGTTGGGAGTTTGAAACTACCAAGCCCAAGCTTTCTGCTTCCCTAGAGTTGTCTTGGAAACCCGCAGGGGCAGTTCCACCTGTGAGGGGTCCTTAGGGCTGTGTTAATTATGCACTGTGCTTTTGGAAGCTTCTGTTAGTCAAGGGCCAAAAATAACCCAGTTGCCTATTTTCCATTCACCTTGTGCCTGGCACACATAGCATTGTAATCCCCCCAACATCACTTTGTAGAAGAGTAAACAAGACAGGTAGTAACACCTGCATCCAGGCAGTCAATGTGGAAGCGTTAGATCTCTCTCGCGGGAGATATACCTGTCCTTGGCTTCGCAAGAGAAAGAATTCACACTGAAGCCTGATTTGTGATCCAAGTCCAGAGGAGACCACCACAGTCAGCCAAGAAGCAGCTCGAAACAAAAATGAGACATGCTGAAACACGTGGGCTCGATTCTGCAGTTTCAGGGCCTCCGCTGGGAGGCGTGGCTGAAGATACTGGTGGACCCCATTGGCTGAATTAAATTTACCTGGCCTAGATGGGCCAATCCAGGTGTACCAGCCACCTGGGTGGGCCACCCCTTCCTGGCTGGAAGCCTGAACCTTAGCATGTCCTCCAGCCCCTATGGCTGGCCGGGCTGATTCTCAGCAGCAAGCTACTTTAGGGGCGTCTTGGCATAGAGCAACAACTCCTTACCTGGCCCTGTAATAGAAGCCAGGAACCGAACCCTCACTTGCCAGCCATCTCACAAAAAGAAAGCTCAGTGTAACTCTAGACAGAAGACTGCTCATGGGGCTTTAATGAGACCTTTGAACCAAGTATGCAAAGTAAGCGAGGCCCCTGAAAGGGCCCAGCTCCTGTACAGTCACGGCGCAGCCTGGGGACCCTCGTTCCAAACAGGGAAGCCGCACGTCAGGATCCTCGTCAGAGAACTGAATGAGGGTCCCCCGCGGGCTCAGGACCCTCAGGCACTCGGACAGCAGCCGGCCGGCTCCAGGGAGCCCACCCCGGGCAACGGCATCCCAGGTGCCCTTGTCCAGCACCAGCTGGAAGGAGCCGGAGGGAGCCGCTGGTCCCAGGTTCTGGGCGTCCGCCTGCCTGAAGCGGAGGCTGGAGGCCGGGTGTGCAGGGCACAGCGGGGGTCGCCCTGGACAACCTTCTAGGAGACTGTTCATGTGGGCCACAGCCACAGGAGAGAAGTCCACTCCGAGGACCTCCACGGGGTGTGGGCACTTAGTGTAGAGACCCGTACACAGGCTGGAAGTGCCGCAGCCCACGTCCAGCACCCGCGGCGGCGGCTGGCCAGCCCGTCCCTCCTGCAGCAGGGGCAGGAGCAGGCCCTGCGCCTCTTCGTATCCGAAGAACCAGTCGAAGGTGGCAGCACCGCCCGGGCGCACTTGGGCGTGGAGCCGATCCCAGAGGCGGCGGTCAGCCAGACAGCCCTCAGCCAAGGAGCCTGCGGACACGGGTCGGGGTTACCCGTCACCCGAATGCTGATAGCTACACAAACGGTGCACACTGCGCCCGAGCAACGAGACTAGACCCCCGGGTCTCGAGCAGCCCACCTTGCCCTCCCCACTGTGCCCTCCCTACCCGAGGCGCGGCGCCTCCCGGCCGCCAAGGTCACCGGGTGGAGCACGCGGTTTAGCGCCATGCCCAGGCCTTTGGAGAAACGCAGTCGGCCGGAGAAGCCAGGACAAAGGGGGCGAGACGTGCAAATCCCGGATTCCCAGACCGCGGACTGTGGCCTCGGAAAAAAGGAACGCCGACACGGATCGAAGTGTGGCTCGCAGTCTTTATTGATCGGTAATGGCGAGACAAGGGGGTATGACCGCTCCCGCTTCCGAGGCGCCGTCCAGAGCCCTGAAATCAGAGAGGGCCAAGTGAGCAGCCCGGCGCGGAGCCTCGCTTCCGCCTGCTCTCCCGGGTCCTTGTCCCGGCGCTTGAGGATAGAACCGGCGGATGGGCAGCCGCCGGCACCGAAGACATGACGCCGAGGGGACCGGAGTCCGCTCCCTGTGCCTCCGTACATAACGGGGACCGGGACTGCACGCCCGGCCCCCGCCAAGAAAAGGAGGGTTCCCCAGCGCCTCCCGCGACCCCGGCACAGCAGCCCCACACTTACCAAGCTGCAGCCCCGAAAAGACGCGCGTGCGGCCCGAGCTTCTTTATATAGCCCTCCCTCGAGACACGCCCCCTGACCTGCGATTGGACGCTCATGGGACGGTGGGCGGGGCCTCCACCAGACTCCGCCCAGAGCGGAAGCGCGGGCCCGGGCGGACGTCGCTGCGCAGCCATGGGGGCTCCGGGTGGGAAGATCAACCGGCCTCGCACGGTGACTGCTCCGGGGTTCCCCGCCTTGCTCACCCGAGCGCCCCCGACCCCGGCCGTCTCCCCTCCTGCAGCGCGCGCTCCGGGGCCGGGGTGGGAGAGGGCGTGGACCCCGGGCCGCGGCCTCCGCTGACCCGCATCCCCCGCCCCCCGCAGGAGCTGAAGAAGCAGCTGTTCAAGCGGCGGCGCGTGTTGACGCGGGAGCGGCGACGGCAGCACCGCGTGGTCGGGGCCGTGCTAGACGCCGGGCTGACCACGCGGCACCACCTCAAGAAGCGGGCGTGAGTGCTCCCGCGACCCTCCTCCCTCAGCCCCCCATAGGGGGACCCCCCGCCGCCTCTCTTTGGGTCCTGGACCCCACGGGGAAGCTTACGGGAGCGCCCCCAAGTCACATTGTACGCTCACGGGGGCTTAACTAAGTGAGCCTCCTTTTACTTCAGACAGGCACACGGGTACCACTAATTTGTAAAGAAACACCAACATTGTTTTGCATTCAAGTTCAAGGCCCCTTCCATTACCTGGTTTCTGTATCCGCTCGTTGACGTCTTCATTATCAGTATTTGCCCTCTATTATACCCTAAACTTCAACCCAGTTCATGTTGTCCTCGCGTTAACCCTTTGTTCAACAGATTGGAAACATTGGTGGCGTAGTGGTTGGACTACGAGGTTGAAACGAGCTGCTCTGATGGAGAAAGACTAGGCTTTTTTCTCCCCTGAGGAGTTACAGTCTAGGAAACCCAGTTCTAGTCCAGGGTCTAAGTAAGAATCGACTGGAGGGCAGAGAATTTTTGTTGTCCTTCAGCTGCACAGATTAGTATCGAAGTATGGTAAAAGCGAAATGCCAGCGCCCCTTAATACAACCTGATGGATTCTTGGTGCAAACAGGTGCCTTGGAAGAAAGGCCTGCCCATCTCCTGAAAGTTCACAGCCAGGAAAACCCAATGGAGTCACACTGCCGATGCCAGTCAGTGTCACAACCCAAAATGTGGAGCAGAAGTTGACGAGAAAGACTATTTGCTCGGAAAGCTTTGCCCCAAGTCACAAAAAGTTTGTGTGTGTGTGTGTGTGTGTTGTCTTTTTAAGTAGATGGGGCCCGGGGAGAATGACTTAGGATACCTTTGAAAACCTGGCTCACATTCTTGGGTTTTATTGTTTGTAGTAGATCTTCCTGGGAGTCACCAGTATTGTTTCTAAGGTGTAGTTGGGAGAAACGGAAAGACGGATGAAAAACATGAATGGTAAAGGGAAGGAAACTAGCAACAAAATAGGAAAACCCCCACCACTCTGGCTGGAGCAGTTCTAGCCCACACAGTGGCTGGGCCACCAGGAGTGGGGCAGACGGGCTGGAGCCCGGTTTTGCTTACACCTTTAGGTCCAGTGCCCGTGCCAACATTACCCTGTCGGGGAAGAAGCGCAGAAAGCTCCTCCAGCAGATCCGGCTGGCGCAGAAGGAGAAGGCAGTCATGGAAGGTGAGGCTGGAGCAGCGGGCGGGGATGAGAGCCGACACTTGGGTTGTTGTTTTTAATGCTGCTGTTTTTCTTTTGCTCAGTGGAAGCCCCCCCAAAGCCAGCCAGGACTCATGAACCGAAGCCCAAGCGCCAAGGGACCAAAGCCCCCCAGGATGTAGACATGGAGGAGCTTGAAGATAGGAGCTAAACATCTCACCCTTCTTATAGAAGCTTTCCACTGGAGCCAAGAGGCCCAGAGTCAGTAGACTTTGGAGAAAGCACTGCCCGCACCTATCGCCCTCTTCCACAATGGCCTGGTGACCCCTGGAAGGAGGTCAGAGGGCAGAGGAGAAAAGACTGGACTGGAGAGGGTTTGCTAGCAGTGGGTTCCATGTGTAATAAAGCCTGGAGTACTGGCTGGGATGTGTGTTACTAGATGTGGTGTGGGCAGGGCCTGGGGAAGGGGTAAGTGTGGTGAGAAGACGGGGAGTGGGGGGAGAATCCAAAGAGCTTGCTTGAGCCGAGGCAAAAGAGGCCCAGCAGCCTCCATAATGGCCTCGTCTCTCAAGGGGTGACACCCCCAATTTGCTAGTGCTGACAAAAATACATGGGATGGTAGGAATTCAGAGGGGAGACACGAGCCTGGAGACTGGCCCTGCCTTTGCCGGCGTGTGACCTAGATGGGCAAGTTGGTTGGCCTAGTCTCTGCCTCTGTGTCTTTTGCTGGCAAACATTGTGGAGATGGCTTATGGATATTCTCTTACTTGCAGTACACATTAACAGCTACTGGTTTTTGGGTTCCATTGTGACCTCTGGCACACCAAGCATGACTCCCAATAGCACACATTTTCTTCATTGGGTGGGAAGAAGGTGTGTTTTGTTGTTTGTGAGTGGTGCTAGCAGCAGAACTTGACCCACAGGGATCATGAAAATCACCGCCAGTTGGAAGCAGGGCCCTAGGATGCAGGGGGCAGACCTCCCGCTTAACTCTGCTGCCAATCTGGACACGAGCGGTCCTCCCCACGGCACGCTCTTACTTTTTCTGCTGTGTTCAAGCCCTCCTTGCAGTGGCCACCCCGTACTCCCAGACCGTCACTGGTCAGTGACTTCACTGGTCAGTGGTTTATTAAGGAAGTTAGAGGAGGGGGAGACAGCTGGAGACAGAGACCAGGATCCGGAAGCTTGCAGGCAACCCCTGGACCGCTCCCGGAATAGAGCGCATGTCTCTCCCTTCTCCAGTGCAGGACGGCCCTCAGCTCCTTTGGGCTATGCTCGTTCCTCTCAGGACAGGCCTCTGCTTCCCACTGCTAACAGCCCGCTGGGAGCCCCTGCAGCAGGTCTGGCCAGCCCACTTAGCTGCTTTCCTAGCCACAGATCTTTGCTTTGGCCACTGATGACCCCTGGGCCTCTGTCTTCAATGTTGACCGGTGTCACAGCTCTTTGAGCGGTTCTTGACTGCCCCTTTCTTCCTGAACCTTCTGTTTGTTGCTCTCTGTGTGGAGTTCTCTCTCTCTCTCTCTCTCTCTCTCTCTCTCTCTCTCTCTCTATATATATATATATATATATATATATATATATATATGTATGTATATATATATATATATATACACACACACAAAATCTTATTGCTTCGCCTTCCCAGCAGGGGCCACACCCTGACTAATCAGACCACAGACACTTCATTTATGTAGTATATTGACCAATCACAAGGCAGGCTACAGCTCTAAACTGGACAAATTCAAACCAAGTACGCCGCTCCCAATTGGATTCTGACTAAGCAGAATATGGGCCACAGAGTGGCTGGCTGGTGGCTTCAAACTGCTGATCTTGGGGGTAGCCCACCACGTTAGCACCCCACCAGGGCTCCAGGGTTTGACAGAAGTGTCAGGGGCTTACAGTTAACTAGGGAACTTCAATGAACCCGGACAAAAATAACACACCCTCTTGGGTAAATGGTCCAGGACAAAAGTCGTTTGGGGCTTAGGGGGAAAACCAAGCTGTTATTCCAGAGGCTCAAGGCAAAAAGCTGTATTGTACAAGCTCATTTCACCCCTGAAAGGCACAGATGTGCAGCGCTGATGGTGTGTCCCAGGTCCTGCCTGATCTTTACAATTTAATCGGAGGGTCAACCCTTCCACGCAACACGCCGTGACCACCCCCACCCTCATCTCTCACCTCTTCCACACCTAAACTTCTACCCTAGCTGACAGCTCAATAGACCTTGTCACAATGGGAACCATCATTCCCCATCTTCCCTCCCCAATTGAAACCCAACTGTGGCTGCCAGGTTGGTTCTGACTCGTGACCCTCGAGTGTGGAGAAGTCCCCTTGAGCTTCCAAGGATTCACGATGCCTCTCTCACGAGCATTTCCTTCAGCAGCCGAGTGCTTAAGCACTGGGCCACTACAGCTGTCCACTCCAATTGCTGCTGTGATGGAGTCGGCCCTAACAGAGACCGATGTACAAGTGAGCAAAACCCTGCCGGTCGGCCCCATCCTCACAGTGTGGCAGTGTTTGAGAACATAGTTACAGCCCATCTCTCTGAGGGTCCTCCTGTTTTTGCTGACCCTCTACCAAGCGGTCCCCTGGGGGGCTCCGAGACGGTAACTTTACAGGAGCAGAGAAGCCTGGCTTTGGTCCCTGGGAGCTGCTGCTGGTTTCGAGCTGCTGCTGGTTTCAAACTGCTGGTCGTGGGAATCGCAGCCCACGAATGCCTAACCACTCCAACTACCAGGGCCCTTCCCCAGGACCTGGTTCCTCTCTAACAGGTCAAAAGCACACTTTTCCTTTTTAAAATAATTTTATGGGGGTTCGTACAACTCATATCACAATCCATCCATCCATCCATTGTGTCAAGCACATGGGTTGCCCTCATATTCTCAAAACATTTGCTTTCTGCTTAAGCCCTTGGTATCAGCTCCTCATTTTCCCCTCCCTCCCCCATGAGCCCTTGATAATTTATAAATTATTATTATTTTGTCATATCTTACCCACTCCCTTCACCCACTTCTCTGTTATCTATTCCCCAGGGAGGAGGTTATATGTAGATCCCTGTAATCGGTTCCCCCTTTCTACCCTACCCTCCCTCCACCCTCCCTGTATTGCCACTCTCAGCACTGGTCCTGAAGGGATCATCTGTCCTGGATTCCCTGTGTTTCCAGTTCCTATCTGTACCAGTGTACATCCTCTGGTCTAGCCAGATTTGTAAGGTAGAATTGGGATCATGCTAGTGAATGGGGAGGAAGCATTTAGGAGCTAGAGGAAAGGTGTATGTTTCATGGATGCTACACTGCACCCTGACTGGCTCGTTTCCTCCCTGAGACCCTTCTGTAAGGGGATGTCCAGGTGCCTATAGATGGGTCTTGGGTCCCAATCTGCACTCCCCCTCATTCATAATGATTTGATTTTTTTGTTCTGATGATGCCTGATACCTGATCCCTTCGACACCTCGTGATCACACAGGCTGGTGTGCTTCTTCCATGTGGGCTTTGTTGCTTCTGAGCTAGATGGCCACTTGTTTACCTTCATGTCTTTAAGACCCTAGACACTATATCTTTTGATAGCCGGGCCCCATCAGCTTTCTTCACCACATTTGCTTGTGCACCCACTTTGTCTTCAGTGATAGTGTCAGGAAGGTGAGCATCATGGAATGCCAGTTTAATATAACAAAGTATTCTTGCATTGAAGGAGTAATTGAGTGAAGGCCCAATGTCCATCTGCTGCCTTAATACTAAACCTATAAATATAGGCACATAGATCTATTTCCCCATCCTCATATATAAATACATTTACATATGCACATGCCTTTATTTAGACCTCTATAAATGCCCCTTTGTCTCTTAGTTCTTTCCTCTATGTCCTTTGACTTTCCCCTTGTCCCACCATCATGCTCAGTCTTCATTTGGGTTTCAGGAATTCCTCTGGGTTACATTACCCTTGATCACGCCCTACCAGGCCTCCTACACCCTCTTCACCCCCAATTTGGATCACTTGTTCCTTTGTCCCTGGGTTTGTTAACACCACTTCTTTTCCCACCTTCCCCTCTCCCATGTCCCCCTGGAACCGTCGGTCCCGTTGTTTTCTCTTCCAGATTGTTCAACCAACATTTTCCCTTTTAAGCAGTGTTCTGACTGTCTTCTAATACACAGTTGGTTGTTCTTCTGGCAGTTCAGGGCACATTCCAGCTTCTTGAAGACTGACGTGCAAAGACTCCCATTCCTCTCCCGGCTTCCTTACTCGCTGTCCGGTTGGTCCATGCATGTGAGGGTATTGGGGATACCATGGCTTGGGTCATGCACACCTTAGTCCTTAAAAGTGTCAGCTTTGCTTTTGAGCAGCTTAAAGAGGTTGTCCCACCTGTCTCAACTGCTTGACTGCCGCTTTCATCCTCATTCACTGACTTTTATATAAGCATTTTACGCTGCATCAGGTATTAAATCCTCATATTATTAGATCGTTAGCCTGAGAATCATACTCCCAAGCAGATACGGAACTGGTAGGTAAACAAGCGGCCATCTAGCTCAGAAGCAACAAAGCCCACATGGACAAAGCACACAAGCCTGTGTGATCACAAGGTGTAAAAGGGATCAGGTATCAGTCATCAAAGAACAAAAAATCAAAGCATTGTGAATGAGGGAGAGTGCAGAGTGGGGACCCAAGACTCATCTATAGGTAACAGGACACACAGAAGGGTCTCAGGGAGGAGACAAGCCAGTCAGGGTGCAGGGTAGCAACGATGAAACATATAACTTACCTCTAGTTCCTAAATGCTTTCTCCCCTGCCCCCCACTAGTATGATCCCAATTCTACCTTACAAATCTGGCTAGACCAGAGGATGTACACTGGTACAGATAGGAACTGGAAACACAGGGAATCCAGGACAGGTGATCCCTTCAGAACCAGTTGTGAGAGTGGCAATATACTGGGAGGTGGGGTGGAAAGGGGGAACCGATTACAGGGATCGACATATAATCTCCAGACAGAAAAGTGGGTGAAGGGAAATGTCAGACAGTGTAAGATAAGAAAAATAATAATTTATAATTTATCAAGGGTTCTTGAGGGAGGAGCAGCGAAGGAGGGGTAAAAATGAGGAGCTGATACCAAGGCCTTAAGCAGAAAGCAAACGTTTTGAGAATGATGATGGCAACAAATGTACAACTGTGCTCGACACAATGCATGCATGTATGGGCTGTGATAAGAGTTGTAGGAGCCCAGCGACTGTACAACAGCTTCGAACAAGAGTGCTGCTTCTGTGGCATTCTTACCACTGTTTTCACATTGGAGCCCCGTGGGGCAGCCACTGTGTCCATCATCTCTTCAAGGATCGTCCTTTTTCCTGCCCTCTACTTTGCCGAGCACGCCGTCCTTCTCCAGGGACTGATCTCTCCTGACAACAGGTCCAAAAGTCATGAGATGAAATCTGGCTGTACTTCTTCCAAGGCAGCTGTTTGTTCTTTTGACAGTCCATGGTACTGTCACCATTCTTGCCTGCACCATCGTTTAACTGCATCACTTCTTCCATCTTCCTTAGCCAGTGTTCAACTGTCCCTTGCATATAAGGTAGCAGACCAGGGGTCCAGTCAGGCACACCTGCGTCCTCAAAGTAACATCCTGATCTTCAACACATTAAAGATGTCTTACACAATAGATTGATCTGAATACAATGTGTCCTTTGAGCTCTTATTTATTATTTTTTAAAATCATTTTAATGGAGGCTGTTACAACATTCCATACATCAATTGTATCAAGTCTATTTGTACATCTGTTACCATCATTTCCAAAATATTTTCTATTTGAGCCCTTGGTATAAGCTCCTCTTTTTCCCCCTCCATCCTCTGCCCTTCCACCCTTGATAATAGTAATTATATATTGTTATTATTATTTCCTTTGGTCTCTTGACTGCTGCTTTCATGACCATTGATTGTGGATCCAAGGGAGATTAATTTTTCTAAATTCTTGGCAACTTCAATCTTTTCTGTTTATCATGATGTTACCTCTTGGTCCAGTTGTGAGGATTTGGGTCTTTACATTGAGTTGTGATCCATGCTGAAGGCTGCCAGACTTGATCTTCATCAGCAAGGGCTTCAAGTCCTCCTTGCTTTCAGCGAGCAAGGTGGTATCATCTACATGTCACAGGTCGTTAAGAAGCCTTCCTCCCCCAGGATGATGCATTTACTCATACAGGCCGGCGTGTCAGCGTGCAGATTTCCATGCATATGACGAGAGGCTAAAACCCTGAGACAGAGCTAGGAGTAGAAGTTGTCTCATATGAATGCAAATTTGAATGATGATATTGTCCACGAATATTAAAAGTACCATGAACTGCCAAAAGAACCCACAAATGTCAGGGGAAGCCAGCCCCTAACACATCATTACGGGTCTGGTAGGCGCAATTGCACAGCAATAATAAGTAAAGATCATAGTAAAGTTATAGAGAGCATGAGAGATAGAATTGAAGTATTGAAATAAATGGGAGTCATATACAATTCATGTTAGCATGCTCACCTCTGCCCCACTTGATGTTCCACGTGGAGGGAGACAGAGACATTTAATGCTAGCCCAGGCTTTTTATCTTCTCTGGAACATGCAAGCCCCCTAATTACAGGTGAGGACATACGTCACAGGAAGGGGCTGTGCTATAGGTAATACAGTCATGGGAAGGGGTAGTCTAGGGAAATACACGCAATAGGAAGGGGAGGGATTGGGGGTATACATGTGACAAGATGGGCGTGCCCTAGATTAAAGATGGTGGCCTAACCTTGGTCATCCTTGGGCGAGTTTGACCTCTCTGGCTTCTCCTACAAGGAACAGAGAGACTACTATCCTTATCAGAAGGGAGTGGGCCTTATTTGTTGTGGGATAAACAGTGGTGACTGCTTGCTCTGGATGGCTGATAGCTCTCAGGGAGAATAACCCTTGACCTACTTCTGATGACCTCCAAGTATAGTCATTCCCAAGCAGCTGTCTGGCATATATTTGAGGGAGACAGCTTGGGAGAAATCCTTCTGTATCCCACACACAAATCTGCCTCGGAAGAAATGAAGTCAGAATGCTCCTTAGAAGGGAAGAAGGCGGGGATTGGTCTCACATGCTTTAGACATGCTCTGTCAGGAGTGACCAGTCCCTGGAAAAGAACATCATGCTTGCTGTAAAAGAGAAGGATGGACATGGTGGCGGCAACAATGGCCTCTGACATAATAGTGATTGTACAATTACGCCCGAGCTAACGGAACCATGGATTGTGATCACATGTGTACAAGCTCCTACTGAAATGTTTAACAGCTCAGCTGTGAGGATGGCCCAGGGCCAGACCATGCTTCCCTCTGTTGCTCTCAGGGTGCTGGCAACACCCAACATCACCACAAGTACGAGGGGACTCACAGCAGGGAGAGTGCGTGGGAAAATGAGATGGAAAGACCATGGATTTCCCAGGCATGGATGCTCTCCTGTGTTTACTACAAGGAGCCCTGGTGGTGTAGGGGTTATATGCTGGGCTGTGATCCCCATGGTCAGCAGTTTGAGACCACCAGCAGCTCCTAGGAAGAAAACTGGGCTTTTACGCTCATCAACAGTTACCGTCTTGGAAACCCATGGGAGGGGGTCAGGTGTCTCTGAGTCAGCATTGACTCAATGGCAGTGGGGTGATTTTTTTTTTAATTAGGTAGTAGAATCGGCTGGATGGAAGGGGTTGTTTAGGTAGTACATATACTAATTTATTATTAGCAGTTTTGTTTTATTGAGACATAATTAGTAGATACACTTTATAGCAAGGCTTGGTAGTAGGTAGTAGATACATTTTGTGGTTGAGCTAATATTTATGGACAAGTAAGTGTAACTACTGGCCGACCTTTTATATATATTCATATTGACAGATATATGACAGATACAGGACAGAGATAGAGGACAGAGAAAAACCAAAATATCAATTTCACTCTCTGCTAGTGAGTAAATTCTGACTCATCGTGACCCTACAGGGCAGGATCGAACTGCCTCTATGGTAGACTGTAATTCGTCACAGGTGTAGAAAGCCTCTTCTTTCAGCAGGTGGTTTCCAGGTCCTGACCTGGTGGCTAGCAGGCCCCGGTGCAACCACTACATCACCAGGGTCATTCTGGTCCACGGGGACTCTCTAGGACAGAGGGGACAGCATCATGTGATTTCTGAGGCCATCATGCTTTACTGAGGCAGCTCACCCCCTATCTCCCACGGTGCAGCTGGTCCTTTCAAGCCAGTGACAACTTGGCTGGCTGCCAAGCCTGTCTGTCGCCTCTGCATCACCAGGGCTATCCCGGATAGATTTAACAAGACATTTGCCACTTCAGCCATCTTCACAGGTGTCTCAGGGGCCTAGTGTTTACCGCGGGCCACCATTGTGAATTTCCAAGAAGTGCCAACACCCTGGCAGAATTTCAGCGGGTTTAGTTTTTTGGTTTCCTTTTCCTGGTAACTATGCAATGAAGCACTTGCCATGGCAACATTCTTTACCTGGGTCGGTAACGCTGTGTGCATCATGTTGTGTACACGGCTCCACGATCTCTTTCTAGATTCCCCCACAATGCTTAATGGAGGCTGGGTGGGTTGAGCTTTCCAAGAACAGCAACAGGCGCCGTCCCTTTTATACCTACCGTCTGGTGTTCTTCTCACGCTGGCAGCTGAGTTAGGAACTATGGACTGAGCTGATACCCTCATTAAGAGCTCCCATTCAAACCAGTCTATTTTGACCAGGGCCCACATGTTCTTTTCTTGTTGTGAAGTTTTAAAAACCTGTAATTTACAAACCACATTGCACCTTTCCAGAAGGATTTTCTGGGCTCTTGTCTCAGGAGCCCTAGGGGTGGTGCGGTGACTGAGAGGTCTGTGGCGGGGACACCTGTCAGGGAGTTCGGGGATTCTCCTGTGTCCTGGGGATCAGTGTGGGTTGGGATTGACTCGATGGCAGTGTGGGGAGGCAGGTGTCACAGTGGCAGAGGTTGGCCTAGGCCCAGGTCTGCTCCTCAGGCAACTAGGAAGAAGATGATCCACCCCTTGGATGCTCTGATACTTGGCCATGTCTTCTGGGAACACTTGGGGAAAGTTCTGGAATCAAGAGACTGTTACATTTCTTTGTAGTGTCTATCTTGCCTTTCACCTGTTCGTTTTGGGTCAGTGCCCTCTCTGGGCACTCTTTGGTGTACAGCTGGTCGTGCTGACCTTGATCGATGGACTCAAAGACTTTGAGCAGTAGGGTACCCTAATGTCATGAAGCTGCTGTCTGAACGTATCAATGTCCTGGAAACTGGTGACGATGAAATTCAGTTTCTGGTTGAGCCCGGCCTCGCTCTGGGTTAGTCTACATATTCTAAATTAGCTGCGTGTTTTAATTAACCTCTCTGTGCCTGCCGGTAATGGTACGGCTACCTCACAGGGTAGCACAAGTCTTAGAATTCACTGGTCTTTGCCATTTTCTTTTTCGTTCATTCACTCAGTGGCTGTCGTTAGGGGCTGTCCAGTCAGTTCCGACTCATAGGGACCCCATGTGCAACAGAATGAAACATTGTCTGGTCCTGTGACCTCCTCCCAAACATTATGTTTGAGTCCATCGATGCCCAACAACTAGGTATTGAGACATCACACACACACACACACACACACACACACACACAGGCAGACTTTGTTGGTGGTGGTGAGGATATATAGCTTTGAGCATAACCAAGTCCTTGCTGTCAAAATGCCTACTGGCCAGTGTTCACTAAAGAAACAGCATAGCCAATGCTCAGAGGGGACCAGTGTAGACCCTGCCCTCGGTGCTCTACCAGGAACATAGGAGCTCGTTGCCATCTTCAACAACATCAACCACCCTGCACCATTACCACCAGGCCCAGAGAAGTGAGTGCAAGAACACAGCTGATATGGAATATGTGGACCTTGGTCAAGGTAGATTGGTGTGAGTGGGCCCTCTTAATGGGAGTACCAGCTCTCTGACTGGCAGGACAGGAATGTAAGTGAGATCGAGGCCCTCGCGCTAGGAAGTTGGAGAGAGAGCAAGTCCTACACACTGGAGTCTGGTGGAGAGCAGTACTTACCCTTGGTTGTGAAAACACCAGCCTGCCTGGCTGGCCCACTGCATCCTGGGGTCCCTCGCCCGCCTTCATGAGCCATGGTGACACTGTCTGGTAAGCATTGCTGATGCAAGGTTTGCGGTTCAAACCCACCCTCAGTAGAAAGATGGGCTGTGGGCTCCTGCAAAGCTTTAGCCTTGACAACTCTAAATAGGGCAACTCTCTGAGAGGAATGGACTCGGTGGCAGGGGGTTGGCTCTCCCTCGCCTTTTTCTCTTCTTCTCATGCACTCTCTCCTTTCAGTCCCTTGCCTGCTTTCTTCTCTCCCACCTGTCGAGAGTGGGCTTGTAATGCCGTCACTTTTTATTCATTACACTGTGTCCTAGCGCTTTGAGGTCCGAGAGCTTGCGATGGTCCCTACGTTTCCGTGGCCGTCAGTCTAGACGGGACCCGGCTGCCTTAACTTTCTTGCTCCCGCAGAGCGGCTGATGGTTTTGAACCTCCGCCCTTGGGTTAGGCGCTCCCTGGCGTAACCGACGGGTCCATCCAGGGCTCCTTCGGCGTGTTAATGGCGTCGGGGAACGCGTTCGCGCGGCGGCGGGCGGGCGGGCGGCCTGGACTCTGGCGTCCGCTTAGCTCCCCGCGCAACGATCGCGACGCGCGGCGGAACCAAAGTTCCCGGGTCGCCGGCGACGCCGGACGCTTTTTCCCGTGAGGCCGCGCCGCGGGTTCCTCTCGGCGTTTCCGCCAGCGCGCATGCGCCGCCTGCGCTCGCCGCTCCCGCCTCGGGGTTGGGCTCGGGCTCCGGGATGTCCGCGTTGTGTGACCCTCCCGGGGCCCCGGGGCCTCCCGTGCCCGCCCCGGCCACCCACGGTCCCGCGCCGCTCAGGTAGTCAGCGCTCCTGTCACCTCCCCCCGCCTCGCGGCCCCGCGCCGGCCCGCCGCCGCCGCGGAGATCCGGATGCTAGCTCGAAAACCCGCGTCGGGCTTCTCCGGGATTCCCGCAGGAGCCTTTCCAGACGCCAGGGGCTGCTTCGCCCCAAACCTGAGGCTCCAGGGCTCCCCCTCCCCCTGGACCCCAATGCCAGGTCCCCCAGACGCCGACCCGCCTCTTCCAGGAGTCGGAGATAGCAGAACTCGAAGCTGCTCTGCCCCGTTGAGAACCGGGTTCCCAGGGTCCGGCTCTCGCGGGACACCCTGAACGCCCGGCCCCTAAACCCACCAGTTGCCCTTTTCTCTTCCCATTGCACCTGAACAGGGTCCCACCCCTCACGGCGGGTGTTTTCCTTCGAGGGTCCTGTGAGGAATGCCACTGCCTCATCAGCCTCTAGACTAGAGGGTGCCCTCTCTTGGGGGCAGAAAGAGCAGAGGAAGAGGGTTTTGTCTATTGGGGATCTCGTAGGACTGAAGCCATCCGGCGAAGCAAAAGGTTACAGGCAGCATTCTGCCTGTGCCTCCCAAGGCACCCGGTCCATGGCGCAGTGAGGGTGCTGGTGAGGTGTTTGGTGCAGGAAGAGTCCCAAGTGGAGAGTTGATTAGAAAGCTTCCAGAATGTGGGAAGAGACAGCTATTAAGGAGGGAGAACCCAGAGTGAGGAATATGTACGTTAGAGCTATGTGTTTCCCGTTAATAACCCCTGTATTGATTGAGTACTTCCCACGACAGGCTCCTCAATAGAAGGGGGATGATTGTGGGAGAGCAGAGAAACCGTTCCCTCCCTCTTGGCCCTTAGAGTGTGGTTACTTCACCTCGGTTTCTTTATCTGCGAAATGGGATCACCCTAGGTAGCACTTCCCTTATCGGGTGGTTGTCAAGAGGCAAAGTAATTGAAAAAGAGTCTGATGGGGATGGGAGATTATGCCGTGTAAAACAGCCGGCATTTATTGGAGGATGAGAGTAAACTAGTGTGAGGGAGGGAGGTGCAGTTAACTATTTGCTGTGGAAAGAAGCGGAGGCTCAGAGGAGGGAGCAGGACCTTCTCACCGCATTCTTCTCTTGCTTCCCTACAGCGCTCAGGAGCTGTCCCAGGAAATCAAGGCTTTTCTTACTGGCGTTGACCCGGTTCTGGGCCACCAGCTCTCAGCCCGGGAACATGCTCGCTGTGGCCTCCTCCTGCTCCGCTCTTTGCCCCCGGCCCGGGCTGCGGTGCTGGACCACTTGCGAGGTGTCTTTGATGAGAGTGTCCGGGCCCATCTGGCTTCCCTGGATGAAAGCCCCGTGGCTGGCCCGCCTCACCTCCGCCCACCCCCATCCTCCCACGTCCCTGCTGGAGGCCCCGGTCTAGAGGATGTGGTACAGGAAGTCCAGCAGGTGCTGTCCGAGTTCATCCGGGCCAACCCGAAGGCCTGGGCGCCTGTGATTAGTGCGTGGTCCATTGACCTCATGGGGCAACTGAGCAGTACCTACTCGGGCCAGCACCAGTGTGTGCCTCACGCCACTGGCTCTCTCAATGAGCTGCTGCAGCTGTGGATGGGCTGTCGGGCTACACGCACCCTGATGGACATCTACGTGCAGTGCTTCTCCGCTCTCATTGGCAGCTGCCCCGACGCCTGCGTGGATGCCTTGCTGGATACCTCTGTCCAGCATTCCCCTCACTTCGACTGGGTCGTAGCCCATATTGGCTCCTCGTTCCCCGGCACCATCATCTCCCGGGTCCTCTCCTGTGGCCTCAAGGACTTCTGTGTCCATGGGGGTGCTGGAGGCGGAGCTGGGGGGAGCAGTGGAAGTGCTTCTCAAAATTCCGCTAGCGACCCCTTCCCTGGATCTCCTGCCATCCCCGGGGAAAAACGAGTGCCTAAGATCGCCTCCGTTGTAGGCATCCTGGGGCACCTGGCCTCCCGCCACGGAGACAGCATCCGGCGCGAGCTCCTGCGCATGTTTCATGAGAGTCTGGCCGGGGGGTCAGGGGGCCGGAGTGGGGACCCAGCCCTTCAGGCCACGGTGCCCTTCCTCCTGCAGCTGGCAGTCATGTCCCCAGCTCTGCTGGGCACCGTCTCGGGTGAACTCGTAGACTACGTCAAGCCCCCTGCTGTGCTGAGCCAGCTGCAGCAGCATCTGCAGGGCTTCCCCCGAGAAGAACTGGACAATATGTTGAACCTGGCCGTGCACCTGGTGAGCCAGGCCTCTGGGGCAGGTGCCTACCGCCTGCTGCAGTTCCTGGTGGACACGGCCATGCCTGCCTCAGTCATTACCACTCCGGGCCTGGCCGTGCCAGACACCGTGCGTGAAGCCTGCGACCGGCTGATCCAGCTACTGCTGCTGCACCTGCAGAAACTGGTGCATCATCGAGGAGGGTCTCCTGGGGAGGGGGTGCTGGGCCCTCCGCCGCCCCCCCGTCCGGTGCCCTTTCTAGATGCGCTGAGAAACCACGTCGGAGAGCTGTGTGGTGAGACCTTGCGACTGGAACGGAAGCGCTTCCTCTGGCAGCACCAGCTCCTGGGCCTGCTCTCTGTCTACACCCGGCCTAGCTGTGGACCTGAGGCCTTGGGCCACTTACTGAGCCGGGCACGGAGCCCCGAAGAGTTGAGTTTGGCCACCCAGCTGTACGCAGGGTTGGTGGTCAGTCTCTCTGGCCTCCTGCCCCTGGCCTTTCGAAGCTGCCTGGCTCGAGTGCATGCAGGGACTTTGCAGCGTCCGTTCACGGCCCGTTTCCTGCGCAATCTGGCCCTGCTGGTGGGCTGGGAACAGCAGGGTGGTGAGGGCCCTGCAGCCCTCGGCGCCCGGTTTGGGGAGTCGGCCTCGGCCCACCTGTCTGACCTCGCTCCTCTCCTGCTGCATCCTGAGGAAGAAGTGGCTGAAGCTGCCGCCTCCCTGCTGGCCATCTGCCCCTTCCCTCCAGAAGCCCTCTCCCCCTCCCAACTCCTGGGCCTGGTGAGGGCAGGGGTGCATCGCTTCTTTGCCTCCCTGAGGCTGCACGGGCCCCCAGGCGTGGCCTCGGCCTCCCAGCTGCTCACTCGCCTCTCTCAGACCTCCCCGGCGGGGCTCAAGGCTGCCCTGCAGCTGCTAGTTGAGGGGGCCTTACATCAGGGCAACATGGAGCTGTTCGGAGGGAAAGTGGACGAGGACAATGAGACGCTCTCTGCTTTGGCCTCGGCCTCCCTGTTAGACACAAACCGACGGCACAGTGCCGCCGTGCCAGGCCCTGGCGGGATTTGGTCCGTTTTCCATGCTGGAGTCATCGGTCGCGGCCTCAAACCTCCAAAGTTGGTCCGTGCCCGGAATCAGCAGGAAGTGATCTATAACATCCAGAGCCTTCTCAGCCTACTGGTGCATTGCTGTAGTGCCCCTGGGGGCACCGGATGTGGAGGCACCTGGGGGGACCCCACCCTGAGCCCGGAAGCAGCCAAAACAGTGGCAGTGACCCTGGTGGAGAGTGTGTGTCCTGATGCAGCTGGGGCTGAGCTGGCCTGGCCCCCGGAGGAACACGCCCGAGCCACGGTGGAGCGGGACCTCCGCATCGGCCGGCGCTTCCGGGAACAGCCCCTGCTCTTTGAGCTGTTGAAGCTGGTGGCAGCGGCTCCCCCGGCTCTGTGCTACTGCTCCGTGCTACTGCGAGGGTTGCTGGCTGCCCTCCTGGGTCACTGGGAAGCTTCGCGGCACCCAGATACAGCTCACTCGCCCTGGCAGCTGGAGGCGTCTTGCACCCTGGTGGCTGTTATGGCCGAGGGGAGCCTCCTGCCACCAGCCCTGGGCAACATGCACGAGGTATTTAGCCAGTTAGCCCCATTTGAGGTGCGGCTGCTGCTGCTCAGCGTCTGGGGCTTCCTCCGGGAGCACGGGCCCTTGCCCCAGAAATTCATCTTCCAGTCGGAGCGGGGCCGCTTTATCCGGGACTTCTCTAGGGAGGGTGGGGGGGATGGGGGGCCCCATCTGGCTGTGCTGCACAGTGTCCTCCACCGCAACATTGACCGCCTGGGCCTCTTCTCTGGCCGCTTCCAGGCGTCGTCACCGGCCACCCTCCTTCGGCAAGGGACATAAGCTTTTTCACACAGAATGAACCGCGAGAGCAGGTGGCAGGTGGCCACGGCGCACCGGGAAGGGTAGAGGTTTCTCTTGGAAGCCCCTGGCCCCGAGAACGCTGTCACTTTTTTTCCAATCCCTACCCCTCAGCCTCCGCCCCCCACCTTTTTTTCTAAATAAAATTTGCCGAGTTGAGAAAAAGCCCAGCGCCTCGTCTGTCTGATGCCTCGAGCTGGCCGAGTTGGACAGCGTGCTGGGCTCAGGACGGCCCCGCCCCCGACCTCAGGCCCCGCCCCGGCCCCGCCTCCTGCCCAGTAGCGAGTGCGCACTCCGCGGCGGGGCGGTGCTCTGGCCGGACCAATCGGAAGACCGGAAGGGGCGGGCGCTAAGGTACGTGGCTCAACGTGTGTGCGGGGGGCGGGCGGGGGAGGAGAGGTCCGGGGTCAAAGAGCAAACCCGGCACAAGATGGCGGCGGTAGCGGCAGTGGCGGAGCGGAGGAGGCGGTGAGGACCCCGGAACCCGGGGGGGCGCCCCGAGCCCCTTCCAGCCCCTTAGCCCTCCCTTCTGACTGCCCTCCTGAGGCCTTGCCCCCTCCGGCCTCGCAGGGGGCCCTTTGTCCCTCTGGCCGCGGCCTCAGGTGCCCCCAGCCTCCCCGGGGCAGATTCGGGTGGCTTTGGGAAGTCCGTGCTTGTGGGGCTCCTCGCCTCGGCCCGGCGCCTCTAGAAGGCTGCAGCTGCGCGCTCAGCCGCCGGGGACTCTGCAGTGCGCCCGGGCGGGAGGCGAGACGCGCCCGGGCCCCCGGAGCACAGCCCGCGGCCCCTCTGCCCGCGGGCTGCCCCTCGCCTGCGGGTCCCCGCCCCCACCCGCCCAGCCCCGGCCTCCGCCTGCCTTCACGGGGACACCAGTCTGCGCTTGTGCGGTGCCCACGGTCGCGGCCGGGCACAGCCGCTGCAGGATCCGGTGAAGTTCACGCTCTGCCAGGATGAGGTCGTTCAAACACAACCTGGACTCGGCGTGGTTGGGGCCACGTCTGGAGAAATGATGCGAATCCCATCACCAGCCCGCGAAACGTTTGCCCGGGCCCGAAGGGTGCGCTGGGGCTGGGAGAGGCGTGTGCTGGCCGTGGAAGAAAAGCCGGCACCAGGACCCCCTCCCTGGAAGCCTGTGCTCAGAAATGACAAAGGGGCCCACTTGCCCTGTGGGCTCAACCCAGCCTGGCACTTGTGACCGGCGTGGGCTGTTCAGTTCAGCCCAGTTTCTGAGTGTCTAGGGGCTTCAGCAGGGCAGATCAGGAAGTCTTAGACATCCGGCCCCATGGGCATCTTTGCACACTCATTTTATAGGCTGTGCACTGAGAGGATTTAACTTACTGCACACTAGTTACTGCTACTTGGGGCAGGTGCACCATGAGATCCGGGCTCAGGGCAGGTCTGCCTCAGGCTCTGTCCTGGGGCCATACGCCTTGCTGAGTTTTGTAGTTGAGGTTCTGTGGGTGGCATGTTTTGCTGGTGGCTTGTCCCACCTAGCCTCATGTTTCCCATTGGCTGTCAGGCTTGGCCCTGCCTTTTCTTCCTGGAGTGGGTGCCTTGAACGGACCCCTGGATCCGGAGGGCTTGCTCTAGCCTGTGTTCTCCTTCCTGGAAGTGATCTTTGCAGCTGGTCCTCAAGCGGAAACAGGACAGTATGCTAGGTGCTCTTAATTACCAGCCTGTCGCTGTTAGGTGGCACTGAGTTGGTTCCGACCCATGGTGACTTTCTGCATAACAGAACGAAACGCCACCCAGCCCCGCGGCACCCTCCCAATCGTTGACTGAGCTTGAGCCCCCTGGTGCGGCCGTGTTGTCATCCATCTCCACGCTTAGCAGGTCTGGACACACACGAGCTTGCCCTGGGCCAGAGCTGACAGGATGGCCGCTGTGTGTGGTTCTCCAGTTCGTCCCTGGTGGGTTGAGAGCACATCAGGACAGTTGATGGGCCTGTCAGTGACTCATGTGCGGACTTGGGTGCACGCGTAAAGTACGTGCTTCCCCAGAGTCCGGCCGAGCAGAACTCCATCCCTGGCTCACCCTTGCTAGACGTTGGATCTTGGGTGAGTGGTCGATCCCTGTATGGCTGAGTTTTCTCCCCAGCCTTCCACTGCGGAGGCCCCAGGAGGAGGCAAAGGTTCCCAAGCTGATTGTAGCACCGATTGTACAACCACTCTTGATAGTGACGGAGCTACTGAACGATAGGATGTGTTAATGAACTCAGCCACCACCACATCGTGCCGGCTCACAGCCACGCACAGAGGGTGGAGAACTAACTGCCCCTGTGGGTTTCCGAGATTGTAACTCTTTATGGGCGCAGAAAGCCCCTTCTCTCTCCCATGTTCTTTACAGCTCAGTAGCATAAAGGTCATTTTGAGGACTCCATGCGATAGAACATGTGAAGAAGCGGTCCTGAACTCTGGTTGCTCCTCGGGATTGTTTAAGGAGCTTTTAAAATAGGCTGATGAGCTTGGAGATTACTTTAAGAAACTGCAGGGCACGTTGAGAAGCCTAGTAGTTGGCCCCTGAGGGTCCGGCAAGGCTTGGCGTTGTTAGACGTGCCAGACTTTAGGGAGTGATGGTAGCAAACCTGTTGAAGGTCAAGGGGCAGAGGTCAGAGGACCAGGCCACCCAGAGTGCTGGGGCAGACAGGGCCTTCTGCCTGCCAGCTAGTTGAGGGTGTGGCTGCCCCTTCCTAGCTCCAGCTCCAGAGACGCTTGCTTGCGTGTGGACCGACGTGCTGGCTTTGTTTCTCTGCTTCCCCACTCCCCCCCCCACACGGTACCATGGCCTCCCACGGGGACTGGCTGTTCCTGCTGCTCTCCTCAGGGAGGCTGATGTAACCAGTCCCAATACACAGGCCAGAGAGCCCATGTCCACTTCCTCTGCCTTCTGAAGGGAAGGTGTGAGTGAATCTGCCCCTGCGCCCCAGGACCCCACTGCCTTGTTCCCATTGAGGGGATCCCCCCTCTTTCTGTGCTGTCTTCCAGGATGGTGGCAGGGAGAGGGAGAGACAGGGCCCTTCCTGACCCTGTGCTGACTGTTGCCTTTGTTCCCTTCCCTGCAGAGCCCGGCCAGTGGTGGCTCTGCTTTGCTTGGGGGCCTGCCTGGGAATGACCCTGGCTGTGGACAGGAGCAACTTCAAGACCTGTGCTGAGAGCTCCTTCTGCAAGTATGCTGTCTGGGGGGGAGGAGGGGAACGTGGGAGCTCTGTGGCAGATGGAGTCACCTGGGGACACTGCAGGTGGGCCTGCTCATCTTACTTCTGCTCCGTTTCCCCTTGGCAGGCGGCAGCGAAGCGTGCGGCCCGGCCTTTCTCCATACCGAGCCTTGTTCGACACTCTGCAGCTTGGCCCCGATGGCCTCACGGTCCATCTGATCAACGAGGCCACCAAGGTCGGGAGACACCAGAGAGTGGATGCATGGGGGAGGGGACACCAATATGGTCTGGGGGCTTTGGCTTTGGGAGGAATTCAGCTGCCCCCTGCCTTAAGGTCAGAGCATTCCGTGGGCAGCCTTTCTCCTCCCAACGCATACCTCTGCCCCACAGGTGCTGCTGGTGCTGCAGCTCCAGGGCCTGCAGAAGAACATGACTCGGATCAGGATCGATGAGCTGGAGCCCAGGCGGCCCCGGTACCGCGTGCCAGACGTCTTGGTGGCCGATCCCCCAACAGCACGGTACTTTCCTCCTGAGACACGGACATCCTTTGCAGGGCCTTTGGCCCCTGCCCCTGAGGGTGGTGGCTCTCCCATGCTCGTTCTCTGTGTGCCTGACTTCCTCTCTGCCCTGCACCTTCCTCCCGTCGGCAAACAGACCTGGGCCAGGCCAGGTCACACTGAGGTGGAGAGCTTGCTCTCCAGGACGCTCCTCCCTCCCTCTTCCCTCAGATGTTGAGAATATCCGCTGCTGTCCAGTAGATGTCCACTCGTGAGCTTACAGGGTAGAGTAGCATTGTCCCCATAGGGTGTCTGAGGAGGTAGACTTGCACAGAAGCAGGCAGCCTTACGGAGAGATTTGAGCCGTCAGTCTTGCCGTTAGCAAGCCAACGCTGGAGTTGCTCAGAACCAAAGCCCGTGACTGCCAGGTAAAACCCGGCTCCCAGGGACCCTCTCGGGCAGAGCAGGCTGTGGAAACGCTGGTGGGGTTGAGCCCACGCTGCAGTTTGCCACCAAGCACCACCTGTGTCTTCTGGTCTCAGGGCTGGGGAGGCGGGTGTCCACGCCGCCTGTTAGTCCATTGGGCTAATTTCTTTTGCGGGTCTCCATTTCCTTCCTCCTCTTTCCTCTGGACAAGCGAGACCAGTAGTGGCCCCTTGGATGGCTGCTCCCGAGCATGGAGGACCCTGTCACTCCTTACCAGACGAGGGTGTAGCACATGGCCCCATGAGCTGCAGCAAACCCACTCACCTTGGTGTCCCCGAGACGATGGTCCTTACACCGTTCTCTGACGGTGTCGGGTTACGTTCCTGTATGCTTTTTCACATCCGGGGATGTGTTTGCAGCGACAGGAAATACACTGGTATCCTCTGCCGGCATGTACCTAGGGGTCGGTGTGTTCTGTCCAAGCGGGTCCATGTTGACTCGTAGACCCCACCGTGGCCGATTTTGCACATCGTGGTTTTTGTCTGTTACCTGTGACGCTGACAAATCTCTCATTGTCTTTCTGTGCCTCTGCTGCTTTCCCTCCCGTCTCACTGTGCATTGCCGGCCCCTTCCCCCAGCTTAACCCTCCTCTGACGCTTGTCACTGCCAACCCCGCCACGCCACGCCGCCTTCTCTGGCAACCATTCAAGAATGTAATGTTCTTCTCACGTGAAGACCTATTCTTGATCCTGCGTGATCGTGGTCTCATAGGATACCCGCCCTTTTGTGGTTGGCTGGTTGCGCTCTAGTAAGGGGCTCCGGGTGTGCGTGTGCTCCCGGGTGTCCCACAGACTCATGGTGCCCCTTTCATGCTGTGCACGCGCCCATCGTGAGCCAGTCTCCCGCTGGTGGGCGCCAAGTTGGTTTCCCTCTCGTTGCTCTTGTGGGTCGTGACCGCTGCGATGACTGGGGGTGCATGGACCCGTCTGTGTCACGGCTCCTGTCCCTCCTGGTGTCTACCAAGGAGAGGGATTGCTACGTCGGCTCTGGCTATTTCTATTTCCACCTTTGGAGGCAGTGCCATCCTGTTGGCCCCAGTGGTGGCTCCACTGGACAGTCCCGCCAGCAGGGGACGAGGGTTCCCGGCTGCCCACTGGCCCCCTGCTGCTTGCTGTGACCCGGGTCTCTGAGCGTTGCTGCTGTGCCGAGCTGCGGTGGTCTCGCCTTGTTGTTTCCAGCAGCCGCATGCTCCTCGTGGCTCAAGTCACAGCATGTCTCCGCTTGTTTGGTGTCCACTGGGATGGCTTTAGTTGAAGCGTCTGCTCAGATCCTCTGTCAGTTGTTTTTTTTTTTTTTTCCTTTTATCTTCAGAGATGAGACCCTTGGCCTGTAGTCATGTCTCTCAGCTTTTTACCCTAATCTGTGGGTTCTCTTTTTACACCGTTAGTGAAATCTTTCGATGTACGACGCTGCCCAATCTTTAGGGGTCCCTGGCATCTGTTTTTTCCTCTGCCGTGTGTGTGTGTTCCATTATGTTTGATGCTGTGCTTATGCCCTGTATTAGGGGACCACCCCATGTTTGTCCGATGGTAGTTCTTGGCTTTCCGCCTTTGTTCCTCTTGGGCGGGTTTGGCATGCGATGTGATCTGAGACGAGGCCTGTGCCATTCTGCAAATTAAGTTCCCTTTGGCCAGCGTCATGTGCTCGAGAAACCACGTCTTCCCCATTTAAAGAAACAAAGTGCTTGCTCATTCGTTGGCAAGTTGTGAGACTCCAGAGGGCTCGGTAGCTTCCGTACCCAGTTTTCCCTGTGGCACCCTTGCTGGGCCGTTGCTGACAGGCCATGCTTCCTTCAGCGTTTCTTGGCTGTCACGTGGGACTTTATTTATTCCCGGGGACCTCCCTCCCCCTCCTCATGTCTTCACTGCGGCAGACACCGCCTCTTTCTCAGACTTGCTATTTTTTTCCTCCCTCCCCCTGAAGGTGCCTTATGATGAATGGAAAGTCTTCATTTTAGTGTCCTTAGGAGTTTCCATCTTGTACTTTGTATTCCGTGTTATAGGTCAAGGAGTCCAGGAAAACACCCCCCCACCCCACCCCCGTGACCTCCGCCCGAGCTCTTACTTTCCATGTGAAGCCCCGGTTTGCTGGGAGCTGATAGTTGTGCGTGGTGGAGGTCAGAGTCAGGATGGGCCAGGAGTTGTTGAGACAGAGGGTCAGTGGCCATCTCTCTGCCAGGCTTTCTGTCTCTGGCCGAGACGACAACAGTGTGGAGCTGACGGTGGCCGAGGGCCCCTATAAAGTCATCCTGACGGCACAGCCCTTCCGCCTGGACCTGCTGGAGGAGCGCAGCCTGCTGCTCAGCGTCAACGCTCGGGGACTCCTGCACTTTGAGCACCAGCGGGCCCCCAGGGTCTCGTGAGTACAGGGGTCGCCACTTGGGGGAACTTCGTGTAGAAGAGTCTAGGAACATCGTGGGGTCTGGGAGGAGGCAAGGGGCCAGCCAGGCAGGAGCTCGGGGCTGGAAGAAGCTCCATTTCAGGCTGGGAAGCTGGGGGTGGTCAGTGCCTCTGTGTCCCGTGTAGACTGGGGCAGGACCCCGAGCACCAGCTCTGGGAGGGCCAGGGAGGGGAGGCCCGGCCCAGACCGGCCCGCCTGCTGCTCGCTACCTCTTCCCTTTCTCACGTCATCACATCTCCCAGGTTGATCTTCGTGCTTTTTTTGGTTTTAATTTTTGGTTTCTGTTTTCCCCATCTCTGGAAGTTTGTCGACTGAAACTCATTTTTATGTTTCTGTTTTTGTGTTGGTTTTGTGCCTCCTTCCCCCTTCCCGACCCACCTCCTCCTGCCCCAGTTTCTCGGATAAAGTTAGTGTCACGCTCGGTAGCATATGGGATAAGATCAAGAGCCTTTTCTCTAGGTAAATCCATGGCCACTGGTACTGTATGTGTGTTCCTCTGCCCTCACCCGCCCTCTGCACTGGCCCTCGGGCCCCTTCATGCCCTACCCTCGCTCCTCACTTCCTCTCCTTCCCCAGCCCCGTGCTGGCTGGCCTTCCGGGCCCCGTTCCCCGGGCTGGGATCCTCCTGGGGAGAAGGGAGCTGACATGTTGGAAGTTCTCAAGGAACGGAGGGAGCCTCTTGCTTAGCCAAGAGGCGGCGAGGTGACTTGGTTCTTGGCTGGGGAGCAGCTGAGGCACCAGGTGGAGCTGCTTACCAGCTCCCCTTGACAACAGGCTTTGGCAGAACCTCCTGTCCGAGTCACTATGCGCATTTGTAGACGCTGGTACGACTCACTCGCTTTTGTAAAACCCCGTGTGTGCCAGGCTGGGAGGCTGAGGTCCTGAGGGGCGCTGGGAGCCAGAGTCTCAGGGGCGGCATGCTAGGTCCTGGCCCCTCCTGCCGGCTCCTCTGGGCTGGGTCCAGTCTGTGGAAGGCACCTCCTGGTGGTCACTCCTCACTGCTCTGCCCGGCCTTTGCACGCACCTGCTCCCTGGGGTCCCTCCTCACGCGGTAACAAGTCGCCCCTTTCTCCAATGCCTTCGTTCCTTTGGACCCTTGGCTCTCTATTCCCCTACCCCTCCTTCCACTAGCCCCTCGTCCCTGCCCCTTCTGGATTGGAGCAGACAGCTCTCCTACCTTCCAGGCAAGGAACCAAAGACCCCGCTGAGGGCGATGGTGCCCAGGCCGAGGACACAGCCGGGGATGGTGCCCAGGCAAGTCCGAGGGCCTTGGGTGGGTGGAGGGGGCCTGCTGGGAGGCGGGGCCTATGAGAAACTGGAGTTCATTCTCCTTGTCAGGGTGGGACTTAGAGAGGGGGTGCCAGGTGGGGACTGGTGCATGATTGGGTAGCGGGCCTTCTTCCTCCTTACAGCCGCAGCCAGAGGAGACCCCAGAGAAGGCTGAGCCGGAGGAGCCGGGGGCCTGGGAGGAGACGTTCAAAACACACTCTGACAGCAAGCCGTATGGTGAGGGGCCGGCCGAACTGGGGGCTGGGTGCAGGGAGGCTCCCACACAGGCAGGCAGGCGGGCAGGCACGTGTGCTGAGCCTGCCCCCTCCTTTCCTGCCAGGGCCTACGTCTGTGGGTTTGGACTTCTCCCTGCCCGGGATGGAGCACGTGTATGGGATCCCTGAGCATGGGGACAATCTGAGGCTGAAGGTCACTGAGTGAGTCCTCTGGTGGCATCCGAAGACGGGAGGGGCAAGAGGAGGGTCACCGACTCGGGGTGCTATGCATGCTGATGGGATCCCCAGACCCGCAGGGCTCACTTCCTGTGCCGGGTCCCTTTGGTGACAGGAAGTTGTCTTTGAGAAAGGGAAAGGGCACAGGGACTGGTCCTCGGCCCTCCCTGTGGGTGGGGAGGTGGCCAGTGATGACCCAGCCTGCGCTTTGCCTGCAGGGGCGGGGAGCCCTACCGCCTCTACAACCTGGACGTGTTCCAGTACGAGCTGTACAACCCCATGGCCCTGTACGGCTCCGTGCCCGTCCTGCTCGCACACAACCCCCAGCGGGACCTGGGCATCTTCTGGCTCAACGCCGCCGAGACCTGGGTCGATATTTCCTCCAACACGGCCGGGAAGGTGAGGACAGGACCGGGGGAGGCTGGGGACAGGTGGGGGCGTTGGCGTGGCTGGCTGGGGTGGAGGGGAACTTGTCATGGGAGGAGCATCTGAGCTCCCCAGTGACTCCTAGGAGATACCCACGATGGGGGGAAAGCTGCCTTCTTCTGGGTGTTGGGGACGGGGGCCGACAAGGTGAGGTACCTCCAGGGTGGTCAGTGCTGACGCAGGTGCACTCACCTCTCAACTGAGAGGAAAGGACAAGGCGCTGTGCTTTCTTAGTGATTCCAGAAGAATTCCACGCCACTGTGGGACAGGTTGCCTCTGGTTCTCCAAGCCTGCAGCTCCATAGGGGAGTAGAAAGCCTCGTCCTACCCCCAGGAGTGGCCGGTTTGAAACTGTGCACCTTGCTGGTAGCAGCCCAGGGAGCCACTCCGCCGGAAACAGTTACACCCTAGAAAGCCCGGGGCAGGGAGGGGCTGCGGGTCGAGAGAGCAGCAGCATAGAGCTAGCGGGGACTGCTCCCCAGGTAGCCAGGTGCTCAGACAGCCTGCACGGGAACCTGCTGGCTGAGGGCTCCGGGGAGGAAGCACTGAGGCCAGCTCCCCCGTGGGCTCCTTGCAGACCCTGTTTGGGAAGATGCTGGACTACCTGCAGGGCTCGGGCGAGACCCCCCAGACGGATGTGCGCTGGATGTCCGAGAGCGGCATCATCGATGTCTTCCTGCTGCTGGGGCCTACTGTCACCGACGTCTTCCGGCAATATGCCAGCCTCACGGGTACATGGTGCTCCTGGCTCTGCCCAGATCTGGCGAGCCGCACAACCCCCCCCTCGCCCCACCCCCATCTCTGGGCATACTGACCCCCAGGTGGGGCCCAACCCCTTTGTGACCCACGACTCCCTGAACCTGCAGGGACCCAGGCATTGCCCCCGCTCTTCTCCCTCGGCTACCACCAGAGCCGCTGGAACTACCGGGACGAGGCCGACGTGCTGGAAGTGAACCAGGGCTTCGATGACCACAACCTGCCCTGTGACGTCATCTGGCTGGATATCGAACATGCCGATGGCAAGCGGTACTTCACCTGGGACCCCAGCCGCTTCCCCCATCCCCTCACCATGCTGGAACAGTTGGCTGCCAAGAGGCGGAAGGTAACAAGGGCAGCTCGGAGTCTCCTTGAGAGCAGGAGGCTGAGGCCCAGATGCCCCAGAGCGCCCTGACCACCCCATGCCCTGCCCTCAGCTGGTGACCATCGTGGACCCCCACATCAAGGTGGACTCTGGCTACCGGGTGCATGAGGAGCTGCGGAACCAGGGGCTGTATGTGAAGACCCGGGACGGCTCCGACTACGAGGGCTGGTGCTGGCCAGGTCGGCCCCCAGGACTCCGGCCAGGCGGGAGGACGGGGAGGCTGAGTGCTGGCTGTGCAGGCCCTGGGACTTGACGGTCCCCCTCTCCCTCTCAGGCTCAGCCGGCTACCCTGACTTCACGAACCCCGCAATGAGGGCCTGGTGGGCCAGCATGTTCAGCTTTGAAAATTATGAGGTAGGGAGCTGTTCGCCTTCCCTACCCTCTGCACCCGTCTGTCCCCTGCAGCCCCAGGCTCCCGTGGGCTGGGGAGGGCGCTGAGAGGCACATCACTCTAGAGCAGCGGTTCTCAACCTGCGGGTCGAACGACCCTTTCACAGGGGTTGCCCAAGTCATAACAGTAGCAAAATGACAGTGATGAAGTAACAGCAAAAACAATATGGTCGGGGGGTCACCGCCGCCTGAGGAACTGTATGAAAGGGTCTCGGCCTGAGGAAGGTTGAGAACCACTGCTCTGGACCCTGAGGTGTGCTCCGCTCCGACGGTTGCCGCTGCCTCTGCCTCGGCCCCATGCTCTGCCGTGTGTCCCAGGGCTCGGCTTCCAACCTCTACGTGTGGAATGACATGAACGAGCCGTCGGTCTTCAACGGGCCCGAGGTCACCATGCTCAAGGACGCCCAGCACTATGGAGGCTGGGAACACAGAGACGTGCACAACATCTACGGCTTCTACGTGGTGAGGGGCTGGGACGGACGGGGGGCGCCGCGGGAGGCAGCTGCCTTCACTTCTCACCGCGCCCTCTCCCTCCCCAGCACATGGCAACTGCCGAGGGGCTGGTGCTGCGCTCTGGGGGCGTCGAACGCCCCTTCGTCCTGAGCAGGGCCTTCTTCGCGGGCTCCCAGCGCTTTGGTAAGCTACAGTGTGGAGAGCTGGGACAGGCCAGCGTTCGAGCCGGCCTGCAGGCGCTATGGGCTGAGGGGCCTGCCTTTGAGTGGTCCCTCCAGCCTGTGATCTGTGCTCGGCTCACCGGGGCTTCCAGATCTGGGGTCTTGGGCAGTCCTAGGAGTCAGCAGGCTCTGACCCCCCCCCCCCCCAGCAGGTGGGCAGGTCTGAGAGGTTTAAAGGCCGGCCTGTGCCCTTTTTTCTATCCCCTGTCTTGTAGGAGCTGTGTGGACCGGGGATAATGCTGCTGAGTGGGACCACCTGAAGATCTCTGTCCCTATGTGTCTCAGCCTGGGGCTGGTGGGACTCTCCTTCTGCGGAGGTGAGTGTGGGCGGAGTTGGCAAGAGGCAGGGTGGAGGGCTCACGGTCCTCAGGTGAGTGGAGAGAGCTGAGGGTCTAGGCTGGGGCCTTAGGAAGCTCTTCGGGCAGCCTCTCTCCTTCAATGTCTTTTCCAACCTGCCCCTTCCCAGCCGATGTGGGCGGCTTCTTCAAGAATCCGGAGCCAGAGCTGCTTGTGCGCTGGTACCAGATGGGTGCCTACCAGCCATTCTTCCGGGCTCATGCCCACCTGGACACCGGGCGGCGAGAGCCCTGGCTGTTAGCGACCCAGTACCACGACATCATCCGAGAGGCCTTGAACCAGCGGTACTCCTTGCTGCCCTTCTGGTACACCCTCTTCTACCAGGCCCATCGTGAAGGGGTGCCTGTCATGAGGTGAGACCCGTCGGCTGGGCAGCGCTGGCTTGGGGCAGTGGGGACCAAGCCTCATGTGTGGGGGCCTTGAAACTCTGGTTTCCAGGGGAGGAGGAACTCTAGCAGGAGACATTTATGGAGTCTCTCTCCGGCCACATACTGTTCATCAGGGTGCCCCCAGAGCCTCACAGCAGACAGACCAGGGCCCCACCCCGGGGAGCATACATTCTGGTGAGGAAGACAGACAAGCTTGTTAGTAGAAATGATGAGGGGTCCTGTGAAGACCATAGCCTGGTACTGGGGGTTCAAAACCAAATCCGCTGCCCTCTAGTCGATACCCACTCACTGTGACCCGTGAGGACAGGGTAGAGGAGGCCCTGTGCCTTCCTGGGACTGTAATCCCGTAGGGACGTAGGAAGCCCCGCCTTTTTGCTGAGGAGTGAAGCTGCTAGTGGTTTTGAACTGTTGACCGCATTGTCACTCTGCCCCCAGGACTCCTGGTAATGGAACTAGGCAGTCTCAAAGGCCTCTGAGAAGAGAGCCATGAGGCCCAGGGAGAGCTGGGTGTGGAGAGGGAGGTGGGCTTCTGTGACCCGGGGTGGGGTGGGGTGTCTGAGCAGAGAAGAGAGTGGGTGCACAGGCCTAGAACAGAAAACGCCATTGTCTTGATGAGCGGGTGAGAGAGAGGGAAAGGCTAGATTCCTTTCTTAGAAAGGAATGTCCCCCTCCATTCTTGGTCGGGGTGACCCTTGCAGAGCAGGGTGATGCAGTGGGGGAGAGGGGAGGTTGGGGCTGTTCTCTCCTCAAGGCAGGCTAGGGGATTCAGGGCCAGGCAAGTGGAGGATGGATTGAAAGCCAGCGGGGCTGTCTGGCCTCAGCGCCCTGGTCCTCCCCAAGTTCTTGGGGAGCATCTTTGACTTCTGCTGAATCCTCTTCCGTCCTTCTTTCCCTTCCTTTCCAGACCCCTGTGGGTGCAGTATCCTCAGGACGTGACCACCTTCAGTATAGATGATGAATTCCTGCTCGGTGAGAAAGGGCAGGCTGACGGTGGCGGGTTGGGATGGGCTGAGGAGAAGGAAATATCTTGTGGGGAGTGTCTGGGCGCCCAGCATGGCAGGAGGAGATGGGCCAGTGGGCCAGGGTGCCTTGGCATCCCCTGCTCTGGTACCCAGCGCTCACAGTGGGGCTGCTGGCTGTGTTCCAGGTGATGCGTTGCTGGTTCACCCGGTGTCTGACGCTGGGGCCCATGGAGTGCAGGTCTACCTGCCTGGCCAAGGGGAGGTAGGTTCCCAGAGGGCCAGTGGGGACGGGTGGTAGAAGCCAAAACAGGCAAATCGGCTGGGGGCCCCTTGGCACGAATGACTCGGGCATCATCTCTGCTGCCCACAGGTTTGGTATGACACCCAGAGCTACCAGAAGCACCATGGTCCCCAGACTCTGTACCTGCCTGTGACGCTAAGCAGCGTGAGTGTGCCTGGATGTGTCCAGAGCGGGGAGAGCGGTCTGGGGTGCAGGCACAGCTGGGTGAGCGTGAGAACTGCCAGTGGTGCCCATGTCCAGCATTGCTCTCGCCCAGATCCCAGTGTTTCAGCGGGGAGGGTCGATTGTGCCACGGTGGATGCGAGTGCGGCGGTCCTCGGACTGCATGAAGGAGGACCCCATCACGCTTTTTGTGGCCCTCAGCCCCCAGGTAAGCTCCTGGCTGGGCGGGAGCTGCTGTCCCGGCCCCGAGCCGGACCCTGGCTCCCTTCGTCTGCAGCCCTAACCCGTCCTGCTCTCCTCCCAGGGCACGGCCCACGGCGAGCTCTTCCTGGACGACGGGCACACCTTCAACTACCAGACGCGCCAGGAGTTCCTGCTGCGGCGATTCTCATTCTCTGGCAACACCTTGGTCTCCAGGTAACGTGGCCACTCTTCCTGCCCTTCCACCGCCTGCCCCTCCGCGGACATCTCTCCCTGATGGCCATCTGCGTTTCCCCCTGCAGCTCAGCAGACTCCCAAGGCCACTTTGAGACCCCGGTCTGGATTGAACGGGTGGTGATCATCGGGGCTGGCAAGCCTGCAGCTGTGGTGCTCCAGACCAAAGGTGTCGGAGGGGGCTGGCCCTGAGGGTGCGTGGCCGGGCGGGGCCGTCGGCTTGCTGCAGCTGGCCGGCCACACTGTTGGCTCAGACCATGACCACGCTCTGCTCTTCCCCAGGGTCTCCCGACAGCCGCCTGTCCTTCCAGCATGACCCTGAGACCTCGGTGCTGACCTTGCGCAAGCCTGGCGTCAACGTGGCCTCCGACTGGAGCATACACCTGCGATAACCCACAGGATGGCCTGATGTCCTGGGTCAGGACAGGCATGCCATGCTGGTCACTCCCCTCCGTCTTGGAGCCTGTACCTGTCTAATTCCCAGACCCAGATTCGGCCCACCCCTGGGCAGGTTGAGAGGGCTGCCTCGGGCCCTGAGTCTCTCTTGTGACCCGCCCCTGACCTCTCCATACCACTGAGCCCCCCCAACCTCCCCCCCCAGTCTTGCCCCAGCCTCCTGTGCAAGGGTGGAGCCCAGCATCTGCGAAGAGCCAGGGGCTATAGGCCCTTGTCCCCCTGTCCCTCCTGGAGCACCTTGGGTGTCCTGCTCCAGACCTTGTCCAGTCCGGCCTGTCGTGTGTGAGGACAGGACATGGCAGCCCTCATTCATCTCCCACCAAAGTGCTCCCCCCCTGTGTTTTCCTCCTGGTACGCCCACCCCCCAACACACACTGGGACCACCTCCCCGAGGGACAAACAGACGGAGGAGCTGGAGGACACCCTTCCCTTGCCCGCCCTTCCACCCTGCCCCCTCCAGAGCTGCTGTGTCTCCAGTAGGGCCCGCCCCATTTGTCCCTTGGGGGGAGAAGTTTTCCTCCTGAAGAGGGGGGGTGGGCATTAAACTTCTTGGCCCCCCTCTTGGCCCCTAGGGGGGGCATTCAAGATGGAGAAGTCAGTTGTGGTTTCATTGAATCACGGCCACCTGTATTTATTGCTGGGAAAAGGCTGAGGGTGGGGGGATGATCATGGGTGCCCAGGGCTAGTTAGAGTCTGGGTAGGGGTGGGGTGGGCAGACTAACGGGGGTGGGGAGGGATATTTGTGGGAATTTTTTTACTTCCTCTTGGCCCCCAGCTTCGACACATTTTGATAAAAGGAGAAACAATAAAGAGATAAACCACACACACTCGGGCGTCTGGATTCTAGTTGTGGCCACAGCCACAGGCCCCGCGAGCCCCAGGACATGGGCTCAGGGGACACCTTGTTAACCAACAGGCCCTGGCCCGTAGCTAGATGCTCATGTCAGCAAGGAGAGCAGCAAGGTCATCGCGTCGTAGCTGTGTATTCAAGTCACAGTGACCCTCCAGGATGGGCAGAGTGGCCCCCGTTTCCCAGGACTGGTGGTGCCACGGTTAAAGACTCAGCTGCTGACCGGAAGGTCTTTGGGTCCACTCGTTCCTCCTGATAATTATTGGCACCCGTCTCCCCCTTCCTCCCCCCAGACAGCTTAGAAAAGTCACTCTTGCAGTGACCAAGTCTGAATTCCAGTCTCCAGGCAGAGTTGACAGGGCCCGTCTCTAGACCTCCACTTCTGCCCAGGGCCACGTGGGAGCCCCGGCCACGGGATGTGTGCCACGGGGCCAGCAGAGACAGTTGATGCTGTGGCACACTGCGGGCACGAAGAGCTGCCTTTCAGAGACGCGTTCACCAAGCGTCTCAGAAGTTACCGTGGGTTTGGTGAGAACGAGAACGCTTAGCCTGGTGGGGAAGTGGTGCTTCCCCGGTGGGAGTGCCCAGCGTGGCAATTTTTCCACCTGATTCCCTTGGCGGTCGGTCGCCCACCGGAATCACCTGGCAGGGCCGCCCAAGTGCACGGGCCACGTGGTGGGCGAGGGTTTCCTGCGGTGAATGAGTCAGGAGAGTCCAGCACAGGGGCTGCGGGCCTCACAGCCCGCCCCACGAGGCCGAGCACTTGGGGGGTCCCCGATGGCGCCCCACGTGTGCCCACCCGGCTTCTGACAGCTGGCCACGCCGGAGGTGACGTCACCCACCCCGATAATACCCGGAACTAGGCGGTGGGACCGGAAACACCTCCGGGGGGCGGAGGGGGTGCAGACTGACCGGAAGTGGGCCGGCGGCGCCGCCTGCCCAGCTCCCGGGAGCCCGCCGCCGCCGCGAGGAGGGCGCGGGGGGCGGGGCGCGGGGCGGGGCTGCTGCAGGGGCGGGGCCTGTCGCGGCGGGCGCAGACCCCCTCCCCGCCCCGGGAGCCCGCCTGCCGGGGCGCCGCGGGCGGGCGGGCGGCGCGGCCATGAAGCTGAAGCTGAAGAACGTGTTCCTCGCGTACTTCCTGGTGTCCATCGCCGGCCTCCTCTACGCGCTCGTGCAGCTCGGTGAGCCGGGCCGGGGGCGGCCGGTCGCGTAGGGACGAGCCCCCCCCGCCCCCGCGCAGCCCCCCGCGCCCCGCCGCGCCGCAAGCCGACCCCCTCCAGCTGCCAGGCCCCGCCTGACCCCGGCGGCCACCAGCCCCGCCGCTCCTGCGCCGCACACACTGTCCAGCCGTCCACCTTCCTTCGCCCGGCCCGCCGCCCTCTCCGCACGCCCCCCGCATCCCCTCATCCTGCAGGTCACCCCTCCGACAGGCCTTCCTTCTGCCACCGCCCAAGCTCAAGCCACCGTCCCCCCCGCCCCCCCCGCCCCTCCCCTCGTCTCCTCGGCGGCCCGCCCTGCTCACCTGGCCGAGCGATGCGGCTAATTGCTTCGCACGCATCCCCGTCTCCGCAGTCTCGCAGCGCTGGTGCGATCACCCAGTACTTAGTTCTTCAGTGATGGGAGAGTGAGTGAATGCGGCGACAAATCTTGGCGCCCACAGCCAGGGCAGAGATTGGGGTTTGCAGCCAGCTCCCATCGGTTGCTTGGAAGTGCACCCCGCTGGAGGAGTTGGGCACTAGGAAGAGATGGTGGCAGATAGGAGCTTGATTTTGAAATGGAAATTGTAACAGAGGGTTTGAGGGTTTGATTAAGGATGGAAGCGAACCAAAGGACCAATGGCAGTCCAGTTGGTTCTGGCTCCTGGTGACCCTACAGTGTCCGAGTGGACCTGTGTTCCGTGCAGTTTCCAATGGTTGATTGATTCGGAAGCACATCGCCAGGCTTGTCTTCTGAGACACCACTGGGTGGTCTCAAACCTCAGACCTTCCCGTTAGTCCTGGCCTTTGGCACCAACTCTCCTGGCATGGCTGGTAGAAGCAGCAAGGGCCCCACCACCACCCTCCGTCAGGGGCCTAGAAGAAGGGGTTGGAGCTGCCAGGAGATTCCTTGACCTGGAGTAGAATCAGAAGCCCTTTGAGATACTGAACTTGAATGTACTGTGGTTCTCTGTCCCCATCCCTGTCTTCCTGGGCCCAGGCCAGCCCTGTGACTGCCTCCCTCCCCTGCGGGCCGCAGCCGAGCAGCTTCGCCAGAAGGGTCTTAAGATTGCCCAGCTGCAAGCTGATCTCCGACGCCCACCTCCTGCCCCTGCCCAGCCTCCAGAGCCCGAGGCCCTGCCTACTATCTACGTTGTCACCCCTACCTATGCCAGGTATGGCTCCTGTGCCCCCAGGTGGGCTGCCTCCACCAAGAGATTGGGCCTGCGGAGGTGACCTTTGGGGAAGGAGGCTCCCCTGAGGGTCGGGGTGAATGAAGCACAGTTGTGTCCAGGAGTGGTGGGGGCTGGGGCTGCATTTCTCTTAAAGTGGACATGGACGATGTCCTGGGAAGCAGCAGTACACCCCAGCCTCCTGCTCCGTCTCAAAGAGATGCCAAGCCTCCCCATGAATCCGCTCCCTCCCCTCTGAGAGCCTGTGGCTGAGTACCCTCTGAATAAAACTGAAGGAGCCCTGGGTGGCTTAGTGGGCGACATGCTGGGGCTGCTCACTGCAAAGTCAGCAGCTCAGAACCACCAGCTGCCCAGAGCGAGAGCAACAACGCTTTCTGTTCCTGTCGAGGGTGACGGTCTCAGAAACCCATAGGGGCAGCCCTACCCTGTGCCAGAGGGTCGCTCTGAGTCAGAATTGGCTGCGTGGCGGTGAATTAGTTTTTTTTGGGGGGGTTGAGTCAGGTGAAGTAGAAAAAGGTTTGGCTCAACGGCCCCACCACGCATTGTTGACCAAAGTGCCGACATTGTGCCAATAAATGTATAAAAATAAAACAAAAAAGCAGCCTCATGTGGGGGTACGTGCTTTGGGATCGAGAGCCACCGCTAGTGGGCTTCCCTGGAATCCAGTGATTGACCCACCCCTGGGATAGGCTTAAAGCAGCCCAGAAGAGGCTGGGTCGCCCCACCTCAGGATCCCCTCCCAGCTCAGCTCAGTCTTCCCTCTCTCCCCGGGAGAGGCCTGAAGGCGCCCCGGCGGCGGTGTGCGTTTATTCAGGGGCTGGACCGTCCACTGCAAGGTCAGACGCTCCTCAGGGGGAAGATGAGGCTGCCCGCTTCCATAGAGACGTACAGTCTTGGGGACCCTAGAGGGGGTGGTCACCTTGAGTCGGCATCGACTCGATGGCGGTGGGTTGAATCGGGTCTGGGTGTGCAGGTGAAGGAGTTGCTGGGTTTTGCTAGTAGATGCTCCACGTGGAAACCCACGCGGAGGAGGAAAAGGACCCGGGCCGACTGGTGTCTTAGAAAATCCTTGTGTACCATTTACTCTTTGAAACAACCTGGTTAGAAAAGACTGATTTCTGATGGCGCCTGGAGTCATTTCTGACTCTTAGTCCTGTGTGACAGAGTTGAACTGCCCCTGTCGTCACCGTGGAGTTGATTCTGACGGTGACCCCTGGGGTAAGGTCGAACTGCCCCCGGGGACTTCCGAGACGGCAACTCTTTGCAGGAAATAGCCTCATCTTTCTCCCAAGGAGCACCTTGTGGTTTTGAACTGCTGACCTAACGGTTGGCAGCCCAACACACACAACCTACTAAACCACCCAGGCTTCCTCAGAACGGCCCCAGAGGGTGTCATCTTCACGGAGGCAGGTTGCCACATCATTCTTCCGGATGTCTTTTGAGTGGATTCAAACCACCAGCCTTTTAGTGAGCAGCCAAGTGTTTAACTTTTGTGGCCCCAGGCTGCTTCCTTCTTCCCTCTGTCCAGCCAAGGAAACCGAGGCTCAGAGAGATGGAGCCGTTTTCTTTCAGTGTCTCTTCCCTGACACATTCTAAAGCTGGGATACAAATCCGGGTTACAGCCTGTGACTTTAACGTACAGCCTGCCCCAGCCACAACCCAGGGGTTGAGGCGGATGACAGTTTAGGGCCTGGTTTGGCACAGGTTGTGTAGGTGCTGAAGGGGCCCAGGAGAAACCACATGTCCCCATCCAATGGGCAAAAGGTGCCTCCCCCTTCCCTCCTGCCTGTGTGTCTTCCCCGCAGGCTGGTGCAGAAGGCCGAGCTGGTCCGCCTGTCCCAGACCCTGAGCCTGGTACCGAGGCTGCACTGGCTGCTGGTGGAGGATGCTGAGGGCCCCACCCCGCTGGTCTCAGGGCTGCTGGCTGCCTCTGGTCTCCTCTTCACCCACCTGGCTGTCCTCACCCCTAAGGCCCAGCGCCTTCGAGAGGGTGAACCTGGCTGGGTCCGGCCCCGGGGCGTGGAGCAGCGGAACAAGGCCCTGGACTGGCTCCGGGGTGGCGGGGGTGCCGTAGGCGGGGAGAAGGACCCACCGCCACCGGGGACCCGGGGAGTGGTGTACTTTGCAGATGACGACAACACATACAGCCGGGAGCTCTTTGAGGAGGTGAGCACCACGGGGTGGGGGTGGGGGAGGAGGCCAAGTGAGGCAGCTTCTGGGTTGCCTTGGTTGCTGGGGGCTGCTGGGAAAGGAGGGCTCAGTGGAGGGGAGGGAGGCCTGTCTGCTGCTCCCCCTCACTGGGAAGCCCCCCTTTCCTCTCTTTGTCTAGATGCGCTGGACCCATGGTGTCTCCGTGTGGCCCGTGGGGCTGGTGGGTGGCCTGAGGTTCGAGGGCCCTCGGGTGCAGGACGGCCGGGTCGTGGGCTTCCACACGGCGTGGGAGCCCAACAGGCCTTTCCCCATGGACATGGCGGGCTTCGCGGTCGCTCTGCCCTTGCTGTCGGCTAAGCCCCACGCCCAGTTTGATGGCGCGGCTCCCCGGGGCCACTTGGAGAGCAGTCTCTTGAGACACCTGGTCTCGGAGCCCAAGGACCTGGAGCCACGGGCTGCCAACTGTACTCGGGTAAGGAGACAGGCCGCCTGGAACCTGGCTGGGGTGGGAGCGCTGACTCCACCGTGGGGTCAGCTCGGTGGTCCTCATGTCATGACCCTTTCCTACAGTTCCTCATGTGGTGGTGACCCCAACCATAACATTATTACTACTTCATCACTGTCATTTCGCTACTCTTATGAATTGGGAGACCCCTGGGAAAGGGTCTTTGGACTCCCCTCCAAAGGGGTCGCGACCCACAGGTTGAGAACCCCGCTGTTGGCTGAAGGGGAAGCTGGGAGCCGGGGACATGGAGTCCCTAACTGCCCTCTGTCTCCCGGCATCTTGGAACCCCGGTGGCACTGAGAAGCCTGCCCTCCCGCGCCCCCCACACCCCTGTTAGGTTGGTGTTAGCATACAGTGGGTGGTCACTCTTGCAGGGCAACCCTCTAGGGACAGTGGAGAGCCGTCCCTAGCGCTTAGGGAATCTTTCTCTCGAAGGCTGGCATGCGCGTTTGCATCGTTAACCACTAGCGATTAGCCCACCGTGCCACCGGGCTCCCTTACAGAGGGTAAGGGGTTAAAAAAATCCCCACCCACTGCTCTCCACTGAATCCGACTCCTGGAAGGCAGTCCTTAGGGTGGGCCTGTTGTGGTGGCACAGGGTCAACCCACCCCACAGAGGGGCCTCCTCTCGCTGCCCCCTACAGAGAGGGTAAGGGGTAGAGAGGGACAGAGCAACCAGTGGAGTTGATACCTCCTCACAGCAACCCCACAGGACGGAGAAGTGGCCCCCAGGTGTCCAAGGCTGTTAATTCTTTGCGGAAGCAGAAAGCCCCGTTCTTCCCCAGAGGGGCTGGTGGGTTTGAACCACCGACCTCGTAGTTGGTGGCCCAACACTTAACTCTCTGTGCCACCAGAGCTCTTTGGGCCAGGAGTCAGGACCCAGTGTGGGAGCCCCAGGGCCTTCTTGCTCTGCAGCCCGGGCACAGAGTGTCCAGGGGATGACGGGGAGAGACGGCTCGGCTAGGTTGTCAGGCGGCCTCTGCCCCACTGCCCCACAGGTGCTGGTGTGGCACACTCGGACGGAGAAGCCCAAGATGAAGCAGGAAGAGCAGCTGCAGCGGCAGGGCCGGGGCTCCAACCCAGCCATCGAGGTGTGATGTGGCCATCACACCCTGACCACCACCTCATCACAGGCACGGACCTCGTGGGACCCACTGGGCGTCCACCGGCCTACCCAGGATGTGGTTTTCCAAGTCCAGACCCCACAGAGCCAGGGGCAGCCTCTCTGCCCCTCCCATTGCATCCCGCCCCCTCCTTCCCCCTCCCCCTGCCACGTGGTGCTGCCTGCAGGCTGGGGACAAGTGGCCCTTGTATTGAGCCAAGTCAGCCCTGTGGGTCGAGCAAGCGGGACGGACAGACAGACTCAGGAGGTTGGGCCGCTGAGGAACTGGGTGTAACTTATTGGGGCTGGGCATGTGCTGGGAGGGGGCTGCAGGAGCCGGCTGGAATCTCCCACCTCAGCATGCTGCCCCCCTCTCCTACCTCCGGAATAAAGACCCCCCCCTCCCCCTGGAAATCCGACAGGACCTCTCTCTCCTTGGCACAGCGGGTCTGTCTGGGTCTCCTTGTTGCCCTGGGTCGCCCAGGCTGAGCCCGGGTCAAGCCCGTGGAGACCTGGCTTCTCTCAGGGTCCCCAGCCCCCTTGAAGGAAGGGACTGTGGCTTCAGCCACAAAGCTTTATTGAGTCTGCGCCGGCGTTTGCACGCCTCCCTAGCTCCTCTTCTCGTCACCCCCAGCCCCCCCACCCTGTGCTCGTCGTCTTCTTTGGTTCCACCGAGGGCTAGACCCTAGGACACCTGGTTTTCTCCCTGCCTCCAGTCCAGCTGACTGTCCATCTTCTCCCTCTCATCCCAGGGACCCCCCACCCCTCACTGGGAGCCCGGTAAGGACTTGGAGGCTTCCAGCCTTGCCCCCACCTCACCCCTCAGGCAGCCCCCTCCTCTGGAGATGCCTCTGTCGCAGGGGTCTCCTCAGGGGCTAGCCTGTGGGCAGCCCCTCCCTTCCACCAGGTTGTCTTCAGCATGTCTCTCAGGCCCCCAGGAAGAAGGTAGCCCTGGGTCTCTCCTTCCCCATCCATGACACCCCCTAGCCCCTCCAGCGCCGTCTGCAGGTACCGCAGGCCCAGGAGCACCAGAGCCTGTGGGGAAAGAAAGGGGGCAGAGATCATAGGTCAGCTGGAGTCCCCTCCCCCTGGGCAGGAAGGGGAGAGGGCAGTCCCAGTGGGAGGCAGGGCTTGGGGACTTGGCAGGCTCACCTGTAGCAGGAAGGTGCCAGCCAGCATGCCGCTCAGGGTGCTTGCCCAGCCCTGTAGGTACTTCAGCAGCACCCCGTGGCAACCCTGGGCCCAGAGGTTTAGGTTGGGCTGGCGGGGATCAAAGATGGGGTGGGCGTACGGGTCTGAGAGGCGGCTCTGCAGGCAAGGCCGGGGTGAGTGGGGATTGCAGCAGGAGAAGGGGACCCCATCGGTCAGGTAGAGGCCTTCCACATTGTTCTGGGTCCGGCTGCAAAGGGAGGCGGGTGTTAGGCGGTGGGGGGACAGAGCACTGGGGAAGAAGCTGGGGACACGGGAGCCGGGAAAATTCAAATGACAGTACCAATACGGACTGAAGGCTTTCGTGCGTCAGGCAGCAGACACCATGGGTTTTTCTTTACAATAACCCTGCCTGTGGGTCCCTCCTCCCCCACCACTGCCATCCCGTTGATGATGGACTTGGGGCAACCTTATTGGACAGAGAAGAGCTGCTCCCCAGAGTGTCTGCAGCTGCATGTCTCTATAGGAGCAAACTGCCTCGGTTTTCTTCCGAGGAGCAGCAAGTGGGTTCAAACCACCAGCCTTCTGGTTAGCAGCCCAGTGCTTCACCCACTGCACCTGATGCAAGAAGCCAACACCTTCTGACTTCTAGCCCTCCTGCGTACGGTTTCTGGGGCTGTAAATCTTTACGGGAGGGGGGAGTTTCATCTTGCTCCCAGGGAGTGACTGGTGCGTTTGAATCACCAACCGACAGCTCTGTTTTACAGATGATGAAATGGGCCCCGAGTGGTTTGGTAACCTGCCCTGCCGTTCACACAGCCAACAAATGGCAGGGCTGTAACCCAGTCTCACCCACTAGGCTCGGTTTCAAGGCAGCAGGAGGGAACTTGTTTGGGGAGAAGGGAGGGAAGAAGTCAGTCAGTTACTCACTCAACCACGTCCTGGTCATTGGGGTCCAGGTAGCGGCTGCTGACCCACTGGACTCCAAACCAGTCCTTGTAGCCATGGCGCCCGCAACAGTGGTGCCTCAGCTGCAGCTCATCCATCAGCCGCTTGGCATGGCAGTGCCCAGGCACCTCCGTGTCCTTGTAGTGAGCCAGGGCAGTCCCCAGGCCTTCCTCCAGTCCTGCTCCCAAACTCCAGGGCAAACCCAGGGCCAGTCCCATAGCGAGGAGCAGGAGGCCCCCACCCCCAGCTGTGCCTGCCACCAGCAGTGGGCCCAGGACCCCTCGCCAGAGAGGATACTGAGCTGCGTCCAGACTTGCCCGGCTGGCTCCTGCACCCATCATCCCTGTGCCCAGAACCACTACTCCTGATGCCAGGGCAACTTGGGGCAGGGCAGGGAACGGGCAAGAGGGAGCCAGGAAGGTGCCAAGGTGCCACAGCTGGACCAGGAGGTGCCCGCTAATGAGGATGGTGAGGCCACCGGTCAGTGCCAAAAGCCAGCAGAGGAGCCAGAGACCCTGCGCCAGGCGGATTCGAGACTGGAGGGGCAGCACCAGCGGCAGCACCGGTGCCATCTCCCATCTCTGCCCAGGAGCGCACAGGGTTTTCCAGGCCGGGGTTGGCCAGGCAGGATGCTGAGTCAGCAGCGCTCAGCTTGAGCTGGGCTAATGCCACCCTGACCCCAATACCCTGGCTCTCCTCTGCCCCCCCCCCAGCCTTACCCCCACCGGGAGCCTTGCCAGCCCAATTCGAGATGCCTTGGCCTTGCCCCCAGAAGAAGGCCCGCCCCCGGGCAGAGGGCCCCGGTCGTGACCCCGCCCCGGCCCCCCCACCACCTTGCGGATATAGGAGGGGGGTTGCTGGGCTCAGCCCGAGAGGTCCAGCGGGTCAGGGGTGGAAACTCCCCTGGGGGGGCGGGGAGCCCGGAATGGCCCGAAGGGCGGAGGCCCGGCGGGGTGAGGGGGTCAGCGGGCCGCCCCGCCCCGCCCAGGCCCGGACAGGGAGGGGTTACCAGGCGGTCCGCCCCCCCTGGCCCGCCCCCCTCCCGCGCTTCCTGGCGGCTCCGCGTCCGGCGCCTGTTTGTGCAGCGGCGCTGGGGCCCGGGAAGGTCTCGCCGCCCACCCCTGGAGCCGAGCGCGCCCGGGCCGAGCGCGAGGTGACCGCGGGCCCTGCCCCACAGCGCCCCGCGAGCGCCTACCCCGCGCCCGACAGCGCCCCCGGGGTGGTCCGGCGCCCGGGCGCTTCCCCTTCCCCTCTCCGGCCATGGCTCCCGCGGCTTAGACGCGGCCCCGCTCGCAGCAGCCCGGGCCGGCCGGATGGACGGGGCCGCGGGGCCCGGTGAGTACGGGGCGGGGCGGGCTGCCAGCCTTCCCGGAGCGCCCGGCCCGGCCGTCGGGCGCTGCCGCTGCCCAGTGGTGCCTCGTCCCAGACTTGGGTCCTCCTACTGTCACTTCAGCTTCCCCAACGTCACTCACTTCCCCATGGCGCTGTGCGCTCTTCACGGCTTCCCTGACCCCCTTGCGCCTCTCGTGGTAAATTTAGGGCCACTGAGCCCGGCCCCCCACTGTTGCTTTGGAACCTCCGTTAGGACCCTGCTTCCCACGGATACCCTGCCCAGGCACCCCGGTCTGCGCTCTGGCTCCCTGGCGCCCTCGTGGCGACCTGGCGCTTTTGGTCCTACCCTGCGCTGCGGGTGCCCCTCTTCCTAGAGATCCGAACTTGCGCAGCGGGGGGCTGCTGCCACCCTGCCTTCCGTCACCGGCACTGTGGCTCCCACTTTCCCCCGGAGCGCTCCATCCGCCTTATCCCCCTGGGACTCACTCATGGGTCTCCCAGGAGGCTCAGGCCCCCGCAGGAAGGGTGCTTTGCCAGGTCCCTATCCTGCCCTCCCAGGAGGCCCTGGATCTGCCACCACCCGTCGTCCCCTCCTTCCCTCTGGGCCAGCCTCCAAGCCTGGGGCTCCTGCGGGTGGGGAGGCGGGGCAGTGCTACAGGACTGGCTTGCCCTCTGCGGGGAGGCCGTCTCCCTTCACTCCTTCCTGCAGGTGTTCTGAGTCTCCCCCGCCCATCCTAGGTGAGGGCCCGGCTGCTCCAGAGGCCCTGCAGTCTCTGAGCCGGAGGCTCCAGGTGCAGGAGGAGGAGATGGAGCTGGTGAAGGCGGCGCTGGCGGAAGCCCTCCGCCTGCTGCGCCTACGGACGCCCCCCGCCACCCTGCAGGGCACTCTTGCCCCCGCCCCCGCCCTGGGCAGGTAAGCCCGGCATTCCACGCCCGCCCTGCCTCTTCCTTCTTGGGGGCCTCTGACTGACTCACTGCTTATCCCGCAGCCCTGCAGCGCCCCCGGGACTGCCACCCACATGCAGCCCCTCCTTGGTGAGCAGAGGCACCCAGACGGAGCCGGAGATGGAGTCGCCGTCCCCCGGACCCCCGGGCCTGAGCAACGGACCCCAGGCCCTTCAAGGGAGCAGCGAAGAGTCTGGCGGGGCCCATTTTGAAGGCGGGGGCAGCAGCAGCAGTGGCGCCGGCTCCCCAGGCCCCCCCGGGGTCCTCAAGCCTGTGCCACCCCCGCTGCGTGCTGACACGTAGGCGTCCTGTGGTTGAGGCCGGCGGGGAGAGCTGGAGAATAGGGGCGGCCCAGGAGGAGGAGTGACCCCCACCCCTCTCTGTGCCAACACCCAGGCCTCGGAGAAATTCTTCCTCCTCGTCCCCCTCGGAACGGCCCCGCCAGAAACTCTCACGGAAGGCGGCCTCCTCAGCCAACCTGTTACTGCGGTCAGGGAGTACTGAGAGGTGGGCGCGGCTCCCCCACCCACCCCCACTGCCCCACCTGGGCCCCGGGGAGCTCCGGCAGACTTTCCACAGCCCTCACCTCCCTTACCTAGGCGGGTTTGGAGCCTCAATTGCCCAACAGGGAAGAATGCAGCAAGCCCTCTTGGGGGACCTGCTGGGTACCCAGCACCATGCCAAACACTGGGCCTCCTCCTTCGTCTCACTCAGTGCCCACTATGTCCATGAAGGGGAGGGGGTTTCAGTAGGGGAGGAAGCAGGCTCAGAGAGGGTAGGTCACTTGCCTGGGGTCACACAGCTAGCTAGAATTGGACTCCAGTTCTTCCTGACTCTGGTTCCCATGCCTTTTTCACGGTCCCATCCTACTTTCCTGGATCCCAAGGGATTTTTTTTCATCCTCAGAGCTTCAGCTCCCCAAACTGAGCAAGTTTTCCTTCTCAAAGGCCAGGCATAATCCTAGTGGTGGACAGTTGTCACGGAGGGCCCAGGCCCCAGGCGTTTAGGGTAGCCCTGCCAGGTTGCACCTTTAAAGAACCACCTTATCCCAAGAGGTGGGAGACTGGCTCGCTTCCCCCACGTGTTCCCCAGGAGGCAGGGTTGGTAGGCCTTCTGTACTTACTGGGGCCTCATTTAAAGAGGGAGGGGAGCCAGTGGTTGGTAGGCTGGCGGCCCTGTCGTCAGGAGAAAGAGACTGTGAACCCAGAGTAGGGAGACCGCCTGATTTCCCCCCATCCCCTATGAGCTGGGATCATTTGGCCCTTGGTCTCCAATCTTCTCATCTCTTAAATGGAGCCAAAGGCCTCCTCTCTCTAGGGCCCTGAACCCACCCATTGCCAGTTAGAAGCCTGGGGAGGCTGGAGTGGCCTCCTTTCTTAGGCCCCGCCTCAGGTCTGATCCCACCTCCTCTGTTCTTTTCCCAGCAGCCGAGGGGGCAAAGATCCCCTCTCCAGCCCCGGGGGCCCTGGCTCTAGGAGAAGCAATTATAATTTAGGTATGTGAAGAGGACCACGGGGAAAACAAACTGGTGTTTGGGTTGCAGTTAAGGTGTGAGCTCTTTCAGGGGACCTGTGAGATTTGGAAAGGAGCCCTGGGAGCCCCGTTGGGTCAGGTTGGCCTGTAACTGCCAGGCCAAGGGCTGACACCCACCAGACTCCTCCGGAGAAAGATGAGGGTGCTCCTGTAAAGACCTAGGGTCTCCTGGAAACCCTGAGGGGCAGTTCTACTCTGCCCTAAGGGGCTGAGATGCAGCGGAATCGACTTGATGGTGAAGTACAGAAGGTCCCTGGGAGGCACACAGTTTGCATCTGACCACTAATCTAGAGGTTGGCAGTTCAAACCTACCAGTTGGCCCCATGGAAGACAGGCCTGGCATCTGCCTTTGTATAGATGATTTCCTGGAAGTCCCTGTGGGGCAGTTCTACACTGCGTGTTGAATCCACTCAATAGCAAACTGTGTGTGTGTGTGTGTGTGAATTATGGTTAGGACACTACGCTCTCCACACCCCTCCCCATTTTTTTCTCCGTAGAAGGCATCTCGGTGAAGATGTTCCTGCGAGGCCGCCCGATTACCATGTACATCCCGTCTGGCATCCGCAGCCTGGAGGAGCTGCCCATTGGCCCACCGCCAGAGACCCTCAGCCTGGACTGGGTGTATCCTGTACCTTTTCGAAGCTGGGACCCATCTTTCAGCACCTTGCCCTTTCTTTAGGGCTCCGAGGGGCAGTGTGTGTGTGTTGCGGGGGCAGGGGACTCTGGGTATCACTGTCCCTTACCAACTTCCACCAATGGTACTGCCAGCCCGGAGCACCAGCTTTCTTCCCTGAACCCTTTCCTTGACTGGCTCCCAACTCTAGTTACGGGTACAGGGGTCGGGACTCCCGCTCCAACCTGTTTGTGCTGCGCTCTGGCGAGGTGGTCTACTTTATTGCCTGTGTGGTGGTGCTCTACCGGCCCGGGGGAGGCCCCGGGGGCCCTGGAGGAGGCGGGCAGCGGCATTACCGGGGCCATTCAGACTGCGTGCGATGGTGAGGCGTGTCAGGATGGGCGGTGGTGGGCAGAGGAGGTCTGGGCAGGTGTGGAGGAGCTGGGGAGAAGTTGCCTTGCCCTCTGTAAATGTGTGAAAGGTGTTTTGGGGGGCCCTGAGACCCCCCTCCCCTAGCATGCATCCTCCTCCACTTAGCCTTGCTGTTCACCCTGACGGGGTCCGTGTCGCCTCAGGACAGATGGCCGGAGTAGACAAGGATGGGAAGGTAAGGACCCAGCATCAAGCTGCTGTAGGTGCATCCCAGAGAATGCCCTGCCTGGCTCGTCCCCTTACCCCGCACCTTTGCCCATCCAGCCCCTGCAGCCTGTGGTACACGTCTGGGACTCGGAGACACTGGTGAAGCTGCAGGAGATTGGATTGGGAGCCTTCGAGCGGGGCGTGGGGGCCCTGGCTTTTTCCATTGTGGTGAGCTGGCTCTGGAGCCTCTAGACACCCCATCTTCCTTGCCCGATGATGCCCCTCTTGCACATCACCAGGCGGGGTCTGGGAAACCCTGGCCTGCCTGAACCTCTGTGTTGATACTTGCTTGCTCTCTGGGCCTGGGCTGGCCACCCCGGCTTATGACCTGGAGCCCCCAGGGCCTCATCCTGCCTCCGCTGTGCCCCGTCCTCAGGATCAAGGCGCCTTCCTGTGCGTGGTGGATGATTCCAACGAACACATGCTGTCGGTGTGGGACTGCAGCCGAGGCACCAAGCTGGCGGAGATCAAGGTGGGGAGGCCGCTGGGGGTCCGGTGTGGTCGCAGAGTGCCCCCTCTCAGGCTGGCTGAACTGTGCTGTCCTTCCAGAGTACAAACGATTCTGTCCTGGCTGTTGGCTTCAGCCCTCGGGACAGCAGCTGCATCGTCACCAGCGGGAAGTCTCATGTCCACTTCTGGAACTGGAGCGGGGCAGCAGGGGTTCCTGGGAATGGCACCCTCACCCGGAAACAGGGCGTCTTTGGGGTGAGGCGTGGGCTGGGGAGGGCAAGATGGTGCTGGCAGTGTTGGAGGAGTGCTGCCAGAGACCCATCATGCTGCCCTGTGACTTACCATCTGTGCCTCTCCCTTGCCCGCTGCTCTCCGCTCCAGAAGTACAAGAAGCCCAAGTTCATCCCTTGCTTTGTGTTCCTCCCTGATGGAGACATTCTGACTGGGGACTCTGAGGGGAACATTCTGACCTGGGGGCGGAGCCTCTCGGATTCCAAGACCCCAGGCCGGGGTGGGGCCAAAGGTATGAGGTTGGGGGTGGCACCTGGGAAGTCGTGAGCTGCTTAAGGACCCAGAGAGACAGAGAGAATGTCCCGTTTATTTATTTTTACCTTGAGCTTTGATTGTTCTGTATGGGATCTCCTAGGACACTGGGGGACTGGGCTAGTCCAAGGGTGGCGGTGGAGACCCAGGGGCAGGGATGGGACTCCGGCATCTGTCAGTTGCTGGGTTCAGCTCCCGGTTCTGCTATTAGGCATCTACTGAACTTTGAGCCTCAGTTGTCCTGTCTGTAGACTGGGAGGGCAATAGTCACGTGAGGTCAGAGACGGTATTCAGTAGGCACTCTCGGCAGAGGGCATTTAGGGCCTTGTGTTGTGAGCCCCTCGCATGCCCCTCCTCCCAAGAGCATCACGCACCCGTGGCTTTGCCAACAGAGACCTATGGGATCGTGGCCCAGGAGCATGCCCACGAAGGCTCCATCTTCGCCTTGTGTCTTCGCCGGGATGGGACGGTGCTGAGTGGCGGAGGGCGGGACCGCCGACTAGTACAGTGGGGGCCTGGTTTGGAGGCCCTCCAGGAGGCTGAGGTGAAGGCTGGGCTGGGGGTCCAGGGAGCAGGGCTGGGCAGGAGGGCTGACCTCCTGGGTGCTGACTCCCTGCCACTCCATCTGCAGATTCCTGAACACTTTGGGGCGGTGCGGGCCATAGCCGAGGGGCCTGGCTCCGAGTTGCTGGTCGGGACCACCAAGAATGCACTGCTGAGGGGGGATCTGGCCCAGGGCTTCACTCCGGTTATCCAGGTTGGGGGGGCTAAGGGGTCAGCGCATGCGGGAGGAGGGGGGAGGCTGTTGGGAAAGGGTCAAGATGGCAGCTCCGTGCCCTGCTGCAGGGCCACACGGACGAGCTCTGGGGGCTCTGCACGCACCCCTCCCAGAACCGCTTCCTCACCTGTGGCCATGACCGGCAGCTCTGCCTGTGGGATGGGGAGGGCCATGCCCTGGCCTGGAGCATCGACCTCAAGGTAGGGCCTACCCCAGCGTCCTGTGCTGCCACTCAGTCCCCGAGGGCTTGTCCCTCTGCACCTGGGGGAAGCTTGGGCAGGTACAGCTGACCTGACATTAGGGAATTCATCCTTCTCTGGTGGTTGGGAAGGGCCCTGGTGGGGTAGTGGTTGCGCAATCGGCTGGTAACTGCAGGGCCAGCAGTTCAAAACCACCATGGGGCTGGCCAGTCCTGTGGACAGTTAGTCTCGGAAACCCACTGGGGGTCGCTGTGAGTCAGCACTGATTTGAGGGCAGTGCATTTGGTTTGGATTGGTGGTTGGTACAAACCTCCGTCTCCAGACCTCTCCTTGATCCACCAGTATGAGGTTAAGCTCTGGCACAGCCAGTGAGCAGTCAGGCCTGATATTTCGAGTTAGCACCCCATGCTTAGGTTCAGGGACATCCCTGTCCTGTCCTGAGGTTTTCTTGTCTACCCCGCCCACTCTGTTTCTTCTCGGCGACAGCTCTGACAAGTTGTCCATCCTGGGGTCCCCTCACTCAAAAGGCAACTTCCTGCATTCACCTTCTCTCCTTCCCCCCAGGAGACGGGCCTCTGTGCCGACTTCCATCCCAGTGGGGCAGTTGTGGCTGTGGGACTGCACACGGGGAGGTGAGAGGGAGCAGAGCCGCCTGGGAGGAGGGGGAGACCCAGAAGGATCCCCACAACTTTCTGCTCCTGAGCCCCGGAGCACCCTAACACTGCTCAGTCCATCCATCTGTCTTCCCACAGCCAGACCGCCACTGCTCTCTCTCCTCCAGGCTCAGGGTTGCGAAGCTGGGGGGTACTTGGAGTGGGCTCCTGGTTTATGCTTCCCGACTCCTTGCTGAGGACCCTGGCCCTTTCCCACCTTCTGTGGTGGCTCCCTCAGCCTTGCTGTGGGCATCTCTCAGGGTCCCTGGGCATCTCCACACTCTTGGCCACCCCCCTGCCCTTCTCCCAGGTGGTTAGTTCTGGACACGGAGACCAGAGACATCATGTCGGACATCACTGATGGCAATGAACAGCTCTCCGTGGTACGGTACAGCCCAGGTGAGAGCCGCCTGCCCCACCATGGGCCCCGCCGGGCCCCTGCCAGGCCCTGCCCTCAGTTGAGTGACTTGTCTTTGCAGATGGGATGTACCTGGCCATCGGTTCCCATGACAACATGATCTACATCTATAGCATTTCCAGCGATGGTGCCAAGTCCAGCCGCTTTGGGCGCTGTGTGGTGAGGAAGCTGGGCGCCAAGGGTGGTGGGGAGGTGGGGAGGCTGCCACAGAAGATCGACATGCAGTAGTCTGAGGCTGAAGGGGGCTCTGGGGACAGGGAAGTGGTGGCTGTCTTTAACCTCTTGACCCTTGCCCGCAGGGTCACTCCAGCTTCATCACTCATCTCGACTGGTCCAAGGATGGGAACTTCATCATGTCCAATTCTGGGGACTATGAAATTCTTTACTGTGAGGGGTGGCAGGGGAGGGGTGTGGGGAGGGACCAGGGTGGGTGTTACCTGCTGGTGGTGGTGGGGGCAGGGGGACTACCTCTGTTTGGGAGAGGATGAAGAGAGAATGGGTGGGGAGCCCCCCCACCAGACAGAGGGGCTGTCAGACCTGGAGGTGGAGATGCGATTGTGGTGGGGGTCTGTCACCTGCACAGAAGTTCCTCGCGCTGGGACGAACCCAGTTTTACACCCTGCCTTGTTTCCACAAGGACCTGAGGGCTTGAGCAATGCACCAAGGAAAGATTTACTGGTGGGGGTAGTGGGGGGTGGTGGTCAGTTCTCTGGGCAGGTGTGGAGTGTTAATTATCTAGGAAGGAGAAGCTGGGGCTGGGGTGGCCAGGTGGCTACCATGGAAATCACACCCCAGCCACCACCTCAAGCTGGTCTTCCTAACCCGGAGGTCTACCCATCGCCCTGGTTGGGGGCAGGAGACTGAGCTGGGAGCCCCCCCTTCTCCACAGGGGATGTTGCGGCCGGCTGCAAGTTGTTGCGGAATCGCTATGAGAGCCGAGACCGGGAGTGGGCCACCTACACCTGCGTGCTGGGCTTCCACGTCTACGGTGAGCCAGGGGGGAGGTCGGCCCCTGGAGGTCGATCCTGTTTGGGAGGCCTCTGGGTCTGGCCGGGGCTGCCTGGGACGTGGCCGGCGGGTGGCCAGGGCTGCTAGAGGGTACTGCGGTGGGCCCGGTCTGAGGCCAGCCGCTGTGCTAGGCGTGTGGCCCGACGGCTCCGACGGGACGGACATCAACTCCCTGTGCCGTTCCCACAACGAGCGCGTGGTGGCCGTGGCCGACGACTTCTGTAAAGTGCACCTATTCCAGTACCCGTGCGCGCGCGCCAAGGTAAGGCGGCAGCCGGGGGGGTCGGGCTGGGGCTGCCCTCGCGGCGGCGGCGGCGGCCACTGCCACCATCTGACCTCGTCAGGCGCCGAGCCGCATCTACTCTGGCCACGGCAGCCACGTAACCAGCGTCCGCTTCACGCACGACGACTCGCATCTCGTCTCCCTGGGCGGCAAGGACGCCAGCATCTTTCAGTGGCGCGTGCTGGGCGCCGGGGGCGCGGCGCTGGCGCCCGCCACGCCCTCTCGAACCCCGTCCCTGTCCCCGGCCTCCTCTCTCGACGTCTGATCGCGGCCGGATGGAGGTGACCAGCTCTCCGTGCGCGCTCGCGCGCCCTCCCTTCCTGGGGACCTGGGGCCGAGCCTTCCCGCGACTTCGCGACATTCCCGTGCGAGCGCGTGTCCCTGGAGGGACCGACGTCCGCAGACACTGTACAGACCCGCAGGCCGAGCCCCCCCGGCCCCGGCTCGGGCTCCGACAGCCGCCGCCTGCTGAAGGGCAATAAAGGAAAACCAAAGTGCCTTCCCGGTCCTTTTTTGTGGGGCGTGGCTAGGCGCCTCCGGGGCCCCGTGGGGGAGGAAGGGCGGGCGGAGAGGGTGCGGGGGCGTAGCCCGCGTATGCAAATAAGAGTCAGGCGCCAGCAAATAACCGCGTGAAGAGCAAAGCCGCGCCGGCCAATCAGGGCCAGACCGCAGAGCTCCAGCGCCGAGAGAGTTAAGCCCAACTCTTCTCCCGCCTCCGGAGGCGGGGCCGAGCGACAGCGGAAATCCCCGAGCCCGGGCCGTGGTTGGCCGAAAAGAACCGAGCGGTTTCCGGAAGTTGCCGATCGGCGGGGTCTCGCTCTCCGACCGGAGCCGATCGCTGGGCCTTGTTCTCCCGACCGGCCGAAGGTGTTCCGGAAGAAGGCGAACCCTGAGACGGGCCAGGCCAGCCTTCCGGGCGGCCGGCGGGGCCCAGCGACTGGTGGGGGCTCGGCGAGGGTGGGGGGAGAGCTGCAGCTGGCTCTGGGCCGGCAGGAGCCGAACTCGCTCCGGAAGAAGCCGAGCGGACCGGCGCCGGCCTTGGCGTCCCGGGCGTGAGGCGGCGGCGGCGGCGGCGGCGACAGCGACAGCGCGGGCCAGGATGAACCGCGACGGCTGAGGCGGCGGAGGCGCCGGCTGCGCGGGCCCGACCGAGACTCCCGGGCAGCGCCGGCCCCGCGCCCGGGGCTTCGCTTCGAACCCAGCCCTGCCCCTGCGAACCTCCCGGACCCCTTTGTGCGGCCGGAGCCGGCGGCGGGAACGGCCATGGCGGCCAACATGTACCGGGTGGGGGGTGAGTCCCGGGCGCGGGGCCGAGGCGGGGGAGGCGGGGGGCCGCGACCCGGGCGAGGGGGTGGGGGGCTCGGCTTTGGGCGGCCGGCGGAGCCGCGGCTGGGACGGCGTGGACCGAAGCACGCACCTGGACCGGAACCGGAACCGGGAGCCAGCGAGCGGGGCCCGCGACGCGGCCGATCGCCGGGCCGGGGAGAGAGGCAGCGGGGCAGCCCCGACGGCGCTCTCGGGGTTGCGGTGGGCCGGGGAGACTGACTCGGACGGACCTGACAGGGCACGCTGAGGGGCGCGAGGAGTGGGGGGACCGCGGGAGCGAGGCTCCACGGAGCCGCTGCCGGAGCTCGCCTGTCCTTGGGCCGGTATTGTGCTCCGGAGCCTGGGGGTGCCTCCCGTCGCGGCGCGGTGCGCTCCGTGGGGACCCCCGGCTGCTGGCGGCACTTGGAAGGCACCGACTTTGGAACTCGGGCCGGCGCAGGGTGGGGAAGCTGTCCCTGCATTCGGAGCCCCTGGACGCCTGACTTCCCCTCCTATGCAACCCTCCCCCGGCCCCCGCAGATTACGTCTATTTTGAGAACTCCTCCAGCAATCCCTACCTGGTGAGGCGGATCGAGGAGCTCAACAAGGTGAGTGATCGGCCGCCCCGGCTTCCCCCACCCCCTCGGGGCCGGCTTTCGGGAGGGCTCTAACCCGCGGTGCAGAGAGGACCCGAGCTTAGCACTCTTGCATCTGCACTCATTCTGGACCGCCCTCCAGGGCGCTTGTTGCGGGAGCTGCTGGGGGCATTTCCTGGATGCTTTGGGAATGGTCTCTGAGTCTTGTCTGTGCATTTCCCCTTTCAAATGAGCCGCTGCTTTTTCTCACCCTCCCGCAGACGGCCAACGGGAACGTGGAGGCAAAGGTGGTCTGTCTTTTCCGGCGGAGGGACATCTCCAGCAGCCTCAACAGCCTGGCCGACAGTAACGCCAGTGAGTTTCTCCGAATCCCTGCGCGCGGCGCGGGCCTGGGGCTGGCAAGTGCCTGCCTGTGTCTTTCCCCCAGGCGGGTGCAGGGCAGGGGCGGGGAGGGGGATGCGTGTGGGGGAGGGAAGATGGCCTGTTGGCACACGTTGGGGCCGGGAGCAAGGTGGAGGCACCGGGACCGAGAAAGCCAGGGTCTGTGAAAATGCCAGCGGTGACAGGGGAGCCCTTGGGGAGGCACGGCTTTGCGGGTGCCTGCACGGTGGGTGCGAGCTGAGTCTGACAAGGTGTACTTGCAAGGCGGCACCACGGGGGAGCTGGCGGGTCTTGTGATTCCCCAGGTGGAGAGTGGAAGAGAAAGTTTTCCTGCACTTTCCCCCCCTCTCTACCCGCCCCTCCCGTTAGCTCCTCCGCCCCGCTTTGCAACCATCTTTCCCTTGTTTCTTTTGTCTTAGCGCTTGACCTTCCTGCTCTTGTAACAGCATTGTAGCATCTCCGGCTGTCCGACGTGTCTTTCAGTTTTTCTTAGCTTTATCTCCCCCACACCCCCTTTCCTGCTGTCATTTTCCTTCAGTTTTCTCCTCGTCCCTCTCGCCTAGATGAGTGTGTCCAGCCCCTGTCCTGTTGCCCCCTCCCCCCTCGGGCATGAACAGGTTAACAGGAGCTCCGTTTACCAAGTTCCCAGATCCCTCTGGGGTTTCCAACCCCATCTGGCAGGGGCTGACCTTGGCCTTGTCCAATCAGAAGGGGTGCAGGGGGTGTGGTCCCCCTAGCCTTAGCACCGTTTCCGGAGCACACTGGGAGGGCGGAGCCTACTGCCCCTCCCCCCCTCCCCCCTGAGGTTGGAAACAATGCGCCAATGAGCTCCTGGCCGGCAGCTTTTCTGCCCCGCCCCCGGGGGTTGGCGTCCAGCCAAGTTAACCCTTCTCACCAGGCCTTCTGGGCCAGCTGCAGCTCTTTGGGGGAGGAGGGTGGGTCGTGCCGCCACCATTTGAGAGGTGCAGGATTGTCCGCGCCAAAGACAGTGAAGGATCGTTCCGATGGTGTGTGGAGGTGGGTCTCCCGAACCAACTGGCAACCCCAGCCGTGGGTGACAGGCTTGCACCTGGGGGCTCCTGGACCTTAGACTGATTTGCCAGGATGAAGCCCAGAGTGATGTTCTTCCTGCCTGAGGGGAGGTGGGTGGGGTGGGCAGTGCTGTCTGTCAGCTGGACTGGGCTGTATTTCTGGAGTATCTTGTACAGCAGCTCCTTTACCCTAAGAGCTTGCCCACTGGGAAGCTGGGAGGGGACCTGAGAATAACAGTGGGGAGAGGGAGGGCTCTCCTCAGGCTGCAATTGCCAATGGGCTTCATTTTCCGCTTGGTTTTCTGAATTTGGCTCCTTTGTCTCCCAGGGGAGTTTGAGGAGGAATCGAAGCAGCCAGGGGTGTCGGAGCAGCAGCGCCACCAACTGAAGCACCGCGAGCTCTTCCTTTCTCGGCAGTTTGAATCCTTACCAGCCACGCACATCCGGTAGGAGCGGGACTCTGGGCTGGGGGCCACACCGAGGCAGTTCACTGGAGCCAGGGTGAGGTGCTCCTCACCCAGGGTCTTCTGACACCCTTGCCCTCCTGCAGAGGCAAATGCAGTGTCACTCTGCTGAATGAGACAGACATCCTGAGCCAGTACCTGGAAAAGGAGGTGAGCAAGGAGGTTGCTTTGGGAGAAGGTGGGTGCTGGGAATGGGGTTAGTCCCACAAGGCCAGTGAGGAAGAGGGCTGTGTTAGGTCCCAGGCTGCCATGTACAGGGGCCTGACCCCTCCCAGCTTGGGGCCGTCTGTTGGCTCACCTTTCTCCTCCTTCCTCCAGGACTGCTTCTTTTACTCCCTGGTGTTCGACCCTGTGCAGAAGACACTTCTAGCAGATCAGGGGGAGATCAGAGTGGGTTGCAAATACCAAGCTGAGATCCCAGACCGCCTAGCAGAGGGTAAGTAAGCAGCAGGGCAGGCTACAGGCTCTCGGGGGAGCTCAGCGCAGGGGCCACGTGAGCCTGGCAGCCTCTGCCTGGAGTTGTGGCACAATGGAACCTGAAACGGACCAGTGGCCCTGCTGATGGGATGTGAGCAGGGAAGGGGGCGTGGGGAGGTGCTGTAGCGTCTTAGGGCTGCTGAAGCATCCCCCTCTCGTCTTCCCAGGAGAGTCAGACAACCGGAACCAACAGAAGATGGAGCTGAAAGTATGGGACCCAGACAACCCTCTCACGGACCGGCAGATAGACCAGTTTCTCGTGGTGGCCCGGTGAGGGGTGGGTGGAGGGGAAGCTGGGCGGGAGGAGGTGTGCACGAGGATTGGTCCTCCTCTGAGATGGAAGTGGCTCTTTATCCTTTGATGGGGGTGTTGGGTTGTCTGCTTGCTCATCTGGCTCGCACAGCTGCCTGCCTTCTCTTGACTTCTCCGTCTCCGTCCCTAGAGCCGTGGGGACCTTCGCCAGAGCCCTGGACTGCAGCAGCTCCATTCGGCAGCCCAGCTTGCACATGAGTGCCGCTGCCGCTTCCCGGGACATCACCCTGGTGAGCCGAAGTGGGCCAGCCGGCCTTTGCCGGCACCTAAGGTGTCTGGGGACGGCAGAAAAGAGTGTCTGTCACCAGGGGTGTTTGGAGAGCAGCGGAGGCAGGGGCCGGAGGGCTCGCTTCCTTGGAAGTAACGTTCCCTGCGTCCTCTACAGTTCCATGCGATGGACACGTTGCAGAGGAACGGCTACGACCTGGCAAAGGCCATGTCCACCCTGGTGCCCCAGGGGGGCCCAGTGCTGTGCCGGGATGAGATGGAGGAGTGGTCGGCCTCGGAGGCCATGCTGTTTGAGGAGGCCCTGGAGAAGTACGGGAAGGACTTCAATGACATTCGCCAGGACTTTGTGAGTGAATGGGACTGTGGAGGAAGGAGGGAGAGCGAGAGTGTGTACCTGATGGAAGGGAGTGAGATGGCGCGTGTGTGTGGAAGGGGGAAAGGTGGCAGATGCGTGTATATGTATGTGTTAACGTGTGTGTATAATTGGGACCCGATGCCCAGCTCACCTTCTTCCCCTCTGCCTTCGTAGCTACCCTGGAAGTCACTTGCCAGCATAGTCCAGTTTTATTACATGTGGAAAACCACAGATCGGTATATTCAGCAGGTAGGGCTGCCTAGTGGGGGGCTGACCCAATGGCCTGGCCCTCACAGGCAGAGAGGCCTATGGAAATGGCCTTTTCCCGCTGACGTGGTCTCATAGTTTTCTTTCTTCCCCCTCCCGCCCCCCCAGAAAAGGTTAAAAGCTGCTGAAGCAGACAGCAAACTAAAGCAGGTCTACATCCCCACCTAGTAAGTGTCGGGTAGAGGGCGGTGGGCAGCCGGCAGGCACAGATGGCCGTGGGCAGACAAGCTAGACAGAGGTGTTCTCTCTCGACCAACTGCCTCCTTCCTTCCCGTTGCCTGCCCTGTTAGCACAAAGCCAAACCCCAACCAGATCATCTCCGTGGGCTCCAAACCAGGCATGAATGGGGCTGGATTCCAAAAGGGCCTGACCTGCGAGAGCTGCCACAGTGAGTTCCCAGGGGAATTCCTGTCCTGCCGCGCTAACAGGAAGGGGGGGACCGGGGTGTGGGGGGTGGGGAGGGGAGCTGGTCTGTGCTAAATGACCCAAGGCCTTGAGCTTCCTGCTCCCCTGCATTACAACCACCCTCCTCTCTGCCCTCTGCTCTGCCAGCCACACAGTCAGCCCAGTGGTATGCCTGGGGCCCCCCCAACATGCAGTGTCGTCTCTGCGCTTCCTGTTGGATCTACTGGAAGAAGTATGGGGGACTGAAGACCCCAACCCAGCTCGAGGGGGCCGCTCGGGGCACCACGGTAAGGATTGCCAGGGCTGGGGAGAGGAGCAGACATAGCCGAGCCTGGGGGCGGGTGGTGCGTGCGTGTCTGGTAGTGTTCACGGCGGGAGCTGCAGTTCTCTGCTTTTTCCTGGCCCCCTTTTCTAGGAGCCACACTCCAGGAGCCATTTGTCCAGGCCCGAAGCCCAAAGTCTCTCCCCGTACACCACCAGCGCCAACAGGGCCAAGCTGTTGGCCAAGAACCGGCAGACGTTCCTGTTGCAGACCACCAAGCTGACCCGGCTTGCCAGGCGCATGTGCAGGGACCTGCTGCAGCCCCGAAGGGCTGCCCGGAGGCCTTATGCTCCCATCAATGCCAACGCCATCAAGGCTGAGTGTAAGCTCCGGGGCGGGCCTCCCTGACTGCAGTGCCAGTAGGGACAGGTTGGTCGGGCACAGAGGCTTATGACGAGGTCTGACACGGCTCCTGGTCCCCAAAGAGGCCGGAGTTGGGGAACCCCTTCCGCAGCTGTAATCTTTCTCCAGGCTCCATCCGGCTTCCCAAGGCAGCCAAGACGCCGCTGAAGATTCACCCTCTGGTGCGGCTGCCCCTGGCCACTATCGTCAAGGATCTGGGTACGTATGAGCTGGGGCCCTGGTGGGTTTGGACGCCTCCCAGGCCTTCTGTTATCAAGAACATCCCCTCTTCCCTGCTTTATTCTTCCAGTGAGTTCTAGAGGTGCCCATTCACCTGGTGGTGCTCTTTCAGTGTGTTGCTCACACTCGTGTGTGATTCTGAGATCCAGGGGCCAGCTTGCCAGCCGCCCCGCCCCCTCGCCCCCTCGCCGCTGCTTTTGGTGCCGTCCAGGTGTTCACTTCTATCTAGGGAGAAAGCGTGACCGTTCCCTAGCTTTCTCTTTTCCCCCCTGGCAGTGGCCCAAGCACCTTTGAAACCAAGGACACCTCGGGGCACCAAGACCCCTATCAACAGGAACCAGTTGACCCAGAACAGAGGCCTGGGCGGCATCCTGGTGAAACGGGCCTACGAGACAGTGAGTAGACTGTCCCCATAGGCAGCCAAGACAGAGGGGGTTGGGCTTTGTTTCTAGGAGGTGTCTGAGTGGACCCCCCCTCATTGTGTGGCCCTTTTCCAGATGGCAGGGGTCGGGGTCCCCTTCTCTGCTAATGGAAGGCCTCTGGCCTCGGGGATCCGCTCAAGCTCACAGCCAGCAGCCAAGCGGCAGAAACTAAACCCAGCAGATGCCCCCAACCCTGTGGTGTTTGTGGCCACAAAAGATACCAGGTAGGAAGCCTGCCAGGGGAGGGGGTGAGAGACTCACACAGGGGCAGGAGTGTGGGAGAGAGGGGTCCGAGCAAGCCTGGGTGCAGGGTGAGGGTGCAGGAGGAATGGGCAGGGAGGCAAGGTTGCCGCGGGGAAATGGGAGGTTCTTCAGCCTCCTCTTTCCTCTGCTGACCAGGGCCCTGCGAAAGGCTCTGACCCACTTGGAAATGCGCCGAGCTGCCCGCCGACCTAACTTGCCTCTGAAGGTGAAGCCACCACTGATGGCAGTGCGACCCGCAGTGACCATGCCCACACCCTCACATCCTGCCAGCACCAATGAGCCCATTGTCCTGGAGGACTGATCATCTGTGGGCCAGGGGAGGGCAGAGAGAGGATAGGTGCCCTGGGCACCCTCCCTCTAGTGTCAGGAGTAGTGAGGTGGGAAGTGTGGGGCAGAGGGAGCGAAAGTGTGGCTCTGGAGGGGTTGGGCGCCCTCTGGTGGCACCACGGCTGGGCTTGTCCCCTCCCCACTCTTCTTGGCCTGGTGATGGAGGACCGACTGCAGGAACCTGGCCTGTGTGGGGAACCGGGCCTGTTTTGCGGGGTAGGACCCACAGTTTGGCTTGGACAGTTTGGGGGGGAGGGTTTTTTAATTTTTTAAAGATTGTGCCTCCCTTTGCGAAGGGGGAAGGGAAAGAGCCGAGTAAGCAGCTGTCAGGTGGTGACTTAGACCTGATTGGGGGAGGGGAGTATGCACTGCCATGTCTTGTTATTATTTTGTTTTGTTTTCTAATTGGGGGGTTTCTCGTCCTGTCCGGTGTCCGGACTTTCCCAATTGCAGTTTGAGAGCCCCTAAGCTGGCACCAACCCCAGCCCATGCTCGCTCTTTCCTTACCCCCTCCTCTGCCTTTTGTACGCCAACTCTCAGAAATAAAGATCTTTTGTCCGTTTTTTAAATCTGGGATTCTGTAATTGGTTCTTATAGTAACAAATAAAAAGCTGTTTTCTTCAGCTCCTCCGGCTCAGCTGTTCTCTCCATGGCTCTGTGGGGGGTGGGGGGAGGTCTTCACGAGGGAAAGTAATGAAGGACAAAGGCTGATGAGGGAAGTACAGATGGGCACAGCTGCTCTGGGAGACATGAGTTGAGGCTGCTTGCTCTGGCCAGCAGGGTGGGGCCCACACTTCCCCCTCCCCCGATCCCCACAGCTCCCCTTGCTCTGCGACCCAAGCACCATTCTGGCCCAGATTCAACCAAAGCAGTTGGGATGAGCTGGCTCTTGGTATAGCTGGGGGCTTCCATAGCAACTGTCTAAGGGTGTTTTCTTCCTCTCTTTCTGGCTCTTTACCCTCTGGAGTCCCTAAGTGATGGAAGCAGTTAACATGCTCCCTACTAACCAAAGGGTTCAAGCTTACCTGGAGGCACCGCAGAAGAAAGGCCTGGTGAATCACTTCTGAAACACCAGCTACTGAAATCCTCGAGCACAGTTCTCTGACACGTGGGTTGCTGATCAGGACTTGCCAACGATAATTCTTGTCCCTTTTGCTAAGGGAATTCACCGCAGGCTGTTTCCACCCAGCTGTAGGCTCTGGAAATGCTGGTATCATCGGGGCCCTGTGTAGTGCTGGGCTCTGCCTACTGAGGCTGGGGAAGCAGATAACTGAGCAAGGCCCTCCCGATAGTAGCATTACACAGAAGGTTCAAGGTCAGTGTACCATGCCTTCCTTGGCACTTGCTTTGGGGATGGGGAACCACCTTGGTAATTGTGACTTGCTCAAGTCAGAGTGCTCCTTAAAGGCAAGGATGGCGAGATGAGCTTGGGACATGTTAGGAGAGATCAGTCCCTGGAGAAGGACATCAGGCTTGGTAAAGAGAGGAAGGGCATGAAAAAGAGGAAGACCCTTGATAAGATGATTGACAGTGTATGCCGCCGTGGGCTCTGGCATAAGAACAATCGTGAGGATGGTGCAGTGTCCTGTCGCGCATAGTCACTATGGGTTAAAGCCGACTCAGACGGCACCTAAGAGAAACAACAAAAGGTATCACGGACCTTGACCTATCTGCCTCAACTCAAATCACAGCGCCAGCTGCTTCTGCCATGGTCTCCATTTCGTTCTGATCCCCGGCCCTAAGGGGTTTCTCTCCAACTCTGACTTCCAGTCTGAAGTCTACTCCAGGAGCGTCCTACATCTGGAGGGTGCGGGTGAGCTGTGTGTGTGTGGGGGGAAGGACTGGCCCCTCTAGCAGTTCGGGCGCAGTATTCACCCCCTCCCCCCCCAAATGTCCTCACTCAGCTGCCACCACGGCCAATTTCTCCCACACAGCTTTGTAAGGGGGCCGCTGACTCGGCTCCCGAGTACATGCCACGCAGCCCACTGCCGCGGAAGGCCAGTGGAGGCACGGAGGACTAGCTCTGGGACCACAGATCTGGCTGCGGTCCCTCGGAGTCTGGAAGGTAGCCGGCGCAGGGCTGGACGGAGCTCCTCAACCGGAGCGGGCCCGGGGAGGAGAGGAAAGTCCGGAGGCGGCTGGGCTTCGTGGAGCCAAGAACAGGGTCTACCTACCCCTCTGCCTTTACTCCCCGGGGAAAAGGGGCCGCGGACACAGCTGCGCCGCCGCGCGACCATCCACGCAGCGGCCGACGAGTCGTCTGCGAACTCGCTGGCGCCACCAGCAGGCACCTACCTTTATAGCTACCGTGTTAAATATTCAGGACCTCTCAACCAATCAACGTAGGAGCAGCTCGGAGCACACCAATCGGCTCGCCGCATGCAGATGAGCCCCGCAGCGGGGCGGCGTTTTTGGAAGTGGAACGCAGGCGAGCCGCGGAACCCGGAGTGGGAAGGCGGGGCGTTTCCGGAGGGCCGTGTCTGCGTCTGTGCCGCGCCTACGTCACTTCCCGTCCGACCGGCGGAAACTGCCTCCCCGGGCTGGGCTAGTTTGGAGAAGCGAGTACTTTTGAGGACTCAAGTCCTTGCTTCTATTTTTGCGGTAACTGGAAAGTCGCGATGGCGGCGGTGGATTCCGATGTCGAACCGCTGCCGCGTGGGGGTTTCCGCTGCTGCCTCTGCCACGTTACTACCGCGAACCGTAAGGGGTGGCGAGTGAGGACTTGGGGGCTTGCGGGCTCCCCATCTCTTGATCCTTGCGATAATTAGGGTTAAAGGTTCCTGTCAAGTCGCTCGACCGGGTTTCGCGCCGTAGTCTTCGCAGACCCACAGCCCCACCGCCTCACATCCCTCCTCGCCCGCACCTCAGATCTCCACGGCGAAAGTTTCACTCCGTGATTCTTTCCCTCCTGAGCCAACATCGGTTGGGCATCTGCTCGTGCCTGTGCGCTCTCTGCCGGGCTCTGGGGTGAAGAAGGGAGGGGGTTTCAGGGACGCAGAACCGCACGTGCAGAGTGGGAGACCTTTCCGTTGCTCTCCAGACAGAGGCGGCGGCAATTAAGAGTCAGGCAAGCCTTACAGAGGAGCGACCCGCTCGAAGGCAGGGGTACCGGGAACATGGCTTGGCAGGCTGCAGCGTGGCAGCATGGAGTGCCAGTGAGGAAGAGGCCCTCGCGAGCTTGGCAACGTAGATAGATCCTAGATGATAAAGGGATAGATGAAATCTGTGATTTCTTGATCTTCACTAAAGGGCGGGGTGGGGCGGTGGCTTCTGCTATGAATGGGACAACTCACTGTCCAGTAGGGTTGTTTGTCCACCTAGGGGACAGACAGTCTTTCCTGGCCCCATAGCTCCACTGAAGACACAAATTGGATGACACAATTGAGGACACATAGCTGGTTTGCAGATTCAAATACATCAGAAAAAATAACACTGGCTCACGTTCCCCACATTTACCATGTGTCAGGCCCTGTTCCTGGCACTTTGCTTAAGTCTGTATGAGTAGAGAGGATTAATGTCTTCATATTCTGTCAGAGGAAAAGCAGGCACAGACAGGTTCAGTAATTTGCTCCATCCCAGCTCTGCCGGGGTTGGGCTAGGCTGTGTGATTTAAGGGCGTGATATGACAGTAATCACTGTACCCAGAGCTGGCCCATGGAGAAGAGCCAGGGTCCCGAGTTGTGTCGTTCTGTGTGTAACCTGGCCTAGTGACCTGCTCATGTCTTTCCAGTGTGCAGATGTTGCTGTACCTAGCACCTAGAGATGGCGTAGGAGATATTTGTAGTGCCGCCACTTCTGCTGGCAGCCACTTGGGTGAACGTACTGCACAAAGAGACCTAGGAGGGAAGTAGAAGGAGAGAGGGGACAGGACTTTGCTTATTCCAAGGTCACACTCTGTATGACTTTGAAGGATCAGTAGGCCGTCGGTGTGCAAAGGAGCAAAGGTCAAGAGAAGGTCCCCTGTCCAGGGATTTGAGTGTCCTGTCTCCTGCTTGTCCTTGCAGGACCCAGCCTCGATGCCCACTTGGGAGGCCGGAAGCACCGACACTTGGTAGAACTACGCGCTTCCCGAAAGGCCCAGGGACTTCGAAGTGTGTTCGTCAGTGGCTTTCCCCGCGATGTGGATTCCACTCAGCTCTCAGTGTACTTCCAGTCATTCGGGCCTGTGGCCAGCGTCGTCATGGATAAGGACAAGGTAAAATGAATGGCTCTGGGCGTATGGAATGAGTTGGGTGTGCCACAGGCCAAAAGAGACAGGAGCAAAGCTGGCAGCCTGCCCTGACTGTTTGCTAACAAGTTATTGGCGGAACGCCTAGTCCAGTTTTGGGAGCCCCCTCCTCACCCCCTTAATTTTCTCAGTTTCTCACTCATTAGGAGCCTCGTTTACTTACTTAATCCAGCCCATCTCTTCTGCACCAGATATTTGCTCACTGCTATCTCAACCCTGGGGCCCTGGCGGCGTATCGGTTACCCATTGGGTGGCTAAGCGCAAGATCAGCAGTTCAAAACCACCACCACTCCTTCGGCGAGAGATGAGGCCTTCTATTTCCATAGAGTTGCAGTCTTGGGAACCTGCAGAGGCAATTCTACCCTGTCCTGTAGGGTCGGAATCGGCTAGTTGGCAGTGAGTGAACGCTGTTCTAGGCACTATACTCTGCCCAGTGTTATTTGAGACATGGTTCCTCCCCCCCAACCCCTGCCCCCCAGAGCTTATAGTCTAGAGAAGAAAGTAGATCAATGACCACAGTGAAGTGGGGGCTTTCGGAACACACTTTGGGGACACTGATCCCTCCCCACAAGAAACTGGTTGATGAAAACAGATGGCAGTCAGCCTTGGTGGTGATGAGGTCATCTCTTGGAGGAGCCTGGCCCACCTTCTGCGAATGTCCCTGTTACCGGTGCTTCGTTGTTTGGTTCTATTGCAGCACTGGGGCTGCACACTGCTTACCATATCTACCCGAATATAAGCCGACCCGAGTATAAGCCGAGGCACCTAATTATTACCTGGGAAACCAGAAAAACGGATTGACTCAAGTATAAGCTTAGGGTGGAAAATGCAGGAGCTCTTGGTGAGTTTCAGTAATCAAAACAAATGAAAATAAAATTACTAAAAATTGAGATATCGGTGGGGTGATGTATTTAAATATTTATTTTAAATAAAAAACATAAATAAAAGGACAAGTCATTTAACATTAGTAAACCAGCACAGTAAGTGGAAAATAGGTTCAACAAAAACAGTAAGGTATCAACAATGATACCTTAAGAGTACTATTCCCTGAGCTCAATCAGCAACCAAGCTAAAATGTTAAGAGTTAACATCCTTCAAAACTGGATTCCTCATCATCATCTGTATCCCAATGCAGAGCTTCAGCTGGTGTGAGGTCATCATAGACGCTGTTCTCCCTGAGATAACCGTCATCACCATCACTGCTGTCATTTTCATACAAAGCGCACTCTTCACTGCCATCCACAGCATTACTAATACTACATTTCTGGAAGGCACGTCGCACCATGTCTTCTGGAATGTCTTCCCATGCATCTCGGACCCACTTTGCTATTAACTCTATGTCAGGCTTCATGAGATTTCCTCTTTTGTTAGTCGGGCTTGACCAGATGACATCCAGTCATGCCACATCCTTCGCACATGGTCTTTAAAAGGCTTATTCAAAGATACATCCAGAGGCTGCAGTACAGATGTAAGCCCACCTGGAATAATGGCTAAAGTAACTTTACTAGATTTTGCCAATTTGTGTTTGTCATCCGATAGGCGGGCACTGAACATATCCCAAACAAGTAACGATGGCTTTTTCTTTAAGACTGCTCCTGGTCATCGGTTCCAAATTTCTTCCACCCATTTTTTTGTTCCATCTTTATCCATCCAGCCTTTAACATGTGCATGCACAGTAATTCTTGGTGGGAAATTGATCTTTTTAAAAATAATGACAGGACGCAGCTTAGTTCCATTAGCCAAACATGATAGAACAACTGTAAAGTGTTTGTTTGTTTTTTCATTTCCTGTGGTTTTGAGAAAAAATTTTTTTTTCCTCCTAAACTTGCCACAGTTCTGTTGCTTGGAAGATCAAAAGTCATGGCAGTTTCATCCATATTCCCAATATCTGCCAGGTCATAATTATAAATCCTTCTTTGTTTTATAATAAGTGACTGGAATGACACGGTAATTTTTTCTTCAAGGTCTTGTGGCAATTTCTGGGAAATCTTTGTTCTTTGTCTCAAACATAGGCAAAACCTATTCATGAAGCGGGTACACCATCCTGATGATGCAGCAAATCTTTCAATGCCTGGTGCTTTATATCTGTCATCCTTAGTCATTTGTAGAGCATGTATGCGGATTCCATGCGTGTTACGCAGTAACCATTTTGACAACACTCCATAACTCATGTATGCAATTCACTCTCTAGAGCCCCATAAAAAGACGTTAAACCATGACGAGCTTTTTTAGCTTTTGGAATCTGTTCCAAGTCAGCCTTCATTTTCTGCCACTCCCTCACTTGCTTTTGGTCAACACAGAATTCCCTACTTGCAATACTGTTATTGCTCTCTTCTGCTCTTGACACAACCTTCATTTTGAAACCAGGCTCATATGACCAGCGTTTTTCTTCAAGAGTATCTACTTCTAATAGTATAAAAGAACAAGAGTTTGAAAAAGAACTTTCATAGTAATGCCTAATGCCCCCCACCTGTGACGTGTTAGTTGGGAGGGGGGGGAGTCCATGGGGGGGGGGATGCAGCATGTGAATTAACACAGAGACCAGAGGGGAGAGACGGAGCAAGAGCACAGCCACATCCTTACCAGTTCAGCTGCCAGTGTAAGTGATTCACTACCGGTGCTTCTGGGAATTGGAGCCATCCACGTCATAGGACGGCTCTGATTGGTTAGACGTGAGTAAACAAACATTCAAAGTCCTGCAGTGTCAGCAGGGCTTTGAATGAACAGCGGAGAAATGGCAATCACCCGTTAGTTACAGGGCGCTCTCTTCCATTACCTGGGGGGGGTGGGGGGGCCCAGTGAGACGTTACACCTTGCTGGGGTACCACTGACGTGTATAAGCCAAACCAACCCCAGTTTTTCAGCACATTTTTGTGCTGAAAAACTTGGCTTATACATGAATATATACAGTATACATTATTATATTATAGTCATCGAGAGCATGAGCGATAGAAGGGAGATTCAAATAATGGAGTCAGACACACATTTCATGGGAGCACGCTCACCTCCTGATGGCCATGATCTTACCAGCCAGGTCCGTGCACAGCCTGGGCCGAGGGGAGGTGGGGTGGAGACCCGGCAGGAGGCTTGAGGTCCTGGCAGGAGGTTGGAGAGCCGGGTGCGAGGCTGGAGCCCTGGACGTGAGGCTGGAAGACCCTGCTTATTGCTAAGCAAGCATTATCTCTCTTGGGGGGGGGGCGTAATTGCAGGTCACCCACCACACGTCACAGGAAGGGGCAGTCCAACAGGCATACACATCGTAGGAAGGGGACGTATGACAGACACAAGCGTGACAGGAAGGGGATGAGCTAGGGGTGTGCCCATAGGAATGGGAAGGTCTAGGGATACACATGTGACAAGGTGGGTGGACCCTGGATTCATGATGGCAGCCTAACCTTGGTCATCCAGGGAAGGTTTGACCTCTCTGGGGTCTCCTACAAGGAATCAGACAACCACTGTCCTTATCAGAAGGGAGTGGGTCCTACTTGTTGTGGGATAAACAGTAGTGACTGCTTGCTCTAGATGGCTGATAACTCTCAGGGGGAATAGCCCCTGACCTACTTCTGTTGACCTCCAAGTGTATAGTCAGTCGCAAGCAGCTAAGCGCGGCATATATTTGGGAGACAACTTGGGAGAAATCCTTCTGTTTCCCACACTCCTGGTAGCCAGCATCCTATCAGATCCGCAGATGGGCTCAACGCATCCCGGCCACAACCCACCCACCTTTGTCCTCTTAGCCTTCTTCTGGAACACAGGCTGCGGCCGCGCTGCGGCTTGACATCTGGTGCTTGCCCTGGGCAGACAGAGAATCTTCGCCTTGTTTGTACTCTGCGGCTCAGTAGGGCTGCTGCTTGTCGCGTGCCTGGACAGTTTTTGAAAATGTTCACATATTTTGGAGCGCTGTGGGCTTGATCATCATGTCTGTAAGGTTCTTGAGAAGAGCATGTGCACCAAGACAAGCTAGGCAAAAGGACACCTATTTGTAGGCGGGGCTTTGGGTCCAAACTTGAGTGTGAACCTGCGCCCTGTGAACCCTGTGACTGCTCACAGTAGAAGACAGGCCTGAGCAGAGCCAGGTGGCTGCCTTGCCCCTTGCCTTCACTTTGCTTCTCTTTTTGCGCTGTGAGGCGTGAGGGAGCCCCTGTCAGCATCAGTAGCTCAAGACCGATGGCAGAGAGGTGGTGTCAGAGGAAACCAGCCTCTTGTAGTGAAGTCATAGAAGATAGGCGAGACAATAAGGGAGTCGGGCACGTTTCATGGGAGTGTGCTCGCCTCAGCCCCTCTGTGTCCACGTGGAGGTGGGAGAAGAGAGAGCTGGAGGAAGAGCGTCTTTACTATCTTGCGACAGGTATAGGTAGGCAGCCATATGACATGCATATTCAGTAGTTGCATGCGTCACAAGGTGGGTGGTCACCACAATGAAGTGCCTGAGCTCTCAGGTGAGGAACCCCAATACCTGCATTGGGAGAAGACTTGATGGGGAAGGTGTCAGGGTGGGAGGAGGAGACTGGAGAGTGTCTGCTTCTGCAGGGAGGTAGCATCAGCCAGGTGCTCACTGGAAGGCAGCCCAGCTGTGAGGGGAGAATCTGTGGGAACGCTATTTAAAGCAGGATCATGTATCTAGACTTTATCTCTAACTTACCAAGGTGGTGGCTTTCCTACCCTACCGTGGAACACTAGCTTTCCAGATTCCCTCTGTTACAAGCTAGGGAATATGGTCCTCGTCATATTTCCCTCAGTGTTCGTTTCCCACAGTGGGGGATCCAACATATCTTCACCCCCCCCCCCCATCCTTTTCCTCTGTTCTGCTCCCAGCCATCCCTCCCACAGCACACGCTACATCCCTGCCGGGTTCGACACTTTGTTGAAATAGCCACGCAGAACTCAGACAGCAGAGCTAGAGGGCTTATTAAGGAAGTAACATGACAATTCAGGATCAGGAATAACTCAGGGGACAGGTCTGTGGTCAAGAACAGGGGTCCTCAAACTTTTTACACAGGGGGCCAGTTCACTGTCCCTCAGACCCGTTGGAAGGCTGGACTGTAGTTTAAACAAAGCTATGAACACATTCCTATGCACATTGCGCATATCTTATTTTGAAGTAAAAAACAAAAGGGGGCAAATATACCCGGCGGGCTGGATAAATGTCCTCGGCGGGCCGCATGTGGCCCGCGGACTGTAGTTTGAGGACAACTGGCCTGGCCACTGCCCTGCTTGGACGAGTGTTACAGAGCCCTTCAGCTCCATCAGCAGGTACCCAGAGGCACCCCCCTTTGCCAGAAACCCCCTCCTGGAGGCATTTCACTCTTGTTTGGCGCTTTGGCTCCTGGTTCTGACTGCCTTGCACTAAGTTTCCGTGGAAGCCGTCTGTCTCTTGGGTCCAGGAGGCTTTCAGTGCAGGGCCCTCAGGTCCAAAGGATGCCCTCTGTTCCTCTCGCCTTTGTGGTGATGGTCAGGTCCTGCCTTGCCTCCCTGGGATGGCAGCACTGACCAGTCCCGCTCATCAGAGGTCTGTGCACCTTGTTTGCATGGCCCCACCTCCACAAGAGAGGCCCTGTGGTGCACTGGTCCAGGTATTCGGCTGTCACGCTGAGGTCAGCAATCAAATCAACCAGTCACTCCATGCGAGAAGGGTGAGGCAGTCTGTGTCCAGAAGGATGGACAGCCTTGGGAACCCTCTGGGGACAGTTCTCCCCACTCTTTCCCGTCTCCATGAGGCAGAATCAACTTGGTGACCTTGCCTGGGGCCATCTCACAGATGCTGTGCCCCTCACGTGCCTGATTAGCAAGCTAACCTAGTCCCCTTGGTGGGCCAAAAGCAGCTCATTTGCATAGTACCACCCAGTCCTTTGATGAACTTTACAAGACCGTGGCTAGTGAGGCCATATATATATAAAAGGGGGGGCTCCAATCCCAGGACGCTTTCATCCTGCCCAGACACCCCAGCAGTCACTCCCCCTTTGTGATTCAGGCCCATGTCCTGGAGAAACCCCTCTCCCTCTCCCCCCCCCCAATCTGCTCCCGCACTGCACCCTGTCACCTTGAGTCGAGTCCCTCCCTCCTTAGAATCCCGAGGCAAAGCCTCCTCTGGGCCCCCCTTCAAAAAGGTGACAGCTATGTCACTATTCGCCCTTCCCCCACCAAGTCTGGCCCAGCAGCCCCGACACTAAGGGGGTGACAGAAGAACCCGGTGGGTGGGGGTGGCAGAGCATTTGTTTTTAACTAGCGAGGAGAGGGTTAAACCAAACGCTGTGAGATAGCTTCTTCGCCAGAGCCAGCCAGCTCCCTGGTCTGGACCTGGGCACGGTTGATCTCGAGGGCAGAGGTGCCAGACCACCCAGGGACGATGACGCTGCTCCTGATGGCAGTCTCATTCTCAGACAACCCGTCTGAACAAACAGGATTCGTGAGGCGGTGGTCGAGGCCACGTGGCTCCAAGCTCATTAGGCCACTGAATTCTTTGGAACATTACAATCTGTAGCTCTCCGGGGAACTATGAGTGCTTTTTAATAGATATTCTAGATTTTTTTTAAAAAAGGAACCAAATTCATTGCTATCAGGTCCATGCTGATTCATAACCACCCTGTAGGACGGGCTAGAGCTGCCAGTGGGTTTCCAAGACTGGAACTGTGCACGGGGGTAGGGAGCCTTGTCATTCTCCCTTGGAGCCGCTGGTGGTTTTGAACGGCAGACCTCACGGTGAGCTTCTCAGGCCTCGCCACTATGCTGCCAGGGCGCTTGATATTCCGGACACTCGACCCTTCTTAGATACGTGACTTGCAAACACGTTCTCCCTCTCCGTGAGGCCTTTCTTCATGTTGCGACAAGTCCTTGGAAAGAGAAGACCGTAAAACTCATCTGTTTATTCCAGAGTGCAGACGCCCATGACACAAGACGAACACTTCCCAAAGTGAGCAGGCCTGTGGCAATGGGGACATCCCCCGGGGGTGACCCTACACCTCTTTCTAGTTCCCGTCTTTTCATCAGCGCCCCCCACATCCCCCCGTACAACCAGGCATTGTCTTCCTCTCGCCCCTGCCAGCCCTCGACCTGCTGCCGGCCCCCTTGGGGGGGAGGCCCTCACTGCAGCAGGTGGTGCTCTGTGCACGTACCGCCGTGTGGTGTGGTTGCACGCGTCAGCACCTCGTTCCTTTTCATGAAAAAGGTCTTGACTCTCGTGAAGTCCAGGTTTTTCTTGGGTGGCTTGGGATTTAAGCACCCTAGTAGAAGCTGGGTGCTGGGAGTCCCTTCTGACCCAGTGAGGCGGTACAAGAGGGAACTGCCCTTCAGGGTCTGGAGACTGAGTCTTCACAGGCGCAGACGGTGCCGTCTTCCCCCTGGAGGGCCGGTGGGTTTGGGCAGCCTTGCTGTTTGCAGCCCTGCGTGCTTAAGCAGGGCCCCTTCTGCCTAATGCAGAGTCACAGAGATTACAACTGCGTTTTCATCTGACGGGTCTGTGGGTCGGAATATTGGGCTGCTAACTGGAAGGTTGGTGGTTCAAACCCACTGTGGGAGAAGAGTGAGGCTGTCTGCACCCTGAGCATTCATTCTCAGAGACCCTGACGAGCAGTCCTACTCTGCCCCTAGGGTAGGAATTGCCACACTGGCAGGGGGTTTGGTTTTGAATTTTGTTTTAAGAGTTAAGATTTTAGCTCATGCACTTAGGATTTTGGTCCATTTGAGTTAAATCTTGTGGAATGGCCTTGAATTCTTTTGCATGGTTCTCCATTACCCTAGCACCACAGACTCAGAAGACGGTTCTCTCTCACCATCGAATTGCCTTGGCACTTTTGTCTGCAGTCGGTTTGTAATGGTATGATTTATAGGTTTATTTCCGAACAAATCCCCTTCTTTTGGTCGCAGTACCTGTCCTTGTACCACACTGTCTTGACGGCTGTCACCCACTGCCATCGGGTGGCCTCCCATTGCTTTCCACCCTGCTTAGGGACTCTGAGACTCAATCTTTACGAGAGCGGGGCAGCCACATCCTTCTCCCAATGGGCAGCTGGTGGGTGTGAGCCAACGACCTTGAGGTTAACAAGCAAGCGCCTAAGTCCCATGCCGCCAGGGCTCTTAGATGGCTGTCAGGGCTCCCTTGGGCCTCAGTGTACCACTGGACAGGATATGAAAGAATGGGCTTTGACCCCAAAAAGGAGTCACATGCTTCTTGCTTCTGTCTTAAAAAAAAAAAATCCAGTGAACTCATGGAATGCTGCCAAATCCCAGGAGCCTGGTGGCCACGACCTCCCACATGCTGAGCCCCCTGAAGGTCAGGACGGGGTGCTCCCAAGTATGGCAGCACAGTGCTCTCTCCACGTAGATTCGGAGTGTGTGCCCAGAGGTCCTGGCTAACCAGGAACAGCCAGGCAGCGGGTCAGAGGCTACCCAGGGAAAGCGCTCCTGTCAGGGACTGGAACGAACAGAGATGCATTTCCTGTGGCAGGTTGGGGAGTCGGGGTGGGGGTGCAGGTTCTGTTGTCATGGAAACAATAAGCACAGGGGCCTCATTCTTGAGGCCGGCTCTATCTCAAAGCTCCCTGTCCCGTTGTGCTTTGCCAGGGGGTGTTTGCCATCGTGGAGATGGGGGACGTGGCTGCCCAGGAGGCCGTCCTGTCCCAGCCCCAGCACAGCCTGGGGGGACGTCGCCTCAGGGTCCGGCCCCGGGAGCAGAAGGAGTTCCAGAGACCAGCCGCCAAGTCCCCCAAAGGGGCAGCGCCCGACAGTCATCAGCTGGCCAGAGCACTGGCCGAGGTGCCAGACGTGGGGGCCCAGATGGTGAAGCTGGTGGGGCTGAGGGAGTTGTCTGAGGCCGAGCGGCAGCTCCGGAGCCTGGTGGTGGCCCTCGTGCAGGAGGTCTTCACGGAGTTCTTCCCAGGTGAGCGCCCCGCCATGAGCCCCCGCCCCGAGCCTGCAGTCCCAGGCCTCCCAAGGCCAGGGCTGCCTGTCTGCTTGCTCCGTCGCGGTGCCCTCTGGAGCCCTGGTGGCACAGTGGTTAAGCCCTCGGCTGCTAACCAAGAAGTCAGTGGTTCAAACCCGGAGCGGCTCCACTGGAGGATCAGTCTGCTCCCAGAAAAACTCACAGCCTTTGCCCTGGAGGGTTCCCTGTGAGTCAGAATCCACCTGACGGCCGTGGGTTTTTGGGAATTGTCCAGTGCCCTGGTCACGGGGCTCGGCCGCCAAGCAGAAAGCAGGGTGTTTGGAACCGGCAGCGGTTCCGCAAGAGGAAGATGGGGCATCCCCTCCCGTCAGTGGAGCCGTCCTGCTCACATGCTCCACTCGCTGCCATCGAGTCGACAGTGCTGATTCATAGCGAGCCCCCCGCCCCGTAGGCGTCCGAGACTGGAACTGTGTACGGGGCCGCCAGGGGTCTCGAACTGCCAACCATGCTGATGGCAGCCCCACTTGTCGCCCGCCACCACACCGCCAGGGCTCCTCCTCATAGGGCCCTTGGGGCAGGACCCAGTTGGCAGCAGGGGGTCTGGGGGCAGTGTGTGCTTCCACCCCTGCTGCTGACCCATGATCCTCTGCTCCACACGCAGGTTGTGTGGTCCATCCTTTCGGCTCGTCCATAAACAGCTTTGACGTCCATGGCTGTGACCTTGACCTCTTCCTGGATTTGGGGAACTTGGAAGAGCCTCTGGTGAGTGGCAGGCGGCAGTGGGGAGAGTCACTGCAGGAGGCGGGGAGGGGGGTTAGTTATGAGGCACTGGGTGGGCGTGGGCTGTCTAAGGGGGCTCCCAGGGTCTACCTGAAAGGGTGATGGCGGAGAAACTTGACTGTGTGTCCCGAGGAATTGACACGGGAGAGTTTGTAACAGGGGCAAACCAACAAACAAAGCAGCCTTCACAAAGGTTGTGTAGTTTGACCTTCATCTTCTTACATAAAGATTCACAATAAGGCAAGTTTGGGGTTGTGTGGCTTGGCCTTTGGCCTTGCCTTTCTCCTGCAGAGCGGCTGCGGGGCTCAGAGCGCCAGCTTGTCTTTTGGCAGCCAGGCCCCCTCCAGCACCCGGCCCCCGGGCTGCCGCCATCCGGAAGTGCAGCTTGGCAAGCCTGCAGGCTGCTGCACTCTGTCCCTTTACGGTCGATTTGGAGACAGGGGTTTGGATTCCAGAAACAGTCTGCACGCTGCAGAAAACACAGATTCTGCTTCTGTAAAGATCAATTGGAAACCATGCAAGGATAGTTCTCGAGAGGGTCCCTGTGGCGGGGTGGTGGTGGGGCAGACCCACCTCCTCACAGCAGAATGAGTGTAGGGTGGTTGAGAGAGACTAGTTTAATCTCGGGCAAGCGGCACATGCGTCACAGGAAGGGGCTGTACAGTAGGCGTCACGTAGCAGGAGGGGGTCGGGCTAGGGGCACACACGTGACAGGAAGACACAGGTAACAAGATGGGCGTGACTCTCGAGTCGTGATGGCAGCCTAACCTTGGTCAGTCGACTCTGAGCTGGCTTGACCTTGGTGTCTCTGATGTCTTCTGGGGGAGCAATCGGTGACCCTGTTCAGAAGGGAGTGGGACCCACACAGGGTCTGATCCACTTAGGTGTCTGGCAGCCTCCAGGCAGATAACCTTCAAGCAGTTGAATTTCAGTAGCAGCCATGCACTTCAGTAGCAGCATATTCAGTAGCAGCCATGCACTTGCAAGCAGCACCTTAAATTTGGCATTATTATGGGGGACACCGCGGGGATTGATTCTTGCTTAGGTTTCCTCCCCGGGAGCCCCGGGCTCCCAGACTCCTTACCATATGGATGTGGAGAGTTTGCCCACGTCCGCTCTCTTCCTGTGAGTTGGAATGGATGCGGTGGCTGTGGCTTTGGGGTGCATCTTTACCTAAGCGGACGGCCGCATTTTAATCCCTCAGAGCGGTGGGTTCAAATCACTGGCCTTTCAGCCAGCAGCTTCCCCTGAACCACGGAGCCATCAGCCTTTAGGAGATAGCTGGCACACGTGCCCGCTACCCCATGTATGCCAGTATGTGGAACACGTATTCCATCGCAGGCCCTGGGACCGCCGTCAAGCACTGGGGTTCCGGCCTGCAGCGGGCTCCACGGTGGACTGCTATGCTTTCTCTGTCGACAGCCTCGTTGACCTGGAACAATTCCTTGCCCTGCTCTTTTGTGACTCGGTCCCTTACTTTGTGGGGTCGAAAGGCCCCTTTTAGTGTGAAAGGAGGGAGGTGGTGAGGCTTGAGTGCATTCTGGTCTGCAAAGCCTTAGAAGGGGGCCTGGCACTTGATCCGCCACAGTCTGTAAATAGCTATGTTTGGTGGGGCAGGCGGGAGGCACTCATTTGGATTCTTTCCTGCCCACAGCCAGCAGCAAAGGCTCCGGAGTCTCCTTCCCTGGACTCAGCTCTGGCCTCCCCACTGGACCCTCAAGCCCTGTCCGGCATGCCAGCCTCCCTTCCAGGCTCACCACCTCCTGCTTCTCCCCAAGACTCAGAAGCCCTGGACTTCGAGACCCCTTCCTTCTCCGTGGCGCCCCAGACTCCAGACTCGGCCTTGGCCTCAGAGACCCTGGCCTCTCCCCAGTCCCTGCCGCCCGCCTCCCCCCTTCAGGAAGACAGGGCTGAGGAGGATCTGGGGAAGTCTCTGGACCAAGCAGAGGCCTTGAAGGGGGAGCCAACAGAGGGGGCTGCCATGCTGGAGCTAGTGGGGTCGATTCTGCGGGGCTGTGTGCCTGGGGTGTACCGAGTTCAGGCGGTGCCCTCGGCCCGGCGGCCTGTGGTCAAGTTCTGTCATCGGCCTTCAGGTCTCCATGGCGATGTCTCCCTCAGTAACAGGTACCTTGGTGTGTGGGGATGGGGGGTAGGGCAAGGCCAGCCGAGCTTTCTGGGGGGGTGTTCTGCTGAGGCCCTCCCCACCCCTCCCTCCTGCCTGCCATTTCAGGGCCGCCTTCTTTTCAAGGTGACATCACTGTCCCGAGCTGGTCCTTTGGAATTCATTTCCGGGTTCTTGAAGTGTGTTCTTGGAATGTTATTTATAAGGGATGTGGAAAGGGTTTCCTGGTTGAATATGTTTGGGAGGTGCTAAGTTAAACACAAGGGAGTTTTGTTTCTTCTCTCCCTGTTCCTCTCTGCCTCCTCCTTCCCTCCCTCCCCCCTCCTTCCCGTCCCCTGCCGGGCACACACACCAGGGCCCCATGCAGCTTCCCAGCCCTGGGCCTGGGCACACAGGCCATGATGGTTTCGAAACTCACTTGCTCTTCTGCGCATCTCTTCCCTTGAGACCAGTGTTGTGGCATCATGCTGGGCTGCCCCTCCTGGCCTCTTTTCCTCCCAAGGGCCCTGGTTCTGCAGGTCTGGAATGAGAGCAGGGGTTGAGAGAGAGCTGTGGATTGGGGGGTGGGGGGGACTCCTGAACCCTGACCCATTGTCTGCCCTGCCCAGGCTGGCTCTGCATAATTCACGCTTCCTGAGTCTCTGCTCTGAACTGGATGGACGAGTCCGGCCCCTGGTGTACACCCTCCGCTGCTGGGCGCAGGGTCGAGGGCTGTCAGGTGAGGGTCCCTGGGACCAGGACAGCGGGGAGGCAGGCCCAGGACCTGGAAAGGGGGCAGGTGGCATCTAACTGGAATCGTTGGCTGTTCACTCAGGGAGCGGCCCTCTGCTCAGTAACTACGCCTTGACCTTGCTCGTGATCTATTTCCTTCAGACCAGAGAGCCCCCCGTGCTGCCCACCGTGTCCCAGCTCACCCAGAAAGCCGGTACAGTAGCACCCCCCCCCCCCGCCCTGCAGGCTTGTCAGCCTTGTCTCTGCTCCTCCTTTGTGTGGCAGATACACACTGAGCTGGGGGAATGCGCGCCCCCGCCCTGCCCCCAGCCCCGGCTGAGCTGCGCATGTCTTCCTTGTCCTCACAGGTGAGGGGGACCAGGTGGTGGTGGATGGCTGGGACTGTAGCTTCCCACGGGACGTGTCGGGCCTGGAGCCCAGCACCAACACGGAGCCCCTCAGTGAGTGTGGGAGCTGGGGAGAGGGCTGGTGGGGCACTCCTCACGGCAGTGGGGGGGGGCACAGGCCATATGGGAGGGGACTACCATTTCAAAGACGAGGAGCCCCAGCCACGGAGCTGCCCTGGGGAGGGCGTTGCTGGGGGGCAGAGAGCTGGGAGCTTGGCCACCTGGGACGTGTAGCTTCTGGCCACTCTGAGCAGAGTCTTGTCAAGGAAATGCTCTGCCGTGAGCGTGCCCGTCTCGGTCCCAGCCTCTGCCTGTGCCTGTCCGGCTGATTCTGACCCAGAGGGACCCTTGTGGTGGCGCCCCAGGTTGAAATCTCCCCTGGAGCCTGGGAGTGGCCGACCTCTGTCTGCAGCCAAGGGCTCCTTGCCTGTTGGTGAAGCCGGTTCTCCTCTTCTTACCCCACCAGGCTCCCTCCTCGCCCAGTTCTTCGCCTGTGTCTCCTGCTGGGATCTCCGAGGCTCGCTGCTTTCCCTGCGGGAGGGCCAGGCGCTGCCAGTGGCAGGAGGTCTGCCCGTGGCCCTCTGGGGAGGCCTGCGCCTTGGCCCCCTGAATCTTCAGGACCCCTTTGACCTGAGTCACAACGTGGCCGCCAACGTGACCAGCCGGGTGGCCGGGCGGCTCCAGAACTGCTGCCGAGCAGCGGCCAGTTACTGCCGCAGCCTCCAGTATCAGCAACGCTCCTCGCGGGGTCGGGACTGGGGGCTGCTCCCTCTGCTGCAGCCCAGCTCCCCCAGCGCCCTGCTCTCCACGACACCTATCCCCCTGCCCCCGGCTCCCTTCACCCAGCTCACTGCCGCCCTGGCCCAGTTGTTCAGGGAGGCGCTGGGGTGCCACATAGAGCAGGGGACCAAGCGTGCCAGGCCCGAGGGAGGTGGGGCGGGAGAGTCTCCCCAGGGAGGGTCAAGCAAGAGATTGAGAAGAGAGGGACAGAGGCAGAGCTGTGAGGCGGGGCCGGCAGAGCAGCACCCATGTGCAGGCAGCCCCGGTGAAGACGGGGTGGAAGAAATGGTGGTCGAGGTTGGCGAAACGGTGCAGGACTGGGCCATGCAGAGCCCTGGGCAGCCGGGGGAGCTGTCCCTGACCACCGGAGAGCATCTAGCCCCTGGAGAAAGGGCCCCCCCGGGTCCAGTAGCCCTGGCCGAGCAGGACCCCACAGGACCTGGTGCAGCCCAAGAAAGACCACAGGGCAAGGCAGGCCAGGGGCCCTCCCACTGTGCAGTGAGCTGGCGCTGTGTCTTGTGGCACCGAGTGTGGCAGGGACGACGGCGTGCCCGGAGACGCTTACAGCAGCAAGCCAAGGCAGGCAGTGGTGCGGAGTGGCTGGCGATGGAGGTGCAGGTGACCCAGGAGCTGAGGGGACTGAGCAGAGAACAGCGGCCAGAGGCGGAGGCCCTTCTGACCTTTGTGGCCTCCGCCTCCCAGGCAGCCCAGACGCTCACTGTGACCCCACTGCATGACCCTCAAGGCCTCTTCCCCGAGCTCCACCACTTCCTGCAGGGCTTCTTCCCGCAGGCTCTGCGGCATCTCCTCAAGTGAGGGCAATGATAAAACTGGTGCTTCAATACAAGTGGGCTCCGACTCTGATTCCCCCACGGGCTCACCCTCGCTCGCCGCCCCCACACCTACATCCACACCCTACATCTGCCTTGCTATGGCCCTGCCGGCTCACCCTCTTCTAAAGTGCCTCCGCTCCACCCCAGCAGCCAGCTTGCCTCCCCTCCCATCCTGCTGACCACACTTTGCCCTAGGCCCTAACCTGGGCATTTCCTCCGCTGCCCTAGAGATTTTTGGATGGTGGCAGGGCGCATGATTTGGACTCTGGCTTCTTCATCCGTCCCTGGGTTTTCACGTTGGTGAAGGGCATCCGACTGTACGTCGTCTTTGTCTGAAGGCCCTAGCAGAGGCTGGGTCAGTGCCCAACCTCTCCACAGCGCGTGGGGGAGTCTTACAGTGCCCTCCCTTACTGGGCTGCCACCAGCTAGGCGAGGGTTTGGAACCACCAGCCGCCTCCAGTGGGACGGGTAGAGGCTGAACAGTCTTGGAAATTCTCAGGTCAGCACTGACTCCATGGCAGGGAGCGTGGTTTTGTGTTTTCAGCCCCGGGACGCCGTTAGGCGGAGGTCCCTTTCTAGGAACTAACGGAGGTTTGGCACAGTGCCACCTGGGCGCAGGCGCTGTCTCACGATCCTGGTGTTGGGGTGTCTGGCGGAGTTCCCTTTGAGGCCCTTCTCCCGGGGCCTGCAGGGGGCCACCTCGGGGCCGGACACGCAGCTCCCCGAGGGGCAGAGCAGCCGGCCGCGGCTCAGTGCGCAGGCGCCGTTTCCCGGGCCAGCCCGCGGGCCCCACCCCTCTGACCAGTTCAGCGGCCGCCGGATTACGAACTGTCGTGCGTATGCCTTCTATGCCGTCCTCGCTTTCCGGCTGCCGCGTCTCCCGGGCGCGTGCTCCCTCCCGCCCTCCCTCCCGCGGCGGCGTACTTTGCGGCAGCGCCGAGCGCCCCACCCCCTTTCTCTGCGGAATCACCATGGCGGCTGGGGTGAGTTTGCCGGCTCTGGCGAGCCAGGTCCCCCTATCCGCCGCCATCCTCTGCCCGAGTGGGCACAGCGGGCACGCGCGGAGTCCTGGAGCCGAGTGCGGGACGGAGCTGGGGTCTGGCGTGCTTCTGGTGGAGAGCGGGGCTCCCGGAGCCTGGGGAGGACCCTGAAGCGGGGCTTCTCCGGAGGCCAGAAGTGGGAGGGTCGCGGGGGGCGAGCAGTAAAGGGACGTCGGCTCTAAGCCTTCGGGGTTGGACTCGTTGTCCTCCTCAAGGCAGGGGGCCCGGGCTGGCGGACGGGACTTTGGCGGCCGTTTTGTGGGGCACCAGCGGGGGAATCGGGGGAGGCGGAGGGTCTTTGTGAGCAGAGGCGGGCTGGCCCCGGCTAGGGGTGCTTTCAGGGGGCGCTGAGGCGCAAAGGGAATCTGGGGACTAGGGAGTCAGGCCAAGTGGACCTGCTGTCCAGCGCCGGGCACGGAGGGACGGCAGCGCCCGGGATGTCTGCGGGGCCGGAGGGTGGCCTGCGGGGCCGGGGAGGGGCGGCTGTGGGACGCGGCTGTGGGCCTGCTCCTGGGTGGGTGGGTGGGTGGGTGGGTGCAGGCCAGGGTGCCGCTGGTGGGGGGAGAGAAGACCGACAGCGGTGGGCCCGCGCGGCGCCGACAATGAATGAAAGACTCCAGGGAGGCGCTGTGCGGCGGCAGGTGGGAGTCGAGGGAGCTGCCAGTGCTGGGTTTGTGGGAGATGAGTTTGCGGGAAGAGAGCGCTTGGCGACACGTCCTTAGGAAAGGTCAGGTCCGTGGACAAGCTTTATTTAGCAGTTGGTGTGTGATCCTGTTCTTGGGATTCGAGCGACTCTGGTTACAGAGGTCGGACAACAAGGGGCTGGGTCCCACAGGGACTCTCCCCTCCAGGCCCTCACCCCTTTCTCTCTTACGCAGACCCTTTACACATACCCAGAAAACTGGCGGGCCTGCAAGGCCCTCATCGCTGCTCAGTACAGTGGGGCTCAGATCCGCGTGCTGTCCACACCACCCCACTTCCACTTCGGCCAAACCAACCGCACCCCCGAATTTCTCCGCAAATTCCCTGCTGGCAAGGTGAGTGGGGTCCTGAGACCCCGCAAATCCTAGGGTCTCTGTGCTCTGGAAAAGACACCCCCGTCAAAAGGGAAGGAGTGTGTTGTCTTTCGCATTTCAGTGGCTGCAGGCCCTCGGGGTTGTAAGACATACTAGCGCCCAGGTGGCCTGTCACAGGTTAATGTCTGGGCTGCTAACGGCAGGGCCAGCAGTTTGAAGCCATCAGCTGCTCCTTGGGAGACAGGAGGCTTCCTACTCCAGTGAAGGGTTACAGTCTAGGCACAGTGGTTCTCAGCCTTCCTGATGCCGTGGCCCTTTCATACAGTGCCTCATGTGGTGGTCACCCCACAACCGTAACATTATTTTCATTGCTGTTTCATAACTGTAACTTTGCTACTGTTGTGAATCAAATGACCCCTGTGAAAGGGTTGTTTGACACACAACCCCCCCCACCCCCCCCCGCGCGGGGTCGAGACCCACTGGTCTGGGAACCCGCAGGGAGCAGTTCTCCCTGCCCTGTAGAGTTGCCAGGAGTCGGGTTTGCTTGATGGCAGTTTGAGGTGTTTGTGAGCTTGTCGGTGAGCCGCCGACTGCTTCCCAGGTCCCCTTTTCAAGTTCAGTGTGAACATGCCCAGGGCCTGCTGGGAGCAGGGGTCTCGCTCCCACGGGCCTGACCTGCTGCCAGCAAGGCCATTTGCACTTGGTGACCCTGTGGTTTCCGAGGCTGTAAATCTCCACAGGAGCAGACAATGTCATTGTCGTCTTCCTCCGGAGGCGCGGGCTGGCACTTTGGGATCCCTGGCCTGGCCTTGCGGTTGGCAGTACAGCTCTGCGGGGGCTCCCTAAGCGGCCTCCCAGAGATAGGCATAGAGTCAAGGAAAGGCAGAAGACGCCCAGCACGCTGGGGCAATGCCCGATGAAGGGAGTAGACTTAGCTATCGGTCAGCCTCGGTCTGGAGTCATTTGTTTGTAACCTGATGGGTTTCCACAGGTATTCCACCAGTGGGTATGCGAGAGCTCCAAAAGCAAGCGACTCTCGTTACTCAGATGCATTTGAGGCTTGAATTTCTGGTAGTTTCACAAACTTGATAGCAGGGCTGGTCACCCGTGGGTTTCTGGAAGCCAGTGAGTGCGCTTCACGGTGCCTTTTGGTTGCTTCATCCCCAGGTCCCGGCGTTTGAAGGTGATGATGGCTTCTGTGTGTTTGAGAGCAATGCCATTGCCTACTATGGTAATTGTCCAGGGGAGGTGGGGGGGGGCTAGAGTGGACCGGAGGAGGTCCTCGTGGCTCCCAGGTTTTCACTGGCCTGTTCTGCATTGGCTGCAGTGAGCAACGAGGAGCTACGGGGAAGAACCCCAGAGGCAGCAGCCCAGGTGGTGCAGTGGGTGAGCTTCGCGGACAGCGACATCGTCCCCCCAGCCAGTACCTGGGTGTTCCCCACCTTGGGCATCATGCATCACAACAAGCAGGTGAGCCTTGGGCCTTGAGGGGGAAGTAAGCCAGGGGCACAGGGGGAGGAGGGGGCGGTCAGAGCAAGCAATCTAAGAAAACATTGCCAACTGGGGAGAGAGAAGTTCGGATCTGGCGCAGTGGGCTTCTTGGATCCAGGTTTCTGCTTAGACCCCGTGGGGAGATGGTGAAGGACATCAGGAGTCAGGGGAGAAATTTTTGCTGCCGGGCAGTTTGGTTTGCTGCCGGGCAGTTTGGTCAGCTGCCCGCTCAGCTCCTTCTGCAATCCAAGCTCCAGTATAGATCAGTCTAGCATTGGTGATGGAGAGGTTTGGAATGACCTCTGAGTCCGACGCCTTGGAAGGATGGGGCGGGACTGGGAGCCCAATAAATGAATTGGGACCCGCTGGCTGACCTCACAAATTCTACAGGCCACCGAGAACGCCAAGGAGGAGGTGCGGCGAATCCTGGGCCTGCTGGATGCCCACTTGAAAACCAGGACTTTCCTGGTGGGTGACCGAGTGACCCTGGCTGACATCACAGTCGTCTGCACCCTCTTGTGGCTCTACAAACAGGTGATGTGTATTGGGGTGAGAGGTGGGGCAGTCTAGCTGGCAAGAGAGTGGGAGCAGCCAGAAACAGTGACAAGTCTCTGAGGTGTGCCAGCTGGTTGGGAGTCGCTTGAAATTCGGACAAGGACTCTGCTTGCCCTCCCTCTGATGCGAAGTCAGCAAGCCCTGGTGGGGCAGTGGTTACGCATTGATCGGGCTGCTAACTGCAGGGTCAGCAGTTCAAAACCCTCGCCCGCTTCTGGAGAAACAGGGCTTTCTGCTCCTATAAAGAGGGACCGTTTCAGAAACTCACAGGGGGGGAACTGCCCTGTCTTGTAGGGTAGCTATGATTTGGCTTCACCTTGACATTTAAGTTGGGTTTTTTCCCCTCTGGGAATTAGGGTGATGCTCCGTCCTCAGCATCTGTGGCAGCGAAGATACTTCCTTTGCTGCTGCATTCTTGGGAAGCTTCCGTGTGTCTCGCGGGGTGCCATCTAGGTCTTGGCTTGTCCCTAATGGCAGGGGTAGAGGTGTGTGCGTGGTGACTGGTCTCGTCTGAAGGGCATCAAGCGGGTAGTCACCCCTCTGTGGGTGTTGAGATGATGAGGGAGCTGGGTCCTGGCTGGTCCCTGACGCCGTGGGCGCACCCCGTCTCCTCTCGTTTCACTTGGGTGCTGTATCTTTCGTGAGGTCTGTGGCTACCCTGGGGGGGGGGTGTCAAGCAATTTTTCCTACAGTGCTTCTGAGCGTCTTTTCTCACAAGAGTTCGCTCTTCGCCTAGTTGCGGCGGTTCTCCGGAACCGAACTCGGCACGCCCGAGGGAGGCCTGAAGGGTCAGTGAAGCTGATAAATGATTGTCTAAGCCAGCGGTTCTCAACCTTCCTAAAGCCTCGACCTTTTCACATAGTTCCTCATGTTGTAGTGAACCCCCAACCACAAATTGTTTTCGTTGCTATTTCCATAACTCTAATTCTGCTACTGTTGGGAATTGGGCGACCCCTGTGAAAGGGTCGCGACCCACAGGTTGAGAACTCCTGGTCTAAGTGCTAGCTCACCTGCGATGTGAACAGAAAGGTTAGCCGCTCAACCACAACCCCACGGTGTCCGAAAGATTGTGGCTGTCTGCTTCTATAAAGACTCGGAAAACCTATGGGCGGTTCTCCGTCCTCGGGTCACTGCATCCAAAGGGATGTGGGAGCCCCCAGGTGATTGGGGGTGTGTGCTGTGCCAGGGCCAACTCCGTTGGACTTTGCAGCGGTGTGGGGGTGAGGCGAACGGCTGCTCTGGTGGCCGGAGAGTGAGCCAGGCATGCGGAGACCTGGTGTCCTTCCCTCCCTGCCGCCTGAGTTTGTTTTGCCTCCCTGGCTTCAGCAAAATGTGAGCCGCCCCCAGGGAGTTGTTCCTGCCTCCCCCTGTGAGGGAGGGAGAGGACTCTGGAACTGCCACGGGCGGGGGCATGCGGCTGGTGGTGTTGACTTGGCGAAGTTGTGGGCAGTTCCTCTGTTGGTCTCCAACCTTTTAAAACCGTCTACTGCTGGACGGCGTCTGCGAGGACTCGGAGTTGGGTGCTTAGCGGCTCCGTCCAGGGCCTGGGTGGGTGAATGCCACAAGTACAGGGTGGGCCCCCTCCGTCAGTTCACTTGGGCTGGGTTTCCCAGAAGAGCTTCAGAATGGAAATGGGAAAGCACAGTCCTCGTCTGAATTCCAACTAGCTGTCCTGGTGACACAGTGATAAAGCGCTTGGGTGCCGACTCAAAGGTTGGCTGTTCGAATCCCCCAGTGGCTCTGTGACAGCAATACCTAGTGCTCTGGGGCTTTCTGCCCTTCCCACATGCTCGTGCTCCGAGGCCTCGTGCCACCTGATATGAGTATGTCCGTGCCCCCATCAAGTGGTGTTCTAGGGAGCTGCATGTGGGGAGGGGGCAGGGAGAGTGCTGAGAAAGTAACAAAGGGTCCCTGGGTGCTGGCTAGAGAGAAAGCCTTGGGGGCCTTTGTCTCCACTGACTGTTTCCTCCCCACATCCTGGCAGGTCCTAGAGCCTTCTTTCCGTCAGGCCTTCCCCAATACCAACCGCTGGTTCCTCACCTGCATTCACCAGCCCCAGTTCCGGGCCGTCTTGGGGGAGGTGAAGCTCTGTGAGAAGATGGCACAGTTTGATGGTAAGGCTGGGGGTCGGATGGGTGTGAGACCCAAGTTTCAGAGGGCTGGGTCAGCTCTTTTGCTCTGGGTAAAGTGGGGACCCCCCCACACACACACAGAATATGGAGTATGCCATGGAGGTGGAGTATGATGTTGGGGGAGACTGACTTTGTCCACGGGCACCCGCTTGTATGAGGGGGCTTCATATGCAGAGACATCCACCTTGTCATTCCCTTTTTCTGTGAACTTGGACAACCCTCTTTGCACATTGCTGCTGAAGGTCCTGTCTGTCGTCCCCCGTGGAGGAAGAGTGAGTGGGTGAGGCAGGCGCCCCAGAAGACCGTGGAAACAGGCTCATTTTACACTCTCCCTCTGCCCCAGCTAAAAAGTTTGCTGAGATCCAGCCCAAGAAGGACACCCCTCGGAAAGAGAAGGCACCCCGGGAGGAGAAGCAGAAGGCCCCGGCGGAGCGGAAAGAAGAGAAGAAGGCCGCGGCTCCTGCCCCTGAGGAGGAGATGGACGAATGTGAACAGGCGCTGGCCGCTGAGCCCAAGGCCAAGGACCCCTTTGCTCACCTGCCCAAGAGGTAAGGCTCGTCCAGGTGGAGGAGACGTGCTTTCTACCAGTGCTACCCTCCAACCAGGGCCCAGAGTTTTGGGTTGTTGGCACTCAAAGAGCCATAGTTGGTGTCGTGGGTCTTGTTAACCAGCAGCTCCTTGGGAGCGAAGTGAATGAGGCTTTGTGCTTCTGGAAAGATGTATAGCTGTGTGCAGCCCGGGAGCAGCGCTGCCCGGCCCTGTGGGGTCCCTGTGAGTTGGAGGGGACAGTGGGCATCGAAATTGTCACGGTTTTAGTTAGAGATAACAGCAATTCCTTTATGGAAAAAAAAAGTACCAAGAATTAAGTGCGTGTCCCAACACAAAAGGTGCTTCCAAAGGCTCGTGGGAAATGCACTGAAAGGAGCACGGCCGCCTCCGCCCAGCGGTGGGGAAATGGGAATTCCCTTCCCAGCAAAAAGCTGGCGCTGGGGCAGGACCTGAGCTGGCAGTGCCTGGTGGTCTTGAGCTTGCCCACCAGGAGGCTGGCGAGCTGTCAGCATGGAGGTGGTGAGGATCGGGGAGAGACAGGGGCGGGCAGCCAGCTCCTGTACTGCCCCTGGGCTGCTCCCCTCTGGGGGTGGCTGTGTCCTTCTGTTGCATTGGATCTGGACCCAAAACATCCTGGAGACAGGATGCCTGTGGCTGGTGCAGTTCATGGCTCCCCAAACGGAGAGTGGGACGGAGCCCCAGAGGTTGCCTGCGTTGCCTTTGAGGGAAGTCGAGGTTCTTGTCAGGATTAGAAGGGAGACCGCAGCACTTGCCTGGCGGCCGGCTTTCCCCTCCCTTGGGGCTTCCAAGGTACTTGGATTTCAAGCACCCTGAGCACCGTCTTCTCTGCGGGCACTCTGCCCGTGTTTTTGTCCTTGGCCGACTCCGACTGCCCTTTTCTGATGCCAGTGAGTTTCCCAGCAGTTGGTCTGGGGGGCTTCCAGTGTGGGTGCCCCGGGTGTGCGGTGGTTTGGGTGTTGGGACCAGTACGATAAGGCGCCCGCTGGGGGTGGATGGGCGTGTGCTGGCTGTGCTTAGGCTGGGGAAGTACAAATTCAGCAGGAGCAGGGGGTGCTGTGGGGTGGGCGGGGTGGCAGAGCCCCAAGGCACTTACGGTGTGCCATCAGGAAGACCAGGTCTTGAGCCAGGGCAGCAGCGTAGCTGATTATGGGTTGGGCCCTTAACCACAAGGTCACTAGTTTGAACCTACCAGCCGCTCCTCTGGAGAAAGATGGACAGCCTTCAGACTGAGGGGCATTGGCGCGTGGGCCCTGTGGTGTCTCTCTGAATCAGAATTGGTCCACTGGCTGTGGGTTAAAGTCTTCAAAGGATTTTTTCTCAACCTGTGGGATATATTGGGAGTCTAGCACAGGCCAGGTCCACAGTGAGCAGAATCGGGGGCGGGGGTGTCAATACCAGCGGTAGAACTAACCCTGGTGACAATGCCAGCTGATGTCTTCTGACCCTGTTAATGATTAGTTAGGTGTTTGCGTGTTTATTGGGCAAAGAGCCCTGGCAGCGTAGTGGGTTGGTGGCTGGTCTGCAGGTGGGAGGTTCAAATCCATCAGCTGCTCCGTGAGAGAAAGGGGAGGCTGTGTGCTGCTTCAGGGAGCGTGGCTTTAGAAGCCCCGTGGAGGGAGCCCTTTCATTGCTTGGGAGGTAGGTGGGGTCAGTCTGGTTTGCTTTAGGTTCTCTGGCCTTTCTTAAATTTTGCCTTAACATTTTTTTGTTCATGTTAGTTCTTTAACATTTTCCCTAACTTTTAAAACATTTATTGTCAGGAGGCCATCAGAGCCACGCTGTTTTTAAAATTTCAATTTCTGGTCTTTTTTAAGGCCTTATAGCTAAATTGGGTTGAGGAGCAGCTCAGACCCTGGAGGAAAGTCCATGCCGGCTCATAAAATACCCGAGTCCCCATCACCACTTTTGGGTGGGTGCCGTCTTAGCGTTCCTCCATGGAATGTCTGTCGTGAGCCCGCCGGGAGGGATCGGGACCCAGCAGACCGTGGACAGCCCACTGCTGAGGGCCCTGCGCCAACAACTCGTTAAGGCAGGAGAGCTGAGTGGCACATCCACGGTGACCTCTGCCGTATTATTTATATGAGTGCGTGAGTCACATGAATGACTGCTCAGGAAGCGGGGGTGATAGATTCAGACCAGTCCATGCAGGAGATGACATGTTTGTCTCAGCGGGTCCCTGTTACCTGCAAAGCCGTGGTAGGACAGGAGCCTAGGCACAACAGAACCTTGTCCGAAACCACTACCACACTCAGCTGCCACGGGCCCATTCGGACTTGCAGTGGCCCTACTGGGCGGGGGGCGTGTCCCGAGACAGCTGGTAGTTTCAAGCTTGCAGCCCAGTGCCTAAGTGTCCCACCTCAGAGCTCTTGTTGAGGCAGAACTCACTCTAGCCGTCGAGCCATGCTGACACAGAGCAGCCCTGTCAAACAGGGCAGAGCTGTCCCCGGGAATTCCCACACCTGGAACTCTTACTGGAGTCGGAAGTTCCATCTTTCTCCCGAGGAGCTGCTGGTTGTTTTGAACTGCTGACCTTGGGACTGGCAGCCTAATTCATCACGACACTGCTGGGGCTCCAGAAATCCCATCGGAGCATTAACTCAGGGCTCCTTGCTGCTGGCAGGAGAAGCACCTGTGGTGAGGGGTGGGCTCCCCTGGGGGCTGTTAGGCCCAGGGTACTTCTGTAGCCAGACTCAAACTTGTGTGGACCGGGTCTAAGGGCCACGCTCGCACTTGGCTGCTTTTACAGTTTACACAAAAACCAGGGTCCAGGAAGAGCATCCTGGAGCCAGCCCTGGGACAGTGTTCTCTCTGCATCTCCACTGGGGGGCAGCAGTTAGCTGTACCCTTCCAGGAGCAGGGCCCACTTGCCCAGCTTACTCGCGCCCCACCCTGCTTATAACCTTCCGCCCCTCCTCCCTCCTAAGGCCACACAGCTGCCAGCCCAGTGGTTGCTTCCTTCCGTAGCAATCCTGTTTCAAGCCTAAGCACCCTGGGGCCCTCCCCGGGCCCCCTCCAGTAACCCCTTGGCTGACTTTTGGTGGGTTCCCCCCTCCCCCCCCCAGTCCCTTCGTGCTGGACGAGTTCAAGCGCAAGTACTCCAACGAGGACACCCTCTCGGTGGCGCTGCCGCATTTCTGGGAGCACTTTGACAAGGAAGGCTGGTCCCTGTGGTACGCCGAGTACCGCTTCCCCGAGGAGCTGAGCCAGACATTCATGAGCTGCAACCTCATCACTGGTGAGAAGTGGTTGGGGAGGAGGGCCGAGATGGGGGTGGCAGTGTAGTGTGGTGGGTGAGTGATGGTGGCCCCAGGGCTGAGAGATGGGTTTCCTGTGCCCCTTCAGGAATGTTCCAGCGATTGGACAAGCTGAGGAAGAATGCCTTCGCCAGTGTTATCCTCTTTGGAACCAACAACAGCAGCTCCATTTCGGGGGTTTGGGTCTTCAGAGGCCAAGAGCTTGTCTTTCCGGTGAGGGCTGCGATGGTGGAGGGTGGTGTGGCTTCAGGTGGGGCATGGGTGATGGCTGGTAGACAAGTACAGTTGTCTTCAGTTCTAGGCTGAGGTGGGCCAGTAAGAGCCCACTGGGAGCCAATGGCATGTGTCTGGGCTGGAAAGGCCCCTGTGGGTGTCTGGTGTGGTGGCCTGACCGCTGTTTCCTTTCCTGGCCTCGGTTCTGTAGCTGAGTCCAGATTGGCAGGTGGATTATGAGTCGTACACATGGCGGAAACTGGATCCTGGCAGTGAGGAGACAAAGACGCTGGTCCAAGAGTACTTCTCCTGGGAGGGGGCCTTCCAGCACGTAGGCAAAGCCTTCAACCAGGGCAAGATCTTCAAGTGAACGGCCTGCCGCTGGCCCGCCGCCTGCACCTGCCCTGTGGGGCGATGGATGGGGGGGTCATTAAAGGAAGCTGAGCAGTGACCCTTCGTGTGCGCCTCTTCTGTCAGCGTGGCTCCTTCAAAGGGGTGCAGTCAGGGTGTTGTCTGCCTCGCCTGTCAGACCTCAGTGACTTCAGGAGGCAGAACCCTAGGCCCCCCCAAGTTGTGATTCCCACCGTCCTCCCTCCTGCTGCTGCTGCTGGCAGTTCATCCAGCTGGGAAAGGTGGGGAGCAGTTAGGGTTGGCATGGTACGGAGTTCCGTAGCTATTTCATTCCTGGGTCCGAGACCTTAGCTCCCACTGCTTGGTAAACTGGACGGGCAGCAGCAAAGGGGAAGACGACCTTCAAGAGGCGGCTGGACAGCGGCTGTGTCCTTGGGTTCAGACATAACACTCGTGGACGGCCCAGGAGCGCCCAGCGTTTCTATTCTGTTAGACATAGGCTTGTTAGAGTTGGGGCCCCGAACCACAGACCTTGAAGCCAGGGTGATGGGCGAGAACTCTTTCTACACCTGCCCCTGGCAGTCACCCAGGCTCATAGTTTTAGATCCTTCACAAGCGGGGAGAGTGGGCACAGCTGGCTTCAACAGGCACGGGCTGTCCCTAACTCCTAGACCAGGAAGTGGAGCCAGAGATTTGAATGATCACAGGCTGTTGTGACAGGACTGGGGGACCCAGTGGGTGGCCCTCTGAAGCCCTTGCTAGGTGAAAGGCACAGCCCTCCTTTTCCACCTTGCTTGGACCGATGGTTGCTGCTTCTCTTGGGGATCACCTCCACCCATTGCAGACATTCTTGTTCCTCCGCGAACTGTCGAGAGCATGGAGGCTGGTGGTGAAATTGGGACACGTGCAAACCATGGCCTGGATGGCCTTTAATTTTGGTTTCCTCGCCCTTCCAGCTTGTCTGGCCACGGGAGGGGAATGTTCAGGAGGGGAAGAAGGTCCTGCTGAGGTCAGACCCAGAGATGGCTTACAGGTAGGGCTATAATCTACTGGGATCCCTTACCTGGCACCTGTGCCTTTGGCCAGAGTACCAGAGGTGCAGCTTGGTTCTGGCTCCGCCCTGTCTCACCGGCTGCTCATTTGAGGTTGGGTCCCAACTTGACAACTGGCCCTGCTGAGCATGCCGAACTCCACCCACAAGACAAGGGTCCACAGTGCTGGGTGCTGGCTTTGGGGTGTGCCGAGCTGGTTGCTGGGACCTCAGGAACCTGCCAGACTCCTCCCCTGCCCAGCTTTCCCACCACACCCCCTTCTCTGCTGGTGTAATCTTCAAGGCCCTTAAGCTGAGTCGCTGCAGATCTGGGCAGCAGGTTCTGTAAGGAGGGCCTGCAGTGGGGCCCAAGAGGAGAGCTGACGATCTGGCAGCCCACACAGCGGTGGGGGTTGGGGGTTGGCAGGGACTGTCACACCCAAGCTGCCCATGAGATGGATGGCAGGAAAGTGACTCATCCGCACATCCTGCCGCCTGAGCTCGAAGCTGTGGCGGTTTGGTGCAGAGCAAAGGTGACCTGGGTTGTGGGCGCGGGGCTGTTAGGGAGAGGGCAAAGTGGGCAGTCGAGGGAGGGTGGAGCCCGGAGGGGCAGTTGTGAGCCCGACAGATGCTCAGAGTGGGCCGGTGGGCAGGGAAGAGGTTCACTGCGCTAGAATCTAGCGGCAGCTGTGGGCCTGCAAGCAGGGAAGCACGGCTGGAGTTGGTTGGGACCCCGCCCTGCCCCGGGGAGGCCTGAGTCACCGCTGCAGCCTTTCCTCCCGTGGAGCCTTGCTCCCGTGCTGGGCGTGGGTGGGGTGTCTCGGCCCCGCCTTTCCTGGCTCCACCCCGCTGGGCACGCGCAGCCACTTGGAGCCCTTGCCTGAATGACGTCTCCCGTTGCCGGGCAGTTTTCCTGGCGTGCCAGGGAACCTCGTGTCGCCCCCGCACCTCCCCGGGCTCACATGTCCTCCCATTCCACACGGCGCCCCATGCCCTTCCACCAGGAAGGGGTGTGTGAAGGGGGTGGGGTCGGTGGTGGTAGTGAGGGAAGGAGTTGGGGATTTTCCCTGCTTGGCGCGCTTTACGCATCTCCAGCAAGGCTGAAGGAAAGCGCAGTGGGGGAAGGGGGTCCGGTGGGCTCAGAGGGTTACTGGGGTGTCAGGGTGCCAAGATGCGAACAGTTGTGAATTCGAGGGGCCAGATGAACCTAGTTTCCCTTGTAAGTAAACCAGCACATACTGAGTTTACCAACTCGCCCACTGCCATCTGGCCGGTTCATGGCCAGAACCCCTCATCTTCCTCTGGAGGAGCAGCTCGTGGTTTTGAACTGCTGACCTAGCTGTCAGCAGCCCAACGAGTACCCCCCCCACTCCCCACTCCTTGCTCAATTATTCTGACTTTGTTGGTGTTTCTGCTTAAGTCACTCATTACAAAGTTAAAAAGCCCTAACAGCTCTTCAAAGAAAGACCTCGCTTTTTTTCTCCTTTTTCACATCCTGTTCTGAGCTGGAGCCTGCGGACAGTTGTTCTCCCTGGGTCGGACCCATCCCACCAGCTGCCCACATGCCCCAAATGTGCCACTTCCTCTTTGGAGAGGTGGGGGAAGGGTATCTAGAATGAGGCCGGGAGAGGCATGAAATGCTTTTTGGGGGCTTGGCCCCATGCTTTCTGAAATGTTTACTGGTTTTCATGGCAACCAACACTGTCTCCAGAACCCAGAACTTCCCTTCCTGGTGCCTCCCATTCATTTCCCTGGGGGGGTTGTGGCATCCTGGCTCACCCCATCAGCAGGACCTGCAGGGCACTGTCAACTTCTCCAGCTGACTTTGGTCCTCGATATGAATGTCATTCTGGGGTACCTACCCCCCTCTTCTCCAACCGCCCCACCCCCAGTTCTCTAGAGCAAAAAGATGGGCACTCCTGAAAGGTTAGCAAACGTGCCACCTGCTCTTGTCTGTCAGCTGGAATTGGGCTGGCATGGCACCCAGAGGAGGTGTCTGTTGTGCTCCAGTGGGATTGCTGGCATGTCCCCTTGCCTCAGCACCCAAAAGATGGCGGGGGGGTGGGGTGGGAGGCAAATGGAGTTGCTAAATAGTAGTGCTTGATGCCTGGAGTCTCCCGTAAGCTGGGCACCCCTTGGGCAGGTGGCACTGACTCGTGATCCTTGGTGTCCCTTGGATCTTCTGATGTTCCTGGTCTCTGGCTTCTTGCCCCACTCCTGCTCCCACAGCCGCCTTTGTGTTCCTGGCTTCCTCAGGTATGGGGGTATCTGGTGCCTTGTTTGCACAATGGGTGGTACATCCCAGGTTGGGGGGGTCTTTTGTGATCAGATCTCCCATGGAATGTGCCTCCCCCTACTTCCAGCCTCTCCCCCCCCCCACCCCCGCCCTGCAGCAGGAGCAGCTGTCATGTGAGGGCCTCTGCACTGGCTCAGCCCTTTTGCAATCCTCGGGCTGGCTCTGCCAGGATGGGGGTGGTAGGATGGGCAAAGCCAGGCGGGGAATCAGGGATCATGGCCAAGGGCCCAGGCAGTCACAGGAGGGTAGGCAGGGCCGTGCAGACTGAAAACAAAAAGAGGGGCCATCACAGGTCGGGAGGAAGCAGCTGAACACAGGCACTGGGTCTGCCCTGGGAAGGGATGGTTGTTTATAGTGGGGCAGGGCCAGCCCCTCAGCGGGACATCCTCCGAATGTCCCCCTGTGTCACAGGGAAGCCAGAGGGTGCTTTCCTGCCAGGCTTCTTCCATGTGACAGCTGAGTCACCAGGTTGCCTGGGGTATTGGCCGCCCTGGGGTGCAGTGTCTACACCTTACCCTGCCCTACCCACCTACTTCTGCCGCTAGGGCAGGGGTGAGCACCTCGGTCCCCCCTCCCCCTCCCCTGTCCTCCTACTCTTTCCAGCGAGTCCTGTCGCTGACTCAGACATACGGAATGTAGGGCAGCTGGCAGGGACCACCAAGAGCTCTCACAAAGTCATCCCTGTGAAAGTATTTTACCCAGCGAGGGCAGTGACCACTCTGGGGCACCCCACCCTTCTCCTCGCAGCCCCCCTATTGGAGTCACTTTGAAAGACGAGCAGGAGAGATCCTGAGATGGTGGACCCAGTCACCGCCCTGGACCTTGAGGTTCCCATCCGGGCTTTCAAAACCTGCAAAAAAAAAAAAAAGACAAGAAAACCTGCAGAGGAGTATCACAGGCACCTCTGAGGCCTGGTCAGCCCGAGGGAGCAATGCAAGTGCTGGAGCGGGCAGAGGGCACTGGGTGTAGCAGGGGCGGGACAGTGGGTGACAGGAACCTCAGCTATGTGGTGACTCAGGCTCGGGGCAGCCTAGGCCCTTCCTGTCCTGAAGCCAGAGCCCTGGAGGGAGGGGGATCTAGGCTAGGCTCCCCAAACGGCCCTGGCAGGAAGCTGGGAAGGAAGGCAGGTTCCTAGAAAGGGAAGAGGACAGCCCCCCCCCCCCACCCAATGATGCCTCTCCCCCTCCACCCCTGCTCGCCTGCTTGGAACGCTGGAGGTTGAGCTGACTGGGGCGTTGGCTGCTCCCTTCATTCCTGCCCCTCTTCTCCTGCTTTCAACTGCTGGCCCCGTTGGTCCCCAGCCTCTTCTCATAGCTCCTTTATAGCTTCATTCAGTCCTGGTTTGCTGCTCATTTTCCCTCCACTCTGGTCCACCTCGCCTCTCAGTATCCTCCTTGCCCAGTAGGCCACCTCCCCTGGATCCAAGTTTGACCAGTGCCCCTCCCTGTCCTGTTCTTAGTAGCCTACTTTCCCGTCTCTTCTCACTACCTTGCTAGCATGTTTGAGAGACGCCCTGGTGGTGTAATGGTTATGTGTTGGGCTGCTAACTGCAAGGTAGGTCAGCAGCTCGAACCCACCAGTGATCCTCTGGAGAAAGACCGGGTTCTGTTCCTGTAAAGAGTGACAGGGGCTGTCCTCCCCTACCCCGTTGGCTTGTCCTGAGTCGGTATCAACTCCATGGTAGTGAGGTTTTTTTTTGGGTCCCATCCCACGTCCACTTGACTCAGTTTCTCCCACTGATCATGTTTCTTTTTTCAAAACTACATCCAGTAGGACATCACTACCAGGATCTTGACCTTGCTACAATCCTCTGACCTTGGCGCGTGTGGTGGTGTGCCTGTGTATTCCCAGGCACCCTTTGGATGGCTTAGGTTTGCATGTTTTCCTCCCAAAGTCTCTGAGCTCTTGTTCTGGAGGCAGCTTTATTTATTTATTTGGTTTGCCTTCAGTTCTGCGAGGGTTGGCGATTTCATGAGGGACTGGGTGTAACGGAGGGGTTTCTGAGTGGCTGTAATTCAGGAACTCTTTATTGGAAGTTGGAAGCTTGAGGCTGGGGTTGGACTGGAGCGGGAGGAGGCGTTTCTTTGGCTTCAGGTTTGGGGTGAGGGCGAGGAGTTTTGGAATTGGAGAATCCCTTAGCAAATAACGCTTGCATTCCAAGATTGTCCAGGAGGTTTGAGTCCCGCCTGGGGAGGCGGGTGGGGGTTTAAAGTGGGCGGAGAGGGATGGGGCTGGGATGCTAACGCCTGGGGCATGTGCATATGGGGTGGAGGTGGGGTATGGAGGATTCCAGGTGGCTCAATCGTTTCTTCCCTTCTGAGGATTCCAGGCTCATGACCCTGATGCCCTGGGGGAGGACGTAAGGCGTGCTGGTGGTGCAGTTGGCTAAGCTCTGAGCTGCTCCCCTGCTGCTCCAGGGAGACCGATGAGCCACTTTGCTTCCCTAAAGAGTTGCGGTCTCGGAAACTCCAGGGAGCAGTTCTCTGTCCTGCAGTTCTGTCGGTGAGTCAGAACCAACTCAAAGGCCGTGGGTGGAGCCGGTGGGGGGGGAGGGGGGCTGGCAGCCGGCTTCCAAAGAGGCGGCACCCCCCTCCTCCTTCCTTTCTGGAAGTGAAAGTTGCGAAAGCTGCGCTTACCCTTTTAAGTGGTGCCCGCCGTTTCTTCCCGGTGTTCGGAACAGGGGACCGCGGAGAGAAGGGCGAGGAAGGGGAACCCCCTGGCCCGGGGCCGGTCCCGAGCGCCCCACGGTGGTTGCCATGGAAACAGCACAATAGGAACAAAACAAGCACGTTGCTTGGCAACCAGGAGCCCAAGGTTCATCAAACACACACACCCCTCTCGTCACGTCGCAGGGAACCCCCGCAGAGCGAGTGTTGTTTCTGCAGCCTGGGGTATCCCGGGGATGCCTCCTCCGACGTGTCACATCTTGGCTCGGCTCGCCCGTCTGGAACGCGGCAGTGTCTTGCCGGGGTGGGTGGGGTGGGTGGGGGTGAAGCCCTCCTTGATCCCGGGGTTAGGGGTAGCGGCAGCCTTTATTTTGGCAGGAGAAGCTACAACCTTTGAGAAAACACTGAGGTATTGCAGCCACGGATGGGGGCCTTGAGACCCCTTATTACTAGGGTGTGTGTGTGTGTGTGTGTGTGTGTGTGTAAAACACCTGCTAGAAAAGGTCATGTTAATTTGGTCAAAGCACAGGATCAGCCGGAAACCCAGAACCTAAGCTAAGGGCTTTCAGACCTTTCTTTCTGCAGGGAGACCTGGGGCGCATGGATTGCAAGTGCCTGACCAGGACCGACCATGGCCACCCCTGCCACGCCATCGTCACCACCACCAATGCCTGGCCCCGCCGGGCGGCTTCATGAGAGACGGGAATGAGCCCAGGGGCTGAGAGCTTTGAGAAGCTTTGACAGTGCGGTGCAGGATGCTGTTGTACAAAGAGGAAGGATTTCGGGGGGGGGGGGGGGGGGGAGGGGCAATTCTGCCTGGACTTCATTCATGCTTTTCTCCATGTGTTCCTGAATGAATGATTGTGCTGCGGAAGCCACTGCCCTAGGTGTGGGGCCTCTGGCGGAAGTCCTTGTCCTTGTCCTCCTGGGGCTCAAATGACCCCTGCTGCGTGGGGCTGGGGGCCTCTCAATCGCTCACCCTGTCAACACCATCTCCCTCCAGAGTGTCTGTCTCCTTCCTGGGATTTTCGGGGGTGGGGTGGAAATTCACTGAGCTAGATTTTTTTTTTTTAAACATTTTCTTAGGGGTTCATACAACTCTTATCACAATACATGTATATACATACATCAATTGTATAAAGCACATCTGTACATTCTTTGCCCTCATCATTTTCAAAGCATTTGCTCTCCACTTAAGCCCTTTGCATCAGGTCCTCTTTTTTTTCCCTTCCCTCCCCGCTCCCCCCTCCCTCATGAGCCCTTGATAATTTATAAATTATTATTTTGTCATATCTTGCCCTATCCGGTGTCTCCCTTCACCCCCTTTTTCTGTTGCCCATCTCCCAGGGAGGAGGTCACATGTAGATCCTTGTAATCAGTTCCCCCTTTCCAACCCACTCACCCTCTCACTGAGCTAGATCTTGCTAGTACCCCCAGCCTCCTTAAGTAGAAAGTAAGGTAGCTGGATGGTGGGGTATGGAGAGGGTGAGGTATACTACAGCCATGGGCAATAACAAGAAAATTGGGCAGACACATCTCTCCAGACGTGTATCTCTATAACACAACTGGATGTTGACATGTATCCCCCTTCCCTGGGGGTGGGGTGGGGGGTGGCTCAGATGCTTTGGACTTTGTTGCTAACCTAAAGTCTGAGGAAGACTTGCACCCACCCAGTGACTCCGCAGGAGAGGTCTGGAGCCCCAGACTTGCATGAAGACTCCAGTCAAGAGAAGCCCCCCCAGAGCAGTTCTACTCCATGACACACGGGGGCGCCAGGAGTCTGAATCAACTCCGGGCGGTGGGGGCTTGTTTCCAGGCTGACGGAGTTCAGCACGTCCTGCCAGTTTTTTTTAAAGAGGGGGCACAGTATCCAGTGTTTCCACAAGTGGCCCATACTATACCCTGTGAGGGGGTGGGGGAGCACTCCATCATACCCTCACTTTCTCCTGGATCATGGGCAATAGTGAAAACATTTTCAATTGCCAGGGTGCAGAGTCTACCCAGGGGGTAGACAGTAGGTCATATGAGTGTGTCAACTTACGGTCTACACCTCCCTAACCTGGACTGGGGCAAAAGCCAGTCCCCAGAATTCCCTCTGCCAAGTGTCTTGATAGTCTCTTACCCCCAGTGAAATCTCTGTTCTGCGGTGGATCCACAAATCAGCCTCACCTCCTGCCTTCTTCCCTGTTGACCCAGAGGGTGGCCGGAGCAAACAGTGCCTCAGATAAGCTGGCTTCAAGCCCAGGGAAGCCTGCCTCCGTGTGTTCATGCCAAGGGGGCTGAGTTGAGTTCCAGTGGAGATAAGGGCACAACACCCTCCCCCCATCCCCGCCCCATCTGTCTTCCTTTCCAGCATCAGCCCCAACCCCCAACCCCTACCCCACAGGGTTTTTTTTTTGCAGGGCCTGTGTACCCTACTTCACAGCAGGGACACCTTCCTGAAAAGCTCAGTGTAGTCCTCCTTCACCCCAATAGTCCTTCGGTCGTCCTCATGTGTGCTGTGAAACCCCCCTCTTTCAAGGACCCAGCTGCTGCTGCATTGCATAAAGTTAAAAAGCCTTTGGTACAAATTGTTAACAATAGTTACCTTTGGGGAGAGGGACTGGGCTGGGCGGGCAGGGGAAAACATTTGCTTTGTCTTGTTCAACTTTTCCGTCTGGTCTAAATCGTCACCCTGCATCAGGATTGACTGACTTCATTAAGCAATAAACCAATACGAGAGATTGTAACCGGGTTAATAATTACCCGGGAGGTTGGCAGGGCAGGTTGGGTGGAGGATATGGGGAGCTACCAGCGAGTACGAGACAGAAGATGTTCTGAAAATGTGGTGAGGATGGCACGACTCTTCTTAATATGATTGGACTGTTACACTGTATGATATGTGAATTATATGCCAATAAAATGATTTAAAAAAAAACAACCCAGGGTACATCTACACCAGAAGAAAAACATGTATATATCTCCGGAGGGATGATCTGGTTTGGGGGCTCATTGATCACTTTATTCTTGGTCTACATATAAAAACCAGAATAAATAGTGAAAATATGAAATTAAAAAATTTTTAAAAGTGGTTGTTGAGGGAAAGAAGGAGCTTTCAGTCTTTACTGTTTAAAAGAGCCATCTGGGTGGTACAAATAGTTTGTGCTAGGAACCTCAAAATCAGTGATCTTACGCTTCCCACTGGCACCAAGGAAGAAAGGCCTGAGGATCTGCTTCCGGAAGGATTCCGGCCAGGAAAACCACGTGGAGCATTTGTACTGTGCAACACGTGGGGCTGCCCTGCATTGGAATCCACTTGGCCATGAATTAGTGCTTTGTTTTTTCAACAACTAAAGTGAAAGTTTACATTTTTCCCGTTAGAGTGCATGTGAGAAGAGGGGCGGGGTGAGGCCGAAGAAACTGGGGAGGAGGTGATTCTTAGGAGGGTCTGGGTCTGTAATGACCTAGATTTCTGGCAGTGGGCTGCCTGTGTACATGCATACATGTGTGTTTGTGTGTGTGTGTGAATGCGGGCGCCGAGCTTTCTGCTTTCCCGTGTTGTTTGCATGTCTCTGCCTGCTGGAGTGTCTCCACCTCTCTGTCTATTGTAGGAGTATATTCGCACGTCTGGGGCTTCTGCTGGCTCTTCCCTCCCCCACGGCCTGTACCCTGGGCTGGTAACTGGACCTGGGACACAGCCCCCAGGGCTGGCAGCAGAGTTGGCTGTTGGGTATTTTTAGTCTGTAAACATGTTTGCCATTTCAGAGGACAGGGCCGGCCCCGCTGGTCTCAACCCCAGCGCGTTCCCCGGGATGGCTGGCTGGGAGGAGGGTGCTCGCTCGCTGCAGCCTCCAGCTAGGCTTCCTCAGCCCTCTGCCTGGGGTCTCGGTCCTGAAGGGCTTGGGAAGGAAGAATAGCCCAGCTCAGGAGGCCCAGGAGCGGCCACCTAGGAGAGGAGGAAAAGAGAAATCATAGGGGAGAAGAGAAGGGGGTGTGGAGGGAGAGGTCGTTGCCAGAAGGTCCCTGTACCCCATCATTAAGCATTTAATAAACTCTCCATGTAGTTAGAAGTGACTGTGGGAAATGGCTGTAAATCTGGAAGCTTGGCGTCCTGCTAGTGGAGAGGTGGAGGAGGGAGGAGGGACCCCCAAGAGGGGTTTGAGGAGGAGTGGGAAGGGGGTGGGGAATCACAGGAAATGGGGGAGCTCCCAAGTGTCTCAGTCTCAGGGGAAGGAAGGCGGCAGTCAAGTCAGCTCCTTGTCTTGGGTCTGATTTGAACTCCTGGGTCTGGATCTTGGACACTTGGATGTGACTCGGGTCTCCATCCTGGGACCTGATTCGAAGTCTTGACCTGTGGGTCATGGGTCTGGGTGTGACTCTTGGGTGTGACTCGGGTTCTGGGTGTGACTCCTGAGCCTTGGGTCTTGAGGTCTGTGTAGCCTGGGCCTGAATCTGACTGCTGGGTCTGTGGCCTGACTCCTAGGTTTGGGGTCCTGGATGTGACCCCTGGGTGTGTGTGCAGTCTGTGTCCTGGGTCTCACTCCTGGGTCACTACAGGAGTGGGCTTTGGGATGGCTGACTCAGGGAGGTGGTGCTTGCGTTTCCAGGCCAGTTCTATGGGGGAGGGGGCTGAGCTCCCCCCCAACCCCAGAAAGAGGGAAGGTGAGAAATGGACACGGCCACATGGAACTCGGGAATCAAGTTAAGAGATTGGGGCCTGGGGTTCGAAGTAGATTGGTCCGTGTTGAGAAGACACAGGTTGGTTTCTGGCTGCAAGCAGGGGCTGACTCACCCCAACACTCCCACCTTGTCTGTTTTCTGGCCCGGCCTTGGCCCCGCCTGCAAGACGGGGTGGATTTGTAGCTCAGCTCTAAGGTGAACCCTAGAGCCTTCAGGGTTACACTGCACAGAGCGGGTGTAACGCCAGGCCTGGGTCAGGACCCGGGCCGCTGGATGGGAGTGGGGGGCCTGCGTGCGTCCTCTGGCCGGCCTCCCCAGCAGCCAGCTCCGGGGTCCCTCCTGCGTCGGCCCCAGGGCTCGGTCCTGCCCCGCTCGGCCCCGCCCGGCCCCGCCCTCTCTCCAGCGCTTGGAGCGGACCCGCCCGCCGACCGGAGTTACAAGAGCCGCCTCCGCGCGCGGGGGCCTGGCCACTCGGAGCAGCTCCGCCGCGGGGACTGCAGCGCTTGCCTGCCGGACCCGCCCCGCCCGGGCTCGCCGCTCCAGCAGCCACCGCACCGCGACCCCAGGCCCCCGCGGGCGATGGCCGTGCCCTGGGGCTGAGCGCGCAGGTAGGAGCGCGGGGCGCGCGCGCGGGGAGCTGGGGCAGGGGGTGGCAGGGCTTGGGCGCGGCGCCGTGAAGGGGGTGTCACGGTGAGGAGCGGGGCCTCCGGGAGCAAGCGGGGCAGCCGGGGACGCGCAGGGAGGCGAGGCGTCGCGCCCGGGAGCGCAGCTCTGTCGCGGGAGTTGGGGCACAAGTTGGCAAAGTTGGAAAAGCGCTCCAGCGCGCGCTGCGCGCCGCTCCCGGGTTCCCCAGGCGGACAGACAGCGGCGGGGCGCCCACCCGGTCCCTCTCCACGGGCCGTGGCTCGGCCCGGGTGGCTGGCGGCGACCCGTGTTACTGGCGGCGGACTTTGCCAGGCCGCCCCTCCTGGCGCGCCGCGCGCCCCTGGGCTGGCCTTCCCGGCTGCCCACCCTTGGCCGCGACTTCGCGTCCTGCGTCCTGCGGCCCCACCCGGTTCTGCACCACCAACCTCTCCCCGCTCGCTCCTGGCGGCGGCCCCCCAGCCCAGCTCCCCGCCCCCCGCTGCCCCGCCCTGGCTTTGCCCCTCCGAAAGAAAGCGCCTTGTCCCTCTTGGGCCCGCTGAGCCTGGAAGTTTGCAGCGCGCCGCCCAGCGGGACGGGTGGGGTTTGGGGGTGGGGGACATAATTAGGGAGATTCCTGCACCGGGGTGGGCGGGGAGGGGGGCTACGGGGTGGCCCCGCGCTCGGACCCGCCCCTTTCCCCTCCAGAGGCGGTGCTCACGTCCCCACCCCACTTCCAAACCCGTCCGGGCGGGATGGCCCCCGCCCCAGCGCCTGGCGCCGCGCCAGCAGCCTGAGGAATGTGGTGGTTGGAGCCGGTGACTAATTCAAACCAGAACTCGGGAAGGAGTGGTGAGGGGCATAGAGACGGCGCAGGGGCTGTGGCGGGGCGGTGGGGGCGGAGGACGGGTCGGCGGACTGCCCCGCCTGGAGTCCTTCCGTCCACCCAGCGGCGGGCGCCAGCCGCGAGGGGCGAGGGGCGAGCCCCAGCATGGTGCTTGGACGAGCAGCGTGCTCAGGGTGTGTGCAGCACTGGGTTATGTAAGTCTTCCCATGTCGGGAGGGGTGTGCAGTGTGCGAGACCCAGGCCGCCCCTAGGAGGGCTGGGTGCCCACGCTGGGTGCCCACCCCCTCCCGCGCCCTGCAGTGCCTCCCACCAGGACTGCGAGTGCCAAGGCGCTGGTGCTGGGGGCTCCGGGGGCCTGAGCCGGTTGTGTGCCCCCCATCGAGTGTTCTAGCGCCAGGTAGGGGTGGGTGTGTGACCACAGAGGGTCCAGGAGGAAGGTTTCACAGGCGGGACTGGCCTCACCTGGCCTGGCTCCCAGAGGGCATCCTGCTGAGTGGAGCAGACTGTGCCAAGGCAGTGGGGTCTTTTAAGAAGGACCCAGAGAACCCAAGTAGCTACCTGCGTGGTACAAGCAGTTTGCAGTCCGCTGCTAACCTGAAAGTTATGGGTGGAAACCTACCCAAGGGCTGCGAGCAAGAAAGGCCTGGTGATCGGCTTTTGTAGAGTGTAGTCATGAAAACTCAATCGGAGATTCTCCTCTGTACGACCACGTGAGCTCCCAGCGACTCGGAACTGTACAGTCACAGGGTTTTAAAATGGGGTTGCTGATGTTTATGGCCCCAACACAGTGCCAGCCCCACGCCCACAATTGCTTGGAAACAGTCTCTCCTATTAGAATCCAGGCCCCCATGCTGTGCTCCCCTGGGGTGGGGGCGAGATGCAGACATGCAGTTGGGGCCTGGGGCTGTGTGATAGGTGAAGGTGCCCCAGAAAGCATGTTAGTGTCCTTTAGACTGGGTGTAACGTAGGGGAACAGGCTTCTCTTTCAGCCTCACCCCACCAGGAGGGAAATCCCTGAGGCAGGGTGTGGTACTCACATCCTCTCTGAGTGGGGTGGTTTGCTTCTCCTCTGGCCCATGGAGATGACAGTGCTGGCCCTGCACATGGTGATTAGAATGATGTGTGGAGGGGGAAATACAAGGTGCCCCAACCTTTAGGGGTATCCCTTGCTCTGAGCTGGGGTGGGGGTGGGGGCTGGGAGAGGAACAGAGACCAGGGGAGCTGGTGCTAGCAGTTGATGCAGGATCAGGGGTGTATAGGGGTGTTGGACTGTGGGATCCTGGCCAAGGACGAGGGGGGGGTTGGAGTGTGTGGAACCCCTTTCTAAAAGTCCCTGTCCCTGAGAGGTTATGCCCAGGGGCACTGGGCAGAGAACAAGGGGCACTCAGTGAGCCTCAGAAGTCACATGGGCATCAGGCCTGCTGGTTCAGAGGCTGATTCAGTGTTTGGGGTGCTAGGCAACCCCTTGAAGAGCCAGCTGGGCCACCCCTTGGGGGGCAAAGCCCCAGGCCCAAGGAGAACCACAGGCATGTTGGGTAAATGCCTGTGAAGGAAGAAACCAGTATCAGTTAAGGGCAGGGGATGGGCTAGGGGGTTCAGGGGTCACCTCAGTGTCTGGCAGGCCCTGGGTGGAGGTGCCCGGGCACGGCCAGGCAAGATTCTTTTGCTCAACTCTGAATTGGCTGGTTGGCCCGGCACAGCGCATCAGCCCGAGCCTGAGCAGCTGGTTTGAGGGGTTGGGGCAATGCTGCGGGGGTGGAGGGGTGTGTGGGGTTCTGGGGTGTGGTCACTGCCTTCCTTGGAACTTGGGAACCGCCTGGGGACAAGCAGACTGGCAGACTGGGAGAGCTAGTTCAACGCCTGCCTGCTGGCAACTCTGCCACCTCTCTCCCCAGCCACGCCCAGACGCCCCTAAGCCTCTCTTTTGGGGGACAGGGCTGACCACGTGCCCTACTGGTTGGTCAGTTGGGCCTTCCTGTGTACGCAGTTCTGTGTCTTGCCTGAGGGCGGGTGAAGGGGTATGGGGCCACATGGTGGGCACAGCAGCCTCAGCAGAAAGGGCTAGTTCCGGGTGTGTGAGCTGAGTGTACCCCCCCTCCCCGTACCCCCCAATCCCTGCTGGCCTGAGTTCCTCCCCTGGGTTTCTACCACTGTTAGTCGTCCAAAGGCCACCAAAACATGGTGGACTTGGGTCTCTGTGACCTTCTGGGTCCCAGCCTCAGGTCACTGTAAGGGTGTGTGTGTGTCATGACGGGTGAGAGGCATCCTGTGGGCTGTGTGTGGTGGTCCTGGTGTGATGCTGCATTGGTGTGCTCCTACTGCCTATGTTACAGGGCTTGGGGGGCAGGGGGACCACACTGGCACTCCTTCCTGGGCTGGTGCAGGCCTCCCCGGGTGTGTGGGTGGGTGGGGGCTGCTGAAGGGAGTTTCTCATTTCAGGACAGGTTGTGACCCAGCGGTGGTATCCGGAGGCTCTCGGGCCTGCAGGCCTGGCTGTCCCCCGAGCGTGAAGCAGAGCTGCACACGGCCTTTCAGGGAGGGGCATCCTGCCCTGTCCCTGGGGCCCCGCAGCGGAGGTTCTGGGGGGAAGGGGAAGTGCCTGGAGCTGATCCCGGCTAGACTACGTGTCCTGGCCGGGCTGGGGGGCGGCTCTTTGGAGGCCCAGCCCGCACAGCTGGCCTCGCGCCCTGCACTAGCGTGGTCTGACCACTGTGGGGCGACCGCGCAGCGGTCTCCCCGAGACCTTGGCCGCGTGTGGGTGGGGCGACCGGGAAGCTCCCCGCTGTAATCCACCCCCCCAGGGCAAGACAGAGCGTTCCGATCACCTCCGTGCCCCTGCCCGCGCAGAGTTGGTGCCCCTCACCCCAGCGGCCCTCCCGGCCTGGGCTGAGGACTTTGTGACTGCCCCCGTCCCAGGTCCCCTGGAGGGGAGAGCCCCTCGCCACCCGGGGAGGAAGAGGGACGCTTCCTCTGCGCTGGCGCGCGGGAAGGGGCGCTTTGGATCAGCCCCGCTCGCTGGGGCGGTGGGAGGCAGCTGCGTTGGCCAGGGGAGAGAGAGAGAGGGGGGGGAGGCGCCAGGGCGGAGCCCAGGAAGTGGCCAGCAGTTGGGGGGCGGGTGGGGGGCGGAGAGGGGGTTTCTGTCCTGGAGATCCAGGTGCAGAGCTCACCAGGGTGACGGTGAGAGGCCAGGGGAGGGAGTGTTAGAAAGACAACGTCCACCTGGTGGACTTTGTGAGCTGGGGTGGGCGCCTCCCTCCCCAAGGGGGCCGGTCGCGGGGAACCGGGAGGGCAGGTGCACACACGCAGGGACGTTCAGAAGCAGGTTAGCACGGGGCACTTAGAGACTAGCTGGGCTTTGGACTGCCAGGAGATAGGGGTTGGCTGGGAACTGGCCATGGGAAGTGGACTGAAGTGTGTGTGTGTGTGTGTGTGTGTGTGTCCCCATGGGTGTCTTTTTCTGAACGTCCCTCCTGGGGCCATGCTGTCCGCAGCTTGCAGCAGCCCCCCCAGTGCATTCTGTGAAACGGCCTCTTTGGGGTGCCGGGTGTGAACATTCTCCCCACCACCCCAACTCTTGACTGCAGTCTACTCCAGTCGGAATAAGGCATGTTTTGTTTGTTTTTTTGTTTTCCCCAAAACACAGTTCTGGCGGTTGCACATTTGAGGGGGAGGGTCCCCTTGGTGGGCTAGTGGGTTACCCACTGGATTGCCAACCACAAAGTTAGCCGTTTGAATCACCAGGTGCTCCTGGGGAGAAAGACGAGGCTGTTACAGTCAATCAGTCAATCTATCCATCCATCCATCCATCCATCCATCCATCCATCCGTCTATCTGCAGGGGGTGGTTCCACTCTGCTCTCCAGGGTCCCTGTGAGTCGGTGGCAGAGGGTTTGTTTTGGATTTTGGAGACTTAGGCCCTGGTATTTCAATTTCTTCTTCTGGGACCCTGTCTGCCAGACACAGCTGTTTCCATGGTCCGTACTCCCCAGCTAGCTAGGAAGGGTAGAAATAAGTAAGGTTGGGTCTGGCGCTGGCTGAGCCCCACAGGGGGGTGACCCAGAGTGTGAAATCTGATGGGACCCAGGAGAACCTGGGAGTGAACTGGATTCCCCAAAGGGCAGGGGCCCCGATCCCTGGGGATACCGTTTCAGTAAGCTCAGAATCTGAAAGTGCCCGGAGTCCAGGGCCCTGGGATGTCTGGGGGCTTCGCGTTCTGTGTGTCTGCCACACCCAAGTGGGGCGGCTGTGTGGGAGAGGAAGGCTGGCGGCCACCTGCCCGCCCTTGGCTGCTTGTGGGAAGGCAGGCAGCACTGCTTCCTGGATGGTCTTCTGCTTGGTGGGCACTTGCGCCCCTGGTCCCTTCTCCTGGCTTCTGGTGTCACTGCCTAGGTCCCTGTCCCCGTGCTAGAACCTTCTCGCCACCGAGGACCCTGTCTCCTGCGTGCGGTTCTGGGGGTCTCCCTCGTTCTGGGGGGCGTCTCCTGGTTTTCTCGGGTCCTTCTGCCTGTGGGTGTTTCCTGTGCCTCTTTCTCAGTGACACCTGTGTGTGACCAAGACTGTGTGCGTGTGTGTGTGTGTGTGTGTGTGTGTCTACTCGCGCCTTGCCCCTCTGCCTGTGTCTTCTCCGCCGGCCGGCGGAGGGCTGACATTGCAGTGGTCTCTCTGTAGATTTCCCTTCCTGTCACATAGGAATCGTGATTCTTGCCGCATAGGGTGGTTACGGCGATTGAACGACAATCCCTGTGCCCGACGTTGCTCTGAAAAGCTCTTCTCTCGGTCGGAGCAGCTGTCTTTTATGAGAGCTCGATGTTAGAGAGATTTGTAACCACCGTCTCTTCGCATTTGTTGGGGGGCCGTTTGGGGGTTTTTCCCTCCCACAAAAATACGTTATTTACCTGAACATAGAACGCATGTATGATGGGGGTTTTTACAGGGAGATAAAAACAAAACCCAACTCTTAAGTTTTTATTTCTAGGGTGGTCAATGGATAGATGTTAAACACAGCAGAAGGGGTCCTGGTGGCACAAGGGTTAAGCACTTGGCTGCTAACCTAACAGTCAATTCAAATCGGCCAGCGGCTCCCAAGGAGAGAGACCCCGCTACTTGCCCCTTGAAGATGCCAAGAGGAAACCCCGGGGGCAGTTCTCCTGTGTCCCTTGGGGGCGCTAGGAATTGGAATGGCCTGCTCTCCAACGGCCAGAAGAGCCAGCATAGGAAGGGGTTCTTGAGCTATTGGAAAAACAAACAAACCAGGAACTTTGGTGGCCCAGCGGTGAAAGCGCTCAGCGGTCGACTGAACCAGGGCAAAGGATTGAACCCACTAGCCACTCCTCTGGGGAAGGAAGAGGCCGCCTGGTTTCATCAAGATTGACAGCCTTGGAAACCTGCTGGGGCAGTTCCACTCCGTCCCTTAACGTCACTGAGATTCGGAATGGGCTTTGTGGCAAGGGATCACAAATACTGGGAAAACACAAACCCCCCAACTCCACACAGCGAGAACCACTCCTCTGGACCCAGAGGAAGCCCCGCCGCAGCGGTGTAGTGCTTAGGAGCTGGGCTGCTCGCTGCGAGGTCGGCAGTTCTAAACCACCAGCCGCTCCTCGGGAGACAGACGGGGCTTTTAGGCCCATGACCAGTTATCCTCTCGGGAGCTCACTGGGCAGCTCTGCCCTGCCCCCCAGGCTTGCTCTGAGTCGGCTACGACCGGAAGGCAGTGGGTTTTGTTTTGCATTTCAGCCCTGCCTAGCCCTCCAGCCTCATGCTCTGAATGGGATTCCTTGCACCACCCTGGAAGGTGGAAGGGGCTCTTCTTGGATCCTGTTGGCCAAGGGTTTGAAAGGCATCTTCAGTATCCCTGGGGGGCTGTGTGTTCTCCTCCCTCGGATGTCCCTGCCCTCCCTGAGGGGGCCCCTTCTCCTGTTCTGAGTGTTGGGGGCTTTCCCGCTGGAGGCCCCGGCCAGCTCCGAATCATCCCATTCTTCTCAGGCTGGGCACTTACGTATTTGGTGGGTTGATGCAGGTGGATGCCCCCCACGGTGCTGGGTGGAAGATTCCTCCTTGTCCCTCACTGTTCTCTCTGACCTGGGGGAGGGTGGGGTGGGGGTGACGCTGTGAGACCGTGGGTCACCCTGTCTCAGGGAGGGTGGGTGGGGAGTGTGAGCCACCACTTCCTCTCAGCTCCACCTTGATCTTGGCTGCAGGTTGTCATCGGCTGTCAGGACAGCAAGACTGAGCTGCCACCCCCCACCCCCCACCATCTCCCCCAACCCCTTTCTCAGAGCTGTCCTTGTCTTGGCTCTTGGGAGTGGGAGAGCAGTCCTCAGGGGCAGTGGGGAGTGGATGTCCCTCTGGAGGTCACACCTGGGGGGGGGTGCTCACCCTCCTGGACCCGCCGCATGGCACCCCCACTCTGTAGAGGTGAGCTGGGGCAGAGGCCCCACTGCTCTGGTGGTCTTGGACTTGGCAGGACAGCCCCATTCTGTCAAGGCTTTGGCCCAGTGGGCACTCTGTCCCCTCGGCCTGGGAGCTGGAGTGGCCTTGCCTTCTCACTGTGCTCTGTCCCCAAAGCACAAACCGCCCTCCTGCCCCGGGCCCTGCTCCTTGCCCTTGCTAAGGACTCTGCAAGAAGAGGGTCCGTGAAGTGTGGGCCGGGGAGCCCCAGAACTTCCATTCTCTTCTCTGGGCTGCGTTCTCCAGCTGCAGCATGGGCATGGCCCTTGAGCCCTATGGCAGCCAGGTGGCTGCAAGAGCCCTTGAGGCAGGAGCATTGGCACGGAGAAACGGAAAACTGTATCTTGATGTTGGACCCAAGTTTAAATAGCCACACGTGGGCACAGGGTGGCCGAGCCCCTGTGGTGGGTGGATGGAGCTGAAGTTGGTGGGGCCTCGGAAGAGAAGCATGCCTTCTGCTTTTCTCAGGATGGTGGGGGCGTCTTGGGCTGCCGTTGAGCCAATTCTGGCTCAGGACGACTGCCGCGTCAGAGCAGAACTGCCTCCTGGGGTCTTCAAGGTGCAGCGGGCTGCCAACTGCAAGGTCAGCAGTTCAAATCCCAATCTCGGGGGGCAGGGAGAAAGATGAAGTTTTCTATTCCGTTATAGAATTGCAGAGTGGGGACCCAAAGCTCATCTGTAGGTAACTGGACATCCCCTTGAAGAAGGGTCTCAGGGAGGAGACAAGCCAGTCAGGGTGCAGTGTAGCAACGATAAAACCTACAACTTTCCTCTAGTTCTTTAATGCTTCCTCCCTCCCCACTATCATGATCCCACTTCTACCTTACACATCCAGCTAGACCAGAGGATGTACACTGGTACAGATAGGAGCTGGAAACACAGGGCATCCAGGACGATCCCGTCAGGACCAGTGCTGAGAGTGGTGATACTGGGAGGATGGAGGCAAGGTTGGGTAGAAAGGGGGAACTGATCACAAGGATCTCCCTGTAACCCCCTTCCTGGGGGACCGACAACAGAAAGGTGGGTGAAAGGAGACGTCAGACAGTGTAAGATGTGACAAAATAATAATAATTTATAAATTATCAAGGGCTCCTGAGGGAGAGTGGTCACGGAGGGAGGGGAAAAATGAAGAGCTGATCCCAAGGGCTCAAGTAGAAAGCCAATGTTTTGAGAATGACGATGGCAACAAATGTACAGATGCGCTTGACACAATGGATGGATGGATTGTGGTGAGAGTTGAACGAGCCCCCAATAAAATGATTAAAAAGAAAAGAAAAAAGAAAGAGTTGCCGACTCAGAAACAGTTTCCCTCTGCCCTGCAGGCTCCCTGTGAGTCAGAATCGCCTGGATGGCTGGGCATTCGGATTTTTTTGGCGCCTTCTCAGAAGCAGATGGTCCAGCAGGCACATCTTTCTGGGTCGGTTCAGACGGCCAACCTTTTTTTTTTTTAACAATTTATTGGGGCTCATACAATTCTTATCACAGTCCATACATATACATACATCAATTGTATAAAGCACATCTGTACAGTCTTTGCCCTAATCATTTTTTTCTCCTCTTTTCTTTTTTTACATTTTATTAGGGACTCATACAACTCTTATCACAATCCATACATATACATACATCAATTGTATAAAGCACATCCATACATTCCCTGCCCCAATCATTCTCAAGGCATTTGCTCTCCACTTATGCCCCTTGCATCAGGTCCTCTTTTTTTTTTCCCCTCCCTCCCCGCTCCCCCCTCCCTCATGTGCCCTTGGTAATTTATACATCGTTATTTTGTCATATCTTGCCCTATCCAGAGTCTCCCTTCCCCCCTTCTCTGCTGTCCCTCTCCCAGGGAAGAGGTCACATGTGGATCCTTGTAATCAGTTACCCCTTTCCAACCCACTCACCCTCCACTCTCCCAGCATCGTCCCTCACATCCTTGGTCCTGAAGATATCATCCACCCTGGATTCCCTGTACCTCCAACCCTCATATGCACCAGTGTACAACCTCTGCCCTATCCAGCCCTGCAAGGTAGAATTCGGATCATGGTAGTTGGGGGGAGGAAGCATCCAGGATCTGGGGGAAAGCTGTGTTCTTCATCGGTACTACCTCACACCCTAATTAACCCATCTCCTCTCCTGGCCAACCTTTTTGAGAGGAGCGCTTACCGGCCTGTTTTCCTCACAAAAGACCCCAGCCCCGAAAGCTCTGCCGAGCAGTTTAGGCCACAGCCCTGGGTCTTTGCGAGTTGGAGACTCACTGCAGGGCAACGTCTGGGTTCTATGGTTCTTGGTTGCCCTGTGGGACAGGCCACGGGGGCCCTCTCCTACCTTTGAAGGCAGGTGACTGACTCTCTTGGCCGACTTGTGCGGAATTCCCCAGAGCTCTGAAGAAGACCCTTCTCTGGATGACAGCTGGAAGTTTGGGCGCTTGTGTGGAAAAAAGGAAGGCTTACCTAGCCTTGGACCAGGTTCCAGGGGTGGAGGAGAGCAGGACTGGGACACAGGTAGAAAAGACGGCCTCCAAACCCCACAGTCATGTCTTTACCACCCCCTACCCCAGCACTGAGTGCTGAGGGCAGATGAGGGTAGTTAGTCCTTCCTGCGGGGGTGGGGGGCAGGTTTGGGAGCCCCAGGGAGCCCCAGGGGCAGGTTTGGGAACCCCAGGGAGCCCTGTGCTCTCAAATCTCAGGACCCTCCTCTGCTTAGGATGGCCTCTCCCTCATCTGAAACTGGAGAGGTCCAGGAAGGGGCAAGGCCCTCCCAATCGCCTGTGTGTGCCCCCTGGGCCTGGGCAGGAGCAAAGGGGGCAGTAGGTTGCCCTGAGGGTCTGGCCCCAGGCAGCACTGGTTTTAGGCGTGACCCTCTGCAAGTCAGGAGCCTTGTGGCTGGGCCTCGGTGACTCAGAGGAGGGGGGAGGGTGGGGCCGAGATGTGGGCGAGGGTGAGTCGGCTGCCCCTCCTCTTGCTCGCTGGCTGCTGGCTCAGCACCAAAGGGGCCTTGCTCAAGGGGGAAGAGGGGGTGCTGGGGGCCCTGGGTGGCTTCAACACTACCCAGAGAGGCCTTTGGGCTGCGAGGCTTTCTGCTTCCCTGCAACTGCCTAGATCCTTGTCTGCAGGGAGCTGGATTCTGGGAAAAGGCACCAGTTCTTCTCCCCCCCTAGCCTGGCTGTTTCATGGAGGGAATGGTCAGCAGGACTATGCCTGACAGGAAGGGAGGCGGTGTTTCCCTGGCTCCCACCGCTGCCAGCTCAGCTCTCAACCTAGCTCCTAGCTTGCACCTGTGCTGAGGACAGACGGCCCATCAGTAGCCTCAGTGATTCATGAATCTAACAGGAGGTGGGCCCTGGTGGGGGTGGGGGCTGTGTGCTTACCCCCCACCCTCCCCTCTGTGTCATCGTCTGCCTGATACTGTCACCACAGCTAAGTGGCCATGATTTTCCAAGAAGGCACAATCCCGGCCTTCCATGCAAACTCCAGCCCCTTCAAAGCCCCACGATATGCCATCCCCTCAGAAGTTCTCCCAGGCCTTCTGGACCATTCTGAGGCGGATGGGGGGCACATCCAAAGCCTGTTTGTATCTGGGGCGGGAACCAGGCCTTTTCAGAGCCTGTGGCGCGGGCAGCTGGCACATGGAGGGCGTTCAACAAGTGTTTAGAGGTGGCATGAGTCAGCTGAGGTGCTATTTGAGGCAGTATGTAATAAAGGGTGGGCCCTGGGTATCTGCCCCTTGCTGGGGCTCTGCTGGGGCCAGCACGGTGTTGTACACAGGAGTCCGTGGATCCTGCATGCACTGACTGATTGGTGACTCATTTCTAGATGTAAACAGCTTCGGGGTGGGGCCCTGGGTGAGGTCCCCCGTGATCGATCGGGTCCCCCGCACAGATTCAGCGGCATGCTGCAGGGTGACGCGGCCGCCCCCACTGTGTGTGCGTGGCTGTGGTCCTTGGCTGTGGCCACTACCAGAGTATCCACCACTGCCAGCTCACCCCATGACCGGAGGGCATCTTTCTGACCGAGTGTTGGCACCCAGGGGGCCCTGGCTCGGGGCCCAGTGTGGGCAGCTGAGAGCTTTGACTCACTGAGGCTCGGGCGGTGCCTGGGGGGACTGGGGCTTCTCTGTTTCCAGCCAGAGCCGGACCAGAGCTCCTGGGTTTGAAGGTCATCTGTCCTGTGACCTGGGTTAGACCGGGTCCCCGGGGGGAGGGAGTGCTCTCTGGCCTGCCTCCCCGCCTCCCATGCTGACCCCTCTGAGTGTCTCATATGCTTTAAAAGTGGAGGGTAGGACAGGGCACCGGGGAAAGAAGTAGAGATCACGTCCTCCCGCTGGCAGGTGGCTTCTGGAACCTCAGTCTTCCTCCGCAGGACGGGGACAGCCACGTGTACGTGGAGTCCCAAGGTGGGCCTGAACCGTTAGGCGTTTGAATCCCCGTGGGTTTCTGGAAGAGCTGCTTCTGAGTGAGGAGCCCCAGGAAAGGCCGCAGTTTAACTCGGATGCCGCCAGCGTCGCTTGTTTTGGTGTGTTTCACACCTGCCTCCTGAAGCTGCCTCACCACGACCCTAACCGGAGAGTGTGCGCCGCTCAGCCTCCCCTTCCCAGCCTGAGGGTCGCCCCTGCCCTGTCAGCTCCACTCTCCTGAGGACACAGAGGTCCTGAGGAGTGAAGTGGCCCCTGCCGAGAGGTGGAGGCTGAGTCAGGATTCCCGTGATGCCAGGCTGGAGAGCGGGGTTGGCAGTGGACGGGGCGGGGGGGGGGCGCGGGGAGCCCCACGCCTCCCTTGCAGGATGAAGGGCCAGGGGGCTCCGGGGCCCAGCCAGAGGGTAGTGGTGGTGTGTTGCCTCTCTGAGTTCTGGCCTGGGGTGGGCGGGGCACAGCACTTGGCTGTCTGTGGCCCCTTGGGTGGCGGCTGGTTAGGGGACCCTGGACGCCAGCATCTCAGTCTCCTTGTGATCTGTCTCCTAGGCTGTGTTGACAGATTGCTGAGGGAGAAAGAGCCTGCGACGAGGAAGAGGAGGAAGTGAGGACGAGGGGCGGGCTCCCGGCACGGCATTCGCTCGGCAACGGACCTTGCAAAAGGTCAGGAGGGGGAATGAAGACGAGGTGGGGGTGAAGGGGGGCAGGGGATGGGGTGGTGGAGACACGCTGCTCCTCTGGGGGTGGGCCGCTGGGTCCCCCGCCCACGGGGCCTTTCCACGCTCTCCATGGGAGACACACTGCGCAGCCCCTCCCAGTCCCCCTTGGCGCCCCGACCCTGGTCCCTGACCCCCATCTCTTCCTCTCATCCCAGATGGACAAGGAAGAGGAGGCAACTCGGGAGCTGCTGCTGCCCAGTTGGCAGGGCAGCGGCTCCCACGGGCTGACCATCGCCCAGCGTGACGACGGCGTCTTCGTGCAGGAGGTGGTGCACAACTCCCCTGCGGCCCGCACTGGGGTGGTCAAGGAGGGTGAGTCACCCCACGGCTGCTGGAGGGCAGGGAGCAGGCAGGAGTGACTGTGGAGGGTAGTGGTGGGGTCTCAGTGACATCAGGCTGCGCCCCAAGCCCCACCTGGATCCACTGTCCCCACTGGGTTCCTCCCTTGCAGGCTTGGGATGGGAGGGGGGAATGGAGGGGCCCCTGCATGGTCCTGAGTTCTGACTGCACCCTTTACAGCTCTGTGGCTTTGGGAAAATATTCTGGCTTCTCGAAGCCTGGGCTCCCTCCCCTGAGAACTGGGCAGCCCCTCCAGGCCTTCCTTGCAGGATGGTCCCGAGGATGAAGGGCCAGGGGGCTCCAGGGCCCAGGAAGTGGGTAGGGGTCTCGTGTTGCCTCCCTGAAGCCCCCTGGGCCGGGGCAGGTCTGATCTGCTTCTTGCTTCTCAGGGGACCAGATTGTGGGAGCCACCATCTACTTTGACAACCTGCAGTCGGGCGAGGTGACCCAGCTGCTGAACACCATGGGCCACCACACTGTGGGCCTGAAGCTGCACCGCAAGGGGGACCACTCCCCAGAACCGGGGCAGACCTGGACCCACGAAGTCTTTAGCTCCCGCAGCAGCTCCGAGGTGGTGCTGGTGAGTCCCGCCCGCCCCTCCCCGTCAGTGTCAGTCAGTGGACCAGCCCACTTCTCCTGTACCTGCCCCCCCGCCCCCCCTCCCTGGGACGTGCCTGAGCCTTGGCCAGCACATTTGTCCCCATTCCTGTGTGGCATGTGGCTGGTGGAAGATAGTTGCTTCAGGGAGTTCCGGTCGCCCCACCTTCTGCTGGGGGGCGGGGGTGGGAGGAGGAGGAGGAAGCCGGCGACTCTGTGAGTATCTTTGACATGATTTCCCAGGTACCCTCTGCTGCTGAGGCTGGGCAGCGAAGTGGCTGAGTGCCTGTGGGGATGTCATTCTGCTCCTTTGGATGGCTTGTTCATTTAAATGTTAATGGGCGCTCAAACTGAAAGTGTCCATACCAGCCTCTTTGGCCCCCTCAAGGCCTGGTGAGGTGCTCAGGGCTTGGGGAAGCTTCCCTCCCTTTTAAACAAACACGCTGGTGAGTCGAGAGCTACGGGGGTCAAGGTGGCTCACTCCTGGGAAGCCGTACCAATCACTCCTTGATAGCGGTTCCTCAGCACAGTGTGGGCATTGACCAGGCCCCGCTCTGCCCATGGCTTCCGCTGAGCAGGAATCTCTTCCCCAAGCTCTGTTCGCCTCCTGTGATATGATTGGCCCCCTTTCTGTTGTTCCCCCCACCCCCTCTTCTGGTGCTGTGTCCCAGAGGCTCTGTGGTACCTCCCTGTGGTCAGCTGGGCTGCGTGCGGGCCGGGCTCCTGGTCACCCCCGGCCGGCTGGGCTACAACCTCTGCTGGTGCGTGTCTTTCTGCAGAGCGGGGGTGACGAGGAGTACCAGCGCATCTACACCACCAAGATCAAGCCTCGGCTGAAGTCGGAGGACGGGGTGGAAGGAGACCCCGGGGAGACCCAGAGCCGCACCATCACAGTGACCAGAAAGGTCACAGCCTACACTGTGGACGTGACGAGCCGCGAAGGTGCCAAGGACATCGACATCAGCAGCCCCGAATTCAAGATCAAGATCCCCAAGCAGGACCTGACCGAAATCTCCCCCGTGGAGGTGGAGACCCAGCCGGGGAAGACCGTGATCCGTCTACCCTCGGGCTCAGGCTCGGGCACGGCCTCTGCCGTGGACATCCGAGCAGGGGCCCTTTCTGCTTCGGAACCAGAGCTCCAAGGCGCCGGCCACTCGAAATTCCAGGTCACCGTGCCTGGGATCAAGGTGGGAAGCCCGGACGCCCATGTCAGTGCAAAAGGCTTGGATTTAGGTGGCCAAGGAGGGGTCCAGGCTTCGGGCGTGGACATCATATCTTCTCCTGGCGGCAGGGCAGTCACTGTGCAGGGCCCGTCCCTAGGGAGTGGTGAGAACGGGAAAGTGAAAATCCCTACCTTGAAGATGCCCAAGTTTGGTGTCTCAACAGGGCCCACGGGTCAGGCACCAGAGGCCGGGCTGAACGTCTTTGCCCCTGAGTTCTCCATGGGGCCTAAGGGCAGCAAGCCAGGCTTGGCCGTCAGCGGGAACATCCAGGCCCCCCACCTAGAAGTCAGCGGGCCTTCTGCCAATCTCGAGGGCCTTGGGGGGAAGCTGAAGGGCCCTCAAATCACCGGGCCATCCCTTGAGGGTGGCCTAGGTCTGAAAGGTGCCAAGCCACAGGGGAGTGCTGGGGTGGACATCTCTGCGCCCAAAGTGGAGGGCCGCATCACCGGCCCCAGTGTGGAGGTTCGAGCCCCTGCCATTGATGGTCACAGGACTGGGGGAAAAGTGAGCATGCCCAAGGTGGATGTCCCCAAGTTGTCTGGGTCCGGCTTTAAGGGAGAAGGAGCTGGCCTTGATGTGACCCTGCCTGCCGGGGAAGTGACTCTTCCTGGGGTGTCTGGGGAGGTCAGCCTGCCTGGGGTTGTTGCTGGTGGTCTGGAAGGGAAGGTGAAGGGTACCAAAGTCACGACCCCTGAGATGATGGTTCAGAAGCCTAAGATCTCCATGCAGGATGTGGACCTGAGCCTGCGGTCTCCTAAACTGAAAGGGGATTTGAAGGTTTCGGCACCTGGGATCCAGGGGGACGTGAAAGGCCCTCACGTGGCAGGTCAAGGACCCAAGGTGGACATAGAAGCCCCCAGCCTCGAGGGGACCCTCACAGGTCCCACGCTGAGTGGCCCCTACAGGAAGACGGGGACTTGCAAGATCTCCATGGCCGACGTCGACCTCAGTGTGGCTGTGCCGAAGGGGAAAGGGGGCGTCGAAGTCACTCTCCCCAAAGTGGAAGGGCAAATGAAAGCCCCCAAAGTGGATGTCAAAGGCCCGAAGGCGGATGTCACTGCCCCCGATGTGGACGTCCACGGCCCAGAGTGGAACCTGAAGATGCCCAAGATGAAAACGCCCAAGTTCAGTAGCCCTGGCGTCAAAGTGGAAGGGCCGGAGTTAGACGTGAATCTACCAAAAGGCGATGTTGGTATTTCAGGGCCCAAGGTTAATGTGGAAGCCCCAACTGTGAACGTTGAGGGCCTGGGGGGCAAACTTAAAGGTCCTGATGTCAAGTTGCCCGAAGGGAGTGTGAAGACACCAAAGATCTCCATGCCTGATGTAGATTTCCACGTCACAGGCACAAAGGTGAAGGGCCAGTATGACGTCACAGTGCCAAAGCTGGAAGGGGAAATCAAGGGCCCCAAAGTGGACATTGATGCCCCAGACGTGGAATTTCATGGCCCAGACTGGCATCTGAAGATGCCCAAGATGAAAATGCCCAAATTCCACGTGCCAGGGGTCAAGGCAGAGGGCCCGGATGCGGATGTGACGCTGCCCAAGGCCAACGTGGACATTTCTGGGCCCAAGGTGGATGTGGGTGGCCCAGAAGTGAGCATTGAGGGCCCAGAAGGCAAGTTAAAAGGGCCGAAGTTCAAGATGCCGGAGATGAACATAAAGGCGCCCAAGATCTCCATGCCAGATGTGGACTTGCACTTGAAAGGTCCCAGTGTGAAGGGAGAGTACGATGTCACAGGGCCAAAGGTCGGAGGTGAGATGAAAGTGCCTGACGTGGAACTGAAGAGTGCGAAAGTGGATGTGGATGTCCCAGACGTGAATGTGCAAGGCCCAGACTGGCACCTGAAGATGCCCAAGATGAAGATGCCCAAGTTCAGCATGCCTGGCTTCAAAGCAGAGGGTCCGGAAGTGGATGTGAACCTGCCCAAGGCTGACATTGATGTGTCTGGCCCTAAGGTGAATGTTGACCTTCCAGATGTGAGCATTGAAGGACCGGAAGGGAAGCTGAAGGGTCCCAAGTTTAAGATGCCCGAGATGAACATTAAGGCCCCCAAGGTCTCCATGCCGGATGTGGATTTGCATATGAAAGGCCCCAAGGTAAAGGGAGAGTATGATGTCACCATGCCAAAGTTAGAAGGTGAGCTCAAAGAGCCTAAGGTAAATATATCTGCCCCAGATGTTGAAGTTCAGGGTCCCGATTGGAACCTGAAGATGCCCAAGATGAAGATGCCCAAGTTCAGCATGCCCAGTCTCAAAGGAGAGGGCCCGGAAGTGGATGTGAGCCTGCCCAAGGCCGATCTGGACCTTTCTGGGCCCAAGGTGGATATGAGTGCTCCTGATGTGAGCTTTGAAGGCCCAGAAGGGAAACTGAAAGGCCCCAAGTTCAAGATGCCCGAGATGCACTTCAAAGCTCCTAAGATGTCACTTCCAGATGTTGACCTGAATCTTAAAGGCCCCAAAGGGAAAGGAAATCTTGATGTGTCCGCACCAAAGGTCGAAGGTGAGGTCAAGCTTCCAGATGTGGACATGAAAGGCCCCCAGGTGGACCTTCAGGCACCAGATGTTGATGTTCAGGGTCCTGATTGGAGTCTGAAGATGCCCAAGATGAAAATGCCCAAGTTCAGCATGCCCGGCTTCAAAGCAGAGGGCCCAGAGGTGGATGTGAACCTGCCCAAGGCCGACATTGATGTGTCTGGCCCTAAGGTGGACATTGAAGCCCCTGATGTGAGCCTTGAGTGTCCGGATGCCAAGTTGAAAGGTCCCAAGTTCAAGATGCCCGAGATGCACTTCAAGGCCCCCAAGGTCTCCATGCCCGACGTGGACTTACACTTGAAAGGCCCCAAAGTCAAGGGCGACCTGGACATGTCTGTGCCCAAGGTAGAAGGTGAAATGAAAGTGCCAGATGTGGACCTCAAAGGGCCCAAGGTGGACATCAGCGCCCCAGATGTGGACGTTCACGGCCCAGACTGGCACCTGAAGATGCCTAAGGTGAAAATGCCCAAGTTCGGCATGCCCGGCTTCAAAGCAGAGGGCCCAGAGGTGGATGTGAACCTGCCCAAGGCTGACATTGATGTGTCTGGCCCTAAGGTGGACATTGAAGCCCCTGATGTGAGCCTTGAGTGTCCGGATGCCAAGTTGAAAGGTCCCAAGTTCAAGATGCCCGAGATGCACTTCAAGGCCCCCAAGATCTCCATGCCCGATGTGGACTTACACTTGAAAGGCCCCAAAGTCAAGGGCGACCTGGACGTGTCTGTGCCCAAGGTAGAAGGTGAAATGAAAGTGCCAGATGTGGACCTCAAAGGGCCCAAGGTGGACATCAGCGCCCCAGATGTGGACGTTCATGGCCCAGACTGGAACTTGAAGATGCCCAAGATGAAAATGCCCAAGTTCAGCATGCCCGGCTTCAAAGCAGAGGGCCCAGAAGTGGAAGTGAACCTGCCCAAGGCTGACATTGACATCTCAGGGCCCAAAGTGGACATTGAAGCCCCAGATGTGAGCCTTGAGGGACCAGAAGGGAAGCTGAAAGGCCCCAAGTTCAAGATGCCCGAGATGCACTTCAAGGCTCCCAAGATCTCTATGCCTGATGTGGACCTGAATCTTAAGGGGCCCAAACTAAAAGGAGACGTGGACGTGTCTGTGCCCAAGTTAGAAGGTGAAATGAAAGTGCCAGATGTGGACCTCAAAGGGCCCAAAGTGGACATCAGCGCCCCAGATGTGGACGTTCACGGCCCAGATTGGCACCTGAAGATGCCCAAGGTGAAAATGCCCAAGTTCAGCATGCCTGGCTTCAAAGGGGAGGGCCCAGAAGTGGAAGTGAACCTACCCAAGGCCGACATTGGTGTCTCAGGGCCTCAAGTAGATGTAAGTGCACCGCATGTCAATATTGAAGTTCCAGATGCCAAACTGAAGGGCCCCAAGTTCAAGATACCAGAAGTGAATATTAAACCTCAGAAGATATCCATGCCAGATGTTGGTTTACATTTGAAAGGCCCTAAAATAAAAGGCGATTATGATGTTTCAGCTCCAAAACTAGAAGGAGAGATAAAAGCTCCTGATGTGCATGTTAAAGGCCCCAAAGTAGACGTGAATGCCCCAGGTGTGGATGCTCATGGCCCAGACTGGCACCTGAAGATGCCCAAGGTGAAAATGCCCAAGTTCAGCATGCCTGGCTTCAAAGGAGAGGGCCCAGAGGTGGATATGAACCTGCCCAAGGCCGACATCGATGTGTCAGGACCCAAGGTGGACATTGAAGGTCCTGATGTCAATATTGAAGGTCCAGATGCAAAACTGAAGGGCCCCAAGTTCAAGATGCCAACCATGAATATACAGACACACAAAATTTCTATGCCCGATGTTGGACTTAATCTGAAATCCCCTAAGCTGAAAGGTGATGTAGATGTTTCCCTTCCAAAAATGGAAGGAGACTTGACAGGCCCTGAAGTTGATTTGAAAGCCCCTAAGATGGATGTGAATGTTGGCGAGGTCGATCTAGAATGTCCAGAAGGGAAGTTGAAAGGCCCCAAGTTCAAGATGCCTGAGATGCATTTCAAGGCGCCCAAGATCTCCATGCCAAACGTGGACTTACACTTGAAAGGCCCCAAAGTCAAGGGGGACATGGACGTGTCTGTGCCCAAACTGGAAGGAGATTTGAAAGGACCCAGTGTGGATGTGGAGGTGCCCGATGTTGATATGGAATGTCCGGATGCCAAGTTGAAAGGTCCCAAGTTCAAGATGCCTGAGATGCACTTCAAGGCCCCCAAGATCTCCATGCCCGACGTGGACTTACACTTGAAAGGCCCCAAAGTCAAGGGCGACCTGGACGTGTCTGTGCCCAAGGTAGAAGGTGAAATGAAAGTGCCAGATGTGGACCTCAAAGGGCCCAAGGTGGACATCAGCACCCCAGATGTGGATGTTCATGGCCCAGACTGGCACCTGAAGATGCCTAAGGTGAAAATGCCCAAATTCGGCATGCCCGGCTTCAAAGCAGAGGGCCCAGAGGTGGATGTGAACCTGCCCAAGGCCGACGTTGATGTGTCTGGCCCTAAGGTGGACATTGAAGCCCCTGATGTGAGCCTTGAGTGTCCGGATGCCAAGTTGAAAGGTCCCAAGTTCAAGATGCCCGAGATGCACTTCAAGGCCCCCAAGATCTCCATGCCCGACGTGGACTTACACTTGAAAGGCCCCAAAGTCAAGGGCGACCTGGACGTGTCTGTGCCCAAGGTAGAAGGTGAAATGAAAGTGCCGGATGTGGACCTCAAAGGGCCCAAAGTGGACATCAGCGCCCCAGATGTGGACGTTCACGGCCCAGACTGGCACCTGAAGATGCCCAAGATGAAAATGCCCAAGTTCAGCATGCCTGGCTTCAAAGCAGAGGGCCCAGAGGTGGATGTGAACCTGCCCAAGGCCGACGTTGATGTGTCTGGCCCTAAGGTGGACATTGAAGCCCCTGATGTGAGCCTTGAGTGTCCGGATGCCAAGTTGAAAGGTCCCAAGTTCAAGATGCCCGAGATGCACTTCAAGGCCCCCAAGATCTCCATGCCCGACGTGGACTTACACTTGAAAGGCCCCAAAGTCAAGGGCGACCTGGACGTGTCTGTGCCCAAGGTAGAAGGTGAAATGAAAGTGCCGGATGTGGACCTCAAAGGGCCCAAAGTGGACATCAGCGCCCCAGATGTGGACGTTCACGGCCCAGACTGGCACCTGAAGATGCCCAAGATGAAAATGCCCAAGTTCAGCATGCCTGGCTTCAAAGCAGAGGGCCCAGAGGTGGATGTGAACCTGCCCAAGGCCGACGTTGATGTGTCTGGCCCTAAGGTGGACATTGAAGCCCCTGATGTGAGCCTTGAGTGTCCGGATGCCAAGTTGAAAGGTCCCAAGTTCAAGATGCCCGAGATGCACTTCAAGGCCCCCAAGATCTCCATGCCCGACGTGGACTTACACTTGAAAGGCCCCAAAGTCAAGGGTGACCTGGACGTGTCTGTGCCCAAGGTAGAAGGTGAAATGAAAGTGCCGGATGTGGACCTCAAAGGGCCCAAAGTGGACATCAGCGCCCCAGATGTGGACGTTCACGGCCCAGACTGGCACCTGAAGATGCCCAAGATGAAAATGCCCAAGTTCAGCATGCCTGGCTTCAAAGCAGAGGGCCCAGAGGTGGACGTGGACCTGCCCAAGGCCGACGTTGATGTGTCTGGCCCTAAGGTGGACATTGAAGCCCCTGATGTGAGCCTTGAGTGTCCGGATGCCAAGTTGAAAGGTCCCAAGTTCAAGATGCCCGAGATGCACTTCAAGGCCCCCAAGATCTCCATGCCCGACGTGGACTTACACTTGAAAGGCCCCAAAGTCAAGGGCGACCTGGACATGTCTGTGCCCAAGGTAGAAGGTGAAATGAAAGTGCCAGATGTGGACCTCAAAGGGCCCAAGGTGGACATCAGCGCCCCAGATGTGGACGTTCACGGCCCAGACTGGCACCTGAAGATGCCCAAGATGAAAATGCCCAAGTTCAGCATGCCTGGCTTCAAAGCAGAGGGCCCAGAGGTGGATGTGAACCTGCCCAAGGCCGACGTTGATGTGTCCGGCCCTAAGGTGGACATTGAAGCCCCTGATGTGAGCCTTGAGTGTCCGGATGCCAAGTTGAAAGGTCCCAAGTTCAAGATGCCCGAGATGCACTTCAAGGCCCCCAAGATCTCCATGCCCGACGTGGACTTACACTTGAAAGGCCCCAAAGTCAAGGGCGACCTGGACATGTCTGTGCCCAAGGTAGAAGGTGAAATGAAAGTGCCAGATGTGGACCTCAAAGGGCCCAAGGTGGACATCAGCGCCCCAGATGTGGACGTTCACGGCCCAGACTGGCACCTGAAGATGCCCAAGATGAAAATGCCCAAGTTCAGCATGCCTGGCTTCAAAGCAGAGGGCCCAGAAGTGGATGTGAACCTGCCCAAGGCCGACGTTGATGTGTCCGGCCCTAAGGTGGACATTGAAGCCCCTGATGTGAGCCTTGAGTGTCCGGATGCCAAGTTGAAAGGTCCCAAGTTCAAGATGCCCGAGATGCACTTCCATGCCCCTAAGATCTCCATGCCAGACGTTGATTTCAACTTAAAGGGACCAAAAATCAAGGGAGATGTTGATATGTCTGCTCCAAAGCTGGAAGGAGAGTTAGAGGGCCCAGAATTGGATGTCAAGGGCCCCAAATTGGAAGTTGATATGCCAGACATAGGTGTAGAAGGCCCAGAGGGCAAATGGAAAAGTCCCAAGTTTAAGATGCCAGATATGCACTTTAAAGCTCCCAAAATTTCCATGCCAGACATTGACCTACACTTAAAGAGCCCAAAGATAAAAGCAGATGTTGACATAGATGTTCCCAAATTGGAAGGGGACGTCCGCGGCCCAGATATTGACATTGAAGGACCAGATGGCAAGTTGAAAGGTCCCAAGTTCAAGATGCCTGAGATGCACTTCAAGGCCCCTAAGATCTCTATGCCTGATATGAACTTGAACTTGAAAGGCCCCAAAGTCAAAGGGGACATAGACGTATCTGTGCCCAAAGTAGAAGGTGAAATGAAAGTGCCAGATGTGGACATTAAAGGGCCAAAAGTGGACATCGATGTCCCAGATGTGGATGTCCATGGCCCAGACTGGCATCTGAAGATGCCCAAGATGAAAATGCCCAAGTTCAGCATGCCTGGCTTCAAAGGAGAGGGCCCAGAGGTGGACGTGAACCTGCCCAAGGCGGACATTGACGTGTCAGGCCCCAAGGTGGACATTGATGTACCAGATGTGAACATTGAAGGTCCAGATGCAAAGTTGAAAGGTCCCAAGTTCAAGATGCCCGAGATGAACATTAAGGCTCCCAAGATCTCCATGCCTGACTTTGATCTACACCTGAAAGGCCCCAAGGTGAAAGGTGATGTGGACGTTTCCCTGCCTAAGGTGGAAGGTGACCTAAAGGGCCCTGAGGTTGACATCAAAGGCCCCAAAGTGGACATTGATGTCCCAGATGTGGATGTCCATGGCCCCGACTGGCACCTGAAGATGCCCAAGGTGAAAATGCCCAAGTTCGGCATGCCTGGCTTCAAAGGAGAGGGCCCAGAGGTGGATGTGAACCTGCCCAAGGCTGACATTGACCTGTCAGGCCCCAAGGTGGATATTGAAGGCCCTGATGTGAACATTGAAGGTCCAGATGCAAAGCTGAAAGGCCCCAAGTTCAAGATGCCCGAGATGAACATCAAAGCCCCCAAGATCTCCATGCCTGACTTTGATCTACACCTGAAAGGCCCCAAGGTGAAGGGTGATGTGGACGTTTCCCTGCCTAAGGTGGAAGGTGACCTAAAGGGCCCTGAGGTTGACATCAAAGGCCCCAAAGTGGACATTGATGTCCCAGATGTGGATGTCCATGGCCCCGACTGGCACCTGAAGATGCCCAAGGTGAAAATGCCCAAGTTCAGCATGCCTGGCTTCAAGGGAGAAGGTCCAGAAGTAGATGTGAACCTGCCTAAGGCGGACATTGACGTGTCAGGCCCCAAGGTGGACATTGATGTTCCAGATGTGAGCCTTGAAGGTCCAGATGCAAAACTGAAAGGCCCCAAGTTCAAGATGCCTGAGATGAACATCAAGGCTCCTAAGATCTCCATGCCGGATATTGATCTGAATCTGAAGGGACCCAAAGTGAAGGGAGATATGGATGTGTCTTTGCCAAAAGTGGAAGGTGAGATCCAAGTTCCAGATGTGGACATCACAGGACCCAAAGTGGACCTCAGTGCTCCAGATGTGGATGTCCATGGTCCGGACTGGCACCTGAAGATGCCCAAGATGAAAATGCCCAAGTTCAGCATGCCTGGCTTCAAAGCGGAGGGCCCAGAGGTGAATGTGAACCTGCCCAAGGCCGACATCGATGTTTCAATGCCCAAGGTGGACATTGATGTTCCAGATGTGAGCCTTGAAGGTCCAGATGCAAAGCTGAAAGGCCCCAAGTTCAAGATGCCCGAGATGAACATCAAGGCTCCCAAGATCTCCATGCCGGATTTGGACCTTAATCTCAAAGGCCCCAAAGTGAAAGGAGACATGGATGTTTCGCTTCCAAATGTAGAAGGTGGTTTGAAAGGACCTTCTCTGGACATAAAAGGCCCAAAGTTAGACATAGAGGCTCCAGATATTGACATTCATGGCCCAGAAGGCAAATTAAAAGGTCCCAAACTGAAGATGCCCGATATGCATGTGAACATGCCCAAGATCTCCATGCCAGAAATTGACTTGAATTTGAAAGGCTCTAAGCTGAAGGGAGATGTGGATATCTCTGGACCCAAATTAGAGGCTGACATGAAATCTCCCAAATTAGATGTAAAAGTTCCAGAAGTGGACATTTCTGGTCCTAAGGTCAATATTGAAGGGAAGTCGAAGAAATCTCGTTTTAAGCTTCCCAAGTTTAATTTTTCAGGCTCCAAAGTTCAGACACCCGAAGTGGATGTCAAAGTCAAGAAACCCGATTTGGAAGTCACGGGTCCAAAAATGGATGTGAATGCTCCTGATGTTGAGGTGCAAGGGAAAGTGAAAGGATCGAAGTTCAAAATGCCTTTCTTGAGCATCTCATCTCCCAAAGTGTCCATGCCTGATGTGGAATTAAATCTGAAAGGGCCTAAAGGCAAAGGCGACTTAGATGTTGCAGTTCCCAGTTTAGAAGGTGACTTTAAGGGGCCCAAAGTGGATCTCAAGGCACCAGAAGTCCATCTCGATGCACCGGATGTAGATGTTCATGGTCCAGACTGGAATCTGAAAATGCCCAAGATGAAGATGCCCAAGTTTGGGGTGCCTGGCTTAAAAGCAGAAGGGCCAGACATGTCCGTGGATCTACCAAAAGGCGATATCAGTTTGGAAGGTCCCAGTGTCAACCTGGAAGGTCCAGGAATCAATGTGGAAGGTCCAGAGGGAAGCTTAAAGGGCCCCAAGATTAAGATGCCTGACTTGAATATCAAAGCTCCCAAGATCTCCATGCCCGACATTGACTTGAACCTGAAGGGTCCCAAGGTGAAAGGTGATGTGGATGTTTCTCTGCCCAAAGTAGAAGGAAACCTCAGAGGGCCTGAGGTTGACATCAAAGGCCCCAAAGTGGACATCGATGCCCCAGATGTGGACGTTCACGGCCCAGACTGGCACCTGAAGATGCCCAAGGTGAAAATGCCCAAGTTCAGCATGCCTGGCTTCAAAGGAGAGGGCCCAGAGGTGGATGTGAACCTGCCCAAGGCTGACATTGATGTGTCAGGCCCCAAGGTGGACATTGATGTTCCAGATGTGAGCCTTGAAGGTCCAGATGCAAAACTGAAGGGTCCCAAGTTCAAGATGCCCGACATGAACATCAAGGCGCCCAAGATCTCCATGCCTGACTTTGATCTACACCTGAAAGGCCCCAAGGTGAAGGGTGATGTGGACGTTTCCCTGCCTAAGGTGGAAGGTGACCTAAAGGGCCCGGACATTGACATCAAAGGCCCCAAAGTGGACATCGACGTCCCAGATGTGAGCCTTGAAGGTCCAGACGCAAAACTGAAGGGGCCCAAGTTCAAGATGCCGGAGATGAACATTAAGGCCCCCAAGATCTCCATGCCTGACTTTGATCTAAACTTGAAGGGACCCAAAATGAAGGGTGATGTGGACGTGACGTTGCCAAAAGTGGAAGGCGATCTCAAAGGTCCCGAAATAGAGATCAAGGGCCCCAAATTGGACATTGACACTCCTGATGTTAACATCGAAGGCCCGGAAGGAAAATTAAAAGGGCCTAAATTTAAGATGCCAGAGATGCACCTCAAGGCCCCCAAGATCTCGATGCCAGACATTGACTTGAACCTGAAGGGCCCTAAAGTGAAGGGGGAGGTTGATGCTTCACTTCCCAAGGTCAAAGGGGATCTGAAAGGTCCGGAAGTTGACTTAAAAGGCCCTAAAGTGGACATCGATGTTCCAGATGTGGACGTTCATGGCCCAGACTGGCACCTGAAGATGCCCAAGGTGAAAATGCCCAAGTTCAGCATGCCTGGCTTCAAAGGAGAGGGCCCAGAGGTGGATGTGAACCTGCCCAAAGCTGACATTGACCTGTCAGGCCCCAAGGTGGACATTGATGTTCCAGATGTGAGCCTTGAAGGTCCAGATGCAAAGCTGAAAGGCCCCAAGTTCAAGATGCCTGAGATGAACATCAAGGCTCCCAAGATCTCCATGCCTGACTTTGATCTACACCTGAAAGGCCCCAAGGTGAAGGGTGATGTGGACGTTTCCCTGCCTAAGGTGGAAGGTGACCTAAAGGGCCCGGACGTTGACATCAAAGGCCCCAAAGTGGACATCGACGTCCCAGATGTGGATGTTCACGGGCCAGACTGGCACCTGAAGATGCCCAAAGTGAAAATGCCCAAGTTCAGTATGCCTGGCTTCAAGGGACAGGGCCCAGAGGTGGATGTGAACCTGCCCAAGGCTGACATTGACGTGTCAGGACCCAAGGTGGATATTGAAGGCCCTGATGTCAACATTGAAGGTCCAGATGCCAAGTTAAAAGGTTCCAAGTTCAAGATGCCTGAAATGAACATCAAGGCTCCCAAGATCTCCATGCCTGACTTTGATCTACACCTGAAAGGCCCCAAGGTGAAAGATGATGTGGACGTTTCCCTGCCTAAGGTGGAAGGTGACCTAAAGGGCCCTGAGGTTGACATCAAAGGTCCCAAAGTGGACATCGACGTCCCAGATGTGGATGTTCACGGGCCAGACTGGCACCTGAAGATGCCCAAGGTGAAAATGCCCAAGTTCAGCATGCCTGGCTTCAAGGGAGAGGGCCCAGAGGTGGACGTGAAACTGCCCAAGGCTGACATTGACGTGTCAGGCCCCAAGGTGGACATTGATGTACCAGATGTGAACATTGAAGGTCCAGATGCAAAGTTGAAAGGTCCCAAGTTCAAGATGCCTGAGATGAACATCAAGGCTCCCAAGATCTCCATGCCTGACTTTGATCTACACCTGAAAGGCCCCAAGGTGAAGGGTGATGTGGATGTTTCCCTGCCTAAGGTGGAAGGTGACCTAAAGGGCCCTGAGGTTGACATCAAAGGCCCCAAAGTGGACATTGATGTCCCAGATGTGGATGTCCATGGCCCCGACTGGCACCTGAAGATGCCCAAGGTGAAAATGCCCAAGTTCAGCATGCCTGGCTTCAAGGGAGAGGGTCCAGAAGTAGATGTGAGCCTGCCCAAGGCGGACATCGACGTCCCAGATGTGAACATTGAAGGCCCAGATGCAAAACTCAAGGGGCCCAAGTTCAAGATGCCTGAAATGAACATCAAGTCTCCCAAGATCTCCATGCCTGACTTTGATTTGCACCTGAAAGGCCCTAAGGTGAAGGGGGATGTGGATGTTTCTTTGCCTGCGGTGGAAGGTGATCTTAAGGGCCCTGAAATTGACATCAAAGGCCCTAAATTGGACATTGATACTCCTGATATCAATATTGAAGCTCCTGACGGGAAACTGAAAGGACCCAAGTTCAAGATGCCGGAGATGCACATCAAAGCCCCTAAGATTTCCATGCCTGACTTAGACTTCAATCTGAAAGGACCAAAGGTGAAGGGGGATGTGGATCTTTCACTCCCTAAGGTGGAAGGTGATCTGAAAGGGCCCGACGTCAACATTGAAGGTCCTGAAGGGAAAATCAAAGGCCCCAAATTTAAAACACCACACATCTCCATGAGTGACATTGATTTGAACTTGAAAGGGCCTAAAGTTAAAGGAGATTTGGACATTTCAGCCCCTAAACTAGAAGGAGATCTGAAAGGCCCCAACTTGGATGTCAAAGGCCCTAAACTGGACATAGACACTCCTGACATTGATATCCATGGTCCAGAAGGGAAACTGAAGGGCCCCAAGTTCAAGATGCCTGATCTACACCTCAAGGCACCCAAGCTCTCCATGCCTGAAGTTGACCTCAACCTGAAGGGTCCAAAGGTGAAAGGTGATGTGGATGTGTCGCTACCCAAAGTGGAAGGTGACCTAAAGGGCCCTGACGTTGACATCAAGGGCCCCAAAGTGGACATCGATGTCCCAGATGTGGATGTCCATGGTCCAGACTGGCACCTGAAGATGCCCAAGGTGAAAATGCCTAAGTTCGGCATGCCTGGCTTCAAAGCGGAAGGCCCAGAGGTGGACGTGAGCCTGCCCAAGGCCGACATTGATGTCTCAGGACCCAAAATGGACATTGATGTTCCAGATGTGAACATTGAAGGCCCAGATGCAAAGCTGAAAGGCCCCAAGTTCAAGATGCCCGAGATGAACATCAAGGCTCCCAAGATCTCCATGCCTGACTTTGATCTACACCTGAAAGGCCCCAAGGTGAAAGGGGATGTGGACGTTTCCCTGCCTAAGGTGGAAGGTGACCTAAAGGGTCCAGAAGTGGACATCAAGGGCCCCAAAGTGGACATCGATGTCCCAGATGTGGATGTTCATGGCCCAGACTGGCACCTGAAGATGCCCAAGGTGAAAATGCCCAAGTTCGGCATGCCTGGCTTCAAAGGAGAGGGCCCAGAGGTGGATGTGAACCTGCCCAAGGCTGACATTGACCTGTCAGGCCCCAAGGTGGATATTGAAGGCCCTGATGTGAACATTGAAGGTCCAGATGCAAAGCTGAAAGGGCCGAAGTTCAAGATGCCCGAGATAAATATCAAGGCGCCCAAGATCTCCATGCCTGATGTTGACCTGGATTTGAAAGGACCCAAAATGAAAGGGGACTTTGATGTGTCTGTCCCTCAGGTGGAGGGCACTCTCAAAGGCCCAGGTGCAGATGCCAAACTCAGTGGCCCAAATCTGAAGATGCCATCACTTGACATATCCGCCCCTAAAGTTACTGCTCCTGATGTTGAGCTCCATCTGAAGGCACCCAAAATTGGTGTTTCGGGCCCCAAGTTAGAAGGTGGGGAGCTGGACCTAACGGGGCCCAAGGTGGATGTCGAGGCTCCAAGTGTAGATGTACACCTGGAAGGCCCAGATGTGAACATTGAGGGGCCAGATGTTAAAATCCCCAAATTTAAGAAACCCAAGTTTGGATTTGGGGCCAAAAGCCCCAAAGCTGACATCAAGTCACCTTCCTTAGATGTGCCTGAAGCCGAGCTGCACGTTGAGACTCCCGAGCTCAGTGTTGGTGGTAAGGGCAAGAAAAGCAAGTTTAAAATGCCCAAAATTCATATGAGCGGCCCTAAAATCAAGACCAAAAAGCAGGGCTTTGACTTGAATGTTCCCGGAGGCGAAATTGACGCCAGTCTCAAGACCCCTGATGTCGATGTCGGCGTCGGGGACTTGAAATCTCCCAAAACCAAGAAACCGATGTTTGGAAAAATGTACTTCCCGGATGTGGAATTTGACATCAAGTCCCCTAAACTGAAAGCCGAGGCCTCCCCCCTCCCAAGCCCCAAATTGGAGGGTCAGCTCCAGGCTCCTGACCTGGATGTTTCTTCACCTGGGATTCACGTGGAAGGTCCCGACATCAAGCTGAAGGCCCCCAAGTTCAAGATGCCTGGTGTGGACGTCTCAGGACCAAAAATAGAGGGCAACTTGAAAGGCCCCAGTGTGCAGGTAAATGTGGACGCACCTGACATCAACATCCAAGGCCCCGATGCCAAAGTCAAAGCACCGTCGTTTGACATTTCCACCCCTCAAGTCTCCATCCCCGACGTGAACGTGAACTTGAAAGGACCAAAGGTCAAGGGCGACGTCCCCAGTGTGGGGCTGGAAGGGCCAGGCGTCGACCTGCAAGGTCCGGATGCGAAGATCAAGTTCCCCAAGTTTTCGATGCCCAAAATCGGTGTCCCCGGCATGAAAGCCGAGGGGCACGCCCAGCTGCCCTCCCTGGAAGGAGGCTTGAGTCCACCGGATGTTAAGCTCCAAGGCCCTGACGTGTCCCTGAAGGGGCCCAGTGTAGGCTTGCCTTCCGTGAACCTCTCGATGCCCCAAGTTTCTGGGCCTGACCTTGACCTCAACTTGAAAGGACCAAGTTTGAAGGGCGACCTGGATACGTCTGTTCCCAGCATGAAGCTGCAAGCCCCAGGGCTGAGCCTCAAAGGACTAGGTGGGAAGGTGCAGATGGAAGGAGACTGCGTGGCAGTGCCAGGGGTCCACGCCACATCCCTTAATGTCCAGGCTCCCGATGTGACACTGAGAAGGCCAAACCTGCAGGGAGACCTGAGTTTCTCTGGCAGCATCCCAGGCCCGAAAGTCTCCGTGGGTGCTCCCGATCTCAGCCTCGAGGCACCCGAGGGTGGCATTAAGCTTCCCCAAATGAACCTCCCCCAGTTTGGCATCTCCACGCCAGGGTCTGACGTAGACGTTAGCGTCAAGGGGCCACACGTGACTGGGGACCTGAAGGGGCCGGGTGTGGATGTGAACCTCGGAGGTGTGCACCTGAAAGGGCCTCAGATGTCTGCCCCTCAGATCTCCGCGCCTGCTGTGGACCTCAGCTTGGAAGGACCAAAGGTCAAGGGTGAGATGCGAGGCCCCTCCGTTGGAGGGGGTACTGCAGGCATCAGCGTTCCAGGTCTAGAAGGGAGCTTCCAGATGCCTGGCATCAAGTCCTGCGGAGGTGGTGTGGAGCTGCCAGGTGTCAACATCAAAGGTGATCTGAAAGTTTCTGGGCTAGGTTTCGATGAGGCCGCTCCTGACATCCACGTGAAGGGACCTTCCTGTAGTGTGGCCGCTCCAGGGTCAGATTTCAGCGTCGGCTTGAAGGGCCCGAAAATCAAAGGAGACGTGGACGTCTCGGGGGGTGTCAGTGCCCCAGGAATCAGCCTGGGCGAAGGGCATATGAAAGGCCCCGGAGGGGAGTGGAAGGAACCCCAGGTCTCTTCTGCTCTCAGCTTGGACGCACCCAGGTTTTCCGGGGGACTTCATTTCTCGGGACCAAAGGTGGAAGGCGGCATGAAAGGAGGCCAGGTGGAACTCCAGGGTCCTGGGATGACCGTGTCTGGGCCTCAAGGCCACTTGGAAAGTGGGTCTGGATCTGGAAAAGTGGCATTCCCCAAGATGAAGATCCCCAAGTTCACTTTCTCTAGCCGGGAGCTGGTGGGCAGAGAAGTGGGGGTGGATATCAACTTCCCCAAAGCGGAGGCCAGTGCCCAAGCGAGTGCAGTGGAAGGCGAGTGGGAGGAGTCGGAAGTGAAATTGAAGAAGTCCAAGATCAAGATGCCCAAGTTCACTTTCTCCAAGCCCAAAGGGAAAGGCAGTATCACCAGCTCCCCGGAAGCATCCATCTCAGGGTCCAAGGGCGACCTGAAAAGCTCGAAGGCCAGCTTAGGCTCTCTGGAAGGAGAGGCCGAGGGCGAGGTGTCTTCTCCCAAAGCCAAGTTCTCCTTATTTAAAAGCAAGAAGCCCCGGGCCCGCTCCAACTCCTTCAGCGACGAAAGGGAGTTCTCTGCCCCTTCCACCCCGCTGGGGACTTTGGGGTTCGAAGGTGGGGAAGTGTCACTGGAAGGTGGGAAGGTCAAAGGGAAACCGGGAAAGCTGAAATTTGGTACCTTCGGTGGCTTGGGGTCAAAGAGCAAAGGTCATTACGAGGTGACCGGGAGCGATGACGAGGCAGGCAAGTTACAGGGGAGTGGGGCCTCTTTGGGCTCCAAGCAGTCCCGACTGTCATCATCGTCCAGCAATGACAGTGGGACCAAGGTCGGCATCCAGCTTCCGGAGGTGGAGCTGTCCGTGTCCACCAAGAAAGAGTAGCGGGCCTTTGTGCGTGTGTACATAGATGGAGAGAGGGAACCACATCCGCCTCGGAGTGTGTGTGTGTGTGTATATAAATCCCAAAGCGAAACGCACCCACCGGCCTGGGCCCTTGAGGTGGCAAGTGCTGACAACCCCAGTGCCTTGAGGCTGCAGCTCCAGCGGGAACCTTAACAGATAGGTCAAGGCTGCCAAGTTCATCCAGCCCACGGGCAGCGTCAACAGTGTTTGCCTTAAGATTTCAGTTGTTGGTGTATTTTTGGCTTTTTGTTTTTTTAGCATTGAACGCTGAGAGCTCCCGTTTACTAAGCAAGCTTTTTGTGTTTATTATCCTCATTTTTACCGAACCTTGTTAGCGTTGGGGTCGTGGCATCTCACTTTTTTCATTGCTAGGACTTTGGGGGCTTTTGTTAGGGAGGGTGGGGGGCAGGAGGAGGTCCACGGGACAAGGCCTTCCTTTCTCCCGAGATTGACTCACACAGCAGACACTCCAAGAGGACAGTGGCAGAAGTGAGCCCGGGGGTGGGGGAGTGGCGTGGGGGGCGGGGCGGGGTGTGTGTGTTTACCCCCCTCCAGCCCCCACCCCTGGGGGGTGGCGGTCCCTGCCCGTGCCTTTTTGGTGCTGACAGGGAGTAGGAAGCAGCCTCGGGGGGTGGGGGGCAAATTGCCCAACCCACCTGCTCGATGAGGGGGGTGGGGGCCAGCCAGTCTGTCAGGATCGCCGTGTCCCTGAGACGGGTTCTGGTTTCTTTTGATAAAATGCTATCGTGATTAAGGAAATTTCCAGCACTTTAATGGCAAATTAATTGAGAATGTAAGAAAACGGATGCTGTAAGAGGCAAATAAAGCTGTTTATTAACCTTGATGCTTTGTGGCTTGGTGTTCTGTTTTGCTGGGGAGGAAAGCCCGGGGAGGCTGTGGACCTAGCCCGACCGAGCCCCCCTGGACCCACCCAGTGGCCTTGCTGGTCGCTCCAATGCTGTCCTGTTGTCGGGAGTCACAGGTCTCCCCAGGGTGTCCCAGGGTGTAGTGCAGCGGACGGAGGAGGTCGCTTCCCCCCACAGAGTGGCTGCTGGGTTTGAACCCCTGCCTTTGTAATCGGCATCTGATTGCTTCGCCACGGCACGACCCGGCTTCCTTCCGGGTTCATGGATTATTAGTGACTTCCCACTTCTCACCTGCCTTCCTTTCCCCCTCTCCCCGCCTCCCACGCACTTCCCATAGTTATGGAAGCGATTCTTTGCTTTTTGGTTCGCACCATGAGGCTGCTGACATCCTTGTCTTGGTTTTCTTTCTTTCTTTCTTTTGTTGCAGTTTTATTGACATAATTCCCACACTGCACATCTCCATGCTTCGAGCAGTCACTGCAGTCAGCCTTACAACAGCTTCCCCAGGGCCGTGCCATTGCCATTCGCTCCTCATTCCCCCGACTCCCCGGCCACGACCCCCAGGACCTAGGCATCCAGTTACTGTAGCCATAGAGTGGCCTATCCTGGCTGTCGTCTACTGAAAAACAGACAAGCGCCTCCCCAACCACAATTGCAAAAGAAAACACAGAAAGACCTTCATCCAAAGCAAAGCAGAAATCAACGGGTCACAGAGGGTGGACAAATGATAAGGTGATAAATTTCAACATAACGACATCACTCCTAACCTACTTCCCAATGCAGTCTGTTGGATAGCAAGGCTGGTCACGTAACTCAACAGGCAGAAGGGATTCACCGCAAGTATAGTCCATGTGAGGACCCTGCGAATGGATTTGGGGCTTCCACTGTCATTCATGGCCTTCTGCAAACCAGGTGCTCAGATTTTTAAGCGCTAGTAACAGCGGTTCTCAACCTGTGGGTCATGACCCCAAAGGGGTCGAATGACCCTTTCACAAGGTTCGCCTAATACATCCTGCCTATCAGATATTTACATGACGATTCATCACAGTAGCAAAATGGCAGGGATGCAGTAGCGATGAAAATAATTTTACGGTTGAGGGGTCACCACCACGGGAGGAACTGTAGGAAAGGGTCTTGGCATGAGGAAGGCCGAGAACCACCGATCTAATATCATTCCCTCCTCCGGTCTTGGATTTTATTTATTAGGATCCTTGGCTCACACAGGCAGTTGTGCTGTTTCTGGGTGGCCTTCGGTGGTTGGACATCCTTGTTGAGAAGTCGAGGGGCACATGTGGTAGAAAGAACTCTGGTTGTGAACCACCGACCTGCTGTCAACCCAGCTGTCAACCTGGTGGCCTCCTGTAAGTTTCCTGCCTTACCTGGGCTCTGGTTTCCTTTCCTTGGAACCAGGGTGCTGAGCTCGCTCATTGTAGATGTCTTTATGGTTACGTCTTAGTAATGTTAGAGCTAAGGTTCGTGAAGGAATGGTTCTTACTGGGGTCTCCTATTGGTTTTAAGCACGCCAGACAATCCAAACTCCAAGCGCACTGCCGGGGAGGCAACCCTAATAAGGCAGAGTAGGATGCCCCTGAGGGTTTCTGAGGCTGCACATCTTCACGGGACCAGACGAACTCACCTTTCTGGTGAGCCCCAACTGCTGACCTTGCGGTTAGTAGCCCAGTGTGTGACCCGCCGGGGCTCCCGGCCTCCTGATGATCCATGGCTCTGAATCTTGGTGATGGTTAGTGCTTTCTGGCACCAGAACAATTGCCGCCTCTCACCTTACCCCAACCCCCCGCCCAGGGCTGCCTCCTTTCTGCCAGTGGGTTCTCCCCAGATCGGTGAGGACCCCACGTGGCCGCCTTCCAGGGCCACCTTGTCAACACATTTCCACACAGCAGTGGATGGACTCCACCTGCCCCGGTTGGGATTTCAGAGGAGATTCCTCCATTCCCACCTGGGCAGGCACACATCCTGCGTGTGCCTAGGGTGGGCGGAGTCTTTGTCCCTGGGGTTTGGGAACTCAGCGGTGGGCCTCGGCATTGGAAAGCGAAGGTGGGGAGGACGACAACCTGCCTGGACCTACCTGTAGCTGTCTTTGTGAGTGGAACAAGATGCGTCACCTCTTTGAGTTTCCTTGTCCACAAGTGGGGAAAGCACACGTCGGGAGGGAGTCTGTTGAGACATTGGGCGCGCTGCCCCACAGTTCACACTGCACCAGGGACCACGTTCACCCCCGTGGCATTCACGGCGCAGGTGTAATTACTGGGAGCCTGAGAGTGGGCATGTGTGTTAGGCCCAGGTTGGAGGCGATGACCAGGTGCCCCTTGGCAAGACCTCTGTGGGCCACAGGACATGAGCCTTCCTTTCTGCAGTGACCATTACCTTAGAGGGGGCCGCCAAAGAGGGTGAAGGACCACTCAAGGGATGTATTCATCCTAGCTGGCTTCTCTTGACCATCACCTGCCCCAGCCACTCCTGCCACCTGCCTCTGGCCTCTCTCCATCCTTGCTGGGGAGGGTCCCAAAGTTCCGCAGCCTTGCTGGGCCTTTCACTCAGCTCCTGGCTCCTGGGCTGGAGGTGGTGGCAGCAGGGCCAGGAGTCCGGGAGGGGCTCTTGCAGGAGGCCCGGCTCTCAGGGCACCTCACTGCTGGCCACGTGACTGTGATGGAGGCATTTGAGCGGCACCAAGGGATCTCCCATGGCAGGGGCTGTTTTCCATCAACTCAAACTGCACTCCGTGTCTGTCAGTGTGCCTGCAGGAGACAGAAATCCCCTTGCAGAGGGCTCCCCCGAAGAGTTATGGAATACTGAGTGGGACAAAAGGACTGACCAGGGGTGACGTGACCTACGGGGCCAGCGGGAAGCTGCCACTGCCCCTGAGCCGGAAGGGGTACGGAGGACGTGGGAAATGGCATTCCTGGTGTCCAGCGAGAGCTGGCATAGAGGAGGGGCCCCCTGCAGGTGTTGAGGCCACGAGGGGCCAGATCTAATGGGCAGACATACCCCGACCTCGTTCTTCTGCTGGAGGCCCCACTGGAAGGCAACAGAGCCCAGGTATTGTAGGTGAAATCAGCTCCTGGGGCGCAGAGCCGGGCGGAGAAGCAGAAGGAAGGGGTCTGAAGGTGGAGGGGACACACAGAGCAAGGTCAGGACACGACCTTCGTCTTGTCATCGTTCAGTTCAAAATATTTTTCTTTCTTTTTTTTTAGTTGTGTTATTAGGGGCTCATACAACTCTTTATCACAATTCATACATACATCAATTGTGTAAAGCACATTTGAACATTCATTGCCCTCATCATTCTCAAAACATCCACTCTCCACCCAAGCCCCTGGCCTTAGCTCCTCATTTTTTCTCTTCCCTCCCCACTCCCCCCTCCCTCATGAACCCTTGATAATTTACAAATTATTATTTTGTCATATCTTGCCCTGTCCGACGTCTCCCTTCACCCCCTTTTCTGTTGTCTGTCCCCCAGGGAGGAGGTAATATGTAAATCCTTGTAATTGTTTCCCCCTTTCCAACCCACCTGTATCGCCACTCTCACCACTGGTTCTGAAAGGATCATCTGTCCCGGATTCCCTGTGTTTCCAGTTTCTATCTGTACCAGTGTACATCCTCTGGTCTAGCCACAGTTGTAAGGTAGAATTGGGATCATGATAGTAGGGCAGGAGGAAGCATTTAGGAACTAGAGGAAAGTTGTATGTTTCATCGTTGCTACATCGCACCCAGACTGATTTGTCTCCTTCCCGAGACCCTTCCATAAGGGGATGTCCAGTGCCCTACAAATGGGCTTTGGGTCTCCATTCCGCACTCCCCACTTCATTCACAATGATATGATTTTTGTTATTTGATGCCTGATACCTGATTCCTTCGACACCTCGTGATTGCACAGGCTGGTGTGCTTCTTCCATGTGGGCTTTGTTGCTTCTGAGCTAGATGGCTGCTTGTTTACCTTCAAGCCTTTAAGATCCCAGATGCTATATCTTTTGATAGCTGGGTACCATCAGCTTTCTTCACCGTATTTGCTTATGTATCTGCTTTGTTTTCAGCGATCGTATCAGGGAGGTGAGCATCATAGAATGCCAATTTAACACAAGGAAGTATTCTTGCATTGAGGGAGTACTTGAGTGGAGGCCCAATGTCCTTCTGCTACCTTAATACTAAATCTATAAATATAGGCACATAGATCTATTTCCCCATCCTCATATATAAATATGTTTACATATGTATATGCCTTTATTTAGACCTCTATAAATGCCCTTTGCCTCCCAGCTCTTTCCTCTATTTCCCTTGACTTTCCTCCTGTCCCACTATCATACTCAGTCCCCACCAGGGTTTCTGCAATTCCTCTTGGTTACATTACCCTTGATCATGCCCTACCAGGCCACCTACACCCTCCTCACCACCAATTTGGATCACTTGTTGTTCCCTTGTCCCTGGGTTTGTTAACACCACTACCTCTCCCCCCCACCTCCCCCTCTCCCATATCCCCCAGGAACTGTCAGTCCCATTGTTTTCTCCTCCAGATTGTTCATCCAGCCTACGTTATTTAGACAGACATGAGGAGATAATAACATGCACAGAGATAATAACATGCACAAAAACAAGACAGAGCAAAACCAAGCAACAATATACAACAAAACAACAACAACAAACCAATGACAAAAAAAAAAACCCCAAACAAAACACAACAAGAAAGAAAAGCTTGTAGTTAGTTCAAGGATTGTTTGTTGGCCTTTAGGAGTGTTTTCCAGTCCAGTGTGTTGGGGCACCATGCCCTGACCCCAAAGTCCACCTTCGGCATTCCCTGAAGACCTCGCTGCTCTGTTCCCTTGCTGTTTGGTTGCACCCCCTTAGTGTTTTGTCTCGGTGTGGCGGGATCAGCTCGGCTGCAGTTCCCACACTGTGTCTCTGGTGTGTTCCCTGTAGGAAGCTTTATTTTCGAATGTAGCTTTTCTAAAACAGCCACCCCAAGCCCTCTAAGCCCACTGCTGTCCCGCGAGTCCATTCTGATGGGCAGCACTCTAGCGACCTGCCCCTCGGGGCTAGGACGGGCTGTGAATCTTTACGAGAGCAGAAAACCTCATCCTTCTCCCTTGGAACATCTGGTGGATTCGAACTGCCCCACCTCTCAGCGAGCAACCCCACATGTAACCTACAGGGTTCCTGGGCAGGATTTGACCGTGATGATGCAACACGACCATTTCTTTCTTAAAAGAAACACGAATACAGCTACATGTCTGCCGGGTTCTCGCCAGACTCTCCGGGGCTCCACGCTCCCTTCTTGGAAAGGTCTCTGTGAAGAAGCTCTCTGCTCCCTCTCTTCTGCGACTCCTTGGCTGGAAAACAGAACTCTTTCTGTTTTGCTTTTTGCAAAGAACCAAAGGGCCTGGGAAATCTGATTCTTAGGGTCCCCAGGACAAAACCCGAAAAGAACACCGGGCTCGGAGTTTGTGGGATGAGCTACGGCTGCAGGACTAGAGAAACAAACCCAGTGACACTCAGATGTGTGAGAAAAAGAAGTGATTGTTTACTAGCAACACATCCCAGCCCAGTCCAACTCAAACTCGCAAGTCTGCTACTAGTCCATAAGTCCAGTTCTAGTTCATAGATCTCTCTTCAGCCTTGCGAAGCCACATGCAATGACACAGGGAGATCTCCGGCCGGTGGGTGCAAAGTCTTGCAGATCCAATGGTGGAGGATGCATCTCCAGGGCTCCGCAGGCCTCAGCGTGGCTCACTGTCATGAAGGTGAAAAGTGGGTAGCCTGCCCCCAGGGAATATGAGGAAGAGGCCAGTCTCGGAGAGTTATTTATCTTGGTCTCCCTCCAATCAAGCTGCAATCTGATGGACAGGCTAAACCCTGCCCACATGTTCCTACGGGAGCCACGTTGGCACAGAACATGGGTGAGGAATTCCCTAAGGAATTGCCAGTTTTGATAGTCTTGGGTCCTTTCTGAAGCAAAGGCTGACTAGCAAGATAGAGGGGTCCTTTTTTTTTAAGGGGGTGAACAAAGCCAAGCCCGATTACACTTTGGCACAATGAATTTCCCTGTGCACTTGGCGAATGCGCTCAGATGCTTTGAGCTGCCTTAGCGTTGTTGAAACACTGCCATGTCTCAACACCCCAAAGTCAAGAGGGTGGTGTCCACTCAGAGAGATGGCCACTTGGATGTGGCTCGCTTCTTGAAGGAAGTCCTACCGCAGCGTCTGGCTTTGTGGGTTTGCCTGGGACATGGAGAAAGCATGTAGGAGACGCAGTGACATGTGTACAGGAGGCACCTTGACAAGAAGCTGTATTTATTTATTTTAGTTTTAAAAATTACTATTTTAAAAATCATTTTACTGGGGGCTCGTACAATTCTTACCACAATCCATCCATCCATCCATCCATCCATCCATCCATCCATCCATCCATCCATCCATCATCCATCATCCACCCATCCATCTATCCATCTATTGTGTCAATCACATTTGTACATTTGTTGCTATCATCCTTTTCAAAACATTTTCTTTCCACTTGAGCTCTTGATATCAGCTTCTCATTTCCCCCCTCCCTCCCTCATGAGCCCTTGGTAACTTTTAAATGATTATTTTTCATGTCTTACACTGATCTATGTCTCCCTTCATCCACTCAAGAAGTTGTATTTATTTGTGAAATCATTAAAAAAAAACACGTTGTTGTGAACATGGATACAATCTAATCTCTGCCAATCTCTGCCAATTTAACATTTCACTACCCCCCCTGAGTGCAAATCAGAAAATTCAATTGCATTAATCAGCCAGGGTAACCACCAACCAAACCGCCGCGTTTCCCAGGAAAGTTTCTCTGTTTTGAATTCCAACCAGCATCAGCGTTGCAAGGAGAGAGAGAGAAACAGCACACACACCATCCACTCCCTTAGCGTCACCAGTGGCTAGCATTCTGCCTCATGCGTTTTGATCTCTGACTGTCTGTCTGTCTGTCTCTCTCTCTCTCGATATCATGATTATGACTTCTGATGAATCAGTTGAGAGTAAATTGCAGGCATCGAGTATTTCAACAAGTCTGAAGTTCTCTTATCTCACCACAATATCAAAAACCAAACCAAGCCAACCCCCCAGATCCAAACTCATCCCCATGGACTCGATTTCGACTCATAGTAGCTCTCTGGGACCCGGTCAAACTGCCCCTGTGAGTTTTCAAGACAGCCACTCTTTAATGGGAGTGGAAACGCCCCTCTTCCTCCTGCATCAGGAACCCTGGGGACCCAGAGGTGTCCTACTCCCATAAGAAACCCCCAGGGGTGGCTCTACCCTCCCCCCCCCCCCCGCCAGGGTCGCATCGACTCCATGGCTGTGAGTTGGGTCATCTGTCACGCAATACGATCATCAGGTGCAGGCAACTTGCGAGGGACGTGATACTCTTTTCTGATAGGTCGCCTAGGTTGAAAAGGTCACCCATTGCCCAGTGATCTCCTTTGTGGCAACGACTCGTCCCCTTCCAATTCGATCATCCACAACCCCACCTGGCACTTGGTGGTCTCATCTCTTTGATGTGGAGCCGTTCCTAAATTTCTGCTGTCCTGCACGACGGCGGCATTTTTGAGGCGTGCAGGTCCCCTGCGTCTTCCAAGTAGGATTTGCCTGAAGACGTTTCCTTCTCCTTCGACTCAGTTAGGATCTCTTGGTGGCAAGATCCCGGAAGGGATGTTGGGTCCCTATTCCTGGCACATCAGGAGGCTGGCCTTTCATGGGGGAGGGGGCTTTGGATCCCTTGGCTTTCCAGGAGATCGATGGAACCCTGGGATTCACCAGTAAATTGCTGCACAAGAAAGAGCCCCGAGCTCCGCAAGCTTATTTCAAAAGCTCACTTTCAAGGACCCTGTGCTTTTTAGTCTGAGTACACTCTGCGACTAGGGGTTTGCAAGGCGAATTCTGGCTTTGAGGTTTGCAGCACAGAGCCGGGCTCTGTCTACCCTCACTGAGAATGCTGTGCATGAGTGCGTGCCCTGGGCCAGGAATGCCATGTGCTGGTTCCCAGCCTGCCAGTTACTGGGCTGTCATGCTCCCCCCAGAGATGCAGCCAGTGTGTGTGTGTGTGTGTGGGGGGGGGGGGGGATCATTCTGCCGCGGAGAGTGGTTTCATTTCCCTTTAAGCGCCTCTGTTATTTTCCATCGCAAGCTTGCGGCCCGGCCCTAATGGAAAAAACTTCCCAGCAGCGGGGTTAGGAATGAAAAGACATCCTCTTTGAACAGCGCTGTGTTCAGGTCAACAAAGTGCTTTATCTGTTGAGATCTTACACCGGGTAGTGGGTTGGTTATGCGTTTGGCCAGCAGTTCAAAACTCCCAGCCACCCCTTGGGAGGGAGATGAGGCTTTCTACCCCCATAAAGAGTTAAAGTCTTGGATACCCACAGGGACAGTTCAACTAGATGGCAGTGACTTTGTGTGTTTGTTTCCATAACAACTTCACAAGCCGGGGATGCTGTTTCTCATTTAATGGACCAAGAAACAGAGGCTCAGAGGCGCTGGCAATAGGCTCAAAGTCACACAGCAAAGTGAATCACAGCCAGGATTCAAACTCCCACCTGGTCGGAGGGAAAAGCCCGCGCATTTCACTGCTAGCAGCGTGAAGCTGTGTGTGGTACAAGGACGTACCCATGACTCTGTTGACAGGGACCCAAATAAAAGGTGACTGGGTTGTGGGGCAAGGGGGGTGAGCAGAGGAATTCTGGTTGGGGAACAAAGATGACTTCATGAAGCCGTTGACATCTGAACAGGGGGGCCTTGGGGCTTTCAAGGTCTGGAGAAGTCGGGGGCGGGGAGGGAAGGGAAGGGATGAATGATACCTGAGACCCAAGCCCACTGGGCTGGTTTCTAGAAGGGGTGGTGGTGGTGGTGGCAGGGGCGGGGGGCAGCATATGGAAGGATCTTACATACACTCATTTGCTTGCTTTTTTTTAGGGGGTGGGTTGGGAGGCTCCGGGATTTAGGCTTTGTTTGACCCCTTAGTCTAGCTTCAGCCTTGTAGGCAGTGGCTGGGTCCTTCCGCAGCTGTCTGGCCCAGGGCCACTTCCAGAGTTCTCACTCCCCAGATGAAAATAAATAAGAGAGAATCTGCCCCCAAACCTTGGCATTATAATTAGCCCCAGCCACCCACTGGTCCCCAACAACGCTGCCTGTCCCACTTGGAAGCTCCCAAGCCCAACCTGCCCAGCCAGAGGACTAACCACCAGGGGCGGGGTGGCAATGCAGGCCAGGTCTGGGGGTCTGGGTTCCTGAGCTGCTTCTCAGGGGGTGGCTCCGGGTTTAGCCAAGAGCACAGAGAGGCTCTCAGCCTGTGCAGTCTCCCATCTTGCTCCCTAACCCTGCAGCTCCGCACCAGACACTCACTCTGCCTTTGCCCAGGAGATCTGGGGGCGCAGAAGGAAGCGAAGGTTAAAACAGAAGAGCACAGGGAAGGGGTGCCACCCAGCTAGGTGGGTGTGAAACTAGGGGAACAGGGGTCCAGGGTGAGCTGTGGGGAGCGCTGAGGGGGAAGGAAATAGAGAGGAGACAGAACTCTCACAGGAAGCAGGGACAGCATCCGGAGGTGGCTTTAGGAGAACTTTAGCTTATCCCCCACTTTACCATCGAAGGGAAACTTTAAAGCAGCGTGTTTACAATCGAGGCAAGCTCCCCAGCTCCAGCTTGCAACCAGAACACACCCGAGGCCCCTCCCTTACTGTAAACCTCCAGGGTGTCTTCTGCCTAGAGAGTAAGAGTCTCCCAAAGCCTCTGGTGGATGGGAAGGAGGGGCGGCAAGCTAGCGGGAGAGAAGCTTTTTTGGAGTATTTTCGACACGCCCTGCTTGGCTAGAACTACCAATCGCGAAGCCGTATTACGGCCTCGTAATCCGTTGGCAGGCAGATTTGTATCTGCCGCAGGGGCACCGAGGCAAGGAAAAGGGGATGCGCAGAAAAGAAAACCCTGGGGTCTATCCAGAAGCTTCTCCAGGCCCAATCCACGCCTCCCAAGGGGTGACCGCGGGGTGGGAGGGCCCTCTCTTCTAGGTGGGCCTCCCAAGGCATCTGACAGTCTCGCTTTGTCCTGGGTTCGAACAACTAGAACAAGAACAGCCTTACACCCAGGAATCACATGCAGGGGCAGCATCTTTTGGAAGCTTACATTTAAAAAAGGGTATTTTGACCCGACTGGGGGCTCCCTTAATGGTGGTGATTTGGGGTCCATCAGCAGGCCAGCCCAGGTGTCTGGGGAGTCTTTTAGCAAAGCCTCATTCTTGCCTTTGAGCTAACCTCCCCAAAGCTATGTTCATCTGCGTGGGGGAACATGGGCCTTGGCAGCTCACCCTTTCCTGGGGACGGGGCTTGCATTAAGGCCCCTAGTCTGGTCCCAGGTGCAGGGGAGACGTTGGATAACCTGGGCCTTTTCAGGCAGTGTGCTCTTGCCTGGGCGTGTGTGTTTGTTTAATCAATTATTTTAGTGGGGGTTCTTATAGCTCTTAGAATAATTCATACATCAATTGTATCAAGTGCATTTGTACATATATTGCCATCATCATTTTCAAAACATTTTCTTCCTACTTGAGCCCTTGGTATCAGCTCCTCTTTTTCCCATCCCTCCCCCACCCTCCCCTCCCTCATGAATCATTGCTCATTTATACATTATTATTATTTTCATGCCTTACACCGTGTGATTTCACCTGACAGTTTGCAGTGGCTCAAAGGGTTGGCACATGGTTACTTGCCTCTACTAAGGTTGGCGGTTGGAGCCCATCTCTGGGTGCCTGGGAAAAAGATGCGGTGTCCCCAGTCGGTAACGATGACAGTCTAGAATGTGCATTGGATCGGCTCTGTAACACACAGGGGGTCAGGGCAATTTCTCCTGGACTGGCTTGGCCATGTCTTGGGGTTGTTAGGCCTCTTCCCAAGGACGCCCAGCCCTCCAGTCCCAGGCCCCACCCCTGTCCCCACTGCCTGTGCAGTGAGGGGAACTGGAATTCCGGAGGGCGGGCAGGCAGGGGTGAGGCAAATGGCAGGGCATTTACCACTTGTCAGCTTGCAAACTGGGCTCAGGCCTTGACTTTGGAGTGGACCCTTCAGGCAGAGAGGGAGGTCAGGTGTGAGGGAGGCAGTCATGTGTATTGTCTGAATCCTAGAAAAATGAATTCTAGGAATTTTGGTGTGGCAAGTGGACAGCCTGGAAGCTCTTGTTGGCGGGGGAGGGGGGTTGTCCACCCCTAGTCCACTAGGCTGATCAGCTGGCTGGAGCCTGGAAGCTCTTGTGTGTGTGTGTGTGTGTGTGTGTGTGTGGTTGTCCACCAGGCTGATCAGCTGGCTGCGAGTTGAGTTGGTATGGCTTGGCAGGGTGGGGTCACTGTGTGCACTTCTCTTTCTATTTGAACATCGTGCTTCCCTTGCCAAGAGTTCGAATCCTGTCCCCAAGAGACAAATGAAGGTTTCGAGCCAAGGACTTTTAAAAACACTTATAATAATAACGATTATTTTTTAACTGAACTGCACTCCTCCTACGGAGGAACGCCGCTCCCTCTCAGTACTGTTCTTGGCACAGCCCTTTGTGTGACTTAATGATTTTCCTTAGAAATGGGAAACGACACAGAGCGTTATCGAAAGGAAATAAACAACTGGGATTAATCGGGTTCTTGCCACTGCATGGTGATTCTAGACTGGTTCCAGCACTTCAGCCGAACAAACGCACTGCCATGGAGTCGATGCCAACTCACAGCGACCCTTTGGGACTGGGTAGAGCTGCCCCTGTGGGTTTCCTAGACTGTAACTCTTTAGGGGAGTAGAAAGCTTCGTCTTTTGCCTGAGGAGTGGCTGGTGGTTTTGAACTGCCGGTCCGAGCCTGCGCGGTGTGCTCTGGAAGCAAGGCTCTGTGTTGCAGGATGTCCGGAGGGGAAATGGTTGGAACTTGGGTGTCCCGGTTCTGGTTTCATGACTTCAGGGAAGCTGGGGGTCTATTGTTTTGCGGGCAGCATAGATGCAGTGAAAACACAGGCGGTGTCTGGGCGCATCTCACACGCTCACCCCACCCCCACTCCCCTCCACCTCTTGGACTTGTATTCGACTTTGTGTAGGTTGGCATTCAAGGTCGCTCGGGTAAGTCTCCCGACAGAAGGAGGATTATAAGGTGGACAAAATGCACTGTGAACGAATCCATGCCGACTCCTGCTGGTGCTGCCGGGTGCCCGTGGAGTCGGTTCTGACCCATAGTGACCTTACGCACAGCAGAACGAGACCCTGCCCGATCTGCACCATCCTCACAATTGCTCCTGTGCCCGAGCCCGTGGTTGCAGCCACTGTGTCCATCTGTCTTGTTGAGAGCTTTCCTCTTTTCCGCTGCCCCTCTCCTAGCCCTTCCAATTCATAGTGACGCTTTCTATAGGGTTCAGAAGCTATGCAACTTTACTGAGAGCTGAGAGCCCCCTCTTTCTCCCAAGGAGCAGCTGGTGGGTTCAAACTGCTGACCTGGTGGTTCACACGCAGCCCCACATCCGATGCACAAGGTGGATAGGAATGCTCTCCGGTGGGGCAGCCTGCCCCCGGGAGTCCCTGGCAGAGAAGACAGAGTCCTGGAGATGGTGCTGAGCACAGCTTCTTCACACTGGCTAAGCCCCCGGGGAGCATCGGATGCCACCTTCCTCTTCCTGCTGTCTGTCCTGCCCGCCTTGCTGTGGACGCTCGGGCCTCTGTTGACCCCTGCAGCTTCTCCGGCCACACTCAGGCCTCTCCAGAGCACGTCACATTCCAGCCTGTCCCCTGGAAGCCTTTTCTGGACCGCCCTCTCCCGCCCCAGCTGTGTTCTCAGGCACGCTGGTTCTATGACTGTCCCGTTTCCATGATCACTGCCTGGTGGCTCGTCTGGCTGGCTGCCTCATCGGATGGTCGGCTCTGTGAGGACAGCCGGACGGGGTGCGCTTGTCCAGCATTATGGCCAGGCTCACAGCGCTGCGCCTGGCACCTGGCAGAAAGCTGAGAAGCCATCCCGACTGCTCTGCTCTCTCCACTGCATACGCTTCCCCTCCACGCTTCACATTCGGGGTGGGGTGGGGGGCGGGCGGGTCCCATCTGTTCAAGATTGTGTAATTCCCTGCTCACCCAGGTGCTCCTATCATTGGGGGGGGGGGATATAAAAAAGGCCATAGAAGTGAATTTGACACATGGCAATTCCCCACCACCACCCTCTGGCTCCGTGTATCTGAGTGGAATCGCACTCCATGAGCTGTTCTGTGGCTGTGATCCTTCCCAACCCAGTGTCCAAGCCTTTCTTTCTGGGCACCTCGGGCCGGATGGGGACCACCCTGACCCTCAGGCTGCTCAAGGAGAGGGGGGAGCGCAAAAGAGGAGGTCCTTGACGAGATGGACAGGCACGGGGGCTGCTGTAATGCACTCCAATGGGAGGAGGGTGAAGGGCCGGACAGGGTTGCCTGATGTGCATAGGGTCGCCATGGGTCGGAGCAGACTCAACGGCACCTAACGGTGACAGCAACTATTTGGGGAGTAGCTGAATGCTTCACCGTTTGCACTATGCAGGAAAACCAAACCAAACCTCCAACCAGCCAGCCAGCCAGCCAGCCAACGAACCAACCAACGAACCAACCAACCAACCAACCAACCAACCAACCAACCAACCAACCAACCACCCAACCAACCAACCAACCAACCAACCAACCAACCAACCAACCAACCAACCACCCAACCAACCAACCACCCAGCCAACGAACCAACCAACCAACCAACCAACCAACCAACCAACCAACCAACCAACCAACCAACCAACCAACCATCCATCCATCCATCAGAATTGATTCCCTAAGCGGTAGTAAAGAAAGGCAGTAGGAGACCTGGTGGGGGAGTGGGTTATGCATTGGGCTGCTAACCCTAAGGTCATCAGTTTGAAGCCACCAGCTGCACTGGGGGAAGAAGCCAAGGCTTTCTAGTCTTGTTAAGAGTTCCAGTCTTGGAAACCCACTGGGGCAGTTCTACCCTGCCCTATAAGGTCTCTCTGAGTCGGCATCGAATCGATGCTGGATCAGCAGCTGGCCCAGAAGCAAACTCTTCAAGGCCAGGGCCCCCCAGCTTCCTCCAGGAGGAGGGAAAACACCTGGAGCTGGTGGTCCAGGAGGGGTGGGCAGTGCATGGGCGCCTCGTGGGGAGGCAGACCACAGAGGTCTGCTAGGGGTCGAAGGTGAAGGAAGGGTGGAAGGCTAAGAGGGTTCCAAGTCCCTCACTCCCGAAGGTCAGCAGAGCTTTGAGGCAAGACTGGAAGTTGGGGATGGAGAAACGGAGGAGGAGGAGTCTCCCTGCTCCCTGTTCTGATCAGTCTGGCTCAACACCTGGTGGGGAGCATCTGATAACCCATTCATGACTTCAGCCTGAGAAGCGTGGCTCTTGATTATTTGGGTTTTGTTTGTTTCCACTCGTTTAAAACAATGCATCCTTTTGATGAGACTGCGAGCATGCCCAACTGTATATTATTTTAATTTATTTACTTATATTTCTTTTAAAATAACATTTTATTGGGTTGTCAGGGAAACTTTACCCAGCAGATTAGGTTCTCGTGTATTTCTATACAATCTGCACAGTGACTTTTTAAAATCGTTTTATTAGGGACTCATACAACTTTTTAAAAAAACGTTTTATTAGGCGCTCATACAACTCTTATCACAATCTATACATATACATACATCGATTGTATAAAGCACATCTGTACATTATTTGCCTTAATCATTTTCAAAGCATTTGCTCTCCACTTAAGCACTTTGCATCAGGTCCTCTTTTTTTCCCCCCTCCTTCCCCGCTCCCCCATCCCTCATGAGCCCTTGATAATTTATAGATTATTATTTTGTCGTATCTTGCCCTATCCAGCGTCTTCCTTCACCCCCTTCTCTTTTGTCCATCCCCCAGGGAGGAGGTCACATGTAGATCCTTGTAATCAGTTTCCCCTTTCCAACCCACTCACTCTCCACTCTCCCAGTATCACCCCTCACACCCCTGGTCCTGGAGGTATCCCCACCCTGGATTCTCTGTGCCTCCAGCTCCCATATGCACCAGTGAACAATCTCTGCCCTATCCAGTCGTGCAAGGTAGAATTCGGATCATGGTAGTTGGTGGGGAGGAAGCATCCAGGATCTGGGGGAAAGCTGTATTCTTCATCGGTGCTACATCGCACCCTGATTGACTCATCTCCTCCCCTAGACTCCTCTGTGAGGGGATCTCCAGTGGCCGACAAATGGGCTTTGGGTCTCCACTCTGCACTTCCCCCTTCATTCACTATGGTATTTTTTTTTGGATGATGCCTTATACCTGATCCCTTTGGCACCTTGTGATCGCACAGGATGGTGTGCTTCTTCCATGTGGGCTTTGTTGCTTCTGAGCTAGATGGCCGCTTGTTTACCTTCAAGCCTTTAAGATCCCAGATGCTATATCTTTTGATAGCTAGGCACCATCAGCTTTCTTCACCACATTTACTTATTTACCCGCTTTGTCTTTAGTGGTTGTATCGGGAAGGTGAGCATCATAGAATGCCAATTTAATAGAAGAAAGTATTCTTGCATTGAGGGAGTACTTGAGTGGAGGCCCAATGTCCTTCTGCTACCTTAATACTAAACCTATAAATATATGCACATAGATCTGTTTCCCCATCCTCATATATAGATATATTTGCAAATGTACATGCCTTTATTTAGACCTGTATAAATGCCCTTTGCCTCCCAGCTCTTTCCTCTATTTCCTTTGACTTTCCTCTTGTCCCACTATCGCGCTCAGTCTTCAACAGTAACATTGTTTAACTTCTCCTGTCCCCCCAACCCACAAGAAAGCCGACCTAATAAAGAAAAGTAGAGCAAGTCCAGAACGGGTTAAAGGGAAAACCAATGGTGCGTGTTCACCTGGCTGTGTCTGATGCCCTCTCTGCGGGAAGGACTTTAACCACCCCGTCAAGGGTCCTCACAATGACCCGCTAGGGCGGGGACAGCGGCCCTGTGCATTTCTGAGCCTGTGTTTCTCTATGGGAGTGGAAAGCCTTCTCTTTCCCCAGTGGCCGGTGGTTGTGAACTGCTGTGTTCTGTGGCTGCTGGCCCCGTGTGGCCCCGTGTGTAACCGGGACGTCCCCGGGAGTCAGCATTGACTTGATGGCAGTGAGTCTGGGTTTGGTCTTTGGTCAGTGGCCCGAGGGTAGTCAATGGAGAGGTTTATTCTCTGCAAGCGGATTTTGAAGGCAGGCTTTATTATTTTATTCAGAGGGGAAGTCAGACAAACCCCAGTGGTGCAGAGGTGAAGCAACAGGCCGCCACCTGCCAGCTCTGCCTGTGACAGACCTGAGCGCCTGCTCCCATAAAACTTGCTCCCCATGCAAACTCACTGCCACGAGTCGATTCGGACTATATAGGACGACCCATGTAAGACCGGGGAGACTTGCCCTGTGAGTTTCCGAGACTGGAACTCTTTAGGGGAGTGGAAAGCCTCGTCTTTCTCCTGCGGTTTTAAACTGTGGAGGGGACACATGGCAGCCCAGCTTATGACCCACGGCACACACTAGGACCCACGACACACACTGCGCCACCAAGCTTCCTTCCCGCAAGGACCAGAGCCCGGAAAGCCCTGCAAGGCAGCTCTGCGCTGCCACTCCGGGAGGTCGCCTGCTGTGATTCCACACCCACAGGGTGGCACCTAACATGCACGAGGAACCCCAAGAAAGCATGTGTGTGTTTTCCCCTCTTTCCTCCTTCCTCCGCTGGTCCCTCTTTTGTGACCTGTTTGCTCAGCAGCCCCAGCCAGCAGGAAAAGAATGGCATTTCCCAGCGGAGGGCCAGGTGGGACCTGCCTTCTCTCTGTGGCAGCTGACTCTGTCCCCTGCCTCACCCGCCTGCCCGCCCTTCTCCTCTCTGAGCCTGGCAGCTGGAGCCACTGTGGACCCTGTGGCCAAGGCAGACCTTTGCAGAACGAGACAAAGCGCTTGTGTGTTTTTGCTGGGAGGCGCTTGGCTCTCAAGTGGTGACCTGTGAGGGCCAGGGAGCCTTGGTGGTGCGGAGTGCACACGCTCAAGCTTTTCAGAGCGTTCCCAGCCCCCGGAGAGACGAGGGGTTGGCTAGTGTGTTTGGCCTTCTCAAGTCTGGGCAAAATTCTTCCCAGTACGTCGTGTTGGAGGCCTTGAACTCCAGAGATTTCCAAGGGCATGTGGAGAGGCTAGAATGCTGCGTGCGAGGGCGTCCCAGCTGGTCCGAACGAGACCAAACCCAAACCAAACCCACTGCCACGCAGGCAATGCCAACCCCTGGCGACCCTGGAGGAGGGCAGGGTAGAACTGCCCCTGTGAGTTTCTGAGACGGTCACCCCTTATGGGCGTGGAAAGCCCCGGCTCTTCCTGGCCTAGAGAGAAAGGAGTTACAAGTCTCCTGACTCAGCAGACGTGGACTGGTTGGTTCCTGGTCGCTGAGAGCAAGCTCCTGCTTCAGGGGCTGTCCTGCCCAGGGGTGGTGAGTCACCTCTCCTAGTTGGTTCTCTTCGTCCCTGCTCTTCTTCCAGCCTATGCCCAGTGTGGTCGTCCGGGCTCTCTTGGCCATGGAAAGTCTATGTGGGCTTGCTGGCCCAGCAGAGAAATGGGAAGCTGCTTACCATGCCTGCGTGGCTCCCCCTCCCCCCTCCCTGGGGAGCTCTCTGATGAAGAGCACGTAGGTGTGGAAACAACAGGTTCCAACCTGACTCGAATGGGTAACAAAGGCGGCCTTCCCCAGCAAACCTGAGTCTCCTGGCCAATCAGATTACCCAGCCTTCTAGCACCTGTGTGAACTGGCAGCACTTCCCTGAGAAGCTGGCTGGGCTGGGCTCAGGTGGGGCAACCAGGTGCCTGTAAGGTGTGCTTAGAAGGCCCCAGGACAGACTGCCCCAGCCTGAAATAGCTCCCTTACTGGCTTGCCCAGCATGCCTGCAGCTCCCCTGCTGTTGAGTCACCCTCCTGTGCTTAGCAGGGCCCTCTCCGTGCCGTCCTGTGAATGGAGTTTGGCCTGGGCTCTAGGATCCCCTTCACAGTCTCATCTTAAACGGTGCGTGGTTTAATCTCTTGGGTAAGCCATGAAATCGGACCCGCCTCTTTTAAATCGCCTGGCTTACTCTAGGCTCTCTCTGGAGTCGCCGGGTGGTGCCCACAGTTTGTGTGCTCAGTGGGGACCGGGAAAGTTGGTGGTTGGAGGTCCCCGCCCCCCCCCCCCGTCCCCCCTGAGATGCCTCATGGAAGCAGCAGTCAAGAGATCCGACGATACGTTGCCTTGGGTCCATCTGCTGCCCAGGACCTTTTGAAAGTGTTGCAAAGCCAGGAGGTGACCTGGAGGCCTGCGGCGCGTCTGGCTCCAGCCACGGTCTTTGTCATCACCACCTCTGTGTGGGAACGTTGGGCACTGCCACAGATGGACGAAGAAGAACCGGCGTGTGCAAATCGTGGGGCTGGTGAAGCATCTTGAAAGGCCCATGGACTGCTCCCAAACAGACCGGCCTGTCTTCGAAGAAGTCCAGCCAGAATGTTCCTTAGGCATGGATGGGGAGACTTGGTTTCACCTCCCTGGGACTTGTGGTCAGGAGACACCAGGCCCTGGAGAAGGACACCGTGCTGGGTGAAGTAGAGGGGCAGCAAACGAGAGGGACACCCTCAAGGAGATGGACGGATGCAGTGCCATCAACCATGGACTCAACCCGAGGCACAATGGGGAGGATGGTTCCGGACCAGGCATACTGTGCCCTGTGTACATAGGGCCAATGTGGTTGGAACCAACTGGACAGCACCAAACAACAACCACAGAGATGTCTCGGAAGAAAGTCCTCAGAACAAACCAGCCATTGAAAACCCCACAGGCCACCGTCCTGCTCTGACCCCAGGGGCGGCCAGCAGTTGGAATCCCCTCAGTGGCCACAAGTCCTGGTGGCAGCATTTCCTCCCCTGCTCAGCTCAGCAGGAAGCCAAGGGTTGGGGACAGAGGAAGGGAGGACGTGGGAGTGAGGGAACTGGGGACCAGCAGCCCCTCTCCCATGGTTTCCAAGCATCTGAAGGGTTGGCCCTGGTCTGGTGCCAGCTGGCTCATGGGATGTGTTCTCTCCCCCTTACTGCCAACGGGGTCACTGTCAGCTCCTTCTCAGACCTACTCCCTCCCATGCGCCCTTCCTCCCACAGCCTCCCTTTCCTGACGCCCTCAAGCCTTGCAGGAAGGGAGCTCTCCTTGGTGGCCTGGAGGGGCCCGGAGCTTCTAAACCAGATGAGAGGTCCTGGGAGTGGCCCGGAGTCACCCAACTACTGATTCCTCAGCTTGGGCAGCTGGTTGGAGCAGCCACTGGGGGGAAGGGGGTGGTGGTCAGCGAGGTAGCCGGGTGCGCTTCCAGTCTATCTTAGCAGTGCATTGAGCCTTCCCATGATTTCTGTTCCCCAGCTTGGAAGGGCTGATCATTGCCCATCTCTGGCGTGACCCCCGCCTCTAGTCATACTTTAGCTTCCACCACCTTTCTTTCAGTGATCCCCAAGGGGTATGGTGCCATACATTCCCCCTGGAATACAAGCACCCAGAGGGTAGGGAGGTTCACTGTACCCCCAGAGTCTAGAATACTGCCTGGTCCATTTCGCTCTCCCTGCCATCGAGTCAACTGCAACTCAGAGATCATAACTCTTTACAGCAGTAGAAAGTCTTCTCATTTTCCAGCAGAGCAGCTGGAAATAGTGAATATAAAGAAAACCAAGAACAGCACAAAAAATAACAAACTCACACTCCCTGTCATCAAGTTGGCTCTGATACCTAGTGACCCTACAGGACAGAGTAGAACTGCCTCGTTGGGTTTCTGAGGCTGTCAATCTTTATAGGAAAATAAAACCTCATTTTCTCCTGCCAAGTGCCCAGTGGGTTTGAACCACTGAAGGTCAGTAGCTTGATGCACAGGCCACTACGCCATCAGAGTTCCTTCCTGGTCCACAGTGGGAACTCAGTAAGCATGTGTGGAATGAACTCCTGGAGTTGGTGTTATCACAACTCGCGAACTTCCTTCAATCCCAATGAACCCAGAAGGCGAATCCTTCAAGAAAACCATTTCATTGGCATAAACGTCACACAACATGCAGCTGAATCGTTCAGTCATAGTGAGAAGATCTGTGCAGTCCGCACCACGATCCAGTCCAGAACATTTCCTTCTCATACCCATTGCCGTCAGCTCCCCAGGCTCCTAGTCCCGGGATTCTCAACCTGTGGGTCGCGACCCCTTTGGGGTTTTGAATGACCCTTTCACAGGGGTTGCCTGATTCATAACAGTAGCAACATGACAGTTAGGAAGTAGCAACTAAAGTAATTTTATGGGAGGGGGGAATTACCACAACATGAGGAACTGTATGCAAGGCTCACAGCATGAGGAAGGTTGAGAACCGCTGCCCTAGGCAATTACTGATCCAGCTACTGTATCTCTATAGAGCCACCTACCTACCTGTCCTGGATGTTACAGTCCGAACATCACCCCCCAAATACAAACAGCAAGGGAGCAAACAAACAAAATGAAAACCCGACAGCAATGATTAGCTAGACAAAACCTGGCCACACTGCAATAAAGAAGAAAGCAGAAAACACTACAAATGGAAACAACTTTATCATGGATCAAAAGGGAGAGCTGATGAGAAGGTGTTACATTGTAACTGACTACAGCTGCCCAGGTGGAGTTCACAATGTTTCTGTCCGAATAGCAAGGTTGTTCCCAGCCCTCCACTTTGGGGCCTACCCTTTTTGAATCAACTCCTCCCAAGACTTCCATAATTTGTGGTTGCAGCGTGCAGCGATTCACGGCGGTCAAGCATTCAAACAGCACAGCGAAGGAGCACTTGCCCTGGTCCAAACCCAATTCCACTTTCCTCTGCTGCGCGCTCTCCTGCGGACGTCTCTCTAAGCGTGTGCACATCTCTGCCATGAATCCCAGGAGTCAGCGTTTGGCAGGTTTTAAAGCAAAACAAAACTGACCTGAAACCACACTGCCTTTTTTGCTGCCTCCCTGTCAGTTCCGGAGCGGTAGATTCACAAGGGCTCACTTCCTGCTTCCCCACTTTGGGGGAAACACCCGCCGAAGGATGTGCCTCTGCTGTCGTTGTTGTTGCTGTTAGGTGCCCGTGGGTTGGTTCCAACTCTTAGTGGCCCTGGGCACAACAGGGTGAAACACGGCCTGGTCTTGTATCATCCTCAGCCGTTGTTATGTTTGAGCCCATTGTTGTGCCCGCTGTGTCCATCGTGTTGCATGACGTCCTTCTCCAGGGACTGGTCTCTCCTGACAACATGTCCAGACTATGTGAGACAGTCTCTCCATCCTGGCCTCATTGTGCCTCTACTTCTTCCAGAGCGGAGCTGCCTCTGCTAGTGGGCCTTGACCTTCTTTCCAGTCCGTGAGCACACGGGCACAGCCCACTCTGAGCTCAAGTCCAAGTTCACTTAGAGACCTACTGGTGAAATGACTGGGCGATGGAACATGTCAAATTAGTATTTAAAAACCCAAACCCATAAGATATGAAAATAATAATTTACAATTGATCTAGGGATCATGGGGGGGAGGGGAAGGAGGGAAAAAGGAGCTGATATCAAGGGTTCAAATAGAAAGTAAATGTTCAGAAAATAATGATGGCAACATATGTACAAATATGTTTGACACAATTGATGTATGGATTGCTATAAGAGCAGTAAGAGCCCCCAATAAAATTATCTTTAAAAAAAACAAACCCAAACCCAATGCCTTTGAGTCTATTTCGACTTATTGCCACCCTATAGAGGGCTTCTGAGATTGTAACTTTTTGTGGGAGCAGTTTGCCTCATTTTCCTCTCAAGGAGCGATGGGTGGGCTTGAACCACCTATGTTGTAGTTAACAGCCTGTATTAGGCAGGGTTCTCTAGAAAAACAAAACCAAGACACTTATGATTTTATATATATATCTATCTATCAAGAAGGAATATAACAGCCAATTAGTCCACACAGCAGTATAGAAGACTCAGTTCAACTCACTTCTGTGGAGCAGTTAATACACTGGAAGTCCTTCAATTCGAGAAGGCTGCTGGGTCCAAGGGCAAGGAAGCAGACAGCTAAGTCTTCCCTTAGGCAATGCAGGCAGTCTGTCCACAGGCAGCAAACAGCAGGGTGGGTCACCAACAGTCAGCAGCTCAGGAGCTTAGTGAAGCAGGCCCGGATAAGATATTGAACTCAAGCAATGCAAGACGACAGGATCCACCAGCCTCAAGCTCAAATGACGTACATGCCAGCAGCGTGGCAAAGCAGGTCTAGAAGGAAACTCACGCTCTTGCAGCATGATCCATGGGTTGGCTGTCCCATAGATAGTGTAGCTCACAGTTGAGGCAGAGAACTAGCTAAAACAGCCACCTGCTGGTCTGATCACGAGAGAGAGAGAGAGAGAGAGAGAGAGAGAGAGAGAGAGAGAGAGAGAGAGAGAGAGATGGGCCTTGCTGAGCCAGTTATCTCTTTGTCCTCCAATCAAAGTGCGACCTTATTAATCCCACATTGTCCTATTGGCCAGGTTGACACAATAAACCTACCTATCACACAGCCCAATGCCTAACCCATAGCCAACATGGCTTCCAGTGAATATTTTAAGCAACTGAACAACCACACAGACGCTGTGATGCTGATGCTGACTCCCTTGCACTTCAGTGGAGAATCACACTCCTTATGTTGGAATAGACTCCACTCGGCACCTGGCAGCATTTTTATGACTGTGGTCTTCCAGGAAGCAGCCACCAGGCCTTTCCTTGGCGGCTCCTCTGAGTAGGTTTGAGCTGCCAATCTTTCAGCTAGCAGTCAAGTACCTGAGTTCTGTGCTGCTCAGGAACTCCTGGTATTTTAGAAAGCTACTTCTAAGCTGTGGCATTTCAATGGCCTCGTGCGCCTGGGAAAAGTGGACACTGAATAAGGAAGATCAAAGGACCATGGACCGCCAACAAGGACAAGCAAATCTGTCTTGGCAAAGATACAGCCAGAGTGCTCTTTAGAGGCAAAGATGGTCACATACTACGGACATGTTGTCAGGAGAGACCAGTCGCTGGAGAGGACATCAGGCTGGGTAAAGTCGAGGGGCTTTGAAAAAGAGGATGGACAAGATTGGTCAACACATTGGCAATGGGCTCAAATAGAGGAATGGTTGTGAGGGAGGTTTAGGAGTGGCAGTGTTTTGCTCTGTTGTGTAGAGGAACTGACTCACTGGCACCTAAAAACAATAACAGCTTCCCTCCCAATGCACATTCCCACTCCTAGCTAGGAGAGTCTGGTTTCCCCTTATTAGCTTTCATTGACGTGGTGTGTTAGCGAAAGGTCACTGGTCCAAACCCACCACCAGTTTCTCGGTAGGATAAAGAGGAGGCTGTGTACCCGTGATGGTTGGCAATCTTGTGAACCCAAAGGGGCAGTTCTCCTTGGTCCTAGAGGGGGCTTTGTGAGTTGGGATGGACTCAGTGGTGGCAGGAGGCTTTGTTTGTCTGTTTGTTCGATCCGGTGCTCCCAACATATTATTTTATTGTCAGAATGAAAGTCCCAGTTCTCTCTCTCTTCATCGTGGTGATTTCCATGGATAATGGGATGAACTGTTAAAGCCACGGAGTTAGTTTATTGTGTCAACCTGGCCGATAAACACACGTGAGGTTAATTGAAAGGGGAGGGATAAATGGCTCAGTGACCACGCCTTTCTAGTTCTCAGGTCTCTTGTTTTGTGATGGTCGCACCAGGGTGCAGTTGCCTTAGCTGGTTCCCTGCTTGAGCTGGCAAGGCTCACTTCCTGCAAGACATCCCCAAGCAGAAGCCTCATGGACCTACCCTGATGTAGCCCTCGGTGCTGGAGCAGCTGTGTGGAGACCCCTGCCAGCACTGAGATGCTTACACGCTGACTGACTTTCCTTCTGTAGTCGGCACCATTGTGTGTGTTTTGTGAGATGGAGGAGGACTTTGTGGATTGGTGTTGGACATATGGGTTAATGGGTTAACGTTGAACTTGTGGGCTTGGGCAGCACTGGGTTGGGATGTTTTCTTGATGCGCACTTACCCTTTATATAAAACTCCTTCTCATACATGAGTTTCTGTGGATTTGTTTCTCTAAAGTACCCAGACTGACACAGCCATGATGTGATTTAATGCTCAATTAGCGTCCACGGGCAGTTGTAACGGATCACACACGAGCTGGCTTCCAATAACAGAAATGTCTTCTCTCGCGGTTCTGGAGGATTGAGGGGTGAAATCAAGGTGCTGGCAGGGCTGTGCACTTTCTGACAAGTCTAGGGAAGAACTCCTCCTTGCCCCTTCCTGACGTTCAATCCCAAAAGCAATAAATGTCTCTCTGTCATCAAGACCATTCTGACTCATCATGACCCTATAGCCCATGGACCAATGCCCCCCTGTGGATTTCCGAGAGTAGCTTTTTGCAGGGATAGAAAACTTCATCTTTCTTCCATGGAGTGGCTGGTGGTTTCAAACTGCTGACCTTGCAGTTAGCAGTCCACTCGTAACCCCACTGTGCCATCCGGGGTCCTTTAGCTGCTTGTGGTTGCTGGCGATTCTGGTTGTTCTTTGAACCAGGGCTAACTCATTCCATTGTCTGCCTCCGACGTCACTTGGCCTTCTTACCTGTGTGTCTCTGGGGCCACTATCCCTTTCCTTTCTCTTAGGAAAACAGCAGTCGTTAGCTTTAGGGCCCAGCCCTGGCAGCGCGGTGGTGAGGCACTTGGTTGTGCACTGACAAGTTGGTGTCGAGCCCACCAGCCGCTCTGTGGAGACAGATGTGGCCATCCGCCTCCACAGAGATCACAGCCTTGGAAACCCGATGTTGTTAAGCGCCGTGGATTCGATTCTGAGTCATCTTCTCTCTGTGCATGACAGAACAAAGCTCTGCCTGGTCCTGCACCAGCCTTACAATCGAGCACATTGTTGCAGCCACTATGTCAGTCCACCTCGTTAAGTTTCTTCCTCTTGAAAAGCAACAACCATTAAAATGATTTTTTAAAAATTATAAATCATCAAGGGTTCACAAGGCGGGGAGGGTGGGGAGGGAGGGGCAAAAAGAGGAGCAGATACCAAGGGCTCAAGTAGAAAGAAAATGTTTTAGAAATGACGATGGCAATATATGTACAAATGTGCTTGATATAATTGCTGTATGGATTATTATAAGAGCTGAAAGAGCCCCTAATAAAATGATTTATTGAAATTGAACAACAACAACAAACAAAACCCTCTATTGTGAATTCAGCAGATCGGTTTCCCAGTCAACAAGTCACACACATTGTGTTCCTTGCTATTGGTTGTAATCCCCACACTGTAACCTCACAAATCCCACTTCTTCCCGGTGCCTCCTATGGCCGTCCTTTCCGTATATTTCTGACCTTTGCCCTTGGGTCAGTGCTCCCCTTTGGACCTCAAATGGTCGATCATTCCAAGGTGTGTATGTCTCCCTGGTGCTATTCTTTCTTATATGGACCCGACTATGCTTAGGCTGAAAATGGAGTCATGGGGGGGGGGTGAGTTTGTTGCCAGATCTGAAGGGTGGGTGATTGAGGGTCATGGTCTTTTTTGCTGTACCTCCACTTTGCCAAGCATGGCACTCTTCTCCGAGCGCTGGTTCCTCTGATGGCTTGTCCAAAGTATATGAGAAGAAACCTCGCCATCCTCCTGAAGGACCATTCTGGCTGTACTTCTTCCAAGATGGATTTATTTACTTTTTAAACTTGAGGTTCTATTTATAGTCTCAAGGTGCCAAGGTTCAGCAACTCTACAGGCTAAGCTGTCACATTCCCCCCTTTTAATATGAACATTGAAGACGTTTCTCAGGAAAAACTTAACCTTGCAAATGACACATGGTCTCATCCTCGAAACAGTTGCAAAGAGCATACAGCACAGCAGCCTTTTAGGACTTTCAGGAATTTGTGTGCGGCAGATTTGCCCAATTCCATATGTCATTTGATTTCTTTATGGGCATGAATTGTTGTGTTAGTCCAGTTGACTAGAGAAAAAACCCAGGACACTCATATGTGTGTAAGAAAGAACTTTATAGCAAAGAGCAATTGTATATTAGGAAAACATCCCGGGCCGGCCCCAACCCCAAGTACGTGGACAGCTGCCCTTCCCCGTGGAAGAATTCACTACAGAGGACAGCAATGAAGCTATAGCTCAGGGAGAGGGACATATCTGATCAGAGCACACAGGAGCAAATGAAGGGAGAGGGAGAGAGAGTGGAGCACATCCTGGCCCACTGAGGATGATATTCCTGCTCAGAGCAGTCAAAGCACAGAGAGGACCATAAGGCCGGCCCCACTATGAGACATAACATCTCTCACTGACCCATAGTGCTACGGGGGACAGCACTGGAGACACAGTGTGGGAATTGTGCCTGATCTGATCCAACTACACCAAGGCAAAACACTAAGGGCGTGCAACAGAACAGCAAGGGGAACAGAGCAACGAATTCCCCAGGGAATACCAAAAAATAGACTTTGAGGGCAGGGTGTGACATCCCATCAAACTCAACCAGAAACCACTCCTAAAGGTCAACAAACAAACCTTGAACTAACTACAGGCTTTTCTTAGTTGTTGTTGTTTTGTTTTCTTATGTTGCTTGTTTTTCTCTGTCTTGTTTTTGTGCACGTTATTTCTCCACAGGTCTGTCTAAATCAGATAGGCTGGGTGAACAATCTGGAGGAGAAAACAATGGGACCGATGGTTCCCGGGGAACATAGGAGAGGGAGAGGCAGGGCAAAGGAAGTGTGTGGTAACAAGCCCAGGGACAAGGGAACAACAAGTGACCCAAAATCGATGGCAAGGAGGGTGTAAGAGATCTGGTAGGGCTTGATCAAGGGCAATGTAACTGAGAGAAATTACTGAAACCCAAATGAAGGCTGAACATGATAGTGCAACAAGAGAAAAGTAAAAAGAAATAGAGGAAAAAACTAGGAGACAAAGGGCATTTATAGAGGTCTAAGTATAGGCATGTACATATGTAAATATATTTATATATGACAATTGGGAAATAGATCTATGTGCATATATTTATAGGTTTAGTATTAAGGTAGCAGATGGACATTGGGCTTCTACTAAAGCACTCCCTCAATGCAAGAACACTTCGTTCTATTAAGCTGGCATTCCATGATGCTCACCTTCCTGACATGATTGTTGAAGACAAAGCAGATGCATAAGCAAATGTGGTGAAGAAAGCTGATGGTGCCTCGCTATTAAAAGATATAGTGTCTGGGGTCTTAAAGGCTTGAAGATAATTAAACAGTCATCTAGCCGAGACGCAACAAAGCCCACATGGAAGAAGCACACTAGCCTGTGTACGAGGTGTTGATAGGATCAGGCATCAGGCATCAAAGACCAAAAAAATCAAATCATTGTGAATGGGGGGGGGGGAGTGCAGGGTGGTGACCCAAAGCCCATCTGTAGGCAACTGGACATCCCCTTACAGAAGGGTCACGGGGAGGAGGCAAGCCAGTCAGGGTGCAGTAGAACAATGATGAAACATACAACTTTCCTCTAGTTCTTTAATGCTTCTTCTCTCCCATTCTCATGATCCCAACTCTACCTTACAAATCTGGCTAGACCAGAGGATGTACACTGATACAGATAAGAGCTGGAAACACAGAGAATTCAGGACAGATGAACCCCTCAGGACTAATAATGAGAGTAGTGATACCATGAGGGTAAAGGGGCGGTGGGGGAGAAAGGGGAAACCAATCATAATGATCTACATATAATCCCTCCCTGGGGGATGGACAACAGTAAAGTGGGTGGAGGGAGACATCGGACAGTGTAAGACATGAAAAAATAATAATTTATAAATTATCCAGGGTTTGGGAGGGAGAGAAGGTGGGGGAGGGAGGGGAAAAATGAGGAGCTGATACCAAGGGCTCAAGTAGAAAGAAAATGTTTTGAGAATGATGATGGCAACAAATGTACAAATGTGCTTGACACAAGGGATGGATGTATGGATTGTGATGAGTTGTATGAGCCCCCAATAAAGTGATTGAAATACAAAAAGAAAAGGAAAAGAGAAAACATCCCAGACCAGTCCACATCAAGTCCATTAAATCTGATATCAGCCCATATGTTCGATACCAGTCTATATTTTTTTCTTCAGACTCACGCATCCGTGCAATAAAGCTGAATGCAGGAAGATCACAGGCCAGTGGGTGGAAAGTCTCATGGATCCAGTGGTGATGGAAGCATCTCAGCCCTGGAGTGGGTCTCCACATGGCTTCTCCAGCCCCAGGGCCCTGGCTACCATCAGCAAAGCTCCATGTGTCTTGGCAGCAGGAAGATGAAGCATAGTGTCTTCTGCCTCCAGGGAGGAAGGCAAGAGTTCCCAGAATCCTCAGGAGAAGGCTAGGCCCACACAGAAGTCTCATGGGCTGTGACCTGATTGACAGGCTAGTCTCCACCCCTTTGCAAGTTGACAGATTGTGTAACTGTCACAATTGCAGATCCAAGTTGCGGTAGTTAGTTTACTGTGCCAACCTGGCTGATAAACACATGTGGGGTTAATTGAAGGGCGGAGGGATAAATGGCTCGGTGAGCCTCGCCTTTCTAGTTCTTGGGTCTCTTGCTTTGTGATGGTTGGACCAGGGTGCAGCTGCCTTAGCCAGTTCCCTGCTTCAGCTGGCAAGGCTCACTTCCTGCAAGACATCCCCAAGGAGAAGCCACATGGACCTACCCCGATGCAGCCCTGGGTGCTGGAGCAGCCGTGTGGAGACCCCTGCCAGTGCTGAGATGCTTGCACATTCACTGACTCCACTTTCCTCCTGCAGTCGGCATCATTGCGTGTGTTTTGTGGGATGGAGGAGGACTTTGTGGATTGGTGTCAGACATATGGGTTAATGCTGGACTTGTGGGCTTGGGCAGCACTGGATTGGGATGTTTTCTTGATGCGCACTTACCCTTTATATACAACTCTCTCTTAGACGTGAGTTTCTGTGGATTTGTTTCTCGAAGGTACCCAGACTGACACACACGTGAAACTGAATTCTTGACAACTGCAGTGTTTTCTCTGTTCCTCACGATGCTGCTCCTGGGCCCAGCTGTGAGCATTTTTGTTTTCTTTATGTTGAGGTGTAATCCTTACTGGATACACACCGATCTCCATCAGACAATGCTTCAAGTCCTCTTCACGTTCAGCAGGCAAGGCTGTGTCACCTGCATACTGCAGGTTGTCCTTGGACCTTCCTCCAGTCCTGAGACCAAGTTCTTCTTCATATCATCCAACTTATCACTGTTTGATCAGGATACAGATAGATCAAAACCCAAACCAAACTCACAGCCATCGAGTCGATGCTGACTCATAGCGACCCTATAGGACAGGGTAGGATTGGCCCTATAAGTTCCCCAGACTATAAAGCTTTATGGGAGTAGACAGTCCATCCTGCTCTCGAGGAGCAGCTGGCCGTTTTGAACTGCCGACCCTGTGGATCACAGCCCAAAGCATGACCACTAGACCATGAGGGCGAATAGGCATAGTGAAAGGACACACCTGATTTTAGACCACGCAGTGCCCGCTTGTTCTGTTTGGATGACTGATCTATGTACAAGTTCCTCAAAGCACAGCTAGGTGTTGTGGGATTCTCGACCTTCACACTGTTGCCCATAATGTGTCTGATCCACAGTCAAGCGCCTTTACTCAGTCAACAAAACACGGGTAAGCATCTTCCTGGTATTCTCGGCTAACATCCACTTGACGTTAGCACTGAAATCCTGCGTCCCACGTCCTCTCCTGAGTCTGAATCTGTTTCTGGCACCTCCCTGTGCTCCAGGGGTGTTTCGGTTATTCTCGGCAGACTGTTACTTGTGTGGATGATTAACAATGCTGTCCTATAATTTCCACGTCCCCTTGGCTTACCTTCCTTTGGAACGGGCAGGAATATGGATGTCTTCTGGTTGGCTGGCCAGGGAGCTGTGTTCCAAAGTTCTTGCCATAGATGAGTGACTCTTTCTAATCCAGTAAAATGGTCTGGGTTCTAATGCAGTCAGCGGGTCCCTCGGAGGCATAAGGAGTTTATCTTTGATTCCTGACCCGAAGGTTGGAAGTTCGAATCCACCCAGAAGTGCTACGGAATAAAGGTCTGCAGGTCCGCTTCCAAAAAGAAGACTGCTCAAGAAACGCTATGGAACCATTCCGCTCTGTAACACACAGGCTTGCCAGGAGCCAGACGTGTCTTGATGGCAACATTAGTTTGCGTGTGTGTGTAATACTTTGTGCAAAAGCCAAATGGCTCGTATCCTGTTATAATTTACTAGTCAGAAGAGAAGAACTGATCTAATACACTATGATCTCATCTTCACTTGATTACCTCTGCAAAATCCCTATTTCCAAATAAGGTTGCATTCCCAGGTGCCGGGCATTAGGATTGAGCACCCCGCTCAGCCCTGTGCAGAGGCGTTGGACTCTGCGAGTCAACTCGCCTGCTGTTTTACACGGAGAGAGGAGCTCGGCAGGTCACTAGCCCTCTGACTGGGATAGCTATGGGTCAGTTTTCTCTACCCGTCTCACAGTGACCTTTAGCTGCAGAACCCGAAAGCCTGGGGCTCCGAGGGCCCCGTGTGTCCTGTACTTTACTAGTGTGGCTCCTGTGAGTTCCCCAGAGCCTTAAAGGGCCCTTCCACCTTGTTCTTGCCCGCCTCTCCGATGGCGGATCCTGGAAGGACATTCCAGACCACCCGGTCTGAGGCTGCATTCTGGGCTTCTCAGTGTGGGGGTTCCCGCTTCGTCAGCAGAAGCCGCTGACTTTGACTTTTCTTTAGAGTCAACGATACCAGGCCCACCTTCAACCCCTTTCCTGGTCCGGTTCATCCAGGCCTCTATCCCTTCACCTTTCTCTAGCTCAGCCGCCCGGGACCCTGCGTGAGGAGTTGAGATACAACAAGTGGACCACTGTCCCTGCCTTTAGGAGAATCTGATGAGGGCTTCGCATATTACTCATAGGGGGGGACGGAGCCCTTGGGATGCGGGGGTCACACGTGCTGCTAGCTGCAGCACGGCCTTCCTAAGCCAGCAGCAGCTCTGCCAGAATAGACAGCGTTTTTTACTCTTTTAAAGTGGGACAGCCTCAGAAACCCACAGGGGCTATGAGCCACCATCGATGCCATGGCAGAGAGTTAGAGTAAAACAAACAGAAACCCAAACTCACTGCCATCCAGGCAGTGCCCCCTGTGGGGTTTCCGAGACCGTAACTCTTTGTGGGAGTAGAAAGCCTCATCTCTCTCCCAAGGAGCAGCTGGTGGTTTTGAACTGTTGACCTTGTAGTTAGTAACCAAGCCGCCCTCAGGGTTGCAGGACAAACGTAAATGGCCATGTCGCATGATCTGGGAAGCTTGGCACAGGGAAGCTGGGGGTAGCTGTAAGGACAAAGCCCACCAATTGGAAGTTGAAGGCCCACACTCATTCTCGTCACGAGAAGGAGTCTGGAAGGACAGTTATGTCTCGGGATGGTGTTCAACTTGAGTAAATACCTGGGAAGAATAACCCTTTGGCGTCAACAGAGGAAGTAGTGGATTCTGGGCTCTGGTCCGGCGTCCCACCCCCTGGCATCCAGCCCAAGACTGGGCGGGGAGAAGGGATTCAACGGGCAGACGCTGGGAGAGCTCTCTGGTCCTACAGTACCACCCTCCTGTCCTGCTCACTGGTTACGTCACGTGGAACCTCAGTGTCCAGTGATGCTCTCTCTGTGTGTCTCATTGCAAATCTTTGAGGGCAGGGACGAAACCACCAAACACACAGCCCAAACGCACCGTCATCGAGTGGATGCTGATTCATGAGGCAGATGGGGTAGAACTGGCCCCCGTGGGCTTCCGAGACTGTAACTGTGTACGGGAGTCGAAAGCCCCTGTCTTTCTCCCGAGGACAGGGACTGGGTCTGGGGAACGAGCAGGAGTGGGGCATCGCTGTCCCCTGTGTGGGATGCTCACAGGAACTTCACAGAACGGTGCCTCTGCTTGGGCCATGTCACTTCTTAGGAATCTCCGTGCCCTTTTCTGTAGGCAGCGCTTCTTGGGGAGGGTGGGGTTCGGGCTGGGCTGGGGTGGGGTGCGGTGGGGGTGATCTCTGTTGTTATTCTTGAATATGCTCACAGTGGGCCTTGCTGAGATGTTCCTTGGTTGGATGATTGGACCAACAAACGCCCTGGTGACCATCTTTGTCCTTGTTTCCAGAACCTGCCACAGCCACCAGCACCAGAATCCAAAGCCCTGACGCAACCTTCGGATGCCACCAGTCAAGCCGGGCGGTTTCAGTCTCCACCCCAAATGCAGGTGAGGGAAGGTGGTGGGGGCTTTGATAACGATCACCTTCGTTATAATAATGACACCCTGCGTCAGTCAGTCCGTCAGTCTGTCCATAGATAAGGTTCACTGGAGCACCCACAGGGGGGCCTGTCTGCCTGGGCTCCACACCGCTGCACGGAGTCATCAGTCCTTCTCCTCCAGGGCCACTGTCACCCACCTCCTTGCATGGCTCCTGTCCTAGGCTGCCACCAGTTTCCACAGTTGTCTTCAGACTGGTCCCTCTCTTAGGCCTGGGGAAGGGGAGACTTCCCGCCGAAGACGGCAGCTTTAGGTCGTGATCTGTCTGAGATGGAAACCGGGATCAGGTTACTCCCCTGCTGCAAATTCTCTAGCGACTCTGCGCGGCTTCCAGGGTGAAGTTCACACGTCCTTAACACGCAAGGCTGGCGTGATCGGGCTTCTGCCTCGCACCCACAGCTCCCCATGGGCACCGTTCCTTCCAGCCGCTGTGTCCTTCTGGACTTCACCCCCAGCCAAGATTCCGGAAGGTCCCTGACCCAGAATGTCTGGCTCATCAAGTAGACGGTGACGGCAAGACTTCCTGGCGGATCTCCTGCCCGCTTCTCTGCCCGGGCTCCTTGTAGACTTAGTCTTTGAGATGCAGTCCTTAGGAGAACTGGTCTTGCGGTGGTAAAAATAGATCTATTGCAAGACACATGCCCAGTCCACATTTTTCACTGTGTCCTGGGTCACGTGGCTCGTGCTGTGTCACCACCCACCCCTCCACACGTTTCCCAGACACTGTAGCAGGAGTCACAGAAATGTGGGTGCCCTGGCGGCCCCACGGTTCAGCGCTCGGCTGCTAATGAAAAGGTTGGTGTTGTGACCCCTCTGAGGCAAGGCTCGGCGACCCGCCTCCCTAAAGATAGCAGCCCAGGGAGCCCGTGGGGGGCAGGTCTACCCTGTCACACGGCGTCGCCCTGTGACAAATTGACTGCAGCCAGTGACTGCAGCAGGTAGGCAGGTCGTGGCTTCTCAGCAGACTCGTCCTCTCATTGCTGGGTCTCTGGTGTTGCCTTTGCTGGGAGCTGCCCCATTGTGGTGGCAGCCCCAAGTGGTGGCAGCCCCATTGCCAGCAGAAGGACACCCTCCCTGATCTTCACAATCATCGTGACCTGGGAGCCCTTTGTTGGCGCCACCGCGTCCATGCATCCCATCGAGGGACTTCTGCTTCACGGCCCCTCTCCTTTCCCAAGCAGGATGCCCGGAGTAGGTGAGACGGAGTCCGGCCATCCTTGCCTCTAAGGAGCACTCTGGCTATGCTTCTTCCAAGACAGACTTGTTTGTCCTTTTAGCAGTCCCGGGTCCTTTCAATAGTCTTCCCCAGCACTGCAATTCAAATGTCACAGTTCTTCAAATGCCTCTTCCTTATCCCATGTTCAACTTTCACGTGCGTATTGAGGCAATGGAAAGCGCATGGCTTGGGTCAGGCTCCTCCGAGGCGTCAAAGTCACATCTTGCCCTTCAATACGCTGAAGCGGTCTGGTCCAGCAGACTGACTCACCTGCTGCGCTGCCTCCGTGAGCACTGACTGTGGAGCCAGGCAAGACCAAGTCCACTGTACATTGGTCTCCTCGGGTCCTTGGACAGACCCGAGGCTTTGACAAAGCACTGGGACTGGGGGAGAGGTCCTGGAGGAGGCTGGATTAGAAGAGCTGGCGGTGGGGAGGCAGACAAACCTCAGAGCTTAGAGGAACTGGATGCGCGGTCTTTTTCCGGGACGTGGGCGTGGTTGAGAGGCACTCTGGTGGCGTCGTGGGTTACACGTGGGGCTGCTAACCACAAAGTCAGCAGTTTGAAACCACCAGCTGCTCCGAGGGAGGAAGGTGAGGCTTACCGCTCCCATAGGGAGATGCAGTCTCAGAAACCCACTGGGCTCGTTCTGCCCTGTCCTGCAGGGTTTCTCTGAGTGGCAATCGACTCGCTGGCAGGGCATTTTGGGAGGAGGGGGCTTGGTTGAAACTCCAGGAGGAAGATGACAGTGATCTTTGCCAGGGCGCACTACCCTGCCTCCACCTTCCTCCACCTCCAGACGTTTCCCTGGAAACCAAGTCCGTGAAGCCAGAGTTCTGAGGACACAAGACTTTGCCAGAGTGCCGCCCGCCATCAGCCCGCGGCTTTTTCTAAATTAACTTCTCAAGGGGATTCAGCCGTTCCCCTGCATGGAGAAGCGCGGGTTTGCACAGGATGCAGTGCGCATTGGTGTTTTTTTTTTTTTTTTTCATGCATGGTGACACAGGGTGGTCGGCTGTGGTCAGCAGGAGTGACTTTGGTCAATACGAGCTTTGGTCAATAAGAAAATC